>NC_090932.1:1620558127-1621183127 GCF_040938575.1 Ambystoma mexicanum | reverse complement strand
GTGGAGTGGATGTTGCAACCCTGGCAGAGGGTCGAGTACCAAATGAGGAGATGTATGAAGCTGGCCCGTTGTACGGTCTAGGCCTGGCCGGTGTACACTTCTAGGGATGCCGAATCCATTCAAGGCAGCCAAGTAGAGTTTGGCAATAAAAGCAACTCCTGGGGTACAGGACAGGCCTACATATTTGGAAGCAGGGGTGTTGCTAGGTCTGGAAAAGATCTGGGGCTATGCTAATTTTGGTACTGTCGGGACTGGGGGCTAGGTAGCCCCGGGGCTACAACCAAAAGACCCAGGGCTATAACACCCCCCCCCCAACACGCCTCTATTTGGAAGGCGCTTAAATAGCTGGTCACTACAATGAATGACGTCATCAACGCACACAGTCTCTACAGTCGGTGATGCCTAGAGCCAGCAGTCAGGCGGAAACCCGCAGGACATCCTTCGTCGAAGTCGCGGGTAAGGTTATGTCCGACCTAGATTCATGGTTCTCCCACATGGAAAAGATGAAGCCAGGCTCCCTGTCCCCGGCAGGCCTCCCGACCAAGGCTGCCAGATGTCCATGGCAGCAGGCACCACCTTTCCAAGCCCTGGGCTTCCATTTACACACAAACTGCATTCTGGGAATTGTAGTCTTGCATCACTTCAATTGAATAAAATGGACTGAGGAAAAACAAAGCTCAAGACTGCAGAAGGGTGTCCGAGGACATGAAGCCATTTGGTAACCTTGGTCCGGGCAGAGGTCTAGTTCTCTCGTTTTCCCCGGGCACCGCTATAACTTGTGTCAACCCTTGCCTTCTCATGCCAACACGTCACTCACACCACTGTTGTTAGGGTCTCTAACAAACCCCCCTCAAGCAGTTCAGAAACAGGAGTAGAACTTGCTCTCCTACATACTTAAGTCAAGACGTTTGGGTCTGACGTATGTGTAGCTTAGTCCTCCTATGCCTAGGGCTGGCTTCCAGAAGGCTGGATGCAATAACATGTGATCGGTGTGAAGTTATGAATTCATTTGAACCACTGGCAGTGCTCTGGAAAACCTTCCACTCCACATTTTCTAGCACGTTGGTGGTATTGCAGAAGGGGACCAGCCATATGCAAATCAGTCTGGCACTGCCACCAATGGGAGCGGCCCAGCATAAACTGCCGGATCCCGTCCCCTCTCTATGGAAGGAGCGAGGGAGAGCCCCACGCCTGGGCATGCCCTCTCCCTTAAGAGAAAAACTACAAAGAAAAAGCCTAATGGGTAGAAGCTCAGAGTCATCTTAACCACTGGCAGTGCTCTGGGCAACCTTCTACGCCACCATTTCTTAGCCCGTCCGTGCCATTGCAGAAAGAGACCAGCCATACGAAGATCAGTCTGATACTGCCACCAATGGCGAAAGGCAAGACTAAGAAGATAGCTCAGCGGCAACGCGCTCGCCTTGGAAACAAGACGACACGAAGCAACACAGGTTCGATCCCCGGGTCCGTGCTTAGAAACCTCTGGGTATTAAGCGCATTATAAATACGCAACTAAGACATATTCCTGTAACAGCGTCTCGATGCCCCCGGGTTGTGTGAGCACTTTAAAAATGCAAATAAATAAATAAAAGAGGTTTTCGATTAGGGACCTGAGCCACACTTATGCTTAGTGTGAAGCTTGATGCTCTCACACTAGTATACCAAACAAGCACAATTCGCTATTGTCGGACGCCACCCAGTGCCAGGATGAAACTGCCCCGCGGTAGGCTGTGCACCCAACAACCCAAGCTCCAAATGCAGAGGAGAACCCACAAACTGGTTCAGAGGTGTATTGCCTCATACGGCCATGCTCTGAAATGAGTCACCGCTCCACCTCGCGGAGTGGTCCATGCAATAAAGACTCAACGGTAGCCAATTAGCACTGCACTGGTGCAAGGGCGGACTCCTGCACACCCACTCCCTGTACCATAGGCATGGAGGGTTTAAAAATAAATAAATTCATAAAATGAGCCAAATAGGCTGAAGACAAAGTGCACACGTGGGAGGCCTTAACCGTCTTCCTCTGGCCTGCACCTGCCCCTCCCACCGAGATTTTGGAGGTTGAGGAAGCCCGCTGTGGCCCCCCTGAGGCTGCCATGAATCTTCAGGCTTGATATCCTGACATGATATATGTGCCCCCTAAACTGAAAAGTGATAAAACAGGGATAGCTGTGCTTTACACACAGGCGAGAGATGCAGCCGAAATCTCATATTTTAACCAGACCCAGATGCCGGACGACAGATGAATCATAGCGTCTGCAATGAAAGATTCCACCGCTGTCTGGAAGGTTCCACACCAGCCATGCAAACTTCTGGCCCCCCATTTCCCCTCCATGCCTGGGGGGATGGCGCATCCAAGTTCTGATGTCACCCCAGACGCCACTTCCATTCCCGCCGAACCCCTCTAGGGGGGTTGCAGACTGACAGATTGGCTCGGTTCTTGCAAACAGCTGGCGGGACAGGAGCAGCAGCACATCTGTGCTGTCTAAGCGGAAGGCCTGCGCGTCTGTGGGAAAGCAAGGTGCGCTTCGATCAGTCCCCTCCATTTTACAGCTGACAAAAGCGAAATCACATAAAAATGGCAGCCTTTTTGGCTTCTACAGCAGGTGGATTCTTGTACTGCAGGCCAATTGTATGGGAGTGAATAGTGACCAGAAATTGAAACCCTTCGAAAAGTTCTGGGCAAGGAATAAAAGACCCAGAGGTCATAAATAAGTGTGAGCAATGAAAATCAGCAGGTTTTTAGTAACAAAGGGGTGCAGGAAAGGAAAGAGCCCTACCAAGGGAGCAGGCCTAGCTAAGCTGCGTCTCCAGGGCGGTTATTACAATATAAACTGTAGAGGCCGTGGTGGCAGCAGCCGCGTGGATCACAGCTCCTAGCGAGAGATGGTTGAAGGCCAGCACTGATGGCTACCACACCATCAGCCAATGGAGGAAAGGCCCGCCTGGAAAGGACGGGCAGTGACTCTCCCCGCTTAAAGTGAATTGGCATTTTTAAATTTAGAGCTACGACTTAAGTGTTACCGCGAAGCAGAGAGTCCTCAATTTTACACACCCGAGCCTTCCTCACTTTAACCACAAGAGCAGGCCGGGTATCCCTTGATCATCGAAAACCTTTAACTTAAGTGCCAGGCTATTATGCAAGTCTATGCAAAAAGGACAAGCATACGCGGCACTTAAGGGGTTAAAGAAGCCTCATTTGTACTGAGAAACTCGCCGAGTAAGAACTGCTTTTCAACCGTAACCAGACGACAACACTACCACTGGGAGGAGCATTTGGAAGAGCCATGGACAGTACAATTATCGCTTCTAAAGAGGCCATTGTGTGGTGCATGGATTGTCAGGTGAGGTGATAGGCAAGCTGTGGGCAAGTCTGTAATAAATTGCCCCTTCTCAAGGGTAAAGGTGGGGCCCGTTAAATAAAAAGTGGAAACTTACCACCAGTGGTAAAATGGGGACGCTGCAGCAAAAACTACAGTTCATTCTAGATCCGGCAGCAACAAGGCTGGAGGGATGAGTTTTGGTACTCTTGTACCGCCAAGCGAATGAGGTCCGCGACATACTGGTCCCCAAAAAGTCGCAATGTTGCAATGGAAGTGGCGGGGGGTGTCAATCTCCACCGGGAACCATATCTCGCACCCACTCACTGGAACGCCCTACCCCCCACAATCCGAGGTGAGGCCTCCCTCAGCACCTTCCACAAAACCATGAAAACCATCTTATTCACATAAGATGCCTCGCACCAGTCGAATACATCTCATATGTTCCTAATGCACAAACTGTATTGTAATGACCAACTGTACCAACCAAAATGTCAGCTCTATGCTTTGTCGAATTCATAATGTACCACTGAATGACTCTATGCCTGTAACTAAACTCTTGCAAGTAACAGCGCCTCAATGCCCATGGGTTACTTGCGCGCTATATAAATATAAATAAATAAAATAAAAAACCCTACATTCCCCACCACTAATGCTCAAAATTATCCTGGGGACTCTAGGGACGGACTTCCTGAGGCGAAACCATTTTACCGCCATCTGCGGAACGTCATGTTGGCAGAACGCGGTCACTGCTCCTGCCTAGACTTAATGTTAATCATCCCAGAAGAGACGGTCTTAAGTCAGAAACTCCAACTTGGGTGTAGCCCGATTGGAAGCTTCCAGCAAAATTCAAAATTAAGGTCGCCCTAAGCTTGGCGGATTGTAACTAACACTCGCACCGCCACACGCGCCAGTTTCTTTGGACCCCTTTTGAGACAAAGGGTTTAGACTGCAGAAGAGTCAACCTTACAAATGGTGGGGGTTGAGGCGTGGAGGTTTGGTGCAAGTTGAGTCCATGAAGCAAGAAATATCTTCATTTTGTTGACATTAGGGACAATGTGATGTGGATGTGCCTTTGGTTACGTAGAAGGAAGCAGGCAAGGAAGCCGGAAGAGTCAAGTCTCAGAAGGAAAAGGGGAACCTATATGCGAAGCCTTCCATCAGGTGATGCGCATAAGCGGGAGGAGGTACTAGCCCGGGTGGCACTTGGAAGCAAAGGGCTTGGTGATGGCGCTATGCACCCGTTGTACCACTCCATGACCATGGCAGTTGTTCCAGAGTACTTGGGTTGAGGGAGGTGGTCACAGTCCCACCACGAGGCGAGTGGGCTCGCCAGGGGCCACCACGACATGCTGGCAGAAGCGGGAATGGCGGACTGTCCAGTCAATTCCCGCTTCCACGCGATGCCACGGGGCGTGCCAGACAGGAGACCGGCCCTGGCAGCTACTCGGGCCAATACAGCGTTCCTCTTAGAAAAGTCTGATGCTCCGCCTTCCGGGCGGTGGTGGAGCGCGCTCTGGTCCTGGAGGTTGTTCGTTCAGAAGTAAACTTTCCTTGGAACCGCAAGTGAAGGTAGAAAAAGGCAGGCCCTGGGGAGGTTGGACGGAGGGCAAATTCAACCCAAGAAAAAGGCCACTGTTGCCCATCAATCGTTGGCGAGGGCAAATTGTATTGGCACAAAACAAACGGTCTATTTTTAAGATAAAAAACTGCTTTACAGGAAAAAAAGAGACCTATTCTATCAACTTTTATGCCCTGACGAATTCATTTTTTTTATATTAAAAAACACTCTGCTAAAACATAGTTCTTTTAAGTAACTACTTAATAACAAAAAACACAAACTGGTTAGAACATACTTTAGAAATACAAAAAAAAAAAAAGGATAGTCACCCAAACCTGCCACAAAGACTCTCTGCTTTCTGGAAAGTGACAGTAAAATATTTTCCCACAGCTGCTGCAGAACAGCGGCAGAAAAGAAGAAAAAAAAAACAGCATGCAGCCCTCAGAATACTGGGGCAGGGCAGCCCTCGGAATCCTGGGGCAGGGCAGCCC
The DNA here is from genome assembly GCF_040938575.1 of Ambystoma mexicanum. NCBI lineage: Eukaryota > Metazoa > Chordata > Amphibia > Caudata > Ambystomatidae > Ambystoma > Ambystoma mexicanum. The sequence goes on along the minus strand of NC_090932.1, from coordinate 1,621,177,755 downwards.
TCGGAATCCTGGGGCGGGGCAGCCCTCGGAATCCTGGGGCGGGGCAGGGCAGCCCTCGGAATCCTGGGGCGGGGCAGGGCAGCCCTCGGAATCCTGGGGCAGGGCAGCCCTCGGAATCCTGGGGCAGGGCAGCCCTCGGTATCCTGGGGCAGGGCAGCCCTCGGAATCCTAGGGAAGCCCTCGGAATCCTGGGGCAGGGCAGCCCTCGGAATCCTGGGGCAGGGCAGCCCTCGGAATCCTGGGGCAGGGCAGCCCTCGGAATCCTAGGGAAGCCCTCGGAATCCTGGGGCAGCCTCTTAAACCCTCTCCCCAACATAATTACCACGAAACGCTAAATACCACCTCAGCTACATTATATATGTGCTACTGTTGTGATGCTATTGTCTTCATTAAAAATGGGGAGGACCCCCCCCCCTCCTGCGGCCTAATTGAATAAGGGGAGGGATTTGCGGCTGACGCGCGGGAAGGGGCGCCTCTATTTAAAATCACAGCGGCCGCCCATTGGAACCCGACTGCCATAAAGCACCGTCGGCGATAAAGACGAAATCACCGTGTCGGATCGCTATGACAACCGGCGCTCAAGGACTCCTGGTGCGACGGTAAAACACGACAGTGCACAGCCCCCAGGCGAAGGGACTGATTTATCATGTTCCGCCGCCGGGCGCCTCCTCGTGCAGCCCTCGGCGGCTGGCGATAGGGCCTGGGCTGGGAAAATGGCGCCTGCAAAGCACTGCTGAGCACGTGACCACCTGCTCTGCCGCTCTGACATCATGGAGGGTTCCAGCCCATCAATTTAGTATCAGGAACGACTTAATCCATGCCACCTGTGACATCATGTAGAGTTACAGCCCATCAATTTAGTATCAGGAATGGCTTCATTGATGCCAGGCGCCTCCTTGTGCAGCCCTCCGCGGCTGGCGATAGGGCCTGTGCTGAGAAAATGGCGCCGCAAAGCACTGCTGAGCACGTGACCACCTGCTCTGCCGCTGTGACATCATGTAGGGTACCAGCCCATCAATTTAGTATCAGGAATGACTTAATTCATGCCAGGAGGTTCCTCGTGCAGCCCTCCGTGGCTGGCGATAGGGCCTGGGCTGGGAAAAGTGCCCACACTGCCCTGTTGGGCACGTGACCTCCTGGTCTACCACTGGGACATTATGTAGTTCTAGCACATCAACGTAGCATCAGGAATTAACTGGCACCTACACGTGCAGCCCTTTGCGGCTGGCGATACAGGCTGGCCTTGGAAATGGCGCCGGCAGTTGCCGGAGATGTGGCCTCCTCCCCTGGAAGCAAATGATCCTGTTTTGCGCGACTTCGAATCACTGGTGGGCCGGATGACAAGGGGGCGTGACACCAAGTAGAAGGCCCAGGCCTCGGATCTAGAAGTCCTTGAATTGGCACAGGGCCACCGGTTCTTGCCCGAACACGTCAGCATGCTGCTGGTCTTCCGGTGTCGCGGGACTCAGAAGCCACTGTTTGTGCTCCTCAACAGCTTCCTTTCCCCGAGTGGCGTTTTTCTGGTCTCCTGCCTGTTGGCTCTTTTCTGCTGGATTAGCCTCAGATGAGTCGTTGGATGTACTTCTGGCTTTGGATTTTGGACCTGGACTGCCCTTGGATTTATTCCTTTTGGGTTGTTGGCTGCTGGATTTCTTCTCCTTTGACTTTTGGACTCCTTGTGACTTCCATTGATTGCTATTGGCTGGAACCATCTTGATTAATCCTCCTCCAATGTTTTCGGGTGGTCTTTGCATAGGGGGTCTATTCCACATCAGGTAAATCGGCTGGCAGGATGGCTGAAGGATTCCGGGATCCCTTGCTAATAGGCTTATTTTTTCTCTTGGCAGCTTCCTGTCGAGGGACCTTTTGGCACCTCTCTCTCGACCTTTTGGGGCGCTCAGCCAACCCCAGTGGCATAGCGTTCGGGGGGAGAGGGGGGCGGTTGTGTGGTCAGGAAGGTTTTTTGTTCCCTGGTTGAGTGATGACCTCGCTACTGGTCAGTACCTTCTGTGACGCCTCCTGGTTGAATGCTGTGACGTCATGCAGGGTTACAGCACATCCATTTACTACCAGGAATGGATTCTTCATGGTCCGATGCCAGGCGCCTCCTTGTGCCACCCACTGCAGCTGGCGATAAAGGCTGGGCCCAGAGATAGTGTTAGCAAAGCACTGCTGGGCAAGTGTCCTCCTGCTCGCTAGATGTGACGTCTTGTAACCCAGGGCAGTGTCAACAAAAGCAACCGTCCACTACACAACTCTTTGGTGCTCATTTTATCATCGCCACAAATGAAAGATAAGTAGAGTTGGTTGCGCTGCAAGGACCTACTGCGGACGAATACATCTCTCTGCAGCATATGCTCTACCCACTAAGCTATCTTACCACTAGTAGTATTTGAATTAACACACTCTGTCCTAACTGAGGTGTAATGGGGAAGCGTCAGCCGTGGGTCCAGGCCAACTGAATGCATGGGCCCGATGTTGGTCACATCACCTGTGCCTCGTTTGTATTATTTTGCCAAACTCCCGAGTGCATAACCCACAGCCCTTCCTGGAATAAGCACTGTTTGAAAATGGCTCTTAATGCTGCATTTCATCTTTCCGCGGGTGTCGAGGCTCCGATCCTGCTTTTCCCACTGCAGGAAGACGGGAGGGGGGTGCTGTTCACTCGCCACAGTGTCTCTCATGGTACTCAAGGCATCAATTCCTAGGATCCTTCGAGTCAGTTCTATTCTTGTCCCACTAGGGGGCACCAATGTACTATAAACTGTCAATAACAAAGTACAAGGAATGTCTAAAAAAAAAAAAAAAAAAAGACTTCCAAGTGCAAAGACAAGTAAAAGGTGTGGGTATGCAAGTGTTCGCAAGGAACGCCCACGTGAGGGAGGTCAGATGGGGAAATTTGCATACCAAAAGTGTGTGGGTCTTGTTTCTGTTATGTTCTATGGGATTTATAAAATTCACTTCCACTATAGAAATGGCCAGGAAGCGCCGAGGATGTTGTAGAGCGGCAGCTGAGGAACAGGCCAAGGGGTGTCACAGTATACGTCTCAGCAGGGGGTCAGGTCGGGTGCCATAAACCCCCCCCCACCCCCCCCACCACTCACTCACCCACCCCCCCCACCCCCCCCCCCCCCAACACCCCTAATCTCCTACCTATGTTTGTTGAGGTGACATATGCGCGCCTGATGTTCCGGATGGGGGCGGGAGGCGCTATAGTGGCGCGCTGGGATGTGCAAGGCCGCCATAGTCTAACATGAATCTGAGTACAGGTGGGGGCGCTCTGAGCTGCCCCAATGCTCCCTGAGAAGGTTCCTTTATTTCATTTATTTTCTTGTTTTTTTTATAACGGTTTCTAAGCGCGGATCAAGGATTCGAACCTCGGTTGCTCTGCGTGGCCTTGCTTCCAAGACCAGCACGTCGCCCTCGTTTCATTTCAACTGCACCCGATAATAGGAGCGTTCGCGTTATTTTGTGTACACCCCAAATTTACACAGGAAAGCATTGATGTCCTGGCAATGAAAGGGTTAACCAACATAGTCTAGCCTGGGGGTACCGCCAGCTGCAGATTAAATTGTACTGGCGATGTCTGCACCGGAAATAAAAGCCAAGTTTCCCTATTCCATGCGTGACACCTCGATCCAGTCCTGGTTTTCGCTATTCCATGCTAGGGTTTTTAGGCCAATACTTACCTATGGGGAAAAATAAACTCCAAGTCCCAGAATACAATGGAAGAAATAAGGACTGACTGGAGGTGTCACGCATGGATCGGCTAAAGGTGGGAGTTATGCATTTGTGTGGCAGTTTGTACAAAGAACAGCTGCACCTGACCTGATTGGGAAAGGACCCAGCTTTCTGCAATAGCTTAAATGCGTCCATCACCTGCTCCAAGGCCTTTGAACAATAGGTGTCAATCTGGGAATCAAGTCTCTTGCGCAGGTAGGACCCGCTGTATTCTTCAGAAGTCGCGCCTTGCCAGCCACCCAAGTCCTAGACATGCAACATGAACACACGCATCTCCTAAGCTAAACTCCTTAGAATCTTCAACTAGATCGAGTACGGTCACCGAGGGCACTCCAACCGTAAAAAAGCGCCTTGAGGCCACACAAGTGGGCAAAGAGCACTATATAAATGACCAAATACAATACAAGCCGCGTCACCAGTAAAAACAGGACATTTGTCCCAATCATGGCAGTTTCTAGGCAAAGTGGCTCCCAGGTCAAACAGCGAAACTGCGCCTCCCGCCCCCAACTTGTGCACAGCTCCCTCAAATGCTGCAAACTCGCCCCCCGCAGCATACCCGACATCAGTGTGCCCTTCTTGCCTCAGACATATCCTAGCAGCAGGTACAGCTTCCGCAGCTATGGGCGCAATGAAAGCCAAAATGGGTGCCAAAAGCAATTGTGCACGCCGGCTCCTCACCCAGTTAACGGCCTTGCCCCCACAACCGCCAAACACTGCAGTATATTATTCACTTCACCCAGACATGGCAATCTTTCTGAGCCGCCCTAGTGGATGAAATCAGATTTAGCATAGAGCGCCCGTTGAAATCTATGGATGGCATTTGCCTCGCTCTCTTTATGACAAGCGCCAAAGTAGCGTCAGTTGCGAGGTATGCCTCACCATTCTGTTGGGAAAGGATGATACCGTACATGTGATCACACTGCCAGTGAGACAAGGCACACATCAGCCTGCGGTGCACATCACACAAATGATCAACATTATGCATACAAATAGTGCAGACCCTAAAGCTGTGTATGAACATGTCTTTTTTGGAGTGCAGGATGGTGTATTGTGGGCTGGAAAATTGGCTGACATTTTTCCCCACATGGCGATTTCAACATGTTTTCAGGAACTGTTGGGAACATACCTTAATACCAGTAATTGTCAGATAGGGCTGAGTTCTGTCACTTCCCTGGGCCACCACCACCAAGTAGGGAACATACAACATATCAGGCAGAGAGGCAGCTTGGCATGGAGTAGGCGGCCCCCAAGATCCAGGGAGAGCCTGAGAGCGAGCCTGCCTGCCTGCCTGCCTGCCTGCTTGCCTTCCTTCCTCATCCCCCTCTACTGCATGCTCCTGCTTTCGCCAGCATTCTCTCCCTTATATTCTGTATTCCTTTTGTTTTTTTGTTCAATCCCTCACTTTCTTTTGATCTTTTACCTTTCCTTTACAGTTTTTTTTTTCTCATTTGACACTTTATTTGCGCTCTTGCTCGTTAATTGCCTTTGGTTTTCCATGAATGCACTCCCCCTTTCCCTATTTTCTTTCATTCTGTATATTTTCTTTCTGCATTTTCTCCTTTCATTCCTGTGTTCACGTTATTTGCCCTTTGCCATGCACTAAGCCCATCCTTGATCTTCCCCCCCCCCCTCATGTTCTCACCAAGCCCGTCCAGCACCTCAAGTTCCCCCCTCAGCTCCCCTGTCTTCCCCTTTAGTTTTACCTCAATTCGCCTGTTATTGTCAGGGGTTTCAGCCCCCACTCGGCCCCGGCAGCAATCCCCTCCCTGTGGGGGACTAATGGTCCCACCTGGTCTAAGGCTGGCAGGGCCCTGCACAAGTTGGGGCCATTTTAGGATGATAGAGGATAGTGCTGGGTGCTTGTGGGGGGGGGGGGGGGTGCGTAGCAGGGAAAAGCAGACTTCTGTCATTGACCGGGACACAGACCACCTGATGAAACAGTCCGCCCCCCACTATCTGCCCCTGATGTGGGGAGACAGATGCACACCTGCCCCTGCAGCGCCCCTCCCCCACTCTCAGCACCGGGCCGCCGCCCCCTTCATCCGCCCCTACACTCCCGGCCTACCCTCTACTACCTCTGAAGAGGTAGTAGGTTGTCCAACCCCTCCTTCTCCAGGTGAGGCAGCTGGTGGTACGACGTACCTCTCTAGACTTGAACGAGGCATCAGATTGTACCCCTAAAAGTTCCTGCTTCAAACGAGACAGTATATTGACCCCCTAATACCACCCACCCAATATGCAAAACATTGATTGAATCCATTGCCACTCCCATCTCAGATGAGGCTACAGAGCCGGGACTAAACCAATACTGCATCGGGGAGGCAGCAGGGTGCACCCCAAACCCTTTCTGCATCACGAGAGGCAGCAGTGTGACCCCCCCCCCAATCACACGTAGCATATAAAGCATCAAGTTGAACGGCTTGCCCCTCCAGCGTCAGGGGAGGCAGCGGAGTGTACCCCTAAATCCATTCTGCATCCGATGCAGTGGAGGGTACCCCTAAACCCTTCTTGATCGGATAAGGCAGCAGTTTGAGCCCCCCTAATCAAAACTACCATATATGAGGCATCAAAATTAACTCTTGCCCCTCCAGCTTCAGGTGAGAAAGCAGAGTGAACCCCCAAATCCTTCGTGTCAGATGAGTTAGTGAACTGCACCCCTTAACCCTTCCTGCATTAAAAAAGAGTGCACCACTTAACCCTTTGTGTAGCAGATGAGGCCACAGAAGGCACCCCTAAACCCTCCAGCCTCAGGCGAGACTTTACCCGGAAACCCTTCCCAAGTCAACAGAGTGTACCCCTAAACCCTCCAGCCTCAGGTGAGATTTTACCCGGGAACCGTTCTCAAGTCAGTAGAGTGTACCCCTAAACCCTCCAGCCTCAGGTGAGACTTTACCCGGAAACCCTTCCCAAGTCAACAGTGTACCCCTAAACCCTCCAGCCTCAGGTGAGATTTTACCCTTCCCAAGTCAGTAGAGTGTACCCGTAAACCCTCCAGCCTCAGGTGAGATTTTACCCTTCCCAAGTCAGTAGAGTGTACCCGTAAACCCTCCAGCCTCAGGTGAGATTTTACCCTTCCCAAGTCAGTAGGGTGTACCCGTAAACCCTCCAGCCTCAGGTGAGGCTTTACCCGCAAACCCTTCCCAAGTCAACAGAGTGTACCCCTAAACCCTCCAGCCTCAGGTGAGATTTTACCCTTCCCAAGTCAGTAGAGTGTACCCCTAAACCCTCCAGCCTCAGGTGAGACTTTACCCTTCCCAAGTCAGTGGAGTGTACCTCTAAACCTTCCAGCCTCAGGTGAGTGTACCCAGAAACCCTTCCTGCAGTCGCAGAGTATACACCCAGGGTAAGACTGGGGCATACAATTGTCTCGAGTACCAATGAAAAAGTGGGCCACACTCGCAAATGGGAATTCATTCCTTTTGTGACACATTGAGTACCACCCGAGGGGATCGGGGGTTTGATCAACTGTGATGAAAATTGTGCATTTTAAAGAATGTTTATTCAGTAACACTGGTCAAAAGCCGCATAGTGGAGTAACTTATCAAACTGGCCCACAAAGTGGGCAGTGTGAGGAATTCAGCCATCCGCATGGTGGGCGTGCGCTCGCCTGGGCTTTATGAAATGTTTTATTGAATGGAATGATTAAAGACCAACCGCAGGAAAATGTGTAGAGCTAATCCACACACATTTTTCTATGCTCACTGCACGACATACACATAGACCGTGTACAGGCACAGACCGCCCTGTCCTATTTAGTTGGAGTGTGACAGCCAGGAGTACACCATGTCATCTCCAGGAAGGGGGAGGACGAAGCATCCCCCTGCCATGGCCAGTCTGATTAACTAACAAAGGCTCCATGTATCCGCCCCGCTCTTGTTAGGCCCCATAGCTGGTGACAGCAACTAACATACCAATCGAGGGTACCTCAAACAGGCCCACATGGGGGCTGGCTGCAGAGGTTAACAAAGGAGACAGGAAACCCAACAACCTTTCAAATGTAACTGCCAACCTAGAGCCAGCTCCCGCCCTTAGTATCAAGGTCTTGAACTGTCATGTCTAGGACTGCTGTTTACAGTAGGTCACACTGCTAGGGGGGGCGCCTTTCATAAAATACAAGAATGTGGTTTACAGGAGCCCAAGAGTCTGGTCTCACCACAGCTTCAAGGGAGACCTGCCGCTTTAATCAGGAACCTTAGAGCGATCCATTAACCAGACAGACACCTTGATCCACAACAGACAGGAAGATGGGTGGGACTTAGTATTACAAGTTTTCACCCCTTCACCTTTCCTGTTGAAAAACACTCTGGTTATAACCTTACACTTCTAGGAGATTGTTGGTGGGGACCCAGGTTTGGTTCATTAAGGTAGGCTTAGCCTACACCAATCACTGTGGCCCATTTGGCTAGAAGGTTGGAACCCCTCTTTAAAAAGATCATCTCAAGACTTCACAAGTCAGTAAGAAGAACTCAACCTTGGACCCTGGCTGAAGGTACAGTCTGCCTTACATCTTCAGAAAGTGTAGGAAGGCCAGGATATCCAAAGAGGGAAAAAGGATCCCTCCTCTAAACCTCTCCCAGGGAACAGTGGGGGGTTACAGGATTCTAAGGACCCGCATACCGCTCCAGAACCGGTACCGAGCCAGCACGCAGTGTGCCCTGCTGGGCACTGAAGCAAGCTCCCTGGACAGGAAGTGCCAGAAGGTCTCTGGACCTACAACCAAGGTCAAGGCAGCTGCCTGCAACACATTCTTCAGCTTTGGGCTGTCCGCCTTAAAGGACGACACAAGCCCATTGAAGAAGCTGGGAGACGTGCCTCGACGAGCATCTACTGCTGTCCGCCTTAAAGGACATTTTCGAGCCAAAGTTCCTAGATCTACAACCTGACGGCAACGCTGACCATTGTCAAGCCGCCGTCGCTTAGAGACATCCGAGACGTCTCCACCAGTGGTTTGGAACGGTCGATCAGCACTGAGACAACAATTCCTGACCCCAAGCCCCTGTGTAGGCCAGCCTGCAGCCGTTTGTCCAGCTTTGCTCACCGAACCATCCTGCCGCCGGATGTCCGCAGCTGACTCCCATCTTGAACTCTGTCACAGAAGCCTGCAAAGCACCCTGAAGCTGACTCGACCCTGTTGAGCACCAAGAACATCTACAGCATAAGATACGTTTGGTTATGACCCCCTGGTCCTTTGTTGAACGGCCCTTGTGACATTTTACGACCCATTGCTCCCTTTGTGTTGAAACCAGGTATCCTTGAAGTACTGCAATGAATTACTTTACCTACCACCCTCCTGTCAGTACCTATCCCTTTTCCTTCTAAGAAACAGAATGTCCTCTGCATTCCTTTACAGGGTGGGTTGTATTTCGTAGTGTGTTGGAACTGTCTGTTGTGATAATCAAAAAGTAAACATTTCTGATACAACCTTGACTGGACAGTCCCTTTTATCATTGGGTAATAATTGTATTTTTGCTGTGTTGCGACTAACCAACTATCCACAAACTTGTGGAGATAAGCCTGCCGTTCTGTCCACGTTACCAAAATTGGACAAGGAGGTTTATAGTTTGCATCTCCAATCTGCCCGGATCCCTTCTGGTGCACTAGAGGTGTGGGGCTGATTGATGGTTTAGAAACCGATATTCATCCCTGGACCACTGGTGCCCCGGAAGTTGATTTGTAACACCCGAGTTTCACCCCAAAAAAACGGGCTCATTTTGTGTTTTTGGTTCGGGCATTGCCCCATTCTGAGCCTGTGTACCCCTACACCCTTCAAGCGTTGGGTGAGGCAGCCCTCAGATGAGTCTACTTCCCATGGCCCTGGCCTCCAATCAGTGCTATTGGGGGGGGACGGGGAGGGGAGCCTGCAGTCATTAATCGCACCCCCAGTCCCCGGGGAGATGCACAGAAGGTTAGTGCTCCAGCAGCTACGACACGCTGTTATTTACCGCGATCAAGTCGTATTTATCTGGGTTTAAATGCTGCCGGAGAAAGCAGAGGCCCGCTGCACATCTGTGCTTCATTACAGACACCAGCTGTGTGTCTCTCATAGCGTCAAGTTTCCCTTTATTGGAAAATAAGACGACAAACTCATTAGCATGTTATCACTGCAGCTCTGGCCTCCCCCTCGCGCCCTCTCTGGCGAGGAGCCCGCCAGGTCAAGCCCTGCTAGGACTGCACGCAGCCAGCGTGCCTGCACAGACGAAGGCCTGCTCCAGGGAGCTATGTCTGCACACACAACCAATCTACCTGCATACAGGTGCAGTCGCCACACCTGCCTATGGGTAAACCTGCTACATGCAGTCAGTACACCTGCCTAGCATTCAACCTGCACGTGGCCAGCACATGATATGATGTGATGGGTTATTTATAACGCGCTAGAGGTTTCTAAGCTTCCAAGGCGAGCACGTTGCCCCTGAGCTATCCTCCCGAGACATGCGCATGCACAATACAGCAGAGTTTGGTCAGCAAATCTGTACATGGTGTTTACACTTGCGTGTAGCCAAGAGTAACCGCCTATGTTGCCATGCCTGCAGCCTGCATATGTCCAATATACCTGCATATATGGGCAGTGCAATAAACAGCAAGACGCGCTTCCTTCGCAGGCACGCAATCCTAGCAATCACCCATTTGCTCTGTCATCAGCAGGTCACCTATATACTGAAACCCACCCCCACACGGGAGCGTGCTCAAGGTCACCCTACTTTACAGATTATACACCTGGGTGTTTGGGGGTGTGGGGAGAGGGTGCATTTTTACGGCTGTGGCACTGGCATGTAGGTGCACTGGTAATTACCGTGCGGTAGCATGTCCTGGACTTCACGCTCAACTCTCAACTCTCCGCCCACAGCACTTAAAAACGACCTGACAATAGGGCAGTGGTCTTCAAGCTTTTTTTGGCCTGCACCCCTCCTGAGCAAAATGTGGACAGGCCGGGCCCCTCCAAAAATGCCAAATGGACAGTACTTATTGCGTGCCGTCACCGCACCCTACTCCCAGTATAGTCCATGGGCTCCCCCCCTTGCTCCCATCACAGTCCCTGGGCTCCCTCATCCCACTACTACCCAGTCCCTGGGCTCTCCCCACCCCATCACACACCCTGGGCTCTCCCCACCCTGCTCGCACCACTATCCCATGGTTCCCGCCCATCCTACTCCTACCACAGTCCCTGGGCTGCCCCCATCTCGTTCCCAACACAGTCAGAGAGCCAGTGGCGGCTGGTGAATATTTTAAGTGAAGGGGCATAACTATTTCCCCCAAAAATGCCATAGCGACCGAGCGCAGTGAGGGAGCCCGTACCAATCAAGGCGGGGGTTCATGGGGTTTTCCCCCTGTGAATTTTATTAATATAATGAGTTAAAATGTTGCATTATAGAGTATACTTAAAAAAATGGGTAAATAGCCAAACAGCTTGCAATTGGTGCTGGGGGGCCCAACGGGAAGGCATGACATTTTTTACTGGACATTGTAACAATGACGGACCGCCAGTACTCCAGGTAAGTTTTCAGTGTCTTTATTGTCCCTGTCCTGTACTCCTCCACAAGACACGGGGATGGTAGGGGACACAAGATGACACGGGAAACACCGGGCTCACCCCCACACCCATCTCCTCTGCTCACAGCTGCTCTCTTTCTCACCAACCGGCACCCAGCAGAACACTTCCACCACAACATTCCACAAGCATATGACCTCACACACACAGCTACTCAGTAAGCCACATTACTACACTTCTCCTCCCCTAGGAAACACATAAGCCACATTAACTCACTTCTCCCTCACTGGGAAAACAAAGAATGATAAGGTAATGTGACCAGCACTCGACCTTAACACCCCAACACAACACACTACCAGACATTCCACAACACAGCGGCCGCCTATGTACAGAACCCCTGGTAACTCAAAAAAGGGGAACCACACAAAAGGAAAGCATTAGCAGGACAACCCCGGACCGAGTAGAAAATGCCAACGGCACGCAACCGCAAACACAACTCATCACTCTCTCGGTCTACACCTCGAGGCCTCAAAAATAACAAACAGAGCACTTACGCCTGTCCCGAGCTGCCCCCCGGACCTAGGGCTGCCACTCCTAGCCAAAATATTGTTAGCTAACATTAACACAACCACAACCTAATCAGCTTACCCTCCTTATCACCAAACACCTTCCACTCCGGTCTGCCACCCCGAAGTCTCAGAGCTGCCCCTCTGAGCACTAACCAACTGCCCCCAAAGGAAGCAACAACAAATGACCAACAGCAACCGAGGGACCACGCAGCACAACCCTGACCGCAGTAGAAGGAAGAACCACAACCCAATACTGCTCCTCCGCACAAAACAGTTAGCCATTCCTCTTTCTACCAACACCACTTTTGAACACACCAGGAGACAACCTGATATACCAAACACGGAATCAGGACGTAACTGGCAAAGCTAAAATCAAAACCATAGTAACCCATCTCAGCCAAAGGGTCAAACACTATGGGCAATCAGAAAAACTTAACACAACCCAGACGTAGCGACAGACTGAAGTCAAACACGCTATGACAATACAGCAGCAAAACAACTGCCCTGGGGAACAACGCCTACGCCAAAAGAGACCAACCCTGACAAACCTCAGGCACTAATGATGGAACACCTACGCCAAAGGTGACCAACCCTGCAACCTTTGGCACCAAAAACCACATCACTCGGGCCAATAACGACCTACCCTGACAACCTTCATGCACTAAAAGACCATAAAACACAAAACACCATAGCCACCATGCCAGGCAGAATGTAACTTAAGATCAAGAGATCAACACCCCCTGAAATACCAAAACATAGCGACCTCCCCCTTCCTAAACCAGGCACTACATAAAAAGGCATAGGTGCAAAGAGGACATGCACTCCCAACACTCTAAACACGATACATGGGCACAACAACTCAACCCATGACTACACACAGCGACCACTACGCCACACACACACACAACAGGGCGCTAAGATACTAATGCTGTATAAATGTGACTACAGGTGCGCCAAACTACTTGCATGCACCCGTACATGCACTCACACACCCCAAACACTGATAACATCAAGCATGCACAAAATGACATTTTGATAACATAGCATACTAAACATGGAAATTGAATGCAAACATCATGAAAACACGTTAGAGGGTTAGGTGTTCCCATTTTAGCTTCCATAGTAGGATAGGGGTGTTACTGAAGACCATTGTCAGGGGCGGACCACCCCCCTCGCATCAGTGTGCACATCCTTTTCTACGCTGCCGCCGCAATCTGACCTCCTCCGGAAGAAAAAGCGACAAGTTCACCCCACAACGGCGGCATACGGGCTAGCTGCAAAGAGCCCGGAGACCCGCCGCACAGAGTAACAACGCTGATCCCATAATTACAGGAGGAGCTCCAGAACTTGCAAACCGCCCTCCAAGAGCAGAGCATAACCACAACAGCCCCAACTGACAGCGCGTTGCGCTCTGGAGACGGGACTTCGCTGAGGGCCACAAACTTCCTGTGACGGGCCAACTCAAAACAGACCCGCCTGGGTGTGGGGGGACCTCACGGGGGCGGTGTTCCAGGAGTGCTGCACCCCCCCAGCAGTGCCATGGTGAAGGCAATCCACCTACCATCCCAATCTCGTCGCCAGTGTAACAATGATGGACCGCCAGTATTCCAGGTAAGATGTCAGGTTCTTTATTGTCCTTGTCCTGTACTCCTCCACAAGACACAGGGATGGTAGGGGACAAAAGGGAAACACCGGGCTCACCCCCACACCCATCTTCTCTGCTCACAGCTTCTCTCTTTCTCACCAACCATCACCCATCAGAACACTTCCACCACAACATTCCACAAGCATATGACCTCACACACGCAGCTACTCGGTAAGCCACATTACTACACTTCTCCTCCCCTAGGACACTCATAAGCCACATTACTACAGACAACTACAATAGATGTTCAGTAAAAAGATACCATCCCTGTCCCCTGAGCCCCACTGGGTCTAACACAATCAACAGGATTATGTGTGTATGCAAGGCGCTGGGGTGCCAAGGGGGAAAGCATGATACTTCTGACTGGACATCAATCAACATGTGTATCTGTTTAGTATTTATATCATGCCTTTTCTCGCCCTCCTTGATGACCTGGGTGTCCAGTACACTAATTATACAGATGACACCCACGTTGTGTTGGAATTATCTGGTTGTTATACTCAAGACTTAGATGCTACTAATCTAATTTACTAGTCTATTCAAGAGTGGATGGCCGTTAATTATCTGGCATTGAAGGCCGAAAAACAGAACTTTTGATCACAGCATCAAGATATAAGATTACAGAAATCGGGCTCCGACTATGAAAGTTTATAGCAGGGAACAAGATCAAAGTTGCTAAGAATGTAAAGACACTGGGCATCATTTTAGATGCCGTGCTTTCTACGAAATCCCAGGTCGCCCATGTTCGGCTTCTTGTGGATATGTTACCAAAGTACTGAATTACATTCGTCCCTACATCTCGCTAAAAAGAGATCATTACTGGCCACAGCTCTGATTAACTCAGGCCTCGGCTACTGCAACTGCCTGCTGGTAGGTACATCAAAGGCCAATTTTCAGGCACTTCAAGTTGCAAAGAACGGTGCAGCCAGAGCGGTCTTCGGCTTGTGGAGAGACCATGTTACGGAGGCCAGGAGCGAGCTTCACTGGCTCCCCATCAAACAGTGCGTTACTCACAAGCTACTCTCTCTTACTTATAAGTGTCGTACTGGTGAGGCTCCACAAATACCCGAAAGATTGCCTTACCACCTGGTTGTCATTTACACTCCTATGCCCCTCTAAAATTGGTACAACCTAGGTTTAAGCTTTCGAGCTTCGGAGGTACTATGTTGGACGTTCAGGCCCCCTCCTTTTGGAACACGCTTCCGCCCAAACCTAAGTGGGCTAATTTGCTTTCAGGCTTTAAGAAGGGCGTCAAGACACCCCTCTTCAATTGCTATCTAGATTAACCCATGCCTGGCTTAGATCCTCATTCCAATGTACACCCCCTTGTGACAATTTTCCTCAGACCGTACTGCCCCCCTCTTCCAGGGGAGGCGATGTTGAGTGTGCATCTGTACTGTTATACACTTCTGTAAAGCGCTCCGTTATGCATCTGTATTGATGTATACCTCTATCAAGTGCTCCGTTATGTATCTGTATTGGTGTACACCTCTGTCAAGCGCTCCGTGAAGCTACGTCAACGGTCAATAAATACCATATTAATAATTAAAGAGGTGGCCAGCTTTACAACCAGCGCTGCTCGCTCACCAGTCAAGGCCACACTGAGCCACTGGCGGCACAAGCGGCCAAGTGCCGTGATCACAGAGCTGCAGAGCCAAGTACATACATGGTGAAGCACACTTCCTGTGAAGGGGTGCAGCGGAATTAAGACCTCATCCCTTGGCTGAAGGCACCGGTCCATAAAAGCATTTTACACATTGCATCACTGAGTTCTCGCGCCCTTGGTCACCCAAGCTGAGGCTCCTGCCCTTTGCATTCTGGGAGGACTACGTGCCAATGCCAAGCAACTGGGGTCCGGGCGGGAGGCGCTAGGCAGGCCCTGGGTTTAATTTGACTCTGATCCCTTTCCCTAGCTGCTGCAACATGAGGATTAACTGTACCTATCACAGCACCGTCGAAAGCAGACAAGTGTGTGGAAATTGGTGTGTTGTTTCAAGATATTAGGGAGCACACATGGACAATGCTGCGCGTGTGTATCCAACCCGCGCGATATCCGATCTGTCAGCAAGCGTACGGCTCTTAGTATTAGAAGGCGCTGAAGAGAACCAGCGGCCAATGACAACCTGGCTTCAGTGCACCCAATACCAGACCAGGAGGTCCAGGCATGCCGGGAGGTCCTGGAAGGGCCGCCGCGTCGCTTGGCCAAGTATAGGCCAAGGGTTTATCGAGAACAAATTCTTGGTAGGACTTCAGATGGAGGGCTGTCGGGTAAAGAGAAGCACGTTTCGGTTAGTTAGGAGGTTAGACGTAGGTTTCGGAGCATGGTACGGGTTCTGGGACACACTAGACAATCACTCCTACTCCCGCCCCCACCCCAAGTCCAACCGGTTTTGTTGTTGCTATCGTCTGCTACCACCAACTGGAAAAAATATAATGGAAAATGTTGGGATGAATAGGGAGGAGACATTTCCTTTACTGCCTTTGGTCAGTTATGAGGTTAGTCCTATGCTTGAAGACGTGCGTTGGTCCCAAGGTAGACAGAAATTACTGCACCTCAACCCCGACGCCCCCTCCCACTCTCCCTCAACCACAACCACAACCCATCAGCGCTTGCTGCTACAGCAACCACCTGGAAAGCCCACAGTCGGAAACATTCCAGGGTGCAAATTTCCTGGCACTGGTCTTGGGAAGAAGCCCAAGCCAACGGGCGGAAATACTCCAAAGTCCTACCACGTTGAGAGTAGGGCTGTACCGAATAGCAGATTTAGTATTCGGTCGAATACCGAATAGTTTGTCAACTATTCGGCGGGTGCCGAATAGCGAGCTGAATAGTTGTTTTTTTAGTGGGGGTGGGGGGACAATGGAGGGGGTGGGGCTCATTTGAATTCGAAGCCGCTGGAGTAGGAAAAGTGCCCCGGCAGGAGCGGCCCCCCAATGCACAACAATGTCGGGCCACCGGGAGTTCCCTGTGGCCCTGCGGCATCACCGTGCTGAAGGGGCGAGGGGGGCACATTTCAAATCGAGGCCGCCGGGGTGGGCAAAGTGCCCCGGAGGCCTCATGAGTCTGGGGGGGCTGCTCCTGCAGGAGCGGCCCCCTAATGCAAAATAATGTCGGGCCACCGGCTTATTGCTGTGAGACCGCGGGGGTGCAGGGCACCCACCGGGCTCACCATGATGAGGGGGTATGGGGGAGGCACATTGGAAATCGAGGCCGCCGGGGTCAGCAAAGTGCCCCGGCGGCCTCATGATTCTGGGGGGGGGCCGCGGAGAGGCCCCACAATGCAAAACAATGTCGGGCCACCGGCTTTGCACCGGTGGCCCGATGAACAATATATCTGCGGTGAGGGGGCGGGGGGGGGGGGAGGTCATGGTCACTTACCTGGTGATCTCTCCGGGTCTGGGTGCTGGCATCTGCTGGAGCCCGTCCGTTGGCATAGGAAGCGGGGGAAGGGAAGAACTGTTCCCTTCCCTCACTTCCTATTTCAACACGTTAGGCTGGTTCCTCTGTGGTCAGGCTGCAGAAGCCAATAGGCAAACAGCTTGTTTGGCTTCTGCAGCCCGAATACTGTAAAACTTTCTATGATTGGCTGTCATCTCCCAAACAGGGAGAGGGCAGCTAATCATAGAAAGTGGACTTCGGCTTCGAGTCCCTACACAGAAACTATTCTGCCGAAGCTGGATAGCTGTATTTCAGCCAAAGTTCGGCAGAATAGGGACTCAAAGCCGAAGTTCGGTACAGCCCTAGTTGAGAGCATATAGAGAAAGAGAGTGGGCTTTTGTGCAGGTTTATCATCCACTTAGGAGAGAGGGGGATAATGAATGGTGGGATTTATTCCGTTCTATTCACAGAGTTTATTTATTTAAAGACTTATATAGAGCAAGCTAAGGCCCACAGGTGTGAACCCTGTATTGCTGAAGAGGTAAAAATGTATGTTTTTCGTGTGTATGAATAACTTGGTGCAAAGAAATATTTCTTACAAAACATTTCTGTTTTACAGGTAAAACGTATTTTCAATCGCTTATTAAATTCTGCCACTGGGAACTTTTTTACTCCTTAAAAAATCATTTTACTCCCAACTTTAAAAAATAGGACGTAAAATACTCCCACTTCAAAATCTTATCTGGAGGCCTAACAATGCGTTTACATATTATATATTTCTGCATTATCTTATTGCGTTTACACAATTTCAATAAAATGATTTAAATCGAGCGAGAGAGACAGAAAGACAGACAGAGTGACAGACAGATGCAAAGGAACGATAGAAAGAATCGGAGAGCTGAAGAGACTGACGCAACTAATTCCACTTGAGAAAACAGATTAAAAAAACTCCCGATTGGGGCTGGAGGTGCAGAAGCTTTACAGTCCCTAAACGCTCTTCTAATATTTTAACATTGTTCACGTGCCCCAGTCCATATTGCGTCGCCTTGTCACAGAGTTTCCGAAGGATTTAAAATTGAGAAAAATCTCTGTTCAAATGTATTGTTTATTACACTTATATAGTGCGCCTAACCCTCAGGCATCTGAGCGCTTGACTTAAGAAGACGGTTACACGTGAGTTACTCGGTTGTACATTGAGAAATTGTATATGATCTACAGACATACAAGGTGCTTGCTGTTGAGCTACTAGGTTATACAGTAACAAATTCATATGATCATCAGGCACAGAGGCCCTGCATTCGCGTGCAGAAGCGCCTGGATGTTTTAGTGTGCCTCCCTGCTTCCAAAGGGCCCGAACGAAAAGTTGGAATGGCGCAAAGTTTTGAGGCGAAGCCTTTGCTGCAGATCCCTAATGAAGCATTTTCTGAACACGTGCCAGAGGGACAGCATAATGAAAAAAAAAGAGACCCCCGAAGCATTAGTGGTATTAAAGGACTGATCTGCGTGCAGAGAGGAGGTAATTGGAGTGTGTTTACTCTGGAGGAGCCCATAGCTCACAGGGTGCTATAATTCTGCTATTTCCTGACGGCGGGCGAGGTATGAAATGACATGGACAGCGGATTAATTTAATCGCTGTCGCGTAATCGGAGACCTAGAGCCTGGGCAGCGAAAATACAAGCTGGACAGAGTAGACCAGTTTCTTATCCCTCAAGGATGATGGGCGATTAAGGACCGGGTATCGGGTCACCAACATACGTATCATTAAAGATCTGACCGGATGGATTACGAAAGGGAACACGCGTCACCAAGGATATATAAGGTGTCTCTGGTGTGCATATATAGCACTCGTTGACAAACAACGCAGCTTGTACTCTCAATTAACATGGTTCGTCAAAGTCAGGAAGGAGTATCTTACGCGCAGGTGGATCTTATAGCATACTTACACCAGAGTAAAAGCAAAATATGAAACCAACATGTTATTAGATTCATGTCACCCTGCTTACCATAATGTTATTTGGTTGCACTGATAGTTTTATTATATTGAGGTGATATGCCTCAAGGTGACGGGCCGCCCTGTAGGCAATGGCCCGCCATCCAAGTTAAGGGCCTGAGCGGACCAATAGGTATTAAAAGTACTTTTTCTGAACCCCTTCTTAGCCGGTCTATTAAATATCAAAAATAAATTGAACCTTGGCGAGATTATTTTTCTTAATTCTACTTTGCCGGGAGGTTTTCCACATAACTGTCTGCCAATTAAATAGAGTACGTCCTGTATATAGAACGGTCTGTGCCACGGGAACTGGGCATGACATGTATCCAAGCTGCCCAACCTTTGCCCCCGCTTTTCTACAATTTTAGCTTAATTGGGCCATCGGTCTCAGTGGCCTGGTTCAGACGGCACAGCCATTTTATCCACATGGCCAAACCAATAAGCGGTCTGTCCCGGGAGGATAGCTCAGGGGCAACGTGCACGTTTTGGAATCAAGATGACACAGAGCAACACAGGTTCGATTCCCCGGGTCCACGCTTAGAAACCTTTGGGTATTTAGCGCGTTATAAATAACCAATCATGTCATGTCATGCCATATAGGGTTCATGGTGACAAACTCTTGGATAGTAGTAGAGTTGTGAAAAAGGAATGAGTGCAAAGCCCAATGCCTTAGAGATTCAAGCATGCAACCCTTTTACCACAGACCTATTTCACAAATCTAAAGATCGGCGGTCATTCTTATGATCTGAAAAGGTTTTTTGATTTCATGCAAAGCCTCCAGTAACCCTCATTAGTGCACTTTATGATATGATATGTTATTTATAATGCGCTTAATACCCAGAAGTTTCTAAGCACAGAGCCGGGGATCGAACCTGTGGTGCTCTTTGTCGTCTTGCTTCCAAAGCGAGCAATTTGCCCCCGAGCTATGCTCCCGAGACTTTCCCTTTCTCATATGGTTATTATTAAAAGAGTATAACATTATTGTACCAGACTGCCCACTTGGAAGGATAACCCATCAGAAAAAAACGTTTAAAAGGTTATTCTAGAGGTTAACGTTTTTAGCTAAAACAAGTCTAACATTCGGATTATAGCTACAGTACAAACTGTAGTGATTTTTTTATGGCCATTTTAAAGTGCCTCTTACCACGGGTCAAGCCTGTATGAGAAACTGCAGTAGTTCACCAGGCCCAGTTACTCCCTCTGCATTCTGGGTGACGGGCGCGGGCACGCACACACACGCGCGCGCACGAATGGCACGTCTGAAAAGTAGGTGCACTTGAGTCGCTGAGAAGCCCGCACACTCCCGTCTACTACAGTTTCAAAACAGCTGGTTATCAGGCGTGCGTTATACGGCTCTTATTGCACTCCAGTGCTTATCTTAGGCAAACAATCACTAGAACAGCATAGATAGTGGGGCCAGGGATGGCGGGCTGGTGGGGGGGGGGGGGACGCCGCCCCTCCCTGCAACAACCTTTCCACTTTCAGAGGAGTGTTGCCATCAGCCAGCTCTCCAGGGGCCGTTTGCAAAACGCTTTTTCGGGCGCCCGATTCACCTACTTAAGGCAATTTCCCCTGCAGGTGGCAATTCTCTCCATTAGTGCCAATTCCTGCTACGGATGCCCACAACCACGTGCCATGACCCCTGCCAATCACCACTGCCCCCGAGAGGTAGGGCTCCGTTCCCTAGCCGACATGGCCAGCATTCCCTAGAGATTGGAACTACCCCTTGGTGACATGACCACTTCCCCTACACACAGCCACACCCTAGACATGGCCAGTTGGGTTCCACGCAGTCACCTTCCAACAGATCACCACTGTAGGGCAGCTTCTAGCCAACTTGGTGCCCAGGGTGAAACACTAGAATGCACCCCTCGACCGGCACATGTCACTCCCAAACGACCTCTGTGTCTCGTGACAAACCCCTTCTCAATATCAAATCCTTGCTATGTAATTGAAGCTGGTATCATTACATAGTAAATCAAGTACTTTACAGAAGAAATCCAATGTGAACACACAGCTCTTGCTGCCCAAGTCACCTGCCCTTAGGGAAGGCCTTGCCTGAATGCAGCTTCAAACTGTCCTTACTGGCACACTGCGGTGTAGCCAACCTACCAGGGTCTGAGGGCATATTCGCCCTGTGTTGCAGGAGTTCTGTTCGTACCCCCTCACTTGTATTTCACAAGGGGCAATACTAGACTAACCATATTAATTATTTTCTGATGGAAGGTGATCATTCCAAGATGGGCAGTCTGGTACTCTCCTTTTGTAGTCTTTCAAAATACCTCTATGAGAGTGGGAAGGGCGGCAAATAGCACCAATGAGTGTTCATGCCTGCGTTGCATTAAATAACAAGAGCATTTCAGGAATAGAACAGTGATCAGAGATCTCTATATTTGATAAACAAGTCTGTGATAAAAAAAGGGTTGTATGTGTGAATCTCTAAATATATAAAAAGGCACATGGCTTGTCGCTCACATCACTGTTCACAACACGCACCCCAACATTAAAACGTTTCTAACCATGAACCATTTTTTACAAGGGCGCCATTCAAATTGCGCTGGCGTATGTGATTTAAATGATCACTATAGATTCAGAAGGGTAAACAACAGTTGGTACGAATCAACATGGGTACAAGTCACCACTCCACAGGCAAACCCCCTTCCTATAGAGAACATGGTCAGTTAACCTACACAGTCCTGTCCCCCCTCCCCCACAGATTTCCCCTTCCCCAGGACGACACGACTTCCCTTAGACTGTTCTAGTCATGCCACGTCCCTAAACGTCATCACCACTTCCCCTACACACAGTCTCCCCCCTTTACAGATCACCCTCCGACCCTATCACTCGCCCTAGACACCGACACTTTGCACACAGACCTCCCCGACGAGTCGAGGCAGAGAGAGCCGACCACGGACAGACTACAACACAACACAACAGCAGAACAATAAAGCCATGTATCCGTGCGGAAGGAAGGGGTTGAAAAAGCTGGCATGGCAGAAAAGAGGTGGTTGAACTTGTGACGCGAGGGCTACGACCCGAGCGGCGCACCCACGTGGCAAACATATCATGCCAGCTATGTGCGTGGGCAGACAAACAGCTCGCTTTCCTTGATTTTCTGACAGGCCTTCCAGGACAGCTGATAAAGGCCCCAGCAGTGGCAGCCAGTTTTATGGTCGGTAGTCAGCACTGGCAAGGCCTTCCAATGACAAGGTCCTATCTCGGTTTGCCCTCTTTACCTGATCAGGGTAAATTTAGTGTACCGGCTGGGGGCAAACAAGGCCCGCATCCTCTCCCCCGGCCCCAAATCTGATAGGACACGGGAAAAGACGGCATAAGGAGTTCTCCAGAAAGACCAACAGCTTTGCAGAGCTCAAAGAGCAGCAAACATATCGCACTACAGCGCCAAGAAACCCAGAGGCGGTACAAAAACGCCCGAATACCTGGCAGGCGGCAGTATGGTGTGGTAGTTCATCTGCAGGCTCTGTCAATACGCTTTCCACATGCCAATCAAACGATAAAATGCAGCTTGAGCTCTGGAGTGCGCTGGAGCTTCTCTTGGGGCCTGGCCTGGATAGGAAGGCCCCAAGAGAAGGAGCGGGTATAGCGCCTAAACTATGGACCTGGGTTCTAGGCCCACCAGCACAACTCGGCCTGCATGGTCACGCCCTGGGCACATTTCTCAACCACCACACGACTCGAACGGTCACTGTGCAAGGAAGTGCAATTGTGAAGAAGTGTAACTTCACAGTGTGTTGTGTAATACAAGGCCACGTGTGTTTCTGGTCCTCTTGCTGTGGTAATCCGGGTGTAACTGCACCCCACACAGGATTCTGTGCTATGCGCAGCCACGTCATGTTCGAAATGTTCGCCCACTGCAAATAGATCGTCTTTGTAGAGCGCTTTGTTGCTTCTCGGAGCTAGGTTTGCTCAACATGATCCAGACAAAGGCACTGAATGTTCCAACATAGCCCTAGGAGTCTAAATAAGGGTTTGAGTAGCGGGAGCTCAAAAGCAGCAGCTGGGTACCCTGCACAGCCTGATAAGCAGGACATTCTCCTGGGGAACCAGGAGCTGTTCTAGCGCGTCGGGCAAATGGAACCCCAATCTCTGATGCAAACTAGAACTTTGTGTCCAGCATTTATGACCCATTGTGATTTACATGTCTTCTAGACGTGTTCTAATGCTCACTTCTACACATTCCCAAACATACAGAGCTCATGTCAATTACACATGTTTGTACGCTACCCGGTGGCCTGGCAAACCAGATGTAGCTCCTAGAAGCTCTTGGCGTCAGGCCAAATAGGCTCTCCTAGGCTATAACCAGCAGCTAAATAGCTCCCAGAAAATTTGAACACCGATACCCTCATTTCAAAACGTACCTGATTATACAGGCCTCCCTTTCTATTTTAAGCCATACCAGTGTCCTGTATGAGCCGCCCTTCCCCCCACCACACCCCAAAAACCTACCACCCACTTCAAATAGCTGCGTGGGTTAAAGATCCAAAAATATGGCTTTTTTTCCGACCTAAGAAAGGTCCCATTTCAATGGTTTACACATTTGGGGTGCTGGTACCATTCAAGGGCTCAGTGTAAGTCATTCTGGGATCCTGCTGATCTCAGCTCAGTTTGCCTGTCAGAAGTGCCCCAGAAGTAACATTGCACCACCACTGCCACCTGTCCTCTCGCTGCATTTCCTGCAAACACTACTGTCTGGACAAGACACCTGGGGGGGGGCATGCACAAGAACCTCGCTGGTCAGTGGGTCCTCTTCACAGATCCTCCTTCTGCACAGGGCCCCCTGGTGTCAAGGGTCTCGTGATCATCTGGTGGCTCAGGGTATCAGGTGAGGCCTGCGGGCAGCCGGTGCATGGCCCATGGTCACGTGGTCTGTAGGCCATTCCATGAAGCCTGCTAGTCTCTAAGCCATTCCAAGCGGCCTGCTGGTCTCTAAGCCATTCCAAGCGGCCTGCTGGTCTCTAAGCCATTCCAAGCGGCCTGCTGGTCTCTAAGCCATTCCAAGCGGCCTGCTGGTCTCTAAGCCATTCCAAGCGGCCTGCTGGTCTCTAAGCCATTCCAAGCGGCCTGCTGGTCTCTAAGCCATTCCAAGCGGCCTGCTGGTCTCTAAGCCATTCCAAGCGGCCTGCTGGTCTCTAAGCCATTCCAAGCGGCCTGCTGGTCTCTAAGCCATTCCAAGCGGCCTGCTGGTCTCTAAGCCATTCCAAGCGGCCTGCTGGTCTCTAAGCCATTCCAAGCGGCCTGCTGGTCTCTAAGCCATTCCAAGCGACCTGCTGGTCTGTAAGCCATTCCAAGCGGCCTGCTGGTCTGTAAGCCATTCCAATCGACCTGCTGGCCTCTAAGCCATTCCAAGCGACCTGCTGGCCTCTAAGCCATTCCAAGCGGCCTGCTGGTCAGTAAGCCATTCCAAGCGGCCTGCTGGTCTCTAAGCCATTCCAAGCGGCCTGCAGGTCTCTAAGCCATTCCAAGCGGCCTGCTGGTCTGTAAGCCATTCCAAGCGGCCTGCTGGTCTGTAAGCCATTCCAAGCGGCCTGCTGGTCTGTAAGCCATTCCAAGAGGCCTGCTGGTCTCTAAGCCATTCCAAGCAGCCTGCTGGTGTGTAGGCCATTCCAAGCAGCCTGCTTTTCTGTAAGCCATTCCAAGCGGCCTGCAGGTCTATAAGCCATTCTAAGCGGCCTCCAGGTCTGTAAGCGTTTCCAAGTGTCCCTCTGTTCTGTAGGCGGTTCCATGCAGCGCACTGCTCTGTAGGCGTCTCCAAGCGGCCCACTGCTCTGTAAGCGTCTCCAAGCGGCCCGCTGGTCTGTAGGCGGTTCCATGCAGCGCACTGCTCTGTAGGCGTCTCCAAGCGGCCCGCTGGTCTGTAGGTGGTTCCAAGCAGCCCGCTGGTCTGTAGGTGGTTCCAAGCAGCCCGCTGGTCTGTAGGTGGTTCCAAGCAGCCCGCTGGTCTGTAGGTGGTTCCAAGCAGCCCGCTGGTCTGTAGGTGGTTCCAAGCAGCCCGCTGGTCTGTAGGTGGTTCCAAGAGGCATGCTGGTATTTTAGAGCTAGTTACGATACAGGTTTGGGCATCAGGACCTTCCAGAACCAGTATGGTGTAAAGGAGCACTGTTATACTCAGATAATTTACCTGTAATCCTCACTACTCCTAGTCCCACTCTTGCTCGTCACAGTACTTACCTCATGAGGCCCCCGCTTCCGACACAGGACCTTCTTTTATTTTTTTATTTCTTTGAATCCCTATAACTCCTCCCCCATAACCACGTCACTCAGTTTCATATTACCAAGCCGGAGCATGGGACCTTCCCCCGCAGGGAGGGTGAGGCAGGCCGTCAGAATAGTAGGACTAGGAGTAATGAAGATTACCGGTAAGTAATCCGAGCATTAACTACACATCCACTCTCCCTCGTCCCAGTACTTACTTCATGAGGCATACCATAGCAGCAACAGGGAAAATGTCCCAATGAGACACAGAGCCAAAAACAGTGCATTAAACACACAACTTTAATAACTCCAAAATCACATCCACACTGACAGAACCCAACCCCAAAGGAACCCTCCCCAGAGTGGAAGACATTCAACCGATAGTGGTTGATGAAACTGCTTTGATGAGCCCAGGTGGCAGCCCTACAAATCTCCTGCTGAGAAACCCCCCTTGCATCAGCCCAGGAAGCCACCAAACCCCTGGTGGACCATCCCTGAATGTGTGCGGGTACAGGGAGCCCAGTCGCCACATGGGCCATCAAGACTACAACCCTGATCCAGCGGCTAATGGAGACCAGCAAGGCCTTGCGACCTGCAGCAGTAGGGACAATAGTAACCAGTAGACTATCAGACTTGTGGAGGAGGGAAGTCCGTGCCAAATACACCAACACTGCCCGCGGCACATCAATGGCATGACAAGCCACCCCCTCTGGCGTGTGCAGATCGTGAAAAAAGGCAGGCAGAACCAGATCCTGATAGGTGTGAAACCGAGACACAACTTTAGGAAGGAACTTCGGATCACACCTCAACACCGCCGAGTCCGGCAGCACCCTCAGGAAGGGGGTTGACACAATAGAGCCCCAATCTCCCCCAGCCTACGGGCAGAAGAGATAGCAATTAGAAAAGCAGTCTTCAGCGTAAGACATCATTTCTGAGATTGATGTCAATCTCAGAAATGGGCTGAAAGGGAGGCCTCTGAAGGAATCGTAAAACAAGAGGGAGGTCCCAAGGGGCAAGCCCTTTATAAGCACAGGGACGGGAAGAAATCATATTTACCTCATTTATTCAACCGCACATCCAAATAAATTATTTACCAATTCCGAGTGTCATTTATGCAATTGCAAAGGTTTTCAAACCGGATTTTGCCTCCCATTTCATGAGGGAAGGTCAGATTTTAATTCCGTTTACTGCCTAGCATCCTGAACTCCTTGCTGCTTCTTTCTATCCACTCGAAATTCGAATAATAGGGGTTTGAGGGAGCATTGCAGGGGGAAATCTTAACTTGGGTGCTATCTACCGAACAGTATAATTGTTCCTATTCATCTGTGCTTTGGATATGTTATAGTAGAAGGTTAAACTAAGTGTATTTCATCAGTTTACATTGGTGATTGCTGCCCAATATTAAAATTGTGATTTTTTTAAAATCCTGGAACAACTTCCCCACCAACACCACCCCATCCAGGTGGCCATCAGAGTCCCCCAAGAGGAATTGAATGGAAGCCCACAAAGAACGAAGTGTGGAGACTGCGAAGCCTTTGTCAAAACCCTACTGGAGGAATTGGAGGATAGCAGGGAGACAGGAACGCAGGGGAGGGATCCCAGACCGCCCACACCAGTCCTGGAAAGGGCCCCAATGCCTGCCATATGCCTTCAGAGTAGAGAGTCGAAGAGCTTTCATGATAGACTCTACCACAGGACCCAAAAACCCTGGGGACATCAACCTAACCTGTGCAAT
Organism: Ambystoma mexicanum; assembly: GCF_040938575.1. Classification (NCBI taxonomy): domain Eukaryota; kingdom Metazoa; phylum Chordata; class Amphibia; order Caudata; family Ambystomatidae; genus Ambystoma; species Ambystoma mexicanum. Next base: position 1,621,150,997 of record NC_090932.1, on the reverse strand, counting down.
AACCACACTGCCCATTGAACACCTCAGACCTCCTGAAGGGGACATGGCCACTTCAGAACCAGCCAAGGTTCCCGGGACTGAAGCTCCAACAGAGAGGGGAACCAACTCTGGCAGGGCCAGAACGAAGCTACAAACAACACAGTCACCCTGGACACTCTGATGCACTGATCCACCCGGTGCAGAAGGGGGAGAGGTGGAAAAGCATAAAGGTGAACCCAGGGGCCACTGTACCGAGAGGGTGTCCACCCCTAAGACCCGTCGGCCTGAAACTGAGAGCAGAAGAGGGGAACTTTTGCTGAGGCCGGGGATGCAAACAGGTCTAGAATAGAGGTTCCCGAATCTGACACAGATCCCCGCAAAGACCTGGTCCGACAGAACCAGTTCCGCAGAGGAGGGAAATGGGTGGCTGAGAAGATCCGCTCGAACATTGTCCACTCCCCTGACATGTGAGGCCACCAGGGACACCAGATGCGATTCCTCCCCAAGATCCTATTTGAGCCACCAGAGCATTCAAGGAGCGGCCGGAACCCCCTTGGCAGATGACATATTCCAAGGCCGTTGTATTGTTTGTCCAGACCAAAACCGCCTGGCCTTCCAGAAACACTTTGAAGTACACCAGAGCCTCGAGAATGGTACACAACTCTCGCCAATTTGATGATTGACTGCTCTCCTCCGGATCCCACAACCCCTGGGCCGAGAGGACCCCCAATGTTGCCCCCGAACCCCTTCCGCTGACGTTGGTAGTAAGAGTGGTCACAGGAGGAAGGACCAGGGACGCCCCTGCCCTGAGATTCGGAAACCCCCAACCACCACAGCAGGGAGTCCAGCAGTGCTGGAGACGCCGGAATCAAAGCCTTGGAAGCTTGAGACGTCGGGAGCCAGTGGGAGAGAAGATAAGATACCAGAGGACGCAAATGAAGATGCGCCCAAGGAACCATAAACACACAAGATGCCATGTGCCCCTGCAACATGAGCAATAGGCGAGCCGAGACATACCGCCTCCTGAGAACCCTACCCAGAACAGCCTGCAATCGATGGACCCTCCCCTGGGACAAGAAAACTCACCCCATCCTGGTGCAAATCTGTGCCCTGATGAAAACTAGATCCTGAGAAGGGTCCAGCTGAGACTTCTGCCAGTTCACCAGGAACCCCCAGTCCTGCAATGCCTGCCGACCAACTGGAGAGGAGTCAGGATAGTCTGCCAGCAGGACGCCTTGATCAACCAATGCTCCAGGTAGGGAGCAATCTGAATGCCCCGCAGGTGCAAATGCCCCATCAGGGGTCCCACCAGCTTGGTGAACACTCTGGGGGGTGATCGCAACCCGAACAGGAGCTCTATGAACTGAGTGACGTGGTTATGGGGGAGGAGTTCTAGGGATTCAAAGAAATAAAAGAAGGTCCTGTGTCAGAGGCAGGAGCCTCATGAGGTAAGACTGGGATGAGGAAGAGTGGACGTGGAGGTAATGATCTAAACCGTGCACCTAATAGGAATAGCTACACCCCCCACCCTCCCCATGAACGCTATATTCAGTGGGTCGGCACTATCAACCCAGGGGCTCATGGGTGAGGAACTCAAGATGCCGGGTGAAACATCTACTTCTCCAGTGGCGTGGGCATACACAGTGCATCGATTTGGTTTTATACCTGAAACAGTCCTGCCACTGGAGGGCAGTAGATCCAAGAGGACCAGCACTGGTGGACCAAGGCCCTTCCTCTCGTGGGTGCATCGCATGGCTTTATTCACCAGTTAGGTAACAGCTCCAGCAGGGTGGGCATCTTCCGACCCATGATGCTTTGCGTTCATATCATGTGAAGAGCCCAGATGATGTGCTGGATTTCGGACTCGGGAACTCGCAAGATGTGTGCACCCAGGACTGCGTGGTCTAAACAGGTATTTTGTTCCCCCGCTAAAGTAAGAGTTTGCAGCACAGTCTGCCCAAAAACTTCCCCCCCGAATGCACCCCATTTCTGAAACCCCATCCGTGCACAGGGTTCTCAGCGTCTTGCCATTCTAAGAGGCCTCGTGTAAAGACCCGCGCAGACAGTAAGGTGGTGGCAGCTGGCGGGATCTTCTGGGCCCTGCTTGCAGAGCACTCGCAGCTGTGTGTTCTTCATCGGGGGTGGGGGAGGGGGGGGGTGTGGATGGATGGCGGGGCGGAGAGGAGCATACAAGACTGGAATAATTACCCTTGTATAAGCAGGTAAGAGGAAAGGACTGATCAGAACGCTGCTGCGCCGACCTGTGGCATCATACACCTACCGCAGAGATCTGTATGTAACGTGCACGGTCTTAGTAGCCGGACAGGTCGATGCACGTGCTGAGCAGATAGGTGTGCAACCTGCAAATCAAAGCTTTGGATGCCCAGTAGCTCTCAGTGGGTACACGCACATGCAGCAGGAATCTGCAGGTAACCTGCAGGTCATGGGCATCAGTAAGGTGCCTTTTCAGGTTAATGCACATGCTGCACAATGTGAGAAACCGGAGGGGATTCTGCCCCATGATCTTGAGAATCCCCTATTCAGGTGGCCAGGACACGGCCATCGCTGTTGGATCCAGCTTCTGGCTGGGGGTGGACCAGTGGGGGAGGATCACCTGGGTAGGGGAACCTGGGATTATGCTCGGGGGGAATACCCCAGGTGAGATGCGGTATTGTGCCAGAGAAGGAGAGAAGGAGAGAAGGACCAGATATCTGAGGCTTTCATGGGCTGTATAGCATCTGCCTCCCTTCCATCCTGTTAGATCCCTCAGGCCCAGATCCAACAACCCCTCCGTACGTAATCAATCCTCTAAGGCCCCAAACCGGTTACACCCAAAAGGCGTAACTCCCAGAATCATGGTTTCCCCGGTCACCATTTGAATACTTCCCGTCCCTCTGACTGCTATCTTCGCACTCCCAACCTACTCGGGTAAAATACTACAATTCCCATAATTCCTCTTGTTTATTTCACGGCCCCAGCTATTCCCGTTTGCCACACAAACCTACCAATCATGTCCTTCCGATTGTCATTTTCCAAAATAACCAAACAACCATGACAGAACACTACGGTTCCCACAATCCCCTCTGTTCTGTTCTCCATCCCGGTCATTCTCATCCATTAAACAAACCCTCCAAAACCTTCCCTTCCGAGAACACCCCGAACCCAAATACGAAGGTTAGAATTCCATCCATCACTTCTTTCCCTTCTGACTCTGTAGGATGTTTGTAAACTCTACCGACCCCTTTTTCTGATACTCGAACCTCTTCCTTTTCTGACATGAACACCGGTTTAGAGTCTTGTAATAGAACTGTGTACCTGACGTGTCCCAACCCGAGGGTCAGGCGAGGTCAGGCAATTAACTCAAATCACGTACACCAGAGGACCCTTCCTTTTCCCCACAGGGATAAAAGGTGGAGCAGGAGAGTGCAGTACGAGGAAAGTGAGAAAGGCGCACACGGCAGACAGCACGTTGAGACGGCTACGACGCAACAGTTCAAGAGAAGGAGAAAGGCGGCTGGAAGCAAGAAGGTGGCAAGGAGAGAAGTGACCTTGCCCTTTTCGTCCCAGGCCCGCTGAACCTTCGGGGAGGAGAATCTAAGACCGCGAACAATAGCACAAGTGTCCTGCAACAGATGTCAGCGATACACGGGTCAACCTTATGCCGATGAGCAGGAGTGAGGGAAGATCCCACGCCTGTGGTACCGGCCTTTACTCCAAAGAAGCCAAAAGCCAAGCGGTGCACCACAGCCGGTGAGCCGAGTGGAGAATCGATAAGCCCTGGGCTGTGTTGGGCGAGAATCGCAAGAGTGGCTAGGCTACAAAGCAAAGGTATTGAACATTGATTGAACTGTAAAAGTATGAAGTGGAAACCAGCAGCAGAGGGAAACGGACACCACGTGGGTGTCAACTCAAGAGACTCTGGTCAAGCCCCAAATTGATCAAACTACAGAAACCAGAAGGCCCTAGGAAGGCTGCCAAAGGAAGCACATTCATCATATGTGAGGGTCGAGTAAAAGCCCCGAACATTCTAAAAACTTTGACCCGTGAATTGGCAAAAAGGAAGGAAAGTGAATCCTGCATGGTGAATGAAAGAAAGGGACGTGAATCCCGTGAACATGAGAACTAATGTAGAAAGCCATCGTGAACCCGGAGGAGGGAGACTAAGAACAGAGAAGCATCCGAGCCCGGAGGGGGAGATCCGGGGTGAAGCTAAACTCAAACATTGGCAGTCGAGAGGTCTGAGCCCGAAGGAGGGAGATCCAAGGAGTTAAGCTATCACCCAATGAATTTTTGTTAAGAAAGGGTCAGCCCAGAAGAGGAGGGCCCAGGTGTGAACCCATCACCCACCAAATATTGGGAATGAACTTTCATTTGTTAAAGGAACTTTTGTTTTTGTTGTTTGAATATATCAGGCCTCAAGGTCAAAAGACTTTCAGAGGAAACAAGACTCGGCCATCGATTCCCCTTATTACGGAAAGCTCAAGGGTTCAAGCTGAATTGTCATCTCGTGCTAGACAGACCCAAGAGTGTGTCCTAAAAACTATCAATCGAGGTTGTCATCTCGTGCTGGCAAGTCCTGAGACCGTTCTGTACTCAAAATTCTTATCTTATCCCATGTCCAAAACGTGGGAAAGGGAGCCCCAGGTTGCCGCCTGCTGAGTTATCATTTGAGAACACTTCTTTCTTTCTTGAAACTTAACCCCACACCGTTTCTATTTAGCCTAAGGAATTGGCAATAGGTTTTCTTAGTATAGGCCCTTTTATTTGACTTGACGCCACTAGGACTGCCTTCTTTTCATTTGATGGTCGACACCTGTCCCCATCTTAGATTTAGGTTTAGATAGGCGTTTTTCAAACCCCCACACCACTTTCATTGTTCAATAAACACCCTTGAACTGTGATCACTTGTCCGTCTTCCTTGTGTTATCACCAGTTTCTCACAACAGTTATGCGTGTAACCTGCAAGTCAAAGGTTTGAAGCCCTGTAAAATATTTGTGGGGCGTGCGTTAATGGTTCATAAAGGACCACTTGCCTGTTACTGTATGCACTCTTTCTTAATGGTTCTTCAAGTGCTCTCCGCTCTCTTGCCTACAGGACAGCCCCAGAGTTACCAGAAACGTTGCTCTCATTCACTGCCCCCCACCTCTTCCCTATGACAGCACTTTGGCCCCTATTTAAGCAGACGCACATTGGCAAAGCCAATGGGTTTTGCCTGTTATAAGCCAAGTGCACCCTCAAAAGACCCTAATAAAGGTCATGACAAAAAGACAGCAGTAAAGGTCACACCTTTACGCATGTGAAGTAGCAGATCAAACGCTTCAAACAAGAATGCATTGCCAATGCCAACCATTTGGGTTTTTGTGTAGTCGTGGCAAAGGTCTTTTCCAGGCACAGACATAGTGGTATTAACTGGCCATCGATGGCAGCAGCTGCAAAATGGTGCAAGTACTTGGGCATCTAAGAGCAGTGTCTGGCAAATGCCGAATACTTCATCACAAGCCAAAACAGTTGCCTCTGCCAATGCTTATAAATCAAGTGGCTGACAACAGACCTGGTTAAGACATTGGTGAATTTACAGCTCCAATTCATTCATTAACTCTCAGAAGACTGCTTTGCAAAAACACTGGCAGACACTTTGAGCCGAATGCTTCATTTTAAGGCTTAAAAAATCTAGCTCAAGCACATCCCAGTAGGGTGCGTTTTGAGCTGGGAGGGGCAGGAAGTGAATGAGAATGGCAATAGATTGGCTTGGCCATGGGTATTCAATGTTTGGGTGAATAACCAAATAACTACACGCTGTGCGTCAGGCGTGCAGTGCCACTGAGCTGGCCGGGCTTCAGCCCCACCCCCAAAATGTGGGGGCTTTTTGTTACTCAGAGAGGGGGAGAAGCCTTTATAATATGATATTTTATTTGTATTGCGCTCATACACAAGTGTTTCAAAGCGCGACGAGACACGGGAAGACAAAAAGGATCTTACTAGGCCCAGTGACATTGAGAAGACGCAAGTGCAGGGGAGAGGGAAGGGGAAAAGTTCAAGGGAGAGGGGGAGAGGGGGAAATGGAAAGTGCTGAGCAAGGGATAACAACAACAACAAAAGGTAGTGCAGCCAGCAAGGTGGCAAGTGCAGTTTTGGAGCGCATACAGGGGTGTCTGGTAAGTGCGGGAAAGGGGACTGTAGGGTTGCAGATACAGGCCCAAGTACATGGTTTGCCGGGGGCAGTGCGGGTGTGTGGCTGGGTGGGCATGGACCTGGTCCCGGAATCAGAGGGTAAACCAGGTGCACAGAGCAGAGACAGACAGATTAGCAGGGGAGAGGGAGAGATAAAGCAGAAGAGGAAGGTCTTGAGGTGCTTCCGGAACCAGAGATTATTCTCCTCAAGTTTCAGGGGGGCAGGGAGGCTGTTCCAGAGGGAGGCCCCAGCCGAAGAAAGAACTACCACCAACTCATTGCTTGGAGAAGCGAAAGACCCTGAGGGAGTTGCAGGTGGGAGAGCGAAGAGCTTTAGTGGGAAGGCATTTAGGTCCCAGGCCCCAGAACGCCTTGTGGACAACGCAGAGGGTTTTGAAGTTAATCCTTGCTGCCACTGGGAGCCAGTGCAGAGATTTCAGTCCAGGAGAGATACGATCCCTTGGCTTGAGGCCAAGGACAAGTCTTGCAGTCCTGTTCTGGATGAGTTGCAGAAAGCGCAGAGTAGAAGCAGGCAGATTTAGAAAAAGGCTGTTGCAGTAGTCCAGCCTAGAGAGAACCAGGGCTCTGGAGACAGTGAGCTTCTGGGGGAAGGAGAGGAAATGAAGAATACGTCTGAGGAGGTGTAGTTGGTAGTTTGACTTCTTACAGATGTCAGAAATGTGTGTAGAGAAGTGGAGTGTGGAGTCGAAGATGACCCTGAGGTTCTTTGCCTCACAGGTGGGAGTAGGAAGAGGGCCAAGGGAGGCTGGCCAGAGAGTGACAGGAAACGAGAGTGCAGACTTTAAAGTTTTACTGTGTTTGTGCAGAAACATTTATTAGCACAAACACAGCAAAACTTTAAAGTTGCTCGTTCCAGGAAAGGCCTCCATCACTGCACTGCCTTACAAAAATGAAATGCACACATCAGCCCCCTCCCTGTTCTTTCACATCTGAGGGGGGCTGATGTGCACACTTGCTTTTTGTTAGGCGAGGGTAGCCTTTTCTGAACCTAGCAGCATGAAAGGGTTTTGCATGTTAGCTCATTATGTATGTGTGCAGCGTGTATGTAACGTGTGTGTGAATGAGTGCATGATGTATGGGGGCTGGTGCAGATGTAAATGAGGGGGATGTTTAAATGAGTGAGTGAATGTGTAATTCTGTGTAATGCTGGACTGAGGAGCTGATTCTGGTGGGCAGAGGGTAGGAGGGTGGAGAAGTCTGGTGGTTGGTAGGAGAGGGACGGTTGGAGGGAGGGGTATAGGATATATAGGGCTCCCCACCAGACAACGCTTGAGGTAGAATGGAGGGGGCGGAGCCTCTGAGTGTGCCCCCGCCCACTTCTAAAGTGGCCCCGCCCATAACCAGGTAGCACCCCCCCCCCGAAATGTAGGTTTCGTTGCACTCCTGCTGTGTGCCATTTCTCTCTAGCTGCCCGCCAATGCAATAGTCTCCGCTCATAGGAGGGGCTTTAGCGCCACCTAGTAGCCAACACTAGAAGTAGATCAAAGCAAACGCTGTTCTTTCAAGCCTCGGACACCGAGGACCGTTTCCATTCAGAGACCCCACTGCAGTAACGGCGCACGGCAAAGTGTTACTTCTCAGCCAATAATGACAAAAGCACACAAAATGAGGGAATAACACACCCACTACGGTAGTTCGTACACATTTCCCATGACAAGAATTTTTGCTGCAGTGGGTTTCAGCCCAAGCCTAAAAATGTAACCTCTCTCTCATTGGATATTAAGTAAATGACGATTGTAAAATACACTTAAAGCTCTCGAAAAGATTTGGTCCAATGTGGCTACTTTCTCAGAATGTCATTTTTTCCCAATAAAAGGTGGGCGCCTATTATTCTGGCCTTGGCGTTTCAGTGTCCACAAAAAAAGAAACGGGTGGCATTCTCCAGACAGTCACTGGAGCAGTCCCACGAGTCACAAACGTGCGATCCGCAAAGCAGGGCTCACTGGATTCGCGTGCGTGCTGGCCTTTATCGCCCTATCGTTGTTTTGCGTGAACAGCTCAAAGTTCCGGGGTGTTAGGGCTCAGCTTTCTTTTATGGGCTCCGAAGGGACGGACACGTGAATTAACGCAGTTAATGTTCCACCGGCGGCGATAAGATATGTAATCAGCAGTGTGTGTGTTTGTGTGTGGGTAGCCTCCTAATCTACTTTGCCTGTTTAGCAGTCCGTTGTTTGAGATTACTGCCCTGCGTATCAGAACACAAGTTCCCAATTGAACTGTTTCCAAAGTTATCCGCTCCCTCTCCTCCCCCACCCCCTTCTCCGACCCAGTAGGAGCCCCTCACGCTGTCTTGGGGGTTAAACCAGCTCACCCCCTACTTTCCACATCTCACACATTCTAGCATACTTGCCAACATTATGTGACCAAAAAGATGTAGGATTTTTCAAGTTTGAAAAATAATAATTCCCATAACAATAACATCACAGGAAAATACAAAACATACGAACAGCACAATATGGAAAGATGTTGAAATGTTAAAAATGTGTAATTCTGAATGCTAACACCAAATTGTCGGCAGATGCTGTGTGAAGGTGTTACACTCTGCCACTTGCCTTCACTGCTGGTTCATCTAAGGGTTGTCCGGGCAAGAGTGCAGGACAGAGTCGGCAGCTGTCAGGTCAGTGGATTGGTCTGAGTGCAATCAAAGTAATGACCTACCAGTCCACTGTATAGACAGAGTAATTAATGTGTTGCATGCTCTGTCCTGGAGCCTGCCTTAGAATCATATAAATTACTTGCCACTGTAAAATGCAGTAGGATCTATCACTGAAATCTGTAGGCGGTAGGGCTGCTTCAAAAGCAGTAGCCTACTGCCTAAATCTGTAGGGTTGGCAAGTATGTTCTAGCCACACACCGCATATTTGCATTTCTCGGCGCCCGGAAATAGGCCTGCACTGTGCATGCGCGGGCTGTAGCACTCGGCACATTTGCATAGAAGGCGGAAACATACGTAATTAAAAAGCACGGGGACCCCCTCCTATACAGGGACGTCATTTAACCAAAATGCCAGGGGTAGCAGAAGTGACATCACACGACCCTTGACCCCCTGATGACACAGGAAGTGATGTCATTTGACCCCCCACCACCTCGAAGTGACAACACGGGAAGCAATGGAACATGACCCTTCCCCCACACCCCCTGACCAAACAGGAAGTGACATCACACATAGTTCCTACGTCCAAGACCAAATGATAATGATATGTTATTATATAGCACTTAGGCTTAAGCGCTTTATAAACTACGGCTCCCTCGATCCCTCACCACGGACTATGCTGGAGAGGGCTGATGGGAGTTTTGGTCCAGATATCAGGAGAGAACGGCTATAGACCCACGAACGAACTGGGGCAGGCCCATTTCTAGGGGCGGGAAACGGTCCGGGGCACAGGTGGGGGTTAGGGGCGCAGCATGGAAAGCCTGATGAACCTCCCAACCTGGGGGCGTAGTTTGAGGGGGGGACGGAAGAGGGCTGTTTGTCCCCCCCCAACTTTCATGGCACACAATTTTGTCCCCATTCATTTGGCTGGAGCAATTTTTTTTCAGATGTCAAGTCCCTCCCTCCCCCAACATTTTCAGCAAAGTTACTCCACTGCTCCCAACTGAGTTAGTGCCTTGACACGCGTAAAGCACGTAATGGAAAGCGGCACTACACGCACTGAGGCGGGGACACAAGCCTGCTCTGCCCACACACCCCTTGTTGCAGCCAGTTTACTGAGCTCATAGTTTTATTTAGGAAGAACCCCCCCCCCCACCTCCCAGATTAGTATCTCTTTGCGTAATTAAATATGGCTTTGGCAGGACGTAGGTCTGGGGTTAAAGGTAGACTGCAAGGGCTGTGTTTGCTGGTGTAATACAAAGGGCCCGAGACGGCCTGCAGTAGTAGGCAGTCGTGGGGGCGGGGGTGGGGGACTGAAGTAAGTGCAAAGTAAACACGGAGCAGGACATGGGGGCCGGGGTGGCGTTGGTATTCATGTATGCTCTTGTAGCATGACGGATGGGGACTGCCATCACCAGTTTCAGAGGCTGGCGGACATGCGCTTGTGCCTGAAAGGTGGGCACAAACTTTTAATTCTGGGGCCCCATCCGAGCAAGCGAAAACCTTATTTACACATGGTTTTTACGCTTCATTTGCCGCTCTGGGGAGAAAATGGCCCCCTAAATCTGGCCCATTGTGGGGGGGGGGGGGGTGGTTTCTCGCTCTCTCCCCCTAATTGTTGCAAATAAGGGGTGAGATTAAAGGATCTGCCCAAGCTCACACACTTTGCTTAAGCGGTGAAACCAGGATTTGGGCCCAGTCGACGATTGAAGCGCTTGTCCACACATCTTCCCATCGAGAGTTTTGGTTTTGAACAGACTAAAAACAAATAGTTACATAGCAATGCATGAAAAAGGGCACAAATGACTCAAGACACTGACATTCTATAAATTGTTTTGGAAACATGTCGATGAAAAATATAATTCTGGCTTTATTAGATCGCCGTGACCAGGGGAGAACAGTAAAAACCTTTGTTTTTAAATCTGTTTTCACAGTGAAAGAAAACGGGTTTTAAAAAAGCATTACCTCCACGTCCACTCTTCCTCGTCCCAGTACTTACTTCATGAGGCACCTGCCTGCGACACAGGACCTTCTTCCATTTCTTTAAATCCCTAGAATTCCTCACCCACATCCACGTCACTCAGTTTAATTTTTCCTGCCTCTGGCAGGTTGGACTTTTTCTTCCCGGTGCGGGGCACTGGGGAGCACTGATTGCTGGCCCCCTGAGGGGGGGGGGGGCTGTGTGGCAGGGCCCTCGGCTCCCTCAGGTGCGGTGCTGCTCCTGGGCCACCTGTGGGGTTTGGGGTCACAGTTGAGCGGGATTGCCTCGCTCGGTTCTTTGCTGGGCTCCGGACCACAGCGTCCGGGGGAAGGTAAGGAGAGGGGAGGACTGGGCTTGATGTTTTTCCCCTCTCCTCCTGTTTTGACCATCTTGCTTCAACAGGCCTTTTCCTCGTGCTCTGTGTACACATCTTTGTTGGAAATTATGGCAAGCACTTGGCAGTATGGGCCAAGTCTTCCCTTTTGTTGTGAGGCCTCTCTGCTTCTTGTCGTGGGGTGACTGTGGCAGAGAGTATTTGAAAGTGCGGGGGCTCTGTTCTGCCACAGGCATGCTACATACCACCTGCTCCTCAGACACACACAGCCCAGGATGCACCGGATGTTGGCTGCATTCCTTGCGTGCAGCCTGTGAAAACGGCTCAGATTTGGAAGCGTCTGCAAGCGGCCGGAAGGGTAGCGGCCTGGCATAGTCTACACCTCGGGTTCGAGTCTCAGCGGTGCTGACTCGACCCTTCATCCTTCCTAGACCGACGCATTGGAACCATTTACAGCATGGGGCTACCAGCTACTGGATACAGGGATCAAGCCACCTCTGTCATGTGGCGAGTTAGTGGTGTGTTTGGGTCTGTGCTAGCTATGGACACAGACTCCTTGTCCTGTCAACTTCCTCTAAACTGCGCGTGGGAAAGTCACAGGAGTTGATTTGCTTTTCCCTTGTCCGGCATGGGATTATGGAAAATGCATCATGGAAGTAACGGCCATGCAGGGGGGTTCCCAGTGTCTCTTCTTTTAGGGCCTAGGTCCTCCGGTGCCGACGTGTTGCTTTCACGCCTCCTCTCAGACTTGTGGGAAGTGATAGGGCACATGTCTGTGCTTAGAGGGGTTCTCAGAGCCCCTGGTGCCGGTGGAGGGGGATGTCACTTCAGTGGGTTTTCCAGTATAGGCATACCCCAGGTAGGGGGTGGTCTTTGATGTCTGCTATCCGGGATGGATTGCTTTGCCCCGCTTTGTGACAGTACTCTGCCCTTTTGACGCCAGCCTGGTGGCTCCTCTGTCGGCTGGGGGGGGGAGGGCATGGTCTGCTGGACTTCTGGGCTGTCCTGTATCTTCCTTTTGATAAGTGGGATCTTTTTGTGGGCTGACAAGCATGCCGTTATATTGTGGCGCAGGCATGCTTCAACGTCCTGTGATTTTCCTCTGGTGCAAGTGCAGTGACTGGCGGTTTTCCCTGGCTCCTCGTCTCTATCTTCTCAGAGGTGTATGGGACCGGTGGGGTTCGGCTTCCTGGGTAATGGGCTCCTTCCAGAGGGGGGTATCAGTTGCCGTTCCTGTCCCCTCCTGTCCAGGTTTGCATGGTTAGGACTTTGGTACCCAGCCCACAGTCCAAGTAGTTGGCCATGGGATCCGTTCTCTCTGAATGGTTGTTGTGGGTTACCGTCTTGCCCGTTCCTCTCCCTGTTCAGGGTCAAGTTTTGTACTTGCGGGTGTTCCTGGTCCCTATGCCTTCTAGGACATGTCACCTGCTTATGGGTATCAATACTCTGTACTGCTTGTCCGGACGTCTGGGGAGAGCGTACTCTGGATGTTGTTCATGGGGGGGCGCTTGCTGGATGTTCTGGGCTGGATTCTCAGAAGGTATTTTGTCTCGGCTCGCCTGTTGCTGAAGTTACGGGGCACGTGGCATCTTGCGTGTTTTCCGGTTCCTTGAGCCAGTCTTCGGTTACGTCCCCTGGTGTCTTATACTCTCTCCCACTGGCTCCCGACATCTCGGCTTTCGTAGTTTTGTTTTCAGTGTCCCCAGCACTGCGAGTCTCCCTGCTATGGTGGCAGGGGGTTTCAGGTTTACAGGACGAGGTGTGCATGGTCCTTGCTCCTCTGGCCTCTCTTACTATCAACACCAGCAGAGAGGGTCTACATTGGGGGTCCTCTCAGCTCAAGGGTTGTGTGGTCCGAAGTTTCTCCCTTAAGTTCTCTCAGTTTTCACACCTCTCAGGGTCTGGTTCTGCCCGATTTCTTTCATGATCCAAGAACGCCTGAGGAGGTGGCTCGGCTTAACATTGATGTCCGGCGGGACGCGTTGGAGTATTTGGCTTGGTTTGCCTTTTCCACCAATCTATAGTCTTCTGATTGCTTGTGGTCCGGCTGGGGCTGGGCATAACGCATCTGTGGTTTCCTTTTTCCGGTGTTTCCAGGTTGTGATCTTCAGGGCCTATGTGCCTTCTGGCCTGCCTTTGCCTGCGAACGATCAGGGGCGGTCCGCCAGGGGTTTGGCGGCTTCCTGGGCCGATGCAGGGAGGGTTTTTCTCTGCAAGAGATTTGTATGGCTGCCGCCTTGGCTGGTCTAGGCATTTTCATCAACCGCTATGGGCTGAGTTTCTCCCACTTGGGGGCTGGTTCCTTTGTGGTTGGAGTTTTGTCTGTGGGGATGTGATTTAAGAGTTATTGTGGGTGTGTTTTGCTGCACTGTTTTTGGCTCTTCGTCTCATTGGGACCTTTTCCCCGTTGCTGCTTTGGTATACCTCATGAAGTAAGTACTGGGACGAGGAAGAGTGGACGTGGAGGTAATGCTCTGATTACTTACCGGCACTCTTCATTACTCCTAGTCCTACTCTTCCTCATCACAGTACTGACGACCTTCCTCACCCTCCCAGCGGGGAAGGTCCCATGCTCCAGCTTGGTAATATGAAACTGAGTGACATGGATGTGGGGGAGGAGTTATAGGGATTTAAAGAAATAGAAGAAGGTCCTGTGTCAGAGACAGGTGCCTCATGAAGTACTGTGACAAGGAAGAGTAGGACTAGGAGTAATGAAGATTACCGGTAAGTAATCTGAGCATTCTCAGTCAAGGAAAGAGCTGGGGAGGCTTTGAGCAGCTGGTGCGCGTGGGGGTAGGGTGACCAGACGTCCCGGCTTTGCCAGGTCTGTCCCGGTGTTTGGTGCTCTGTCCCCCTTTCACAAGATTATGTCCCCATTGGAAACTGCAGTGCTCCTGGTTTTTGGTAGTAAGTCTTCATGGCTGGCAGGCAGGAATGCACACACTCACACAGAAGAAATGCTGCATTTTACATTTGAAGATGGTGTTACTTTGTGATAAATTAATTATATGCGTTTATTTGAAGAGTAACACTTAAACCCCCTTCTCGTCCAACAGCTACTGATGTTGACAGCCACTTTCTTTCAGAGTTAGTCCTATTTTTATGTTAGTTGCACTGTCCCGGTTTTTTACTTTTTAAATCTGGTCACCCTGGCGTGGGGCAAGGACATATGGGACGTTGGAAGCTATCGCGTACCCAGTACTCTCCTCAAGCTTGGAGAAGTCCCTGCCCTCAATACAGCCAAAACAAGTAGTGCCCAGCCCACGGTGACCTCTAAATGATGACAGGCCGAATCAGAATACCCGCTATGCAAACCCATGACCGATGAAGGTACACACACATCTCTGCAGCAGGTACATCAGCTAACTGAGTTATAAGCATACAGCGCTACAAGTGCTCGACTCCTTGTGGTCGGCTCTGCGCAGGCGCCGGTTTTCTCGCGCAGGGCACGTTCCAGCCCGCGCTGTGCGTCATGTCGGCCCCGGGGTGCTTGATTGTGCTTGTCAGGCGTCCTGGATCCAATTATAAACACCTTTAAAACACTAATTGCCGCCGGGATGACAGACAGGGAGGCTCTGATGAGTCAAACACAACCTGAAGGGCTCCCCACCCCGCCTGCCCCGGGAGAGAGGCGCAGGCAGGATCCCGCGGGGAGGGGGCGCCCCCCCCCCCCCAACACCCCACATGCATTGAGCCAGTGCACACACCCGCCCTTTGCCCACCCAATGACTTCCTGCATAGGGGCAGCCAGTGGACCTGCGCAGGGAGGGGAGCAGCCAGGGGGCTAGAAGAGACCCGCTCATTATACAAAAATGGGGATCTTGTAGATCCCTGCAGAGAGGGTGAGGAGAGGAAGCCGGTAGATTCCTGCAAGGTGCCCTTGCCAGGAGATCCCCGCAAGGACAGCGAGTGGGTGGACATCTAGACTGGATGGGGAAATCGTGACACCCCTCCTCTTCTCCCCCCCCCCCCCCCCCCCCCAAGTACGCGGATAGACTCCTGGGGTCAAGGGGTGCCAGTAGATCACTGCAGGGAGGGGGAGCCAGTAGATTCCAGCAAAGAGGGGGAGCCAGTAGATTCCGGTAAAGAGGGGGAGCCAGTAGATTCCGGCAAAGAGGGGGAGCCAGTAGATTCTGGCAGGGAAAGCGAGTGGGTGGATATCTAGACTGGATGAGGAGATGGTGACCCCAAGAGTGCCGATAGTCTCCTGTAGACAAGGGGTGCCAGAGGATTCCAGCAGGGAGGGAGAGCCAGTAGATCCTAGCAGGAAGGGAGAGCCAGCAGGGAAAGCGAGTGGATGGATATCTAGAGTGGAGGCGGAGATTGTGACCCCAAGAGCGCGGATAGTCTCCTGTAGTCAAGGGGTGCCAGAGGATTCCAGCAGGGATGGGGAGCCAGTAGATTCCGGCAGGGAGGCTGAAGATGGTATAATGGAGACGACAATCTCAAATAGGTGCAACAATGTACAAAAGCAAAAGACCCAACACAATGAATGCACAGATCATACACAACGTGACAGCACCAGGCTGCTGTCCAGAGGGGCTGGGGCAGCATCAGTCATGGGTTAGAGCACCCCATTTCTGGTGCCTGCCTGTGGGTTCCTGACGGTGCAACCTCGGGGACTATGGAGCGAGGATGGAGGGAAGCGACCGCGCAGGGAGAAGAGGTGGCGTGAGAAGGGACAGATAGAAAGCAAAGGAATGAAGGAGAGAGGGAGAACTGGGCTGAGGGAAAGAGGAGAGAACGCGGTCTGGAAAAGTGGAAAGATTTGTCCGACAGTGCCAGGGATGTAATATTACCAAAATGTCTGGGGTAGAGGAAGTGGCATCACTCATCCGATGACATCACAGGATGCAATTTATGACCTTTGACCGCAATTACATGGCAGGGAGTTCTTTCACATGGTCTTTCTCATGGATGGTATTTTAGGAAGAGATAGGACTGCAGTAAGAAACCAATACGCCTAAATTAATAAAATAACGGTTCCTAAAGTAGGCAACTCGGTTTTTTTGGTTTCCATCCATATATTACCCAGGGTACTGTCTTGACATACGCTGCATGTTGCCACGGCATGCCAATGTCATATCCCTTAGTTATCTTAGAGGAGGGGCACCCCCTCCACCCATATGCCGCCACTGTCTCATATGGATAAGTGCTGCCAATGCCAACTTAACCCACTGAGCTATCTCATGCAGTGCTCACATTCTGCGAACAACATGCCAGCTGTATGTGAGTCCGTGGCACTGCAGGCAGTAGAGGTTACCATGGGCACCAGCTGCGACCCCTGGCCCCCCCAAATAACCATGGAAGGGGCACTCGTCTCCTTGGTGACGGGGGAGGGGTGGGCTGCGTATAGTGTCACACCGCCACAGGCTGCTTAAAAGCCCCCAGCAGGGCAAGGGCGGAAGCAGAAGGGGTACATGGAGGTTAGGGGGCACACATTCATGGTGGACTGATCTGCAAATGTGAGGGTAAGCCGGTGGAGTGGACTCCGGAGGTCGGAGATAGACAGTAGGGACTGCAGGGCAGATGCGATGCCCTCTGCAAAGTTTAGGGTCCACTGTCGTAGAAGTAATTGGGGAGCTGCACTCCAAGAGTACGTTTGGGAAGGCCCTGAGGAAGGGGCTGGGAGGCTTTGAGGGAGACCTGTTCATGGTGAACGGCCCTCCCGGATCTGCAATGCTGGTCGAGGTGTCTTGGATGGCTCTGGCGACTGCAGCGTGACAACAGTCAGCGGTGCAGCCGGTTGCGGTTCAAGGACTCGACTGTCCTTAAAAGATGGACGCTGGTTGATGCTTGTGTGGCACTCCTCCTAGCCTCTTCTCAGGGCTTTGCCATACTTTCAAGCAGACGACCCAAAGCTCAGGAGAGTTTGCAGGCAACAGCCTTGTCCTTTGTCCAGAGACTTTTCCGACACTTTCCACCCAGGAAGCTTTCTGGCAGTAACTAGCAGGGCACGCTGTGTGCTTGCTGGGTACCAGTTCTGGAGCTGCTGGATGGGTCATCCGAGTCTGGTATCTTCCTCTGTTCCCTGGGAGATGTTTAGGGGAGGAATCTTGCTTCCCTCTTGGAAATCCTGGCCTTCTTTCACTGGCGGAAGATGTAAGGCAGATTGTACCTTCAGCCTGGGCCCAAATGAATCCTTCTTACTCTTTTCAAAGTCGTTGGATGATCTGCTAAGTGAGGGCCCCAGCCCTCCGTTAAAGCCAAATGGGCCCCAGTGATTGGTGGAGGCTAAGCCTACCATAATGAACCAATCCTGGGTCCCCACCAACAAACTTCTGTTATGCATGAGGTCAGGACCAGAGTGCTCTGTAACAGGAAAGGTAAGGGCTGACAACATATACTCCTAAGTCCCACCCATCTTCCTGTCTGTTGTAGATCAAAGTGTCTCTCTGGTTAACTGAGCCCTCTGTGACTCTTGATTAAAGCGCAGGTCTCCCTTGAAGTTTGTGATGAGAGCAGACTTCTGGTCTCCCTCAAATCACATACTTCTCCCCTCTGAAAGGGGTCCGTTCTGCAGGGGTACCAATGGTTACAAATGGACCCAGACATACCATTCATTGCCTTTCATACTGAGGGGTGGGAAATTAACACATTGCATACCAAAGGAGTGTTAGCTCCGCCTTCCTATTGTCTGTTCAGCAACCAACCCCCCACAACAGGCTTGTCTCAATTATCTCAGTAGTATGCACTGCCACTAGCTGAACTAAACAATAGGAAACTAATCAATGGAGAAGGTGTACCTACCCCCCTTCTTGAGATGCTTTGATGTAACCATGGCCATCACATTCCAGCTGAATAAGACAGGGAAAGACTATGCCTGTAGGCTGTGTCATCCCGGAGTACACGTGACTATGTATTTTGTGCGGTGAACAGAGAAAGTGTGCGGAATGGCCTCGCACATTTTCAGAGGTTGATCTCCCATCATTCATTTTCATTATCAAAAAAACAAAATAGCCCAGGCGAGCACACACTCCCTGTGCGTATGGTCAAATTCCTCACAAGCACCACCTCAGTAAGACCAGCCAGTGTGTGAGAGCATCACCTCAGTGAGACCAGGCGGAGTGCAAGTGTGCCACCTCAACAAGACCAGCCAGTATGTGAGCGACATCTCAGCAAGACCAGCCAGTATGTGAGAGCACCACCTCAGCAAGACCAGCCGCTGTGCGAGGGCGCCACCTCAGCAAGACCAGACAGTGTGTGAGCACCACCTCAGTGAGACCAGGCGGCGGGAGTGCGCCACCTCAGCAAGCGACACCTCAGACTAGCAGCTGTGTGAGGGTGCCACCTCCGTAAGATGAGTTGACGTGCGAGAGCGTCACCTCAGTGAGACCAGCCGCTCTGTTGGTTTGTTTATTTATTTATTTATAATGCGTGCCAGACCCGAAGGTATGAGGGCGCAGAGGTTAGAAGTCTTTCAGCTTGGGTTACAAAATGGCAAAAATATACAGGTTATGCGGAAACAGTGTAGTGGATGCATGGTAGGAAAATATCTGCATCTACTGCAAGAAGGTAATATGCAAACAAGACCATAGATTAGACAAACATACAGGTCATGGGATACACAAAATAGTATGAGTGCTAAGCCTTACTGGTCCTCATCTTTAAACCAGGTGATGAGGCGAAGTCTACATTTGGAGAATGTTTGGTCATCTTGCAGTGGGGCGGTGGGGGGGCAAAGAGTTCCAGAGCTGTGCTGCCCCCTACTCTGGCTAACTGGAATCTTAGGAACAGAAAGGCAGTTGGCATTGACGTTCTAGTGGGCCAGCTTGACATGTTTCTAGTAATTCTATTAGTGAGGTAGCTTGGCGCCTTGTTGTTTAGGCATTTGTGGGTGAGTGAAGCCGTTTTCAGCTGGATTTTCTCGTTAGTGGATAACCAGTTGTGTTGCCACCCGACACGGAATTCTGCCCTTTCCTTGTGATACTAAGAGCAGATCCAAGGGCATTGTTCTGGAGTGTCTGTTTTCTCTTGACAATTAATTTGTTGGCGCCAATGTACAGGGCATTACAGTAGTCCAATTTGGACAGAATGAGAGCTCTGGCCAAGATGATGCGGCTGTTGGTGGAGAGGAGCGGTTTACGCGCCCCGATTAATTTCCATGTGTATGCAGTGGAAGATGCCAGGGTGTTTACTTGTTTGGTGAATGTGAGGGTGGAGTCGGAGTCGAGGTAAAAACCTAGGGTTTTTACTTCTGTGGCAACTTTGATAAGGTGATACCGTCTATAATAAAGAGGTGTATTCGGTGCCAAGTTTTTTGAGGTTGGGTGTGGTGCCCAAGATGTTGAGCTCAGTCAGGCAGAGAGAATGGGTCGCCATCCATGCCTGAATGATGATGTAGACTCTGTTTACCAAGGCCAAATCCTTAGCATAATCCCCTGAAAGTGGGAGGAGAATCTGGGTATCATCTGCATAGTTGGTGTAGGTGATACCAAGATGGTCCAGATCATCGAAAAGGGGCTTGGTAAATATATTGTGCAGAGTGGGTGAGACACACAATCCCTGAGGCACCCCGCAGGTGATAGGGATGGGGTCTGCAGCTGCTGAGGGGGAGAAGACCCTCATAGTCCTGTTGCTGAGGAAAGATTGTATCCAGACTATGGCCTCTTTTGAGAAATGAGCTGCTGAGTGAAGTGACTACATAAGACCATGTGGTCCACCAGGTCAAATGCAGCCGAGAGGTCAGGAAGGAGAAGCAAGGCAGACTTTCCATGGTCCCTAAGCTCGTCAATTTGGGCCTCAAGATCAATTAGTGCTGTTTCCGTACCATGTTGAGGCCAAACACCTGATGGGCAGACTCCTAGAAGTTGATTAAGCTCCAGGAATTTCTGTATTTGAAGATATGCCAAACTTATCTAAGATTTTGAGAAGGAAGGGCACTGTGGTGGTCGGCCTCTAGTTAGTTGGTATGGTTGGGTCTAGTGTCTGTTTTTTAAGTAAAGGGAGTACCCAAGATTCTTTGAGGTTGCTTGGGATGGTTCCGAATGCGAAGAAGGCATTGATAAGCTTAGAGAGTAATGGGGGTAGATCTAGAGAGCATCCTTGATTAATTGCGCTGGGCAATGGTCGCCATGGCAGTTTGATGGTTTGAGGGAGAGTATAACCTTTTCTACCTCCAGAATAGAGATTTTGGAGAAATTGAAGCAGGATGGGGGTTTGCGAGAAGGTAAGGGGTTATTGATAGGTGAGGTTATTGATGTTCAGGAAGCTTTCTTTAGTGCTATTTTGTCCTGAACGGTATCAACTTTGTTCACTAGTGCGTGCTGTATGTTACAGCACCAAGTTTTATCTTTAATGCAGTTGTCCTGTGCTGGAATAGGTGACTCTAGTTCTTTTAGAATTACAAATCACTCCTTCATACTGGAGTTGGCTTGCAAGATTCCATTGTTATAGGTTTCTTGTTTTGCCGAGAGTATATCTTTTTTGTATTGAGATGATATGTTCATTAGGTTGGTTTTATTTTCAGCAGAGGGTAGTTATCTCCAGGAAGTTTCATATTTTCTCTTGTAATTTCTCAGTTTTTTCAAATGTGGGATAAACCAGGAGTTTAAGTGGCTTTTAGGCTTACTATGTCTCAATTTCAGCAGCGCAATGGTGCCGAGAGTTGTAGTCATGATTTTGTCATATTCAACAATTAACGAGTTGGGTTCCATATTGTCCGGTAGATAGTTAAGGGTGGGTAGGATGAGAGGTAGGAGTTTGTCCACCGTGACATTCCTTTTGTTCCTAGTTAGTGTGGGTGGGGCAAGTAGACTTGGCTTATTGGTAGGCCTTTTGGTTGCCTGTATGAATGACAAGAGGTGGTGGTCAGTCCAGACTTGTGGGGCAATGGAGGTGATCAAGGCATTGCAATCATAATCCGCTACCCAGTCAAGTATTCTCCCTTCATTGTGTGTCGATATGTTCACTCTCTGGGTGAAACAGAGTTCTGTCAGGATATTGGTTGTAATGGTTGTGGAGAGCACTACCTCTGTGAGCATCACCTCAGTGAGACCAGCTGCTGTGTGAGAGCTCCACCTCAGTGAGACCAGCCGGTGTGCGAGAGCTCCACCTCAGTGAGACCAGCCGGTGTGCGAGAGCTCCACCTCAGTGAGAACAGCAGCCGGTGTGCGAGAGCTCCACCTCAGTGAGAACAGCAGCCGGTGTGCGAGAGCTCGCCTCAGTGAGAGCAGCAGCCGGTGTGCGAGCTCCACCTCAGTGAGAGCAGCAGCCGGTGTGCGAGAGCTCCACCTCAGTGAGAGCAGCAGCCGGTGTGCGAGAGCTCCACCTCAGTGAGAGCAGCAGCCGGTGTGCGAGAGCTCCACCTCAGTGAGAGCAGCAGCCGGTGTGCGAGAGCTCCACCTCAGTGAGAGCAGCAGCACCACACCACGACAGACTGCTCTATCTGGGCACTCTGCCATTTGAGACACACTAGGTTCTGCCAGCGAGTGGGCGCAGTCCCAGAAATTTGTGGCCAACACAATGACTTGACTGTCAGCGCCAACTCAAAAATGTGAAAAGCGGCATGAGAAGAAACTATGCAGGTCCCCCTAGAATATGACACTAAAGGTACAGCTGGTTTACAAAGCATGAGCCCAAGCAAAAAAATAAATGACTATTGAGATACCGAAGTGTTGATTCCCGGTGGATACCAGGTGCAGGTTCCAGGGCCCCTCCACGCTTCGGTTTAGGACCGATGAGAATCTAAGGTTGAGGCACCCCTCCTAGAGAGGCATCTTGCGAAGTTTTTGGAGAAAAGAAGGTGTTGCAGTGAACATTGCGCCGCTCAGATAACAATATTGTGGTTTTCAATAACACGCCACATTACAAGAGCCACTTATCCTGCGATAACACGTGCACAACACTTAGCGAAACACACCTCTTTCATTGGAAGTATATTATAAGTACCCAGAAATATAGGGACCCCCATGTAATTAAATCTAACCTTCCTCGTCCACCAAGGGAATTCTGTCAAACTTAATCAATGACGTTCACGCAGCCGTACTCATTACACTCCCAAGAGTAAAGGCCCTGAAGAAGCGCAGTGGTTTGCGAAACACGTGTTAGCTAGGTTTCACAATAAACAGAATTCATCAAGAACTACAATCTCTTTCTAGTGGAAAAAAAATGACAGCAATATATTTTGAGCCTAAAAAGGTTATACAGTATGAATTCTTGAAATCTATTCTATACTATGTACCTGGCTTAATTCTTTTAACACATAGTGATTGTTTACAATTTTGTGGTCTAAAATTGAGTGGCACAGTGTTCCCTCCTTTTTAAAATATTCAGATAAGTTGTAAAGAAATCTAGCAGACTAGCAAAATTAACTCAATGCCATGACTGTACCAAATTCTATGAGGCAGGGGGTGAAACCTGGAGAGTTCCCGAACTTACAATTGTAACGGTTCTACCGTGGGCGAGGCCACATATGCAGGGGAGGTCATAAAAGAAAACAGAAGGTTTACCTCGTCTGTGAAAGTGAAATTGACACAGAAACAGCTCGACTTGATCATGGTGCCGACGCATCTTACAACGGTAGGCCAGGAAATCTCTGACAATGTGGAGTAGCGCCTTTCCCACGTCGTTCCAAAAATTGGAACAATCCAGATGGTTTCCCACCAATGTGCGCGCAGCTCTCCACACGAGCTTCCAACTTCAGAAGCTGTACTGAGCGGACCACAAAATGTTCCAGGCCTTGCAACAGGCATGCGCCCATCCCAAAGCACACGGGGTCCGGCCACAAGTACCCAACTGTGCAAAAATTCCTCCAGGTCGGGTCTATCCAGACGGTGTAGTGGTCTGGGAACGGGCACTGTCCAAGGCTGCCCAAAATGCACGCCGTACGCTGAAATGGGGGCACGGACGTGAGTCTGGCATGGTTCTTGGTCATCTACAGGAATAGCCAAGATCTGGAACGGGAGCACGGCTCTGCGCAGAGTTCTACTCCAAAGAAATGGCGCGCAGACATCTACAAGAAGTCCAAGTGCCTAGAACGGGCTTGAGTGGGCTACAAGTGGCCTGTGCCCAGAATGGCCGCTCAGCTGCTGAGATGTGCCCCTTGGAGTCCAAAAGTAGCTAGTGTTGGAAGAAGGGGTGCACGCCTTCACCTGGAACGGAGATGACGTAGTCGGCAAGGCCCTCCAGTGCATGTCACATGCACGCTGCGGTCAAGTTTCTCCAGCCCGTAGCGCCTGTACGCTGCTGTCCGCAAGGCACACTTCAGGTTCCTGCATCATGTTCGCTCCGGTCCACCGTACCTTCCAGTCCGTGCACAAGATCTGCCATTATCAGCAACGAACACACCGCTGTCCACAAGGCAATCCTCTCAGGAGAGGGTACGCTGCTGTACTCCAGGTTCTCTTGTCCCCACCACAGATACGTTGCTTCTCACAAAGCTGTCCTAGCCATGCATCAAGAGCTCACTCCTGTCCCACTGAGCCCTCTTCTCCGGTGAAGGTATGCTGCTGTCCTCAAGGCTCCCCACTCCCTTTAGCGGGTACGCTGCTGTCCTCGAGGCTTTCCCACTCCCTTTAACGGGTACACTGCTGTCCTCAAGGCTTTCCCACTCCCTTTAACCGGTACGCTGTGGTCCTCAAGGCTTCCCCGTCACTTTAAAGGGTATGCTGCTGTCCACAGAGCTTCCCCATCCCTTTAATGGGTATGCTGCTGTCCACAGGGCTTCCCCGTCCCTTTAACGGGTACGCTGCTGTCGTAAAGGCTTGCCAGTCCCTTTAGCAGATACACTGCTGTCCACAAGGCTTCTGCGTCCTTTTAACGGGTATGCTGTTGTCCTCGAGGCAAGTCTCGAAAACAACTGGCCCTTCTCCACTCCACACACAGATGGCATTAACCTACATTTCCAGGGCTAAGCGGCTTAATCCAGGCGAACGGTCACTGGGAGCTATCACGCTGCGGTTGAAGATGCCAGCGACCCAGTATTATAGACATGAAGTGGGGGCTCTGAGGTTCACCGGAAGGCCGCACTTCGAGGCTGGGAGGAGATGATCAGCAGTAGTTGGGTGGGGGGTGGAGGGGTAGCAAGGAAAAAAAGAACACATTTTCTAGGCCAAGCCAAGCCTAAAGCGAGCAGCACTTCCAGGGAAACAATTTAGCAGTATGTTATGTTAAAAGGGTCTTGTACCGTGCGCGGTCGCCACTTGCATGGTCTTTTGGTGCCCTGGCGGATCTGCAATGGGAGGGGGTTTGGGGGTTGTTAGTGGGGTCTGAGAGGGAGAAGGGCAAGAGAGCTTGGATGTGCTGTTGGCAGCTTCAGTTTGGAGACTGGTCACGGAGTTGAGGTGTGTTTTTGGTCGGTGGCCGTCATGTGGTGTTGAGGTATGGTAGTGCATGGTTGGGTTTCATGTTGGATTTTGTAAAGTGCATGCGGTTTGTGGTGCAGGAGAGGTATGGTTGTATTTAGTTCAGAGTTTGAGGGAGAGTATGCAGAATTTTTAGTATGGTTAGTTAGTAGCAACACATTCCCTACCCCAACAACCCATCTAAATGTGGCATTTTAATGTTCCCAATCAGGGGCCGGCCCTAGGATTTGCGGGGCCAAGTGCGGCAAATTAAGTGCAGGGCCCCTTCTTTTGTTATTTGATAACATCACAGGAAGTGACATCAAAAGATAATAACCACATCGTATGCAGGCAGCAGCGAAAACATGCAAAAAAATATATAATCATAAATAATCTGAGAGGAGAATTTCCAATAACTACACTCGCAAAGTATAAAAGGTGCCCACCTTTTAAGCCAAAAAATGAATAATGAAATATTCCAAAAAAACAAAATCCAAACAAGAGACGTGCACTTTAAGGGCACTTTTGTGTGTTCTTGTGGATGTCTGCATTGGAAACATAACAACCTGGTGTGAAATCCTAGTAGCTGAGCACTTGAGCAAGCACATCTTTTTTAAATGCGGTTGCGCGAACCCGTTGAAAAAAAAGTGGGCGGACACTGTCCACCCAATTCACTTGTGCCCTGAAAATCAGTAGGATATGATTGGTTATTTATAACCGCTTAATACCCAGAGGTTTCTAAGCGTGGACCCGGGGATCAAACTTGTGTTGCTTCGTGTCATCTTGCTTCCAAGGCAAGCGAGTTGCCACTGAGCTATCCTCCCGAGACAGTATAGGGACAGAAGAGAGAATATATCCGCTCCAGTCTCCTGGATGACAACCTCTCGTGCCACATCCTTGGTAAATATGAATGGCTCCCTTGCAGGCTTCATATATACAATGCAAGGAAAATGTTACATTCTACTTACACGCTTGTTGGCTTACTAAACATAAACATGTGGAAAAAGGGCCAATAGCTAAAACAGTTTTGTGCAATATTTTTAATTGTGTTGGAGGAAGGCACAGATTGTGGGCAGCTAACTGCTGCTTTGTATGTGCTTTCAAAATGAAAATGCCCCTTTGCAGTTCTTAACACCACAATGGTCTCTTAAATAGGCCATCAATAGCAGAGGTCAAAGTGCGTGGGAGCAATGCTCCTATACTTTTTTTATTTAAGTTTCACTGTTCCTATACTTTTATTTTAAAAAGAAACCGTTCTGAAATGGGTACGTTTTAAAAGTGTTGGAAGAAGTTGAAGATTGCACTTCAGTGCACTGCACCGAATATTTCCTTAAATAGCAGGTGTGTTTGGATTGTGTGTGGGAGGGGGTGCACTGATGGGGTGTGTGGAGAGTGGTGGCAGGCCACATAGTTCCACTACTTCTTTTCATACACTTCGGCCACTGATCAATAGTAAATTTCACCCACTTTAACGCTCAGCTTTAAGATAGAAAGTGATCAGCCGCGCTTATGAGGCCTGCAGCGCCTATTGTTCTGCGGGGAGGAGTGAGGGGCGTGTTCGTCTCTCCAGAGTCACAGCAGGAGGTTGACGGGTGACCAGTTGCCTCACCAGAAGAAACAAAAGGGAGCCCAACCTCAACGGACAACAGCCGGATTTTAAAGAGATATTCCGGCAAGCTTCCCAGTCATGCATGGTACAGCGTGGGCCACCCGTTTGCTCAGAGTGCACTGCAGCAAGTTTAGGTACTCTGAACACACGGCCCCCGCTGCAGCCTGCAAGAGGAGGGAGTCAGCGGCACCCTCAGCGCTGCCCCCCCCCCCCTCCACCCCCAAGTGCAGCTGCACATGATGCACACGCCTAGCGCCGGCCCAGTTCCCAATAATCCATCTAGGTGTGGTGCATTTCCCACCCCCAACCATCCATCTAAATGTGGCATTTTAATGTCCCCAATTATCCATATAAGTGTGGTACCTGTGTCTTAGCAAGAGGCTGGCATCAAACGTGCCTTGGCATAAAGTCTCATTGAATTTCATCAAAAGAGGTCGACCAATCAGGGTGCAGGAGACAGCACCCCCACACCCTACACACACCCCGAAATTGGGGTAGGACACATGGAAACCACACTGCGGACTTGCAGAGAGCGGTTTGGTATACGTGCAATGCCACCAAGCCACCAGAGGGCAGACCTGTGCCCGTTCCAGTTGCATACCATGATTCTAGGCAAGGCATTCAGAAAAAGGCGTCCCTTGTCCAGCTTTCAAAGCATTCAGTGTCCACCCCCACACCCCCTCCCCCCCCCCACACCCTCCACCCCCTGGGATTTCTCACATGCTTCATTGTGTGCTGTCGCACTTCCCATTGATTTAAACACAACCCACTAGAAAACTATTCTTAGAAGACCATCTTGTTTCAAAATGAAGTAATGAGGTTTGCGAGTCCCCGCACAATAGACAGGAAGTTTCTGGAAGGGTGGACCATGCTGGTTGGAGGTGAAAGGTCAGCAATAGTGCTGTGGTGCCTCAAAACAAAGTATACAGATTTGGTTGTGCATGTTATCTTATGTTAAAGGTTCTTATACCGCGCACGGTCGCCACTCGCGTGCTTCCTTGCAGCTCTGGGGGATTGGTTAAGCACGGTGAGATAGTGGGGATAAGTTAGAGGGACCGAGCGGGAGAAAAGAGCAAGAGAGCTGTGATGTGCTGTTGGCAGCTTCAGTTCGGTTTACACCATCCGCTGAGCGTAGGAGTGTTTCTCGGTTGGTAGCCGCCATGTGCTGTTGGGCGAGGCTACGTGCGGTTCGTTTCGTTGTTGCGGTGTAGTGTAGTGCGTGTGGTTTGTTGTGCTGCAGAGGTATGGTGGTGGTTAGTTCAGAGTTTGAAAGGTGTGTGCAGAGGGATGAGGTTTTTTATTTAGTAGGGTTGGTTAGTGGCTGTACCCAATCCCGCCCCCACTTTTTTCATGGAGTGGTGGCCCATATCCTTGCCCATCGCACATTCCGGTGTGTTACAATTACCACTCCTATGTTGTGTGCAGAAGTGTCGGTCCTCTGTAGGGCTATTGAGTGGCAGTATAATTTCTACCCCCAGTGTTAAGTCTACTGCATTATGGGAGTCGTAGTCTTGCTTTACTTCCATGGTAACTAATTCGAGTACAGAAATGCTGCTTATAACGTTCTTTCCGGACCTGCTCATGGGCTGGATTTGCCCCCTTGGTCCTGGCCGACCATCCACCGATTGGAGCCGAGAGAAGGTCCCACGAATGCAGTGTCACGGCAGAACTTGCCGCCAGCATTTTAAGGTTAACCCCCGACATTCAGAGTGGAAGCCATTTTCAGGGGCCTAGTTGCATTTGGTAATTCTCTTTGCAGGTGCGAAATACGCCTTACTCAAGAAGGCCAACTGCTAACGAAACAACGCCAGGCCTGGCTGAAAAACGTGTGGGGGCCCGTTTCAACCTGAGGGTTGGGGGCCCCCGTGCTTAGAGCGCATTTGTGGGGTGCTACATTACAATGGCGACAAAGATAAGGTTAATAGACACCAATTCTCACGAGACGGACAGCCAGCAGGGAGCTTCCAAATTAAAATGCCCACTGAAGAGCTATAAACCCTTCTTTGTCAGCAAGTAGCTGATGTGGAGGAACCAATGTGGGAAGGTAATGAGGTGATAACGCTTCTGTATATCCCGTGGGAAGAGAAAACGCAGCTTGTAATGAGAATGCTGCAAAGTGCACATTTTAAACCCCAAAACGAAAACAGAGAAAGGAATATATTGCTGTGCTACAAGACTGCTCACTTCGCACTGGCAACATGGGGGCAATTGATGGGGCTCCCCTGAGGAAAGAGCCCTTCCATTTGAAAAGGTTGAAAGGCCTGGACGGCATCCCTGACAAAGACCATACCGCCCCATGTTTCAAGTCACTGGGAGAGGGTGGGGGCACTGTGGGGGCGGGGGTGAGGGGCTATTCTCCCCAAGCAGTCTAGGTTTTTACAGGCTTGAGATGAGTTATGCTGTAAACCGAGTAATTCTGCGGGTAAGCGGAGGCCATTTTTGGAGAACCGATTTCACAGGTGTTTTAGACAGCGTTTTCTGTCAGTAAAACCTGACCAAATAATTATTCTAATACTTACAGCTCAACAATTTGCCTGCCCTGAGGCATTCTGAGGCACCACTGCTCTGCAGAAACGCACACCGCCAGGAGCAACTTAGCATTGACGAATTTCTCATACTAGCGACTTTACACAAATTGACGTGTTTTATTTATTTATGCAACAGACTGATATTTGTGTACATTGAGAACCCCAAAACACCATCTCTCTCCGTTCTCTCCCCCTCGTTGCTTCTCTTAGCGCCACCTTCTTTTTTTCCCTGTTTTTCATTATCCTGTTTTTGCTGAGCTTTCGCAAGCCCTTGTTTATTTTGGGTTATTAGGTGCTTCAGCGCCACCTACTGGATGAAACTAATGCATCGGAGTACAAGTAGGAGGGAGATGGCATGTGAGGAGGGACACACAACTTGCGGGCGTTTGGCTGTTTACCCACCCATTGACTGCCCATGGCCATGTTTATCTCTATGGCCGTTCCCACCCGATACCTCCACCCCTCCCCCCCAAAAAACACATCCTGCAATCTCTTGGAGCTTGTTCAGTCAAGCAGTAACATCAAACCTTGGCCTGCCAGTGTTTGTTCTAAGCAGTCTGCCAAGAGTTAATGGCTTAATTGCTGCCGTTAATGGCTACTGGTGTAATACAAATGTCTTAACCAAGAGTGCCTTCAGCCACTTGATTTCTATTTCTTCCATGTACTAAAGCCCTTTTAAAATCAAGCAATGACAAAGCCAACCTTTTTGGATCGAGGCATTAGACAGGCATTTGCCACGTACTTTCACGATAAGCCTAGCTAATCACCCCATTTTTCACCTGTTGCAACTGTATTATTATAATGAGTTATTTATAACGCGCTTAATACCCAGAGGTTTCTAAGCACTGGTCCGGGGATCAAACTTGTGTTCCACATCATCTTGCTTCCAAGGCGAGCACGTTGCCCCTGAGCTATCCTCCCGAGTGGCCAGGCCTGGCAAATACCTAACCCCATACGTACAAAAGAAAGCCAACACTGATGGCTTTGCCACTGCTAGTTTATTATGTGTTAAAGAAATGTGATTGGACGTCAGAAAAGGGTCATCTTGCCAATTGAATGCGCTGAAATCAGACCTCACTTTGTGAAAGACTGGCAAAGATTTTAGGGAGTTTAAAATATCACATCCAGATGAGAAAATGGCACACACGTTTTCAGACTGTGGTCCAAAACTGCGCCTGCTGTGCAGTTAGCATATGAGGGGTTAATATGTGAGGCCTGTGCACGTCTTCATGCTCCAGAACAAAACACGGCTAATTAACATGTTACTAGCCAAAATGTGCAACATTGGGAAAGTTGATCTGCTGCCCATCACACTTCCTATTCCTTTTTTAGTTTTGAATAGTGTGCCACCAAGAAGATGAAACTATTGCATTGAAGTACAGCTAGCAGGGAGGGACACATCCGGTAGGCATTTAGGCTATTTACAGACCATTGCCATGCAAATCCCTACTTGCCCCTTGCCACCCAAAACACGGCTTCATGAGATCTCTTTGAGCTAGCTCCATCATCAAACTTTGTGCTTGAGAGGGCCTACCAGTGTGATTTCCAAGTGGTTTTCTGGGACTTAATGGCTTAATTGCTGCTATAAATGCACTACTTGTGTAATAAAATGTCTTAACCAAGAGTGTCTTCGGCCACTTCACTTATGAGTAGTATGTTTCCTTACACCTGTACCTTACCCTGAAATCCTGTTTTTAAAAAAGCATTAGCAAAGTCAAAAGTTTTGCCTTTCTCATCGGTATTAGGCATTTTTCACAGGCACTGACGTCATATGCCCAGGAGCTTACACCATTTTCCAGCTGGTGCCATTTTATGGCCAGGTAGTGCCATTACGACAGTAGCTGCCAAACGCATATCCCATCTCTGCATGAAAGACAACACTTGGGTTTGAAAATGATTGCCTTTTGTGGCCATGTAAATTGTTTGCTCTTAAAATTCTATGCCTGGAAAAGTATTGCATCTTCTCCAAAAGTAGAATGTGCAGAACCGGCTCATTCACAGGCTCCGGCGCCAGCAGAATGCAGACTCGGAGACCAACTACCGTGCTGCCCACCTTCCACTGATCCCTCACAACCACTGAACCATGCACTAGAATGCAGCCACTCACCACCGAACCGCACTGGCTGCACACATGCCGAGTGCACCCAACCACTATGCACTACCCCAATCTCTCCACTGACCTGGACTACGGTCCCCGAAGGGTGTTCAACCCACAGCGCTTTGAGATCATACCAAGGGTGCATAAGGCGCTATACAAATGTATAATAACATAACATTACAGTACGCAAGCACGCTCATTTGCAAATGTCCCCGGTGAAGGGCAAAACCACTTGGGAGAGGTTAATGCACTG
Organism: Ambystoma mexicanum; assembly: GCF_040938575.1. Classification (NCBI taxonomy): domain Eukaryota; kingdom Metazoa; phylum Chordata; class Amphibia; order Caudata; family Ambystomatidae; genus Ambystoma; species Ambystoma mexicanum. The sequence goes on along the minus strand of NC_090932.1, from coordinate 1,621,120,146 downwards.
GCTGCAGAAATCCACTTGCGATACACAGGTTGTGTAGTTGAATTCTAGTAGGCGTTTCATCCATCCGATTAATAGTATCGTACACTGGCTAATAAAAACGCCACCTTACTGCAGTACTTGACAACACGGCCTAGGGAGATGGCCATGGGGGGTGGGGGGGCTGCCTTTTGCTTGTACTTTGTCCCCAGGCTAAACGTTCAGCATCACACGTCAACCGAAAGGACTGGCTGGGCATCTCGCGCACATGTATGTTGCAGTGTTTTTTTCTTGGAGCCATGTAACTAAACGCATTGGGGGACGCCGCATTTGGAATTTCACAGGCGCTTCTTGGAACGCCGCTCGGCGAGTCTGTCCTGCCGCTCCCCACTCTCGCCAGCAGAGGGCGCTTGCGCCTCACAGAAGCGCAGCGCCGCCCGCAAAGCCCGGGAGCAGCCGAGCCCAGGCAGAGGGGGAGCTGTCCGCCCACAAATGAAGACATCTCGCCCGGCATTAGGCGCCTTATCTGCCAAGCCAGGAACGGTTCACCTCTGCGGGCTCCGGTGACAAGTCTGCATAAAGTGCCAGGGCGCCTGCAAGAGGCACCCCCGCCTCTAAAAGGGCACGAACCAGCCAGCAAGCCTCCTTCCAGCAAGCAGACCGTGCAAGGTCTCCAGCTTTACGTCGGATCCCGTGACAGGGTTCCAATGGCTGGGCGCGATTAAGCTCAGATGAGCCAGGAGCTGCTTTTCATTCACCAGGAAAATAATGCTGGTAAGATAGCTCAGAGGGTTAAACGCTCGTTGCTGTGATCCGGGTTTCATCTGCAGGTCGCAGGTTCAAATCCCGGCAAGGCCAACTCAGCCTTTCATCCTTCCCAGGTTGATAAATGAGTACCAATTTCGTTCGGGTAATTATAACATTGTGTGCAATTATGTCCTATGCAAAGTGCTTTGGAATAAACAAGTCATTATTTAAAAAAAATGAATTATTAATTGGTGCCAGGCAAACTATGAATGCTGTGGCTTTGGGGGCATTAGGACACCTCTGGAATACATTTAAAGCACACAGGGTCATGCAAAATGGACGCACAGCTCGGGTTTGTACCGCCTCTGCACTATGAACGCGCTCCTCGTTCCTCAGAGGGGCTTGCTGCGGACTCTCACAATAATCTGAGACCACCCTCCCTAGTCTGCTTCTGTGCCTTGTCCCCTGTCTATCTGTGCTCGTTCCTTGTCTCGTTCTCTGCCCTGTCCCGTTTCCCTCGGCTACTCCCTCCTCTAGTTCTGTGCCTGGTCCCCTGTGCCTCTCCCTAGTCTTATTCTGTACCCTCCCCCATTTCCCTATGCCCCCTCCCTTGTCTGGTTCCGTGCGCAGTCCCCTGTTTCCCTGTGCTCTTCCCTCATCCAGTTCCGTGCCCTGTCCCCAGTTTCTCTGGTTCCTGCTCCCCATTCCTCCGGTGGTCAGCGCTCTTTCCACCTTCAGGGGTTGAACCCTTGCTCTCCGGCGCATTAAACGGTCTCGGACATCAATTGGTCGTATACAGGGGCGCACCGAAACCTACATTTCGGGGGTGGGGGGCTAAGTGGGAATGGGAGGGGCCACTTCAGAAAATGGGCCTTGCAAACTTGGAGGCTCTGCCCCCACTGTTCCACCCCTTCCCCCCCATGATCTGGTGTGGGGACCAACTATCAAATAGTATATTTTGAAGCACACTATGCAGAGAGGCGATGGAAGGCTTACTTGAAAGTAGCAGCTTTAAAGTTTTACTGCGTTTGTTCAAGTACATTTTTATGAAAAATTTAGGCGGGCTAACACATGAAATGTTGGGAGAGGGGCTAACTTCAGAGACGGTGGAGGAGTGGCAAACTTACTTGTGTAGGGGCATCTAACTTCATTACTCATTGTAATGGGACTATTCCAGTGCAGCTTCAATGTTACAATCAGTTAACTCTCTGCTTTAAGTCTGAAAAGACCCACTTCTTGCAGATCCTGAAGGTCCTAGAAAGTGTGAAAATGGCAGATGGTGTGAAATGAAAGACTCAGTATCATAGCATAACAGGACATAGAGTGTGGGGCAGTACTCTGGACGGCCCAAGCAACTTCAGTGGCTGAGAGCAACAGGGGAGAAAATGTAATGTTGGTTCTACCACAGTTAGTCTGCTATACTAGAGTCTCTGGTGCACTGACTGGCTGGTGAGACTATGTCTGCCTGTCAAATCAAGTGATACGCGACTGGGAGGGCCAGTGCAGCAATAATGCAATTCTATTTCACTGTATTGGAGCCCCTAGCAGAGGAGCACCAGGGTACACCAATGTGTCCCTACACTTATTTAAACTGTCCTATTGTAATGGTGTAAACGTAATTACTTATAAGCACTCTAATTTTTACAGTTGAAGTCAGGGTGAGATTACATTATTTGCCCAGGATCACACACTTGCACTAAACAACGAAGCAGGGATTTTAACCCACTCTTTCAATTTGGGTACAGCCGCCCTTTTCCACACTTCACTTGAAACAAATATACTGTCCTATAGAGTTTACTAGCAAAATCCTCAAATTGCACAGTAAAGCATCATGACAACATGTAAATCCTTATAGCAGCATTTTTGGACACAATATCAGAGTACCTTCATCTCCCACATCCTGAATGGAAAACTAAGATGTAAAAGGCAAAATATCTATTTACCCACTTTATTTTCAGCGCTTTAAGACACAATAAAATAAGTTGCGTCATAAACTCACTTAGGTTTGGAGATTGGCCACAAACCTCCAGCGTTTTGTTATGTATAGTTTAAGAACTGTAGAGGAGGAGCCAAATGCCTCTACCAGAAGTCCTGCCCCTATTCTATTAGAAGTCGGAAATTGCGACATGCGCAACGCGGATAGTGAACAAGGCATCCATTGAGAAAGCCCCATAAGCTGTACCTGCGGAGAGAGGACTGTCTGAGAGAGAGCCCAGAAGAAGTGCGAAGCAGTGAACAAAAGAGGCTGGTGACATCACAAGAGATGAGTGACGCACTGAGAACCAGGACCAGAGAAGAGAATGCATAGACCTTATGGAATCTGATGATGAAATAAGGAATGGAGTAACCTTTCATGTGCGGAATGAAGGTTGCACGTGCGGAGAGCACTGAAGAAAATGCAAGACGTTTTAGAACTGTACAGATGCTGAAACGCGAGCAGGCCAAAGGCTGGCTATAAGTAGTGAATAGACTGCAGACGGTGCCGCCAAAATATATATATATATATATTATATATATATAATCTTTAGTAAGCCAGGACCCGTGAAACAGAAGGCCTGAAAGTCTGGCGCAGTAGAGAAAAGCAGCTGGAAATTATGGAAGGATCGAGAAGGCTTGTCTGGCCCAGTGTCAAGGGTTGGGGCAGCCAAGAACTGGCTATCTATTCAAGGAGATACAAAGAACGTGGTAAGCGAGGCAAGCTCCTGTTGAGGAGCTACGGAAGGACACTGAGTGCCACGTTTTATTCATTTAATATCATTAAATGAAAAGGAGCCCAACCACGGTCTCCCGTCACATGGGGTGGATGGAAATAGAACATGGGCAAGCAGCACAGAGACTTGAAGATGAGAACTTGCTCGCACTCCCTTCTATTCGCAGGAGCAGTGATATTTTGCAAGGCCAAGTTCAAAGACAATTTGAATGGCAGGCAGCAGGATGGATGATGGGCTAATTGGGTGGGGAGGCATGGTCAAGTCCACTCACCAGCACCTGGGGTACCCGCTAGCGTGCTGCTAGCGAGTCGAATATTCCATAAGGGGAGAAGCGTGCCAGCCAATTATAGAGGGCCATGTAGTGAAAAGCCCAATAGCTTGAGAGCCAATGGTGTGTCATTTACCTAACAATTATTGAGGATGACTTGCGCAAGGGGTGGGCATACGTCGTCCACCTGACTACAGAGACCCAATCACAATCCAATCCCCGACAGAAAGTATACTTGGATGATCCCCGTAGACCAACCACAATCCTAAATACGTTTTCTTATTTTGCCGCGTAGTAGGACATCAAGTATGACGAGTTTTTGCTATAAAAGTGTTATTTATGTGATGCGTTGAGATTATGCTGTGAGACGCCCGTTGATGTCCATTGTACTCCCTGTTTTAGACAATTGAGAATAAAACAGACACTCTGCCAACTTCCTGAGTCGGTCTTGTTATTGGTGTAAGAGTTATTCTGCATCCCGTCCATCGAACGATGCGCTACCTCATTTAATTTTAAAAGGGCCTAACGGTTAAAATATACAACTAAGGACATCAAAGAAAACTTTAGTTTTTAGCATATCAAGCTATTAGACTTTATGGGTATGAAAGGGTGCTTTATTGTGTTGCTCACTTTAACTGTCACAGATTTGCAAGGGGACTTGTGGTCTTTCAGTTGGAAATTCACCATCATGCATAAGAAGGGCTATGCTGCTGAGGACAAAAGAAACGTGTTGTGAAGTTCATCAGAGACGCAGCTTTGTGTCTCAGGGGGGTGTGATGAGGAAACAGGCAGTTGCTTGATCATCAAACCCGAGCGATAGTAGATTTGCCTCAGAAGAAACAAAATGCACCCAGAAGCATGTTCTTGATCCTTCGAACTGTTAAAGGGCATGGAAGCCCCGCTCCTCGGCTAACATTTCAGGGGAAAGCAGAGGGGGGGATTCAGTCCAGTCAGCTCAATGACGTTGCGCACCTGGTTGGATATTGCCAGTCAGTCCTTGCATCTGGGTCGCGTTCTCCTGGACCACTTCATACATCCACCACCACTTTGGTGCAGTCCGTTCTCCACTAAGATGGCTAGTGTTCATAACTCCCCTCTGCTCACCCTCACCTTCCATGCCCCACATTTAACCGGTGGTCCAAACTCTACCCTGGAGTTTAGCACAGAGGCCAGTACCATAGCACTGGTGCGCTCTGCAGTGCACGGTTCAGTACACTGCAATCCAAACTCTTCTTTTCACTGCACGGACTGCCCCTTTTCAGCCCGCATTTGCCAGATGGATGGATGATGGATGGATGGGTAAGTGGATGGACGGACGGGCGGGCGGGCGGATGGATGGATGGATGGGCAGAGGGTGGATGGGTGGATGGGCGGGCGGATGTGCGGGTGGACGGGTGGGTGGATGGATGGATGAACGGGTGGTTGGGCAGGTGGGTGGGTGGATGGATGAATGGACGGGTGGTTGGGCGGGTGGATGGATGGATGGGTAAGTGGATGGACGGACGGACTGACGGATGGGTGGGCGGGTGGATGGATGGATGGATGGATGGCTGGACAGCAGGTGGAAGGATGGACGGGTGGGTGGATGTGTGGGTGGGTGGATGGATGGATGAATGGACGGGTGGTTGGACGGGTGGTTTTCTGGATGGATGGATGAATGGACGGGTGGGTGGATGGGTAGATGAATGGACGGGTGGTTGGGCATGTGGATGGATGGATGAATGGACAGATGGACGGATGGATGGACGGACGGATGGGTAAGTGGATGGATGGACGGACTGACGGACGGGTGGGCGGGTTCCTGGCTGGACAGCGGGTAGAAGGATGGACGGGTGGGTGGATGGGCGGGTGGATGTGTGGGCGGGTGGACGGATGGGTGGGTGGATGGATGAATGGACAGGTGGGTGGATGGATGAATGGACGGGTGGTTGGACGGGTGGGTGGATGGATGGATGGTTGGGCGGGCGGATGGATGGGTGGGTAAGTGGATGGACAAGTAAATGGACGGACGGACGGATGGAGGGAGGGAGGGAGGGTGGGTGGGACGGATAAAATTCATAAAGCGCAAACCTATCTGGAAAGCAGGCTCAGACTGGCCTGTAGCGAAACCGGCCATTGACTGAACCAAAAACGCAAAATGCTGGTGCAGGCCACTTCTTGGGTGAAAGTGGGCCACTTTTTTGGCCACTTTGATGAGTTACTTAACTATGCGGCTAATAGCTGTGTCCAGTGTTGTTGAATAAATGTTCCTTACACTGCACAATTTGCATCACATTTTATCAAAAAGCCCCCCCCCCCCTTGGGTACTACTCAGTCTGTTACAAAAGGAATCAATTGCCATTTGCATCTGTGGGCCACTTTTTCATTGGTGTCCGAGAGAACATTTTATGGCCCAGTCTGACCCTGCTGGGAAGCAACAGAGAGCTATACACATCTGGGATACGCCAGGAGGGTTAGCGGGGGTCGGGTGCAGGGGATGCAGCGGTTGTGGGGCGAGAGTCATGACCATCCAGTGCTAACCCTCCCCCATCCAGACACGTCCACCTTCCCAGACGGTTTCGCCATGTCGGGCTTTCCAGGTGATACTGCTACCGGGTCAAACAGCGAGCCCTCTGCTTCTATAGGCCCTGCGTGACGCTGCAGGGGGGTGGGAGTACCAAACCTCGCGCCCATTTTCCCAGCACCCGTTTCCCCCTGATGCAGCCCCAGGTTCGTTTGTTTTTCCTTTGCCCCTTCCGACGAAGGGCAGATCCCTGCATTCGATCTTTCTGTGAAATATTCTGTAACTATGCCCGCCCCCCCTCCATTGCCCCACCTTGTCGTACACATCACAACCTCAAGCTGCACGAGGACTTTGCCAATTAAAATATTTTCCTCTGTGTAGACCCAGCCGTGCCAGAGACCTCCAAATAGGTCTGAGTTGCGTTTTATTCTGTGTCAGCGACTTAACTTTTACCAGTTCAGCTGTTTCTCACCAGAGGCCATGTGCAGAGAATACACATCTGCTGGCGAAACCACTGCGGATTGCAGGAGTCTGCCATCTTTGGCTCTCCAGATGTTTTGGACTCCAACTCCCATCAACCCTAGTCAATGACGAGGGATCATGGGAGTCGTAGTGTAGAAAATGTGTAAATAGTGGCCCATTACCTAAATGTACGCCATGTTTACGTATGTTCCGCGGTCACAAAATGCCACCTTTTTAATACTCGGCTTGCCTTTAGCTAAATGATCAGTACCGATGGGAAAACAAGCATAAGTGGGGCTGCCTGCGGGGTCTGCATCTATGCTCCGTGTACCGGCACTCGCCCTTCAGCTAAAAGTGTCTGAGTAACCAGCAAAATAAACCCAGAACACAAACATGTTAGATTCCTCTTTCTGACACACAGATATCTGCAATTAACGTCGTGATTGGTTGCGTCGCATGACTCATTGGGATGTGTGTGGCATTGGTTGTGTGCCTCCGTTTGCCACTGCGTTTGTGTATTCTACACAGGTTGAATCCACTCTTGGCTATCTTCTGGTTGGGTTTTTTGTTGTTCATTGATCCTACATGTATTCGTCGTGCCGGGCGCGTGTGTGTATCGAAGCGCTGTGAAAAGTTTAGAAGACACAATAAAAACATCTACGAAGCAGAATCAAAAAGAGGGTTAAAGGGTCGCAAAAGAAATAGCACGCAAGAATAAAGCCTTCCAACTAAGGGATTCAGAATAGAGGACCCCCAAAAAAGACCAGAATGTGTCACAGGTCAAGAGATTACAAGCAGAGCCAGGAGCACCCGAGATGTAACAGCCAGAAGGACCTAGGACATTCCTGGCACACGAGGCCCCTGAATACAACCGGAACGCTCCGATATTCGCTGATGTGTTCCTGCAAATGTTATGTCACGATATTGGGTCATATATGTTGTGGGCTGAGTTGCACTGAAAAACATGAGACTAACATACACTAAGTTTTACTAATATCCCCCCAACCATTAATATCCCCTACTAAGATTCAGATCAAGTCAGTTCATGACTTTTGTATAAACCTGGTGCACATTGATAAACTGAATATGCAAGGCATTTGGGCTGTGCAAGGTTAGCTTGGAAATGCAATAAATAAAACGCGTAGAATTAGGCTGCGCTGTGTTTGAATGAAGACGTGACATCAGAATTGTGGATAGTGAAATCCCTTTTTCTCAAAACTAGTTTATTGTTTAAAAGACCTTTAGGGCAGGAAACAGCACAGAGATGTAGCTATTTGTATTCGCTGCTACTGCCTGGATTACGGTCCAGTTTCTTTGGAACTTTCCAAAGGGAAGTGTGTTTCTGATGAGCACATGATGTCACTATCAGAGGCAGGCATTTATTATATGTTCTGAGGGAACCTACATCAGGGGGCAGATCTCTGGGGTTAGTTTAAATGGGTTGTGCAGTGATGTCACAGGGGTTGTTCTTCCTGGGCTCTCTTCTGGAGCGTCAGGCACTAGCTGGTGGTGTGCAGGTTTCCTCTCGGAAGAGTGTGGGCTGAGATGTCCTAATCACGAAGGGGAGAAGGCAGAGGAAGGAAGGCCCAGTGGGAGCGCTGCCCAGAGGGCTGCTGTGGGGTTGTTTCACAACAGCTGATCTGAGGGGGGGATCGCAACCTTGCTGAGTCCGTACACACGCTGTACTAGACAATCTCTAGGTGAGCATAACGTTATAATTGAGGTGTGTGTAGTTTTAGAACCACAAATGTAGATACAGATTTTGTATGGGTTTCTACATATCAGCATCCCAAAGTCTGTCTGTTCCCCATTCTACTGAAGTGAAGTGCATTTCCTAATGCGAAATCAATTGCCAAAAAATTATAATTGCTAAGGATAGAAGTTACCGCTCTCAGGGCTAAGTGTTCTCTGCTAACTTAGGGGTGGCAGAGAGAGCTACAGTAATTCTCTGAACTTCTGGAGGGATCATCGCCTGGGGTGGGAGAGAGCAAAACATGTGCTAAGTTTTACTGCTGGAATTGTAAAATGCATTGCATCAGTTTAACAGATTGTGAAATCATCACGGGCAAGTGAACAAAGGCACTTATCTCTTCAGTACAATATATATTTGTTTCATTTTATTCATGAGGCTCAATTACTTATAAAGTGCTTGCCACAAAAACAAGTCAGCTCTGGTACTTATAGTGCCCTGGCTCCTTGTGTTATCATACATAGGTGAAGCAAGAGGTAATTGCATTTTACCCAGGGGGCATTTCACTGTATCACATGTAATAAAATGCAAAACAAAGATGGTCACTGTAAATTGTGTTTGTCTAAAAGGCTCAGAATGAATGTTCACGTTTGGTTTACATGATAAATCTATTCTGGGTTACCGCCAAAAAGGCATAATGCGGTATTGTAAATACATCACTGCAAGGGGATGAAGTTATATTCTAGAGTGTAGTTCAGTCATGGCTTACCATTAGTGACCCCCGGTATAAAAACTATTGCCAGGCAGTTTCCTATATTCTAGACTCACCCGTATACTACAAAAATACCACCAAAACTTACTGCCAAGAAATATCTCTAATAGTGTGCGTCTTCCTCCTTCGGCTGTTGGTTTGTCGCTGTATGTGCACCATTGCTCTGCACTGGGCGGCACCATTGCTCTGCAATGGCTGGGTGTTCCCTCCTCTGTGTGTTTCTTTTGCACCGTCTGTGGTTTGGGGGCTTCTGTTTGCTGAACATGTGAATTTTTGTTTTATCTCCACCGATTTTGCGTGTCTGCAAGCTTTTGATTTTCAATGTATATGTGCACCTCTCTGTTCACAAGGGAGAGTGTGAGTGTGTGTGAGAGTGTGTGATGCTTTACTAAGAGGGTGTTTTTTTCAGGTTTTTACTGATGGGTGCGGGTGTGTGTTTTCTTCTGAGTTTGTGCATGCTTTTGTTATCCACAGACAGGGATCGAAAATGAAGGTTGAATAAGAAGAAGCTAAACGTAGCTATGGGGTATCCAGCATTAACCAGTGGCCAGAAGCTACCACTGGGGAACGAGGAGCTAGTACATAGCATTACGCAAATCTAACTTCCACATAAAATGCAAACATAACATTTTGTCCATTATTTATGCTTTCAATGCTGTTTAGATGTGTCCTAATGTGTATTTATACATTGTCCCAAATACACACAGTTAAATTAACACAGGTGTGTTTGTTCGGCATGTGTAGGCCTGGGGAGCCAAACGTCGCTCCTGGTAGCTGTTGGCGTCAGGCTAACCAGACTCTTCTGGGCTACAAGCAGGAGCTGAATAAGCTCCCAGCTTCTCTAACTTTGGAACCCTGCACAAGTCGCTGTGGACGTTTCCCCTCGACAGGCCGTACCTTTTTAGAGACTACTTGCTCGTCACTGTGTTTGCACGCGGCGGGCTTTGCGCTACGCTGGTTGCGCCGGTTCTAGGACGCGTGTATATCCTCCAGCGCTTGCGCTGCGAGGCCAATCTGAGCTGTCCCCAGACTGCACTTTTCTGCAGTATACATTCGCCCTCCAATGGGTCGTCGAGGCCCGCGATGTCAACCCTCCACGCACTTCTCCAGTGCACAATGCAAATGTTTCATGCTGTCACAATTGTAACATGCGCGGGCTATTGTGTTCGGCAGGACTGTTTTTTTTTAAGTAATCAAACCAAGGCATTTCAAGCACCCAGCAGAGTGCGGTCCTTTGTCTGCACTGGATCTGGCTCGGGCTGATCATTAAATTGTGTTTTAACAGCACTGGACACAAAGTCACACCTCCTCCAGCAAAGAAAACAGCTGACTTTTAAATGCTTTGTGCAAACGCGCAAACAGGTGGACATTGAATCCGACAGGAGCAGGAACCCACACAACTATTGTTCGCCTTGACGGCAAGGAGAGACTTGATCCATACGTCCTAAAGAGATTGCTGGATAAAAGTAATTTTGAACTAAAATGTGTTTTTAGATGCACAGAACATAAACACATCAAGCCCCTGGCCTTAATGCACAGGCGTTACAGAAAAGGGGTACAGGTTTCGCCTCCTGCGTGGGGCCTCTTCTCTGCTCTCCTGAAAACAAGCTGTGAATGGACACACAAGTGCTGACCCAGAAACAGTAGTGTGGACGGGGAGCCAGACCCCGGGCCTCTGTAGGGCCATTACTGGCATAGATATGGAATACGTCGGAGGACCCTATCCCCTCAAAGTAAAGAGACAGGCAGCCTAGTTTAGGGAAGTGTGCGACATGTTAACGTCAGGGTTCTGCAAAGCGTGCCCCTCCACATGTTCTGGACTACACCTCCCTTGATGACTCGCCATTGCCTAGGATGGCTAGGGCTGCTGGGAGTAGTAGTCCACAAGATCTGGAGAGCACAAGGTTGCAGACCCCTGTGTTACGTGATTAGCCTCCAATGTTATGTTATGTTATTTTGCATTTATATAGCGCCTAATATACCATTGGTATGGTCTGAAGGCGCTGGTAGGTTGAACGCCCTCGGGGACCGAAGTTCAGGTCAGTAGAGAGAGTAGAGAGAGTCAAAGGCGCGTGTGCGCACCAGGTATGTGTGCAGCTGGTGCGGTATTCGTGTAATAGCTGCTTCTTAGCGGTGGGTGTGGTGGTTGAGGGATCAGGAGTATGTGTTCGTTCTGGCAGGATTTATCCAGACCGAATGTGGCTGCGTTAAGCCTGAAGAGAACGCCTGGCTGGGGGGGGTGTATAACCAGCAGTGTTTACTTAGAATGATGTGGAGTGAGCGGCGGATGTTGGTATGAGAACAGTTCTATCGAATGGTGTCATAGTATCTCTGTGTTCTAGTTGAGTGGTGGTGTAAAGAAGAAGGTAAGCGTATGGTGGGTTATATGCTCTTTCAAACGTTCTCTGCATTCCAAACCATACTATATACATTACGCAATTCTATGTACTCCAGTCCGTTCCGCGCAACCTCATCCATTTCATGCATCCCAGTCTGGTCTATACACTCCGGCCTGCTCCACACACACATGCATTCCAGCCCGCCCCGCGCGTTCCAGTCCGCCCCGCGAATGCACTCTTGTCCGCCCCACGCATGCATTCTTGGCTGCCACACGCAACGTGTGGCAACCAAGAGTGCAACAATGGCCACTCACAAGAGCTCTCGGCCACGCTGCACTAATGTGATGATGTAGTTGTCGTCTGCCATGGCACTGGTCGTTTGGGGGTTTCAAAGTGAACCACACCTCATTTGTGTAGGATTGGCCAAGCTGGTGACCCCAGAATATGTTGGCACCACTGGTTTCCTTGGCACGTGTATTGTCCACTTGTCAGTTTGCAAGCGTGTCTGCCAGAGCACACTGGCCAATGTAATGCCTCACTCCAGGAATAGTGGCAGAGTACACGTCCTTACCAGTTAGTTGGCACCCTGGCAATAAAGTGCCTGTCCGAAACGTTCTACAACCTGGAGTCAGAAAGCGATTTATTGGGCAAGCCCCATAGCATAGAAAGCAGCCGAGACCCCCCAGAGCACAGCTGCCTCTTGGCTACATCGGCTGGGCCACTTGGTTCCATTTTTGACTGAAGTGAAACATTTCTTGGATTTTTACAGAGCTGCCAAAATTTCAGTTTGTGGTAATGTGAAATGTCCATGTTAGTGGGGGCGTGGGGAGGGGGGCATGTGTATGGCATTTGCAAGCATTTTGTTTGACACAGTGTAACTCTGCCTGGGTGGCAGCATTCCTGCGCCAACTCAAATGCAACATGGAGGATGGTAGAGAGAAGTTGGCTGGCTGGCGGGAGAAGGGTCGGTGCCCCCTGCAAGGACGCCACACTGCAGGAGGGACTGCTGATTGGCAGCTGGTGTTGTGAAATTGAGCAATGTTCTATGGCACTGCACGAGCGCCCCCTGCACCACCTCCTCACCAGTAGATGGGTTCAGGGTGGTGCTGTGTGTCTAGAAGGGTGGTGATTCGGCAGAGCTTAGAAGCATATTAAGATAACATATGTATGGCAGCTCTGTGGGGCGTTGACAAGGGCCTCATCTTGTGCCCCTGGAGCAGCCAAGACTTCACTAGAAACCAGAAAAGGGCTATTCTCTGGACCCCAGTAACTGAGGGACACACACGGAGTAAAAGCCCAGGGGGCCAGGTCCCGATTCGGCCAAACCTCCTGGCAGACAGGGTTCTGCAACTTCTTGTACATTGGCCAAGACCCCTCTTGGGCATACTCCAAGCCAGCAACTGGCAACAGTATCATGGGTTGGGAAACCTTGCAATGGTGTGCCGGACCACCCCAGGCTTTCAGCTTGCACAGAGCTAGCAAGTTATAGGTTTTATTGTATGCAACATATCCATGTTGGCAGCGTGCTTCTGTTTGGCATGTTGATGTTTTTATGTACACAATGTGTGTGGTCTTGCATAGAACATGTCTGCACAATTGGTGGCCTGACCCCACGTGGCTCTCTGAAAATAGTGTGTGGGGGTTCATTAGTGGGACAGTGGGGGAGGCACATGGAAAACTTGTAGTGTTGAAGTGGGTAGGCCCCAAGTCGCCGGCTCCTGTACAACAATTTTCTTTCAATGGGTTTGGCGGAGAAACTTGGGAGACTACTATAATTGGGTGGAGCCCCAAATCGGACAGACTACAGCGGTTTGGGTTTTGGTTAGCTGCTGATTTCGTGAAGTGTGATAGGGCTACAGAGAACAGCGCTCAGTAAGGACCTGGTTCAAGTTCATTTGCGAACGCTCGGCACGTGTGGGATTTGTGGGTATCTAGTGTAAGGTAGTGGGAGACTTTAGAGGGGACGAGGGAAGCTTGGGAAGGAGGAGTAGGCCTTGGAAGACAAAACAACCTCCAACCCACACTCCCACCAGTGGCCTCTTGCAGACAAGTCCTGTGTTTACATGCTCCCATAGTCAATCCCATTCTGTCCCTCTCTCCCTCCCTCCCTTCATCCATCCATCTGGGTCTCGCATCTGGGAGTTTGGCAGATGAGAAGGAAAGGGGCAGATTGGAGACTCCACTCATTACCATAAGCTACTTGACAAGAGTTACGGAGGGCAAGAACTTTTGGCTCAGGGAAAGGGCTACTTGAAACTGCAGCGCCACCGTTGCAGATGTGAAGGGGGCGATGAGGCACTCTTGATGGGCTACTCGGCAAAGCACCCATATGCCATCAGGCCGACACAATGTGGCAGCCAGCAGAGAGCAGCTGGTTTGCGGGCACGGGAAGTGGTGGCAGAGAAAGGTACTGAAAGGATAAAGAAAGACTCTCTGAGAGCATATGAAGTCTGCGGCCAGATGAATACTCCATGGCATTCTACTGCCCCGACACTCGCTTGGCTTCGTGACATTTTGACTGGCTTGCTGGAAAGGGCCAATGTGTCGTAAAACGTGCAGGTGTTATATTAGATGTGGCATTTGGCTGGTCTACCTTTTCAACGGCTTGCGTATTCTCGATGACCAGGATTGGTTTATAGATCAGCACTTTGGTGTTCCCTTTGCTTCATTTTAGTTCGGGCTATTAGGTGGTGCTTGCACCATCCATCAGCCAAAACTACTGATTAGAGCACAGATGTGCAGAAATGGCATATGAGGGGGGGCACAAAGCTTGAAGGTGTTTGGTGTTTTGCCCACCCATTGACTGGCCATGGCCATGCTAATCCCTATGGCCATTCACACCCAGTTCCTGCGCCTCCCCGCCCAAAATACCTCCTCAAGGGAACTCTGAGCTAGCTTTAATCAAGCCTTATCATCAAACTTTGAACTGAAAGTGACTGCCAGTATATTGTAAAGCAGCCATTTGGGAGATAATAATTTAATTGGAGTTGTGAACGCATTACTGGTGTAATAAAAATGTCTTATCCGGGTGTGCCATCGGCCACTTCATTGATAAGCACCCTGTTGTACTTCACTGAAGTCCTCTTAAAATAATCATTGGCAAAGCAGAGTTGTGGCTTGTGTATACGTATTATGCATTTGCCAGGCACTGCTATTAGATTCCCAGGTACTGGCACCATTTTATCACCTACTACCAGCAATAGCCAGTTAATTCACTACAGTAGAACTTGGTAAGTGCCATTCCCACGCCTACACTAAAGCCTAAACTATTGGCATTGCCAATGCTGGTTTATGTTATTGTTTGTCGCAAAATACACTCTTTCATAAGACTCTTGGTCTGGACTTGCTTTTGTTTTACTTGTTAACTGGATCCACCAACACCCCTGACAGCGATTAAGCCTTCAGAGATTGGCCTGTGTTACCAAAAGGTGAGCAAAGAGGTACTGCAGGGGGACCAGTCTTGACTTTGGAAACTTGTGGATATGCCTTATGGGAGCTCGGCTAAGGTCTCAGCCTCTAGCCACTCTTCGACCAGGGTCCTCCCAGTACAGTTTTCATGTTGTGGGGCCGTCCCTACTCTTAGCGGTTCTGCCTGTGTGTTTTTGTTCACTGTCAAGTGCACGTGTATTCCAGGTTGGATGTGTGCTGTTTGGAAGTTATTTTCTTTGTACATCTCAACACCCATACCTCCCTGCTTGTGCGGGTCTCTAGCCATTTATTCATGTGTGTATGCATGGGCTTGCATGCCTGTTGGACTGTCCGTCGTGGTCTGTTCGCCTTAAGAGGCTGTAGTACCATTTGTGTCTTCTCTGCTAGGCCCTGTAGGCTCCAGCGGTGAAATGATACACCGCGGAAGCATCCAGGGCGCTCTCCACATCATAGCACAGATTAGAAATGTTTCACACGATTGGAACAAGCGATGCCTGCAATCAGGAGCCGGGCATTCGTCGGTGTCGTGCAGCCACGGTGGCAGTGGATTAATCAGTGCCAGACACTGCACGCAGTGGAAACGATGGCTATCGGCTCCTTCGCAAGGCGGGAAAGATGACCAGCTGCAAGGGAAGCCAGGCAACCAACTACTACACTACCAGCAGGGGGCGCTGTATTTTCCCAGCAAATAGTGCATCTGTGTGACAGGAATATAGGGTGGGCAGAAGCCAGTTTGCCTAGGACTGGGTTGTCCAACTCAAGTCCTCAAGGGCCGCGATCCTGAAGGGTTTTCAAGATATCCCTAAATATTCATGAGGGAAAATGTGCATACATTTAGAATCATTGTATGCAAATGTGTCTTATAAATATTAATGAGGGCTATCCTGAAAACCCAACATGGATCGGGCAGTCTAGGCCTAGAGTTGGTGTGGAAGTGGTAGGCATGCCAAAATGGGTGAGGCTGTGCGTGGGACCGCAGTCAGAGCCACAGTTTTGGACCATAGAGTCAACAGACTCCGGTGGGGGTGCGTTATGTACACAGATGGACTGGGTCCTCCCTCTGGCAATAACAGGCAGGCTACACTGAAAAGTGGGAATACAATGAAGGCACCAAAGTCTTTGTGGAAACCAGGAACAGATCTATTACAGGAAGAGGAGTAAACTCATTGCCAGCAGGATAAACTTGACACACTGACTAGCTAGGCACACACACTGGCATGGAACCCGGGGCTTGGAGAGTACTCTTGGATGCAAGGGGGGGACCAAGGGAGAAAGTAAAGGGTTGGTGAGGGAGTTGGAGAGGGGCTGATAGAGATGGTGAGGGGGAAAAGAGAGAGGTAGGTGCAGAGAGGCACACAGAGAGAGAGGAGAGAGGGATAGACAGGGACACAGGGAGAGGGGGACAGGCACAGAAACACGGGGGGCAGAGAAGCAGAGGGACACAGAGGCAGGCAGGGGGGAGCAGAGGCTGACATGTCATGAGAGAGAAGCAGGTAGAGCCACTGGTGGGAAAATAGAGCAGGTTGGGCAGGAAGGCAACCAAGGGAGAAGGATAAGGACAGACAGGGGCAAGGGTACCTGCTAGAAGGGCAAGCGCCTCCGTAGCCTATGCCCTCCTACCCACAAGGTCAGCACACCACACCACCAGCAGCCAAAAAGAAGAATAGCCCTGTTCTCTCACCCCAGGTTTTATATAAGGCTGTCGCTCCCACCCAGTAATACAACATGTGGTTGCCAGGGATACGTTTTTGTGTGGCCTCCGTGGAAGGGGAGACCAGGCAACTGGTTTGCCAGGGACAGGTTTGTGGTTTCCAGGGTAGGGGAGATGGGCACACATTTTCAGGTAATTACAAGGTGGGTGACAAGTGTACTTCTAGAGCCCACCCCCCACCCGTTGCCACAATGGGGAAACTAGATTGTGTGATTCAAGTTCTAGAGTGCAGGGCAGTTGGGATTAATTGCAGGACTGAGGAATGGAGGAGGTTCTCAGAAAGGGTGCAAGAGGTCAGGGGCTAGCGTGGTGACTTGGGATAATTGCATGGTGTGGGACAGGTTGGTTTCCAGAGTCCGCGCCCCACCCATGATGGACACAACAGTGTAACTCGTTTTGCAGGACTCAGGGTGGGTTGGTGACAGGACAATGAGGAGAGAGAAATTACAGGCATACATTCTCAGGAAGGGTTGAAAGGAACAGTTTATCTGAACAACAGGTGGAACCAGTTTCTGGAGGTAGTGGGGTTCTGGGGAAGGAGCATGTAGGCGACACGTAGCAAGGCAGGGTCACACACGCTCTAAGGACACAATGTCAATGAAACAAAACACATACCGGGGAACATGTAAGCACTTGACATAAACAGCAAGCATTAACCGTGCAGTGAATATACAGTCCTTTGCAGTGCAAGGTGGAAAATATATTTGGGAAATATGAAAGTCACACATAGCCTAGCCCTTTCCACATTGGATAACCCTGTCCTAGAACCCAAAAGGTAGGGGGCAAATAACTAGGATGGAAAGACGGGCAGACAGATCTGGAAGGATGGCTGTGGCCTGGTGAATGCAGGGGAAAGTGGGATGGGTGGCAGAGGGTGAAGGGAGAGAGGAGAGCTGTGTTGCCGTGGGGAACAGATGGCTTTTCTATAACATGTGGACCACTGCCACACCATAGACACTTTCCACAGGTAACCAGCTTGGCCTTTGTCCTAGGGTTGGGTGTTGTTTACATAGCAACTAACTGCCACTCTTATGGCCTCAAGGCACTTTGTGTTGTCCAGGAATTCGGAAGATCAGTGGCAACATTGCATGACAGACTGTACACTGCATTGCAGTAACATAAGGTTGCAGGACTAGTCACCGCTGTCTAAGCAATGATCTGCAACATGTGTTAGTTGCTGAGGGAGGATTCTGCAGCACTGTGTGTCTGATAGTCAGTGAATTAGGGATTGCTGGAAGGAGAACGGAACGTGGGTTGTAGGTCTCTGCCACTTATTACTTCTATAATGCGCTGAAAAGCAGAGCATGCAAAACAGACTGAGCGGCGAATCTCTAAACCAGAGCAACGGATTGCCGTGCAGTGCCCAGCGGTATCCTGGTCTACCTGCTCCCCTTTCCTTGTGCCAGACTTTCTGAACTCGGTTGTGGGGGTTTACCCACCAGTCCTACTCGAAGGCCCTGCCATGATTTGATCTCACTCCCTTTGATAAGGTCCCCGATGGGAAGCCGAGCCCTCTCTACTCTCCGCCACCCCACTGGTCTGATTCCTTGCCCTGTGCCCTGGTTGCCTTTTGGCTACAATGGCCCTTCTGATGATGCGCCACAGCCTTGTAGTGTTCACTCCATACTCCAGTGAGATGTAGCAATGCGTTTGAAGGCGTTGTAGATGTTCCGTCAATATCTATCAGGCACGGTGCGACCCACCTCCGCGTGCCACCCCGCCGCCATGTCGCATTACATTTTTTTTCTAAAACATGGACCACCGAGGAGGGCATTTGCGAATGAGAGCAAAAAAATGACCCACGCACATACAAAATTTATGTCGAGGGTATGGGGACTATACATTTTAAAAAGTCTGCAGTAAGCCCTGCCTTCCTCCGCCCCGCCACTTAAAAGCTGCTAGTACAAACTTTGTCCATGCAGGATTTCTACCCCGAAACATTGCAAATTTAACGACTCTGGACAAAGGCCATGAAGTGTCTGCGCCAGAATAATACAATTCTGCTTCACTCATAGCTTTATGAGCAGGGCTCAAGTCGAGGGAACACACGGGTTGACGGAGTCCCCCACTTTTTTCAGAGGACACCTTGATATTCTAATTTCTGGTGACCACATTCAATTGGTATGTTGGAGGTAGAGCAGTCCCACGCCCGAGAAAGCATGTGGACGATGCAGAGGGTCACACTACTCACACTAAGAAAAAAAAAAGAGGTCTGTACATTCCAGGACATATATACCAGTTTGGACAGCTGCAACAAGCATGCAAGGCTTTGGCTGTTTCTGTATCCAGTTTCCCGTGTAAATGTCTGCTTATTCAAACAGTTTGCTTTTGCATGTGATAACTCAGTTTCAGGACAGGTCTTGCAGTCTTGCAGGGAGGATCCTGTTCTGAAGCAGAGTTATCACATGCACAAGCAGCCCCGTCTTCACCCACCAGCAGACAGCTTTCAGAAGACTTGGCAAAGCATGGGGTTGCACGTCCGTGCGATAACGTGGCTTCAGAGCAGATCTGTGAGCATCATGGGCCAGCCCCTCGGTCTGGGGAATCGAGCGGCACTCCGTCTGGTTTCGGCCCATTTCCTGCGCTGCTTACCACCTATGCACTATGCAAATGGTGTGCACTTGGGTCTTCCTTCGTTCCTGCTGTTGCGCCTTAGTGGGCTCAAATCGCCGCAGCAAGGGTCTTACTTAAACTCAGGCGAGCATGCCTGCTTCCCCAGAGCTGCGCTCTCTGCATGGGCGCCAGTGCAGGCTCGCATACAGTTTAAGACCCTCTGCATAACAGCATTATGCAGAGAGTATTAAACGGTATGGCCGGTGTGTTGGGCTATGATAACACAAGACACTTTTCAGAAGTTGGGCCCCTAGTTTTTCAGAAACAAATGTATACTTTATCAACCAACTCGTACCCTATGTTCAACTAAGGCCCAACTGTTCCCAAAGGTATAAAGCATACATTGTGAGGAGACTGTAGTGACCAAGCTTCCCCTGGGCTCGGAGTAGAATGCATGGAAGGTTGGAGTGAGTGACAGAGAATGCAGCCTGAGAGAATGTTGATGTACGAGTTATCTATGAGAGTCAGTTGGAGATATAGACCCCCTGAGAGAGGATTCCGGTGCATGTTGCCCTCAACTTATGTGCACCTGACCTTTATGTGCCTGATGTTATGCCCAAGGAACTTATTAAAGGAGTCACTGGTACATCCCAGGATGTCAGAGTCATCTTTGGCCAGGACCCTGTAAGAGGATTCAATTCAACACTACAGCTAAGTCAACGCCTAGTCTGGAATACTGAATGAAAACCCTTATTGATATATCTTTAGGTCCAGTTCATGCGTTCTGGATGACTACCCCTATATAACACCCCTCTCTTGGAATCCCCCTGACCCCACTGAGCCAAGAAGTAGTTCTGTTTTGCAAGTTTAAAAGGTTTATTTGATAATTTAAACAAGAGATATATAGATCACACTTTATAATAAATTAATAATTGAATAGCACACTTAATCTGATATGGTAAATATTAACAACGGAGAATCTGGCACTAGCACACTTCTTTAATCACTAATGAGTTGACATGAAATGGATAAGGTAGCACACTGGTAAATAGGAACAAAAGTATAATGTGGTAGAGGATGCTTTATGTAGGCTCAGGTGGATGCAATATTCAATGAATGCAGTACAGAAAATACGCAATATGATTTCAACCAAACAATGTAATCACTTTTCTCTGGCTACTCCCCTCCCCCCCCTTGATGCAAGGCAAGGAAATGGAAGGAAAACACACAGTTCTCAGAAATGCAATCAACTGTAATTCAGTTCAATCCAGCAAGCTTAAACAAAAGTTTGAAAACACAGGCAAATGCTTTGATAGGTGCTAGCAATGAATGAGAAATATGCTGGAAACGCTCTTAATTCCCTTTTAGAGGTTCAGGATGAGTGGTATCTAGTTAATATTAGTCCAGGCTCACACTAGCAATGATGCAGGGATAGTTAACAGGTTAAACGAATTTCTGGCAAATGGAAAGCAGGCATCAGCAGTTTTTTTACATGTGAAGAAATTGCAAATCGCGGCAAATTCGCGGATGCGCCGAGCGCTATTACAAAGGAACCGCAAGGACTATCTCTACCGTTTTGGGGTCCTAGGAAAGCCTGGGATCTCAGCTTCCAAATGAAAGTTATTGCAAGTCTCTAGCCCAAACGGTTGCGGAGATATGAGTAATTTAGTAAAGGTCGTTTTTGGTTTTGTAAATTTTAAACGCACACTTTTTCAAAATGACAAATTTTACTAGAAATGACAGGTGACAGATAGGAGGCAGTTCTAATTAGGTTAAATAGATTGAATTAGATGAATTTAAACTAAGAGATGTGTTCTGAGTTTTGCTAAGTACTCACAAGAGATTTTGAACAGGAAAGCGACTTGGTCACGATCTTCAGTCTGGTCAGGTCTTTCCGGATTCTGCTCACAGCGCCTGGTCTGGTCTCGGCTAGGCACAGCACTGCTTTCTCTCTGGTCTGGTCTCTGCTAGGCACAACACTGCTTTCTCTCTGGTCTGGTCTCTGCTAGGCACAGCACTGCTTTCTCTCTGGTCTGGTCTCTGCTCTGGATAGATTGAAGTCTCTAGTTTGGCTTTCTGGAGTTTGATGGAGGTAAGTATGGATTTTTCCGGCAGGGCTTCCAGCGGCAGATGAAATTGAATCTCTCTATGTGTCCTGACTCTCTGCTTTTATCTGTTTCTTGAGAATGGGTGTGTGTGTTGCATCACTAGACTTGCCCCTCTCATTCGTCATTGGTCAGGCTTCCATTCCTCCGCTTGATTGGCAAACTGAACTGTGAGTCAGATTGATGTCATTTTATGATCTCTTGAAACAACCTCCCTTATCATCTGTGCACCCAAATATATATATGATCAAAATCCATACTTCAGAGTTACACAGTTGTTTGAAATTACATATACATGGTGTGGCTGAATTTAGCCATGTCTATGTCCAAATCTGCTCATTCTTGGAGCTTGCATTCAAAGAGTGTACATAATTGACTTTTTAACTGCTTTTTCAATTTCCGACATGGACCCAACTTTACATACATGTGTGCAGGGGGTAGGGACATTAACTGATGAAGTTTCAGATTTTTAACATGCACACATTTAGAGTAATATCCACTTTTCCGCTAAAACCCCCCTGAACATACCACCGGTTCCTACCACGTCTTAAACTGTGGGCAGAAAAATCACAAGAATTATGGTATCATTTATAAAATTTTCACATGGCCGCACTATGAATTATCCCCCTTTTTATAAAACCATATCCTTGCTGCAGGGGTGTGTCTTTTCAGGTCACATGGTACAGAAACCAGTCTTTCCAGTTTCTGCCAAGCCAGCTTGCTTCTCACAGGCAGTGCCCCTCCCAGCTTCTCCAGGAGGAAGCCACTTTTTACGACGTCTGTAATAAAAACCTTTGCCTGAGTGGAGAGGGCTTTGTTCACTCTCTGGCAGAGCACAGGAAATTCAATTATCAGATAGATGGCATATCCTTAGTGTGGGCAGCAAAAGGAACATTGGCCTGGGAACATAGTTGTGACTCAAGTTTCACTCCTGATGGGATCCGTTGCTAGGCAAAATCAAGTTCCTTAAGCCAGACCTTCAGCTAACTTTTTGTTGCTTTTAAAATAACTTGTAATTTTACACATGCAGCTAGAATGCTGATTCTAAGTGCAAAACTATGACATTTCAACAGTTACAAAGGCATGTGACACCAAACATAGGTCACTCATTTAATTTAACATTTTCGATTTTGGTGGTTTTAAATCCAGTTGCAGTTAGGCTTAAGCTGCTGACTCCATAGCATTTTTGTTATAAGCATTGTTTTTGGGCTCTTCATTTCCCAGATTTTGTAGGCACACAAAACTCCATTCTGCCAAATGTCTGCTGGTGTTCAGTGAATATTTTGCACATGTTGCAAGGTTTGAAATAGGCATTTTGCTTGCCTTCAGAAAAACACACAGTGGGTTTTAAAACGCCGGCTTTTGGATAGTGGTGAGTACTGGTACTGCACCCATTTTTGGGATTTTCTTGGATTAATGCATTCTAAACAGGAATGTTTCTTACATGGTAGTAAATCCTTGCTTAACATTGTTTTGATGGGGCTCCTTACAGTAAGATGGTTATGTGGAACCCCACAAAAAGGGTTGAATCTTTAAAGTGGTCCAATGAGTCACGATTTCAGCAACTTTTTGACATCAGTAAAAGTGGATTTTGTTAACAAAGACCTTTCTTTACCCTGGTGGGTGGCAAGTTAGGTAACCATTTGGTGTGCGCACAACTGCGCAGCTTTCCTGGATTTCGGCGCACATGTGGGTTTTCCGCCATCTTGAATTTCCTAAGCCCACATCACCAAATGTTGTAGCAGGGTAGCTTAAACGTGGGTCAGGACACCCTACAAGCCCCCCCACGTGACTGCACTTTGAGTTTGGGTCGATGGGGAGTCGCGTGCCCAAGGGTTTTGACCCACGCACCGGTCTGTCCGCATAATCTTCTTCCTCTTCTGTAGATGGCACAGTTCAGCATCTTCTTCTCCATCCGGTCAGATCGATCAGTTCTCCTCGCCGGTCCTGATGGGAAGATTGGGCGGTACCCCGGGCCCGTTGTGTCTTTGCTCCCGGTCTCCGGATCGTCCTTCTTGGTCATCCTTCATGGTTTCATCTCTCCTAGGATGATAAAGGAAGAGCGGCAATATCTACTCATAGACGATTTTTTTTTCCACCACTGTTGAGATAGTGGGGCAGCATATGCATTTCATCGTAACGAAATATTACATTCTTATTTTGAAAAAAAAAAACAGCATCACTAGAGACAGTTTCATGTAAATCACAATATTTTAGAGACTAGATGTGGTAGGTTTTATGATTGGAACTGAATTAGTCTGATACAGTACCCGCTAGGATTCCAGAGGATTCCTCCAGTTGTTGCAGAGTGTGCCTGGGATGGCAACATTTCAACTGGTTTATGTGGACCCACTTGTCTTCCCCCTCTGCCGAACCACCTTTGGGGATGCGGATCTTGTAGGCCACAGGGGAGATCTTATCGACGATCTCAAAGGGTCCCTTCCATGTAGGCAAAAATTTGCGCTGCTTGGCCTGGTTCCTTTGGAAGTTGTATAGATAGACCCGGTCTCCCACCTGATATTCCTTCCTGGAAGTTTTCAGGTCATAATGGGTCTTCATGCTATCAGTCGATCTTTCTAGATTCCGCTGAGCATAAGCAAAAGCATGTTGGAGGTGTTTCCTTAAATTCTCTACATACTCATGAGTAGTGGAGGCATTTATCAGTGTCTGCTCTTGGGTCCTGTAGAGCAAATGCTGCGGAAGCACCATCTTGCGCCCAGTCATCAACTCAAATGGTGACATTTTGGTTGCAGATGAAGGGGTAGATCTGATGGCCATTAGGACCAGAGGTAATCGGATATCCCAACTTGGCCCAGAATCTGCCACAAACTTCTTTAATATGCTCACAATTGTCCGGTTATATCTCTCTACTGCCCCAGAAGAAGCTGGTCTATAAGCAATATGCAGCTTTCTCTTGACCCCCAGTATCTCCCACATCTTTGTCATTACTTCACTGGTGAAGTGGCTACCTCTGTCTGACTCAATCCTTTGAGGTAGACCAAAACGGGAAAAGATGTGGTTAATCATCAAGGCCGCTGCAGTTTCTGCCTTGCAATTTGGGGCTGGGAGACATTCCACCCACTTGGTAAACAAGCATGTCACGGTCAACATGTACTTATTCCCCCTAGCCGAGCGAATCACAGGGCCTACAAAGTCGATTTGTAAATCTGACCATGGCAGTGTCATTCCCCTCTTTTGTAAAGGCGCCCGGTGCGTGAGGGATGATGGCTGAAATTGTGCACACACAAGGCAACCCTTCAGGTACTGGTCGAGGTCCTGCCCCATGTGTGGCCAGTATGCAACCTCTCTTAAGATTTCCAATGTTGTGTGAAACCCCCTATGACCGGCAGTGGCCGCATCATGGGCGTGACTTAACATCAGGCTTCGGAATGAGGTAGGAACCACCCACTGATCGTGGCCAGCTTTGGATTTCCTTACCAACAAACCGTCTTGGATCCGGAACATTTTGGGACATTTCATCAACACTCTTAGGTCCTCTTTCCCAATGTAATCGGTATCCGTCAGGGGAAAGTTCTCAGGGTCCTCAAGGTGCTGGTAAAATTTACCAATTATTGGATCCCCCTTCTGAGCAGTAATCAAATCAGAATCAGGGGTCTCCTTACTCCATTGTGCAATTGAGAGGTCGTTGTGAGCATTTGTCTGGGACCTAGTGATGGCAGTGACCTGGATTTCCCCCAACAGGGATTCAATCTCAATTAGATCCCCTTGGATGGCCCCGGTTTTGGCCAGCTGATCAGCTAAGTCATTTCCAGTTTTGTCTGGTCCCTCTACTTTGGAATGACCCTTGATCTTCTTCCAATAGATGGTCATCCCATTCGAGGTGACCAGATCATCAATGTTTTGGATCAACTTCCCATGTTTCAAGGGTTTGTTGTTAGCACATACCATGCCTCTGGTCTTCCAATTAACCAGGTGCTCCACGAACCCGTTCCGTACATAATCCGAATCTGTGATTATGACCAGTTCGTGGAGTTGATGCTGGACAGCAGTGAGGATGGCCTGATGCACAGCCATCAATTCTGCCACCTGACTACTTCGGGGACCAATTTTGTATCCAGCGGAGGGTTCTGGGGACTCATTCACCCATGCATTCCCTACGCCGGCCACCAGTTCTTTCTCCCCGTTGTTGTCGACATGGTAAGAGCATCCATCCACATACACAGTGGGCATTCCCTCACACTTGTCTTCTTCAAAGACTTTGTGGGGGGAATTAAGGTATGCCTCCATGTTGTCCTTTATTTTTAGACTTTCGTCCTCGAGACAGTTTTCTCTGGCACAATCATGCAAGTCAGCCAGACCTTGCGCGAGGGGACTCTTCTTGTTTTGGCCATATCTGACCTCCACAGGAAAGCCTTGCATTGACAGAATCCAGGAAGTAATTCGGGAATTACTCACATTTCCGGCCCGGATTCTGTCACTTTGGAGATATTGCAGAGGCTGGTGTGGAGTCTCCACTATGATGTGTTCCCCCTGGATAAACGGGCGGTAATTCTTCAATGCCCACACCGTCGCCAGGAGTGCCTTCTCACAATCGTTGAATTTCTCCTCCACAGAGGATAAAGTTTTGCTCGCATAGGAGATTACTTTATTGACCTTGTCATGCTTTTGATATAATACTGCCGTCAAGCACGTATTAGAGAACCCCGTCTCCAGGAAGAACTCCTTGTTTCTGACAGGGTAAGCTAGGCAAGGCGCTTGTGAGAGGCTTCTTTTGAGTTGTTTTACTGCCTCGGCTTGTTCTGGACCCCATTCCCACTTGACCCCCCCCTTCAGGAGATGAATCAGGGGTCTGGTGATCTCTGCGTAGCCCTCAATGAACTTTCTGCTGTAATTAGTCAGTCCAAGGAGGCTCCTTAGTTCCCGCAGAGTTGTGGGGTCTTTCAGTTTCTGAAGTGCTTCCACTTTCTTTTCCTGGGGACAGAGACCCTGAGGAGTAATCTCATGCCCCAAGAAATTAACACGGGTTCTACACCACTGTGCTTTCTGAAAGGAAAGTTTTGCTCCGGCGGCCCTCAACTGTGTCAGAACATAACGGATCTCTGCTATGTGTTCCTCCACAGATGAACTTTTGATGAGGACATCATCTACATAAGCCAGGTTACCCCTCGTACCCAGGTCGGGCATGGCCTTATGTAGGAAAATATTGAACTCATTACCGGAGTTAAGGTATCCGAAGGGAGTCCGGGTCCATGTGTACTGCTGGCCCCCAAAGGTAAAAGCCAGCTTGTATTGGTCCTCCCTACTGACAGGCACGGTCCAGTATCCATTGGTCAGGTCTATTGCAGTGAATACCTGTGACCCCTGAATCTGGGCCAGCCCTTGGTCAATGTAGGGAAGAGGCCATCGGGAAGTGTGGACCCGTTTGTTGAGCTCCCTGAGGTCAGCGCAGAGTCTCCACTGGCCGTTTGGCTTCAATATTCCCAGCACCGGATTATTGAAGGTGCTGTGGACTGGACGGATTATTCCCCGGGACTCAAGGTTCTTAATTATTTCAGTAAGGGACTCCATTGATGCGAGAGGCAAGCGATATTGCTTCACAAACACTGGAGTCATGCCAGGGTCCGTGGGGATTGTTGTGGTGTGGATGTCGGTGCGACCACAGTCATATGAGTCTACCGCAAAGAGATCTTGGAAATCCAAGAAAACTTGTTTCAACTTTTGCTTTTGTTCCAGAGTCACACAGGCATCAGCTAGGTTGACTCTCTCTTCCACCATCTGCCTGAAGCCTGGAAAGACTTCTGGTTTGGCTATCTCCGCGGCCTCCTCCAGCTGGGTGGAGAAGTCCCTGGTCAGAGTGCTGATTTGGACCGGAGGCTTCAGGTGGGAAAGGCAGCCCTCATGGACCTGGAAAATCACCTCATCCCTCCTGAAGTCACAGGTAACATCTTCCTTACCATAGGGGCAGGAAGTGTACACCAGGAAGTTCCCCCCATGCCGGGTAAAAATCCTGTCTGGTGTTGCGTTGTCATCACTGTCACTGTCAAAACAGTCCTTGGGGATGGGTCCTAACAGTTCATTTACAAGATCAATGGAGAAATGTCGGTCATCAACCGCCATTCCAATAATGGTGCCTGCGGCTAGAGTAATACTCTTTAAGTCGCTGTTATCCACCTCTATTAGAATGGGGTCATGTTCTATGTTGACTAATGGAGTCGGGTTTACCCCCAACCCTTGCTGTTGGAGAGAAGCATTTAGATGTATGTAAGCATCAGGGTTTTTCAACTCTTGTCCCCTTTTAACTTTCACTTCCAGGGAGAATTGTCGGGTCCTTTCTGGGATGGTGACTTCCTCTTTAACCTGAATTTCAACTGCATAAGGTAGCAATTGAGCTGACCTAAATGCTTTTTCTGGATCATCAAAGCCCATGGGATTATCCGCTAATCGGGACCAAGCTTTGAAGTTTATTAGGTCCAAACTAATGGCAAAGCGATTGAGAATGTCACTGCCTAAGTAAAAGGCGGCAGTGACGTCTCGCACGACCCAACAATTATGAACTATGCTCTTGTTGCCAATGGAGATTTTGAGCATACACCTGCTTGGCAGGAGATGTTTGGAGTCAGGTGCTTCCAGGTCCATTTCCCATTTGTCTATCAGTTTGAAGGTGGGAATGGCTGGATCTTTTGGGAGTTGGCGGAACATGGCTTCGCTGATGAAGCTCTTACCGTTGTTCACACACACTCGAGCGAGAACAGAGTCCTTCCCATCATTTAACTGAACAGGGATGAACAACTGCTCTCCAATTTGCTGAATATCAGCCAGGCTTTGAGCTGATTTCACATCTTTCTGGACTATAGGAGTGGGGGTTTCTGATTGTGGATTAGTATAGAATTTCAGAGTGTTTCCTTCCAGCGTGGAATACCACTTTAGACTGGAAGGAAGGTTGATTTTCAGAAATAGAGAGGACCCCCCATCACCAGTCTGTTGTCCTACTGCTATTACCGTCACGTCTGGAATTTGGTTGTTCTGGAAGTGAAATTCTACTTGGTCAGATTTTTGTTCAACCATGTGGCATGTGCCGTTTAAACTAACATGGTTGACACTCTGTTTTAATTTTATGGGTCGGCTAGTCTGAGTCCAGAGGACCTTGTTTACGCAATCTATTAGGGGTGACAACCTTCTCAGGAGGTCATTCCCTAGTAAACAAGGGGTGCCCTCTGGGGTCACAACTATGACCGGGTGTTTCAACTTATGTCGCCCGATCTTAATGTCCAAGTCTGCCGTCCCCTCGACGGGAATTTCCTTCCCGTCAAAGTTCTGCAGTTGTCCAGGAAGAGAGGTGAGAGGAATTTGGTAATTCTCTCCCCTTCCTGCATTCAGTTCGTCAAAGGCCCTTCTGGACAGAAGGGTAGCTTGAGATCCAGTGTCCACCAGTGCTGAGATTGTACCCTGCCCCTGTACTTGTACCGGGGCATAATATCTTCCCTCCTTCTCCTCAAGGGGGCACAGATAATGTACATTTTTGGACAACTGGTGGGCTAATTTTCTGGTTTTGGACATCGCTAGCGAGGAGATTTGGGCAGAATTCTGTGGAGAGTCTTGGGAATCTGAAAGAAAAAATTTGCAACTGGAGATCAGAGCCATTGTGGGTTCCCCTGGCTCCGTTTCTGGGCCGCCCCCCCCTTTTTGGAGGCAGTCGCCAGGATGGGTTTGAACCAGGGGATTTTCTTGCTGTTGGTTCTGGGATGAGATGGTGGGCGGCGGTAGCTCAGTCTCCACATCTCCCCAGTCTGGATTTGCATCCCTAGGGACCCATTTTTCTTTGGGAGGAGTTCCCCCCTCTCTGAAGGAGAAGATCCTTTTCCCAGGATCCTCTGAGGATCCCTCTCCCTCAAATTGGAAGATCTGTACCTCCTCCTCAAACTGAGTCTGTTTGGGTCTTTTGTTTCTCCTACCCCCCCTCTGCTCCTTAGGAGGCAGACTTTCAGGGGCAAGAGATTTTGTTTCCGGTTC
Source organism: Ambystoma mexicanum (assembly GCF_040938575.1). Lineage (NCBI taxonomy): Eukaryota > Metazoa > Chordata > Amphibia > Caudata > Ambystomatidae > Ambystoma > Ambystoma mexicanum. The sequence continues at coordinate 1,621,090,909 of NC_090932.1, read as the reverse complement.
CTGGGTTTCCAGGGGCTGTTTACAAGTGAGGAAGGAAGCTTCCTCCAAGGCTTTACACCCCCCTTCCCTTTGTGCCTCCTCCCTGGGAACCGGTGATTTATCGGGGTGCTGCCCCCGTCATTGTTCTGGAGCACCAGGTCCAGAGTTGGGTGCGTTCTGCGCCGGCATGCTGATCTGAGGGTTCTGCTGTGCCCTCAGTATATGACCCATATCCCGCGCCATGTTTTGAACCTGGCGCTCTAACTGGGAAACCCGCTCAGGCTGATACGGGGCCCTGTTTTCTCCCCTGGGCTGATCCCGGGAAGGGTAGCTGTCCCTCCTCTGGTAGTACCCCTGGTTGGGAAGATTTTGGTACCCCTCCACCCTTGGCCTCCCCTCTCCCGGATTCAGTGGTCTGGGCTCAGGGAATTGAGGAAAGAAGGATGGATGATTTTGGGGTTGGAAGTCGGGTGGATATCTGGGGAAAAAGTTCTGCCCAGGGTTTGGTAAATTTCTGCCCTCCTGTGGGAAGTTTGGAGGGAAGTTCCCTGGGTTAGGTGCTTGGCTGGATCCCCCCCCCTTGGGCTGGAGGAGTCCACACATAACCCAGGATGGGTCTGTTACCTTTGTAGCGAGGACTTACATAGTCAGGAGAGCGAGGGACCCCATTTGTGGGGCTGCCTCCCTGGCTCCCTGTCTGCGACTGGCCCGAGGACCTTCTGGGCCTAGCATTATTAGGTGCAGGTAGGTTTTTAGGCCCCCCCATCTCCAAATCCAAAACGGGGGTGACCTTTACCTCTGCCACCTTGGCAGCAGCAGGGGTGCTGTTGGCTTTGGGGTTTTTCTGGGCATTGCTTTTATTTTCTATGGGCTTCTGAACCTCATAGATGCGGGTAGCCTGTTCAATGACCCAGTCTAAAGATCTTTTCTCGTGAAAATCCCTCACGAGCTGGGTCATGATATATTTGGGCAAGGCATGGAAAAACGTGTTTATAAATTCACGGCTATCCGTGCGCACCCTTCTTGTGGTCTGTGCAAAAGCCCGCTTTAACTCCTGCACAAATTCTTGTGGGGCCGGATCCTCCCCACATTGCAAATTGTAGGCTGCCTTGCGAGCCTCTTGAGGATTTCTGTGAACAGAAAAATGTTTCAGGATGGCCGCCTTATAGGTGGACCATCTTAAATGATTTTGGTCCTCCAGCCCCGCAAAGAAACTGGAGTATTCCGGGGAGAAGGTCCACTTTACATATTGAATGCAGCTTTGGCTGTCCTTCAAATGGAAAGTCTCCATCATTTGTTCAAACAACTCTAAGTGCTCCCAAACAGAATACTTAGCGTTCTTATGGTAAGGCGTGATGACGCTCCTGATCGCCTTAATCTGCTTTAAGGGGTCCTTGAGCAAGGCCCTTTTTGCCTTATTGGCCTTTTTGGTTCGGGTAACCCTTGTCCATTCTTCGTCGGACTCAGAGGCACTGCTCCCAGAGGTTCCCGTCTGTTCTTCCAGGTTTTCCCGGATTCTGCGAGCCTGGGAATGGCTGGCAGAATGTGGGGACCTGGTCTCCTGTGTCCTGCGCAGTTCAGAGGAGTCTTCAGATTCCTCCTTGCTGTCAGGATTTGATGGGTACCCCCTCCACTGACCTAACTGGGCAGAGGTTTTCAGGATGCCCTTAATGGGCCTACTCTCCTGGGGTTCCCCACTGAACTGTATTGTACTTGGGTGCCCATACCCGGATGCCCACCCCTCCATTCCTGGATGGTACTGGCCTATGAGCCCCATGCTTCTGGCTGGATAGTAATCTGCCATCCCTGTGGCCCTGTGCTCATGTGCGCCAGGGGACATGGGGGTGGCAGAGTCCAGGGACTGAGAGGTATGAGGGCCTCTGGTACTAGGGCTCCTGAGGTTATGCTCCGGAGTTTCCATTTCCCAGCGAACCTCATCTCTATCCGCCCCTGCTCCCTGTTGCAATGCAAGAGCCTGCATTTGTGCCTTCAGTTCCTCAGTTAAGGCCTTACTCGACTCTATCAGTCTCTCCTGCATCGCTACCTGCTGTTGGAGCCTATCATTGTGTTGACAGAGGGCCTCATTTTCCCTCTGTGCTTCCTGGTTGGTCCTGGAGAACTGGGCCAGTCTTTGCTGCAGGAGGGTTACCTCCTGAGCTGTGTCCCTATTGGCCTGCTCCTTTCTTGCTAGAGCATCCTCCACCCTCCTGGTGTGCTCTAGCAAGTTCTGGTTTTCTTTTTGGAGGTCACCCAGTCCCTTGTGGGCCAGGTGATTTTCTTCCATTTTCCTTTTTAAATGGCAGACTTCCTGGCCTAAGGCGTCTCTTTCCTGACTAAGAGCCTGCATTTGTGCCGCCAGGTCGTCCCTTTGCCTTTGGAAGGCACCAGCTTTCTGGCGCTCCTGATCAAACTGCCTGGGTATCCAGGTCTTTCAGGATCAGTTTATTGCTCTCTTCTTTCTCTCTGTCTAGTTGGATTTGCAGGGTGGCTACCTGCTCTGTACATGCCCTGTTGAAATTGATCTGTTGCTCCAGCTTTTTCTGGCTCTGCAGTAGGGAGTTCAAACTGTCTTGGTGCTCCTTCTGCAAGGCCAGAAATCTAGTATCCTGTTCTACCTTTTCCTTTTGCAGCACATCCATATCCTCCTTTATTTTAGTGATGTACAGTCTGCTGTCATTATCTGACTCCTGGCTCCTCTGCAGCCTCTGCTCAGAAGAGACCAGGTCAGATTGGACCTTCTCTAACACCATCTGTTGCCTATTTGCCAGATTTTGGCTTTCAGCACATCTATCCTGCATGTCTCCCATATATAGGTACAGGTATGCTGCTATCCTGGCAATCTTATTGTGTTCCTCTTTGGCTTTAGGAGCCATATATAGTTCACTCAGGGCCACATGTAAGGGACCCTGATCTCTATATATATCTGACCCTGTTTCAGTGACCTGTTGTGTGATGGCCTGCAACCACACATCCTGGCCCTGTTCGGTCCATTCACCTCTCACAAATAGCTTATGCAAGAGGTGCTCTCTGGCTATTTTCATGTCTACTAAGGTCGTCATTCTAGAGATTGGTCTCTGTCCTGACTTACAGAAGTTTGTATTTTATTTTTGCAGAACAGAACTTTTCTTGGAGTGTCCCTTTTGAGGAATGCTTCACAGCGTAATGCAGCGTGGTGATCCGACCGGATGTATGTATCCCGTCAGTTAGCACACTGTATTAAGCTGCACAAGTGGTAAATCTAACCCAACGTCTCGGCTCGAGCCCCCAATTTGTAAGAGGATTCAATTCAACACTACAGCTAAGTCAACGCCTAGTCTGGAATACTGAATGAAAACCCTTATTGATATATCTTTAGGTCCAGTTCATGCGTTCTGGATGACTACCCCTATATAACACCCCTCTCTTGGAATCCCCCTGACCCCACTGAGCCAAGAAGTAGTTCTGTTTTGCAAGTTTAAAAGGTTTATTTGATAATTTAAACAAGAGATATATAGATCACACTTTATAATAAATTAATAATTGAATAGCACACTTAATCTGATATGGTAAATATTAACAACGGAGAATCTGGCACTAGCACACTTCTTTAATCACTAATGAGTTGACATGAAATGGATAAGGTAGCACACTGGTAAATAGGAACAAAAGTATAATGTGGTAGAGGATGCTTTATGTAGGCTCAGGTGGATGCAATATTCAATGAATGCAGTACAGAAAATACGCAATATGATTTCAACCAAACAATGTAATCACTTTTCTCTGGCTACTCCCCTCCCCCCCTTGATGCAAGGCAAGGAAATGGAAGGAAAACACACAGTTCTCAGAAATGCAATCAACTGTAATTCAGTTCAATCCAGCAAGCTTAAACAGAAGTTTGAAAACACAGGCAAATGCTTTGATAGGTGCTAGCAATGAATGAGAAATATGCTGGAAACGCTCTTAATTCCCTTTTAGAGGTTCAGGATGAGTGGTATCTAGTTAATATTAGTCCAGGCTCACACTAGCAATGATGCAGGGATAGTTAACAGGTTAAACGAATTTCTGGCAAATGGAAAGCAGGCATCAGCAGTTTTTTTACATGTGAAGAAATTGCAAATCGCGGCAAATTCGCGGATGCGCCGAGCGCTATTACAAAGGAACCGCAAGGACTATCTCTACCGTTTTGGGGTCCTAGGAAAGCCTGGGATCTCAGCTTCCAAATGAAAGTTATTGCAAGTCTCTAGCCCAAACGGTTGCGGAGATATGAGTAATTTAGTAAAGGTCGTTTTTGGTTTTGTAAATTTTAAACGCACACTTTTTCAAAATGACAAATTTTACTAGAAATGACAGGTGACAGATAGGAGGCAGTTCTACTTAGGTTAAATAGATTGAATTAGATGAATTTAAACTAAGAGATGTGTTCTGAGTTTTGCTAAGTACTCACAAGAGATTTTGAACAGGAAAGCGACTTGGTCACGATCTTCAGTCTGGTCAGGTCTTTCCGGATTCTGCTCACAGCGCCTGGTCTGGTCTCGGCTAGGCACAGCACTGCTTTCTCTCTGGTCTGGTCTCTGCTAGGCACAACACTGCTTTCTCTCTGGTCTGGTCTCTGCTAGGCACAGCACTGCTTTCTCTCTGGTCTGGTCTCTGCTCTGGATAGATTGAAGTCTCTAGTTTGGCTTTCTGGAGTTTGATGGAGGTAAGTATGGATTTTTCCGGCAGGGCTTCCAGCGGCAGATGAAATTGAATCTCTCTATGTGTCCTGACTCTCTGCTTTTATCTGTTTCTTGAGAATGGGTGTGTGTGTTGCATCACTAGACTTGCCCCTCTCATTCGTCATTGGTCAGGCTTCCATTCCTCCGCTTGATTGGCAAACTGAACTGTGAGTCAGATTGATGTCATTTTATGATCTCTTGAAACAACCTCCCTTATCATCTGTGCACCCAAATATATATATGATCAAAATCCATACTTCAGAGTTACACAGTTGTTTGAAATTACATATACATGGTGTGGCTGAATTTAGCCATGTCTATGTCCAAATCTGCTCATTCTCGGAGCTTGCATTCAAAGAGTGTACATAATTGACTTTTTAACTGCTTTTTCAATTTCCGACATGGACCCAACTTTACATACATGTGTGCAGGGGGTAGGGACATTAACTGATGAAGTTTCAGATTTTTAACATGCACACATTTAGAGTAATATCCACTTTTCCGCTAAAACCCCCCTGAACATACCACCGGTTCCTACCACGTCTTAAACTGTGGGCAGAAAAATCACAAGAATTATGGTATCATTTATAAAATTTTCACATGTCCGCACTATGAATTATCCCCCTTTTTATAAAACCATATCCTTGCTGCAGGGGTGTGTCTTTTCAGGTCACATGGTACAGAAACCAGTCTTTCCAGTTTCTGCCAAGCCAGCTTGCTTCTCACAGGCAGTGCCCCTCCCAGCTTCTCCAGGAGGAAGCCACTTTTTACGACGTCTGTAATAAAAACCTTTGCCTGAGTGGAGAGGGCTTTGTTCACTCTCTGGCAGAGCACAGGAAATTCAATTATCAGATAGATGGCATATCCTTAGTGTGGGCAGCAAAAGGAACATTGGCCTGGGAACATAGTTGTGACTCAAGTTTCACTCCTGATGGGATCCGTTGCTAGGCAAAATCAAGTTCCTTAAGCCAGACCTTCAGCTAACTTTTTGTTGCTTTTAAAATAACTTGTAATTTTACACATGCAGCTAGAATGCTGATTCTAAGTGCAAAACTATGACATTTCAACAGTTACAAAGGCATGTGACACCAAACATAGGTCACTCATTTAATTTAACATTTTCGATTTTGGTGGTTTTAAATCCAGTTGCAGTTAGGCTTAAGCTGCTGACTCCATAGCATTTTTGTTATAAGCATTGTTTTTGGGCTCTTCATTTCCCAGATTTTGTAGGCACACAAAACTCCATTCTGCCAAATGTCTGCTGGTGTTCAGTGAATATTTTGCACATGTTGCAAGGTTTGAAATAGGCATTTTGCTTGCCTTCAGAAAAACACACAGTGGGTTTTAAAACGCCGGCTTTTGGATAGTGGTGAGTACTGGTACTGCACCCATTTTTGGGATTTTCTTGGATTAATGCATTCTAAACAGGAATGGTTCTTACATGGTAGTAAATCCTTGCTTAACATTGTTTTGATGGGGCTCCTTACAGTAAGATGGTTATGTGGAACCCCACAAAAAGGGTTGAATCTTTAAAGTGGTCCAATGAGTCACGATTTCAGCAACTTTTTGACATCAGTAAAAGTGGATTTTGTTAACAAAGACCTTTCTTTACCCTGGTGGGTGGCAAGTTAGGTAACCATTTTGGTGTGCGCACAACTGCGCAGCTTTCCTGGATTTCGGCGCACATGTGGGTTTTCCGCCATCTTGAATTTCCTAAGCCCACAGCACCAAATGTTGTAGCAGGGTAGCTTAAACGTGGGTCAGGACACCCTACAACCCATCTCTACAGACACTTCTCCCTGCAGGGCGTCAAACTGCGGGATGGCTCCCGAGTGACCTAACGAAGTACAGAGGACGACGGCTGGTTCAGAAAGAATTGAATGACCTGCATATCAGAACATTTAAATTCCAACATCTCAAATAATGTGGTCTAAGTTCTTTTAGTGCTTAGAGGCCAGCCACTGGTTGCGACAGTTCAGCGCTTGCCATAACAGGAACCGAATGAGGATGACGAGAACCCCCCCCACAACCAGAGGCTCTCTGAGCTATGAAGCATCTCTCTGCGTACCCCCAGTTACCCGGTCAGACAAGAACCAATCAGGATATGGACTTCACGCGAACGCTGCACTTCCGTGTTATGGTGATGTCTTAGCATAGTCTTCTATGATTGTGCTGAGTGGAACTCTGGTGAGTGATGCTATGACATGATGCTATGACATGCAAGTTCTGGAGCATTGCTTATAGAATGTTATTGCTTGACTAACCAGTCAGTTGATGTTACACTGTGGAGATGGTTGGGGGTCTCTACTACCCAGTCTTCCTTATAAACAATAAACCATCTGTCTAACTCATGTTGCTTGGTTCTTTGCTTCTACATTTGGCGACGAAGATGGGATTCGAACCCACGCGTGCATAGCACAATGGATTGCAATCCCATCCTCGTTGCTATCATTGGGGGATAGAAAAACTGAAAAACTTTGTGTGGGGTCAGGATTTTGTATTGAGAACAGATCATAAGCCATTGAAAGCCATTTCTGAAAGTAGAGGTCTGGACAACGTTTCTAGAAGAGTTGCTTGTTGGGTGACCAGATTACAATGCCACAAGTTCAGTATTGAGGTCGTGGCGGGTAAAAACAATGTGCAGGCAGATCGTGCGTCGAGAATAAGAGTTGAAGATGAGGATGATGGAAGGCCATCTGCAGAATTCGAGAATATGGTGTTTGCCACCGTGGAAGGTGTAATTCACAAAGAAGAGTGGGTTAGAGCATTGACGTCAGATGAAATGTGGAGGCGCATAACACATTTCATTAGAGAGGGGTGGCCCGAGAAGAGGTTATTATCCGGTGAAGAAAGGGCTTTGTGGGAGGTGAGATTCGAACTGTCGGTGAAGGACGGTTTGATATATCGGTGGGACAGGCTTGTGGTCCCTGCGTGTCTAAGGAGACGTCTTATTGCCATTGCGCATCAGGGTCATATTGGGATATATAAAACCAAAGAAGTAATTAAGGCGGATTATTGGTGGCCGGGTTTAGACCGTGAAGTTGAGAAGGCAGTTGGTGGATGTGTAGATTGTGAAAAGTCTGGGGAAAACATATCTGCGGTGGTGCAGCCATTGAGGAGTCGAAAGTCCAAAGGGTGTTTGGCAGGATCTGGCCATGGATGTCTTAGGCCCGGTAGATATGGGTAGTGGTTGTGGTAGATTTGTGCTGGTTTTGGTGGATATGTTCTCACGATGGACGGAGTTCAAAATAATGAGGGATGTCACAGGACAGTCTATAGTGGCATTCTTGGAAGACATTTTTGAGAGGGAAGGGTTACCTAGGAGCATGTTGACAGATAATGGTCCACAGTTTACTGGGGGCATCTTTCAGGAGTACATGTACAAGTGTGGTATTAAACATAAAAAGACGGCACTATATTACCCTCCAGCCAATGGTATGATTGAGAGGGTTAACCGCTGTATAATGGAGGGTGTTAGGGGGGCAAGTGCATGTGGTTTGGACAGGAAGGTTGCGGTCAAGGACCGAATGTATGCTTTGCGGATGGCTCCTAATACTGAAACAGGGGTTAGCCCATTTGAGTTAATGAGAGGCCGGAGGAGCAACACTTTATTGTCTCCGGCTTGGTTAGGTCGGGCGAGAGAAACTGATAAGGTGGTAGATGAAGTAAAAAGAAGAATGGATGAGCGAAAGAGAAAATGGGTCAAGAAAATTAACGAGAAGTTTCCAAGAAGGAGGACGGTTGTTGAAGTTGGTGATCTGGTCAGAATCGGAAAAGCTGTTATCGCAAAGAAAGGTGATCCCCTGTATTCGGATCCAGTTAGGGTTGCTCAAGTTTGAGGGGGCTATTAAATTGGAAAGTGGACAGGTGTGGAATTTATCAAGAGTAGCCAAGATGAGGAGATGAAATGCATATATATTATCTTTCAAGGTTTTTAAATATTTTTTTTGTGTGTATCATTTAAAATATATCCGTACATAGTTTTTTTATTTCGATAAGGGAGGGGGGGTGTTATGGTGATGTCTTAGCATAGTCTTCTATTATTGTGCTGAGTGGAACTCTGGTGAGTGATGCTATGACATGGAAGTTCTGGAGCATTGCTTATAGAAAGTTATTGCTTGACTAACCAGTCAGTTGATGTTACACTGTGGAGATGGTTGGGGGTCTCTACTACCCAGTCTTCCTTATAAGCAATAAACCATCTGTCTAACTCATGTTGCTTGGTTCTTTGCTTCTACATTCTGCCCAACCGGGCACCCTTCAATAATTGGGAGGAGCCTTAAGACAGTAGGGCTGGGCTAGAGTCAGTCACTGGTCAGACTTCACAAGTAATGTTTCTGGAGAGGAAAGGAGACCCACACTGGCCATTTCTGCCAATGGAATGCCACCCTGTACACCTCACGGGCTACTAACTTACGTTCTCCATTTCGGGGCGGTCTCTTGATACAATAACCCCAACAGTCTTCTCTTGCTTGGTAAACTTTGTAGGGGCCTGCTCCTGAAAATTCAAGAATCCGGCGCAGTTTATCTAGCTCTCCAGTATCAACAATCACCAAGAATAAGGGTTCCGGAACGTCTGACTGTTTGGGTCTGCACCAGATTGTGATGTCAGCCACTGGACAGCCACCCCAAAAAGACATCACTTACCATGAAGCAGTGCTTCTCTGGGCTTCTAAGCCCCAAGTATCCGTCTTTAGACTTGGGTGTATAGCGGAGTACCTGCCAGATCCCAGACCACTCTAAATCATTACTCATTTTTTGCCCAGATTCCTGGGGTATGTCACCCAGTAGATGTATGGGTAGGTCTCTTGGCAATATCAGAGGCATAGACATGGTAGGGCCTGAGCGGGCAAGGCCCACCCATCTGTCCACTCAGCAATGCTGTGTTGGCATTTACAGATGTTAATGTCACTGAGGTGGGCCCAACTACATTAGCTTCAGGCCCCACTTGTTAGACAATCCTGGCTACGCCTCTGCTTGGCATACAATTGGCGAGAATGGGCAGCTGTGTGGAGCTCGACTAGGCCAGATCAAGCACGTAGGTTTGGCAGACAGAACCATCAGCAGGGAAAGGGCGCGTCCATCCAATTTGCGAGATGCCCCCAGGCCCTTACACATGGATTTTTGGAAGCAATCGGGGGCACTCGATTGGTCAAAGTAGGACGGCTACCAGAAGAAAGTGCCTCACCAGCTCCCCAGTCTCCGCTTCCTGCACTCGTCTCGCAGACTTGTCAGACATTTGGAAAAAATCAATTTCAGACGTAGAAAAAAACCTGTGTGAAATCACAACAGCCGAGGCGGTGAATTATTGCAGCGCGTCGCTAAGAAAACCGCTGCCGCCTCCAAGAGATTTAGCATAAGCCGGTCTTCTGCCTCCGGCTCTGCCGCAGGCTTAGCGAATCGCGCGTCCCCCGCCGCGGATGAGCAGGGCTTTTTCCCTTACCGCCATCGCAGATCAAGTGCCACTTCCACCCAGAGGCGTGTCCAGACTCTTGACTGGGGTGGCCCAAGTGGGGTACTGACATATGCAGGGGGTGGCGTGAAGTACAAGTGCACACACACACATAATGATCATAGTTAAGGCCAACTGGGTGGCACCTGGGGTGGCCAATCAGATTCCAGGGCCAGCACGTGCCACCCCAGGCCACGCCCCTGCTTCCACCCTCTCAGCCCTTGCCACTGGGGGGCAGGTTTGCTGCTTTTGGGGCCAATCGGGGGTGCCAGATGCTCCGTGTGGGTGGGCCCCTATGCCTTCACCTATTACTGCTTTATCGCAGAATCTGGCCCTTTTAATGTTTGCACAAACCTCCAAGAACACTGCAGTGAAATGACAAAATGAAGCCCCCCCTCCTTTCATAGTGCCCTTTGAACAAGTTATTCATAGTTTACACGCAGTGCAAACGTCACATGTTCATCGCACCAATTAATCCACATGTAGTGACCCGCTGCAGCAATTCTTGTTAACATGCGGCATTATATTTTAATGTGTTTGTAAAGCGGCAAGAACTCAGCTGGAAGTCAGAATCTGAGCGCTGGTTGTGGTCTCTTCACACAGTTGAGAAGACCTAGAGTGACCAGATGTCCTGGTATTTGCTGCTCTGTCCCCCGTTCTAATGTTCCCATTGGAAACTGCAGTGGTCCCGGTTTTTTGTAGTAGGTCTTCACAGCTGGCAGGCAGGAATGCACAATCTCGCACAGAAGAAATGCTGCATTTTACAACTTAAGATAATGTTCGTTTGTGATAAATTATTTATAATATCTTTATTTGAACATTAGTACCGGGCGCGCGCTGTACACCGGGAATACTACGTGTGGATTGGCTCTTTTCCGAGCCATACCACACGGTATTCCTGTGTACATAAGTGCGTCCCGCGCGTGCCGGGTACTCTGTTCCCGGCGAGGGGCGTGGCTGGCCCTTAGCCAATGAATAGGCTCAAAACGGAGCAATCCCAGCTCTGAGCCTCCCCGGGGCTGGAGGTTGCCTTCATCCCCCACAGGGGACTCGGGTACGTTTTTTCCCCCCTCCACTCCCCTCCCCTGCAAACTATCCCCTCCCCAACATTCCAACCCCACTTTCCTTCTTTTTTCTTTTTCTCGGGAGCGAACGCGCTGGGAACACTTCTGTTCCCAGCGAGTCCGCTCTGGATGGCTGCCATGGAAAGGGAAAACAGACTATGGTTTCCCTTTCCCGGTGGTCATTTTATTTGCCTTTTTGTTTATTTTATTTCAAAACGCAGCAGCGTCTCTTAACAGAAAAAAATGCCATTAGTACCCCGGTCTAATGGGCCGGGGTACTAATGGCTATAAGACCCGAGGCGGTGGCCCAATACCGCCCACGGTAATGCCCCCGGGGCTTCATTAAGGCCCTCGCTATGCTCTGGCCTGTATACAGCCCCGGGCGCATTACCTGGTGTGGTATTGGCCTGCCGCCTCGTGTCTTATTGCCACAAAAAGGTGCTTTTTCTCGGTTTGACATTATGTGTCTTGCTATGTACTTTCCTCTCAGCCAGTCTCCGATGGTGCAAGCAGTACTCAAAAGGTTGGGGGTTCAAGCCCATCCTAAGATGACAACATTCTTAACATCTAAAAATGTTTATTTAGTTGCTAACTGGACTGTCACTCTCCCCTTCCCCAAAACTGGGATGGGGTTTAAAAAAACAAAACTCTCGGGACAGGGGGACAGAGGTCCCAAAACCGGGAGGTCAGGTGTCACGAAGTTGGGAGGACCAGAGAACTATGTGACTAGGAGAACACTCTTCCAGTCCAGGGCTTTTATTTAACACATGAATGCATTCTGGGCTTTATAGTTATGGAGAGCTTCAATGAAGACCATTTACTGAAGCCCCTGACTCAATTTTTTCATTGACACAAAAGCCAAGGCTTGGACATGCAGGGTCATATTGTGAAAGTCATATGTCCATTGAAGGCTACAGTGGCGGGAAGACCTACCTATTTCAGTCGGCAGGGAGTCACTGGGGTGTGAGGCGGGCGACTTTGCAAGAGGTCGTCTGGGCTGGGGTTGTGGGCTTGTTAAGAGACCCTGTTGATTCCAGGCGCAGCCCAGATCGTGCCATTCTTGGCACCTGCTTGGCAGTCACAGGATTAAAGTTCTGGCGATGGCCCCGGGGTACAACAGAACTGCCCAGGCACACAAGCCTGCAAAGTGCCAGGGTTGCCGGGCACAACCTCAAGCCACTCATGCTTGCAACGTGACATTGTGCACTAACTTACAATTCTCCAAATGAGACATTGAAGCAAACTCTGCTATCAACTCTTTAGGGCCTGTCGCCTCCTACCTTTCGTAGAACCGGGGTTCGCCCCAACAGGACTGGCACGCACCCATGCTATCACACAGCCCCACCCCTGACGGCTGCATCCCACCCACCTTTGTATTTCTGGCTTCTATGTCCTGCTCTCCTCCTCTTCCAATTGCACATTTTTTCGCCTCCAGCCAGGGATAGCCTTAGTGGCAACAAAACATTAATATGGCAGCAACCGGGCCTCCTCAACCCCCCCCCCCCCCGCATTTCCCTCATTAGGCAAAGGGGGACACATGTTTTAATAGGGACCGATGTGAAAGCATCAGCACCCTATTGTTATTAAATGGAACAGGGTGCTTTACTTTAATTTCAATAGGGCGCCTGCCACGCCTTCTCCCACTGTGGCAGCTCAGAGGGGAGAACTTGAAAGACTCCCCTGAGCTGGCGGGGCGGGGGTGGGGGGGGGGGGCTAATGGTACACCAGGCGGTCAGCCGGCCATATATAGTGTCTGCTGCTGCAGTGTGGCATAGTTGCGTGGCTGCGCATACTAGTGTAACCATAGCATAATACAGTGGTGCGCATATTATTGACGCGGGAGGATGAAAGGCGGAGACCTCTGGAAAGAAGCTTTGCCCGTTACCTCTTGGGAGTACGATGCATTTTTTAGCTCATCGGTGCCGAGCAGATCTTCCCGGGGGGCCGGGGGCTAGCAGAAGAAACCTCCGGGTCCAGCTGAGACCGGAAGTCTGAGCCCTGCACTTCCGCCCTGGGTGAGAGAGGTCAAGCATGGCGGAAGGAGTCTTCATTTCATCCGGAATGCCATTCTGGGAGGAGCCTGGCGTTTTCTTCCTGGTCATGTGCTTCAGTTGTCTGAAGGCAGCCATCACACTGAGCGCTGCTGGGCCCTGAAATAAGTACCCTGGGCCCCCAGTGCTGGCTGTCGACACTGCATGCCCTGCCTGTGTGTGTAGCCCGCCTCCCCTGTGTAGAGAAAGAACAATGGCCTTCAGTTTCGGGGGCCCCCCGTCTCTGACAGCTCCACCGATGGATTTCCTCGGATTGCTTTTTTTGTTCCTTCGGTTTCTGCCACTCAGCTGCCGAGTTACTTGCGTGGGCGGGTATTTTTTTTTTGTTGGCCCTTTCCACCTCGCTCATGAAGGTATCGGTTTGAAGGCGAGTCACTCCCATGGGCCTGCCAACCTCTGGCATTTCCTCCCACTCTGCCCTTGTAACAATAATGATAACTTGTCATTCATATAGCGCTTTTATCCAGAGAGCTTTACACATTACATTTTTAGAATAAATTGGCTTGTAATGCGAGAGGCCAACATGAGCAATTCCAGCGAAATAGCTCAGCAGGTTGAGTGATCACTGCTGTGATCTGCGTGTGTGTGTGTGATCTGCAGGTCACAGGTTCGAATCCCAGCAGGGCCAACTCAGCCATTCATTCTTCCGAGGTTGATAATGGAGTACCAACTTCTGCTGGGTGATATTGTATATAAACATGTTCTCTGTAAAGCACTTTGGCGCAAGTGCCACATAAAGAACACATTATTATCATAATTCCCCAGAGACCCTTCATCGTGTCTAAATTCTCCTCCGCACCCGATGAGGGGACATCAGCCCAGAACAAGGTGCTTGCTGCTTCCGCCCTCATTCTGGACTGCCAGCCCATCTGCCATCAAGTCCTGGTGTACCTCAACGTCAGCAAGACCGGTATCCTTCCTATTGGGACGCCTGCTCCCTCTTTCTATCCCTCACTCTGACCATATTCTATCCCTTTTTCCTTCCTCTGAAGCCAGAAACCGTGGAGTCATCTTCGACTCCCCTCTTACCTGTATCTCTCACATTCAGGACCTTCCCAAGAAGTCCCACTTTCAACTCCACCTCCTCAAAGGAATTCTCCCTTGTCTCACCTTCCCCCAGAAGCTCAATGTCTAGAGCTCTGGTTCTCTCTAGTCTAGACTAGTGCAATAGCCTTTTCTTTAATCTACCCCTCCAGCTAATCCAGAATAGGACTGGGAAACTTATCCTTGGCCTCAAGCCCAGGGACCGCATCTCTCCAGCTCTAAAAACTCTCCACTGGCACCCGGTTGCTGCAAGGATGAAATTCAAATCCCTCTGCACCACCCACAAGGCTGTCTGACCACGCCATCTGCAACTTGCTTTTACCAAATACTCTCCCTTTAGATCTTACGTTCCTCCGGCACCAATTCTCTGTGTTCAGCACTTCGCTAAACAGCGAGCTGGTGGCCGATCTCTCTCCTCAGTAGGCTCCCTCCTCTGGAACAGTTCCCCCTTCCTCTTTGTCTTCAGATGGATCTCCTCAAATTCCAGAAGCTCCTGAAAACTTTCCTTTTCACCTCCTCCTTCTCTTCCTCCCTCCTCTGCTAAATCCCACAGTTGCTGAGATTGGTGACCACAGCCCTTGTGTCCTCCCGGGCCCTGACCTCCCACACCCCATCGCCTTCAGCCTCTGCCTGCTCCCAGCACTTTGCCTTGGCACCCACTGGCCTATGCCACCACAGGCCTGCACTTATTTTTTGGCGGCTGTCTCCACTCCACCTATGCGCTTACAGCTGTTCACTCCCCAACACTTCCCTTGTGATGCCCCACACTTTCTCATCCCCCTCTCTCTCTGCACTTGCACGTTCTGAATGCTCATAGGGCCTAGCAGGTCCACCTCTATCTTTCATGAATTTGTTCTTCATTCCCATGTCCCCTCCCTGCTGCCCCCCAAAAGTCGATAAATGGATAGTACCCCGAGTGGTTATGCAGTGCTATAAAAGTCCCCAAATTATCATGATCGTAGACATCCCAGCTGAGGAGCACTGAAAGGGCACAGACACTGCAAAATTAGAGATGAAGCAGTGTTAAAAACACTATTTTGCTGTTTAAGGACAGGACATCGGGAAGTTTTCCAACAAACTTAAGATGAATGTGCGCCTATGTACATTCTGGGAAATGCTGCGCAGCATTTCAAGGTTAAACAATTTAAGAAACCAAAGCGTGTGGCTTTCATCACTTCCCATCCAAAAGCATCACCCGGCAAGAAGGATGGTGATAAGTGCTCCTAGCTCGGCCCGCTGGACCAAGACGACCATCGACTGAGCCTCCGAAGTGCACAGGCAAGGAAACTAACGCGCAAGCACCCATTCATTCATTCATCCATTCACTCTCACTCTCCGTTCCGTACTGGCAGACCCTGCATCCTAGCAGCTGAAATGCAAATTAACAAACAAGTAAATGCACTGCTGCAATAAAAGGAGAGGCCCATTAAAGCCAAGCATTTAGGAAAGGGCGTGGGTATATAGGCGCTATTCCCTATACTGTTCCTGCATAAACCAGCAAATGAGCGGGCTGATGGTGAGGATTTGGAGGGGTGGGACCTTAAAGATCTAGGTGGGGGTGGGTGTAACTGGTTAGATCATGATTTTTAAAATCACAATAAATTAAAGATCTCATCTATTGCAGTTGCTTCTACTTTTGGTGCAACACTACAAGGGCCTGCTTGAGCGCATCGCATGTTCATCGCACACCAGCTACTTCTAGCAGCTACTTCTAGCAGCATGGCTTGTCGGGGCCAGATATTGCTATTACAGCAAAGCCGGCGTTTAAACCAAGCTTCAGGTTCCAGATTTTTTCTCTCATGCTTACTGGTAATTAATGATTTGCAGTTAAGAAATACACAGCGGTACCAGCACAACCATATGACTCCCTCGCACCCCACATATCTTTGCCCTTCTGTGTTGGTTGTCTGCTGGTACACCCCTTCCTTTAATTCCTCCATCTCCCCCCCCCCAAACCTCATCTTTACTATCCACAGACTAAGGTCCAGTGACACCCCGGAGAGGTCACAGCCCTTTCTGACAAGGTTCAGGTCCCGTAAGACCACTATGGTGGCGAGGGGTGCAGTAAACATATTTCATAAGATGTGATATTTCCACATAAAATGGGTCTTTTATAATAGTTTAGTTATTTGTACGGTTTTGTTTCTTTCATTTATTATTTTTGGCGAGTACCAACAGCCAAGCCCAAACTAATGCACTGGAGTACAGCTAGTGAGAAATAGCATATGAGATGGGACACAAAGCTTGTAAGTGTTGTTTGGTTATTTACCCACCCATTGACTGCCCATGGCCATGCTGATCCCTATGGCCATTCCCACCCACTCACTCACTCAAAACACCTCCTCATGGGAACTCCTTGGCCTCGCTTTAATGAAGCCTTACCATCAAAGTTTGCACTCAAAGTGCCTGCCAGTAATTTTCTGAAGCAGTCTTCTGCAAGTTAATGACTTAATTGATCCTGTAAACGTGCTACTGGCGTAACTAAAAGTCCTGTCTTTAGCCACTTGATCAATAAACACTATGTGTGTCCTTCAGTGAAGTGTTGTTAAAAGCAAGCATTGGCAAAGCTAAGAGTTCCACTTGTGTATAGGTATTTGGCGGACACTGCCATCATGTGACCAGGTACGTGAACCCTTAGCAAGCTGTTACCATTAATGGCCAGTTAGTACCATCACCGCAGTGCCTGGAAATAACTTTCCCGTAGCTATACAAAAGCCAAAACTGTTGGCACTCACATTGCTTGATCAACTAGATGCGGAAGGGACCAGTTACGCTAACTATACGGATGACAGTGTCTCTTCCCACTTCCTGGCGACTACATCTTAGGCACTGAGGTCATCAACGCCACGTACAATCAAAGTCACTCCTGGATGTTGCACAATGGCTTAGCCCTAAACAACTCCAAAACAGAGATTATGATCATGGGCACTGCCCCTAAATTGCACAATTTTGATCAGGCCTATTTTTCCTTCCAAATTGCCTACTACCCACCCTCAAGAAAGTGAAGACACAGAGTAATTATCAATCAAGAGCTCTCCATGAGGGCGCCTATCAGTCGCTTGGTGTCAAATTCATCCTATTACATTAAGCTTCTGGCACAAATTAGGCCGTTTCTTGAGGCGTCGAGCTGTGCCACTTTGGCTAGGGGACTAATTGGCAGCCGTCTGGACTACTGTGCCAGTATCTTAGTCCGTCTGGACTACTGTGCCAGTATCCTGCTAGGCGTAGGGAAAGGAGACTTAACCGCCTACAAGTTGTTCAAAACAACGCAGTGAGGGTTGTGGTGGGGCTACATAAAACTGAGCACGTATCTGTAGCACGAAGATCACTACTTGCGTTGCCTATAGCAAAAAGGGTCATGCTTCGTACCCTATGCATTACACATTTGTGCCTTCATGGAAATAGACGATCAGATCTTGCAGCGCAGCTAAAATGGCTACCAGACAGACGCAGCCTTACATCCCACAACACAGGTCTACTGCAAATCCCTAAGGCAAGACGATCACTGCTAAAAGACGGATGCTCTCCAACCTCTACGCCGCGACTATGGAACGCCACTCCTCCCTGACCCGAGGTTGTGCCCTCGCCTCCCCAGATTCAAACGCAAACTGAAAACGTTCCTCTTCGATTGAACTAGAGAGCTACCATGTCTTCCTGAGATCTGAACACTTGCCTGATTGGTGGTGCGTTGCCCGTCAGTCTTTGCGCTCTCACGCCTCCGGGCTTTTGTTCAAGTGCTTTAGAAATAAACTAAATACAAATAAATAAAAATGCTTCTTTACCATGTGCCAGAATTTTAGTTTCCATCTTTTCACTTTTACTTTTCAATTTTATAACCGCATTTCTTTTTGGGGTTTATTGTACACAATCAAAAAAGACATTGCAAAGTCGGGGGCTTGGCACGTACCAGCCCAGCGGATATATATTTCAGGTATCTCACGGGTGCACAGAATTACCCCCAGTGTAAATACTCGATGATTTAAAGCATTTTTGCACCACGAGAATGAGATCAACAGCAATAACACGAGGCAAATTGGGGGTTTAAAAGCCTCCTGCCACGCCCCGCCTACCGCCCCGCCCACATTTACTTTTCGGCCCAATATAGCCCTCATGTAAGGTACTTTCGGCCCTCTGTCAAAATCAGTTGTGCACCCCTGCTCTACGTGCATCAGACAAACGTTGCCCTGTTGTAAAAATGCACTGAATATGTTTTTGCAAATTTCCCCCAACTGGCTCTTCAGCCAACATGGACTTTACATCTAGTTTTGAAGAATGGCCATCTTAAAAAGCCGGGGAGGAAACGGCAATGCCAGAAACACACCTGACCTACTTCCGAGGGACGGGTGGGTTTCCTGCGTTCTCGACCTACTGTGGTTAGCAACAAAAAGATGATAATATTAAAGGACGTGTATCTAGGGCACACGCATCCACTGAAAGAGACCAGCTGCTCCCCACCGCCGCGGGGAAGAGTCTGGCAACTCGGCGCAATCCATGATAAGCGGCGGCGCGCATCTGCGCCACGCAAGAGCAGGCAACAGCAGTCACGAAACGCAACATGGCGACTCATTCAACAGAGACGGGCTCAGACCGGAAGGGTGGCACACATGCGCAAAGGGGAGGGGTAAAGCTGGAGACCTGCTTGTGGGGGGAGATGGTAGGTAGGAAAATGGGCAGCGTATGTGGATCCAATGTGAAACGGCTGTAGAGGGGGTCGAAAATTCAATTCGTTTTTTAGATGCTCGTCCTATTGAAATAGACTTGCAAAGAGCTCAGCATTTAAGGGGTTACAGATTATGTGTCAAGTTTTTCCACAATGGTTAGGCATTACTCACAAATTCTCGCAGCTATCTCCGTTCATCGACGTGCGAGCCAAGTGATCCGCCGCCAAGTTATGCACGACTTATTTTGATGTATATCACATCTTTGTTATTGAATGCATTTTTCGATGAAAAAGTACTTAAACATTACCAATAAGAACTTTTAAGCATCAGTAGTCTGGATTAGTTTATTTCTAAATGCTATAATAAAAGACTTTATTTTTTAATACGGCAACACACAATTAGGTTGAATTGCCCCCCGGCCTAATACAATAATACTATTAAATAAATAATGTTGGTTAGAATACTGTCACACACAGGCTAACATCACCCTCCCCTTGACGTTTACACATATATTCTTTTTTTAAGCCATTTTGAACATTAATCTGTAGGGATCACCTGACAGAAGACCTCTTGAAGCCTTTGGCCACTCTCACTTCTCAGCCCACGAACCTGCACCCTCGGCTCACTATTGGGTAGCGCAGGTAGAGCCAAGGCCTCCTCAGCAGAAGATGCTAGGTAAGTGACTCGATCAGACTTTTCATCATGCTGCGCTGCCTGAAAGTGCTCAGAAGTAGCTCTAAGGCAGCATTTTAGCACTATTTATGAACATCAAAGAAAACAAACAATTAAAAACATACATTTTGTGATGTCCAAAACCAACTTCACATGATTAAAATGCATTAGTTAAGGATCACAAAAACTATGATATATACATATTTAAAAAAATAATAATGTTAGCACTTCTGAAAACCCAGCATGGATCCAGCCCTCGGGGCCTGGAGTTGGGCAACCTAATGGATAGGCAGGATACCCCTCATTACAATAATTGTAAATGTATGCTCATTTTTCCTCATGAACATTAATGAGGGACATCTTGAAAAACCGTCAGGTTCCCGGCCCTCGGGGCCCAGAGTTGGACAGCTATCTTTGTGGACTAGAGAGAAATCAGCTCTGGCTAAATTGCTGCACAAATCCCCTCTTGGCTTCAATTAGTAGTTGGATGAAGGAGTCTTGTGTTCATCCCCAGAAGACTAAACAGTGGTTCAAAATCCAAGGTGTTGGATGATGAAAATCTCTGTTTTTCCTTCCAGTGGGGCCCATCAACTAAGGGTTTAGTGCCCCCCCCCCCCCCCCCCCATCACATGCAAGAAAGCGCAGCGGTCAGTAACGACGCTCTAGGAGAATGGGTGACTGTTGGCCAAAGATCACTTGACTGGTCCACAATCCTCCTCTCTCAGCAGGGCCGTCAAAGCTCCCGGTAGACCAACAAGGGCTCGGATTCAGAGATCTTCAACTCACCAGCCCCTTTTCTAAAGCTCTGGCCGGATGCTATAGAGCAGAACGTAAACATTACTCGGGCAGAACATGCCCCTCACTGACCCTTCGGGGGGGGGGGGGGGGGAATGGTGGGTCCCTCAGCAGCAAGAGTGGAACAGCTTTCTCTAGTTTCTTGAAGTGTGCCCTGTTTAGCTCAAAGATGTTTCAAATGATTTAGTACACAAGCTTAAGATCTTAGAGGCAATGTGACCTCTAGGAATGATCAGTTTTAAGCATCTCCTACCCTACCAATCATACACGGACCCACACTCCCTTTTAAAATGGTGCATCTTTGTCAAATCGTTAAGGTTTTCGTTTGAGGCCGCCCAAATCAATCTCAGCTCCCTCTCACCTCAAACTCTCCTCCATGGCAAGCCCCCACCCCCAACCTGATTTCTTTGATTTCCACCACCCTTCAAAAGCAGGACTGCAGAAGGGGCAGCACAGTGGGAGGTGATGGCCTGCCATGAGTAGTGCCAGCAATCTAGGAAAAGCCCCTTTTTAAGAACATGGCTTTGTAGGAGCAACAGTAACAGTAGGGGGTTCATGAACTCTTCTGGGACCTAGGCTTTCAAATAACACACAAAAATGATAACGGAAGTTAACATACAAGGGTGGGCGCCTCAACAAGTTCAAGGAGCTCAATGAAGTGGGGCCCTCCACTCGGATTTCCTGGCCCGAGTCGTTTTCCTGAAGAATGTAACCTAGGACCAAGGAGGCCAGGACAGGTCAACTGAATGGGATTCAAGGACCCAAGGAAAGAATTTTCCCTAGACTGCCCTACCCTTTCGCAGGGATATAGTGCTCAGCTGGCTTCTTGAGGTCTCCTACCACCAAGTATTTCCCCCTCTTGCATTAGGGAATTACCGTCAACATACTAGAAAGTATTTTGGGTCCTTTAACTAAAGAGTTTTTGTTAGGCTGTCTCATCACCAGCCAAAGGCCCCATCTTGCGCAAAGTCTTCCCGGTCTCCCCTCATGAGCTACTCCCTTCCGATCCCTGGGAAGTGTCTTCCCCGCCATTGTGATGTTTCCCCTTTCTCTGCTCTTGAGACCCATCGGGGCTTGGAGGGCAGTCACAGTTACCTCTCTTTGTTCTCTGGGTTCCTCCAGACACAGATATAGCTCCAGACTCTCTTGATCTAGGTTTAGCCGTGGTCTAATATCTAGTCCTCAGCGGACTTCACCTTCACTATTCCACTGTCATTGTCCGCAAGGCTAGAAATACATCCCCCAAGAGGCTCATTGATCTCTCTCCCTCTGAGTCTGGTCCCTGCCAGTGTACCGATAGAAGCCCCAACAGGCTCATTGTTCGCTCTTCCTCTGCGTCTGGTCCCTGCCAGTGTCTGGGATATAGTTCCAGCAGGCTCATTGTTCCCTCTTCCTCTGCGTCTGGTCCCTGCCAGTGTACCGATAGAAGCCCCAACAGGCTCATTGTTCGCTCTTCCTCTGCGTCTGGTCCCTGCCAGTGTCTGGGATATAGTTCCAGCAGGCTCATTGTTCCCTCTGCGTCTGGGCCCTGCCAGTGTCTGGGATATAGTCCCAGCAGGCTCATTGTTCGCTCTTCCTCGGAGTCTGGACCCTGCCAGTCTCTGGGATGTCGCCCCAGCAGGCTCACGGTTTGCACTTCCTGTGTGTCCGGTCCCTGCCAGTGCCTTGGATGTAGCCCCAGTAGGCTCATTATTATTCTTCCTCACCGTCTGGTCCGGTCAGTGTATGGGATATAGGCCCAGCAGGCTCATTGTTCACTCTTCCTCAGCATCTGGTCCCTTTCAGTGTCTGGTATATAGCCCCAGCAGGCTCATTGGTCGCTCTTTCATAGCGTCTGGTCCCTGGCAGTGTATGGGATATAGGCTCCAGCAGGGTCATGGTTCGCTCTTCCCCGGTTTCTGGTCCCTGCCAGCATATGGATTGTGACAAATCAACTTCCGGGGCACCAGTGGTCCAGGGATGAATATCGGTCTCTAAACCGTCAATCAACCCTACACCTCTAGCACACCAGAAAAGATCCGAACAGATTGGAACACAAGTCAATTATAAACCTCCTTGTCCAATGTCGGTAACGTAGATGGAACAGCAGGCTTATCTACGCAAGGTGGTGGATCGTTGGCAAGGTGCAACACAGTGAAAATACAATTATTACGCAATGATAAAAGGGGCTGTCCAGTCAAGGTTGTATAAACATATCTATCTACTTTAATATAAATACAATAGACAGTTCTGGCACACTATAACTACAACCCCCACTTTAAAGGAACACAGAGGACAGACAGTTCGGCGAAGGAAAGGGATGCATTCTGGATACTGACATGAGGGTAGTTGGTAAAGTAATCAGTCTTATAGGTCAAGATTTTTTGGTTCCAGCACCAAAGGGGCAAAGGGTCGTAACTGTCTCTAGGGGCCTTCAGAGAAGGACCCGGTGGGCAGAACCACAATGTACCTGTTGCTGAAGAAGTTCTTAGTGCTCAACAGCATTGAGGTGGATCCAGGGAGGTTTGCAGTCCGTGAGACAGAGTTAGTGGCGGGAGACAGCTGGGGGTACCAGGCAGCAGGCAGTGCGGCAAGCAAGGCTGGACGGACATCTACAGGCTGTCCGGCACGGTGGCTCTGGCCAAGAACTGTCGTCTGTGTGCTGGTTGGCGGATCTGGAATGCTGGTCGAGGCGTCTCGGACGGCTCTTGCGACTATGACACGACAACAGTCCACGGTGCAGCCAGATGCAGTTTGAGGACTCCACTGTCTCGAAATTGTCCTTAAAAGATGGATGCTGGATGATGCTTGTGTGGCACTCCTCTTAGCTTATTTGCAGGGCTCGTGTCCTTTCATCGCAGACGGCCCAAAGCTCAGGAGGGTGTTAGCAGGCAGCAGCCTTGTGCTTTGTCCAGAGACTCTCCAGAAATTCCCATCTAGGAAGCTTGCTGTCAGAACCTAGCAGGGAACAATGTGTGTTGGCTGGGTACCGGTTCTGGAGCGGCTGTATGGGTCCTCCGAGTCTGCCATCTCCCTCTGTTCCCTGGGAGATGTTTAGGGGAGGGCTCTTGATTCCCACTTGAAACTCCTGGCCTTCCTTCACTGGCGGAATACGTAAGGTAGACTGTACCTTCAGCTCGGGTCCAAATGAGTCCTTCTTACTCCTTGCAAATCCTTCAGATGATCTGATCAGTGAGGGGCTAAGCCCTTTTTTTTTAAAGCCAAACAGGCATCAGTGATTGGTGCAGGATAAGCCCACCTTAATGAACCAATCCTGGGTCCCCACCAACAATCGTCAGTGCTGCTTGATGTCAGAATCAGAGCACTTGGCAACAGACAAGGGAAGGATGACAACATCTACTTCTAAGTCGCACCCATCTTCCTATCTGCTGTACATCAAGGTGTCTCCTTAATTAACTGCGCCCTATGCAGCACTTGGTCACAACATGCGCCCCCTTTGAAGTAGGGGGAGTTGCAGGCAGACTTTCGTTTGCTACAATTCACATACTTCCCTGCTTGGAAAGGAGTGGGTCCAGACAGGACATTCACTGCTCTTTCATACCAAGGATGGGTGTTTGTAATGCAATGTGTCAACTTGGTACTAAGAGGTGTTGGTGTCTGGTCTCCATTGTCACTTCCTGCACCCAGGCCTTCCCTGAGGCCTGCTAATTAACATTCTTCAGTATTCACCGCACCAGCAAGTTGTAAAACTGGAGATGCAAATTCATGGGGCCTTGAAATGCTAATCAGGGTGCCCACAGCCAGAGGCTTTTGATGTACCCACAGCTGTCAGGGGTCAGCTACACATACTGGTAAGCTTTGTCCTCCCAGTGTACATTACTATTTTACTGCTGTGCAGTGAGTGTGGAAAATATGTGCAGGAATGGTCCCCCATATTTTCCGGAGGTTGATCGCCCATCATTCATTCTTTTAAAGAAACAAAAAAAAAAATCAAATGGCTCAGGCGAGCACACTCTCCCTTTACAGATGGTCGAATTCCTCACAGGGATATAGGCCCCAGCAGGCTCACGGTTCACTCTTCGTATGCGCCTGGTCCCTGCCAGTGTATGAGATATAGCCAGAGCAGGCTCATTGTATATAGCCCCAGCAGGCTCATTGTTCTATTGTCTTCTTCCTCTGCGTCTGGGTTCTGCCAGTGTATGGGATGGTGGTCAGTCAAAATGTCAAAAATAAAATGTAGAATGACAATGTCGAAAAATAAATGTAGAAAAAAAAAAGTAGAATTCCCTCTTTTTTAATTATATATTTATTTTGGGGTCCGGGAATAAAAAAAAATGGGTAAAACAAAAAAAAACAAAAAAAAGGGGGATTGAGGGTGGAACCCCCCCATTTCGAATAAAAAACGTCAAAATAAAATTCGACATTTTTTTTTCTACATTTTTTTCCGACATTTTGACTTTCTACATTATGACTATAAACCGTCTGGGATACAGGCCCCAACAGGCTCATTGTTCTACTTCCTCTACATCTGGGTTCTGCCAGTGTCTGGGATGCAGGCCCCAACAGGCTCATTTTTCTCTCTTCCTGTGTCTGGGCCATGCCAGTGTCTGGGATATAGCCCCACCCAGCAGGCTCCCGAATCCTTTCTCCAGGATCCCTTTCGGAGGATACTACAATGTTCCGTGGCCTCAGACAGGGGTGTATGTTGGCCCCATTTCATTTCTTTTCAATTCGTACTATGCAGACTTTGGAAGAACTCACTAACTGCATTGGGACAGCTTCATACTCGTTATTTGGCTTATGCCGATGACATTGTGCTATTAGATCAAACATCAATAGGACTCCAGAGATTATTAACATCACTAACCAACTATATGAAGGGTCTAGATCGGGCCATTCATCAATTTAAATACAAATATGAATCATTAATTCCAGGCGCAGCAATCACAAGAAGTACAGATGTTATATCTAGAGCAATGGTGGAAATTATGCTAAAATGGAAATATCTGGGATGCATCATTGGCCAAAATCTCTTCTATGGAAACCCTAAGAGATCTTTGGGAGAGGTCCCTTATTTTTGCAATACAAATTAAAAGAATAGATTTTACAAATGGAACATTTTTAATACTACCCATAACATTTTATAAAGGAAATATTGTGCAGTGTAAACAATGCGGGCGAAAGCAATCTGTGCAAAGATGGAGTGGGAGAAATTGTAGAGTCAGATTGGGAGAAAAACTTTAAATCTTCCCAAAATGAGTTCCAATGGCAGTTATGCATTTTCAATTAGGCCTTAAATCTCTCCAGGGGTACACTGATTGAAAGTCTGTTATCTTACGGTAAAATATTAAATCCACCCTCACGTTCCTTGTTCTCTACGAACTATTGAGGGATAACGTTTGTCTAGTCTTAAATCTGTGGTGTGAGAATGCCCACAACATCCCAATTCCATGGATACTTCTGAGCAAGATCCAATATGGTATCCATATGAAATGACCAAGAAACTACCACGGATGGACTGGATAAGAACAAGAGATTGTACGATGAACTAGACGCTGGTTAGATGTATGCAGTATACTGAGAAAGAAATAGGCAATATCCCGCTTTGTAGAGATCGTACGATGAACTAGACGCCGGTTAGATGTATGCAGTATACCAAGAAAGAAATAGGCAATATCCCGCTTTGTAGAGATCGTACGATGAACTAGACGCCGGTTAGATGTATGCAGTATATCGAGAAAGAAATAGGCAATATCCCGCTTTGTAGAGATCGTACGATGAACTAGACGCCGGTTAGATGTATGCAGTATACCGAGATAGAAATAGGCAATATCCCGCTTTGTAGAGATCGTACAATGAACTAGACGCTAGTTAGATGTATGCAGTATACCGAGAAAGAAATAGGCAATATCCCGCTTTGTAGAGATCGTACAATGAACTAGACGCTAGTTAGATGTATGCAGTATACCGAGAAAGAAATAGGCAATATCCCACTTTGTTTTAGACGGTAGGGATTAACATTTTTAAAAGGTACAGATCAAATCTCTTGCCGACTCTGGAAATCAGTGGTGGTCGTACTAAGATTGTACGAATGTTACGAATGTGTAGATTCCGTGAAATGTGAAGGTGGTGTGGGTATTGGAACGCTTATTGATGGTTTGCCCTCAGCTTCAAGCAAAAACGCACTACACACTTTTATCAATTTATTGAATACTATGGGGTTTATCAACTTCAAACATTTGGAACTATAGTATTAGTGGAAGTCAGATATCTGTAGGGCGCCTCGCCTGGAGAGATCTGTTGCACTTTACAAGATTTCTACCTATCTAGGTATAGCAGTTATTAAATACTTGAAGGATGTTTAGGGATGAGCTAGAATTATCCTAAATCTGTCTCTATATATTTTTTTGTTTTTAGATATGCTTAGTGTATTATTGTATGAATTTTCATAACGTCTTGTTTTCCTTTTAACATTGTTTGCGCTTTTGTATTCCAATTTGGAAAGGTTTCATTTAAACCAGAATCACATATAGAAACAAAAATAAGTGACGCTGTGATTGTGCAGCTGAGCACTTCGATGTCCATCTTGGGTGATATGTCTCCCTGAGCCTGAAGGTATGCCCAGGAGTGATAAGTATGAAATAAGGGTTGGTGGAGACGGGGAGCAATTCTTGCTCACGTGGGATATGAGAGAATGCCTTGCGGGTAAGCCTGGTCGAAGAGGGCGGGCTCTGAGGTTCGAGAAGGAGCGAGAGAGTGGGGTCTACACGGGGTGCACAAGAATTCTCGTTGACTTACTCCTCGGCCTTTACCATTTACACCCTCGGCCGAACGCCCCTATTTTACCAGAGTGGTTCATGTTTTCTGGTCTGCGGCGTCAGGATTTGATATGGTTGCGTGGATTGGGGAGCAACATGCCATCAAACGCAAGGAAATGGGGTAAAGGTATCTTGGCTTCTACACTGATCTCATGCACCAGGAGGATTTGGGAAGTTTTAAAGGGCCTCAAAGGGACGCGCCCCCCCCCCATCCAACTCCTCTGAGCAGCACATCACAAAGCTTGAGGGTATCCCGGTCCCTCAGAGTCCCTGTTACTCTTACAGATGGACCCTCATTCAACCCCCCAATGTGTCTTCATCCGAGCAAGGACTAAGTGCTAGGCTTAGTTAGCACCTTGATTGTCTTCCTGGCCGGGGGGAGGGGACAGGTTCATGCTTGCCAATTTAATCCATTCCATTCTGGAGTTGCTAATCCAGTCCTGTTTTTTTCTTTATATTCTGGGACTTGTAGTCCGAGTTTTATGCCGGGAAAATTGGAACTACAGGTCCCAGAATGCATAGAATAAAACTAGGCCTGGATACGCCCCTACAGAATGGAACGGATCATGTTGGCAACTATGCAGATTCCTGACTTATTATCAAAGGTGAGCGTTTCCTAAAAAATAACTCTAGACATGCCTCTCAATTGTGATGCATTCTGGGGCCACAGTGCGAGGTTTTGAATGTATACCTTTTAAATCATAAACCTAGGATTATGGTACAGAGTTGGTAGCTATCACTGCGTCCTTGCTAGCAGGCCTGGCACAAAATGGCAGCAGGAAGTCCCATGGGCAAAACGCAGTGGAGAAACAGTCAACAATGTGGCTGTTCCCAGAAGGGCAGGCGGGGTCTCCTAAGGCTCATTGTGTGTTGACACTTTACCTGAGCCCCAAGCCCAAGGCCTCCACAGTCCAGATGTCTCGCATCAACTCAGCGGCGCCTTTGGCCCGCGTGGGGGGGGGGGGGGGGGGCACCGCCCTCTCCCAGAGTATCGCATCGTGCCCCACAATCTTAGGGGCTTGAAGAGTGGGTTATTTTTTAGGAGCGCTGCGTTCAGATGCTGCACGAAGGATCAATTGTGGGGCTTAACTGGTTAATTGTACGAGCCAGCTCTCAGCTGCGAGAGGCTCGAAATACCCCTAATTAGCCCTGACTAAAGTTCCAGGGAATGCGACGCGGGCAGGAGCGAAACAATTACTGCAAATTCGAAGCTAGTTTCCACCAAATTACTTTCCCCCCGGCAACAGCTGTGCGCAAGTAGGGGGGTGAAAATGGCGGCTTGGAAGAGTGGAGAGTTGGTTATTGTTGTGACGGAGGTCACGGGCGTTCACAGGGGGTACAGGATGACTAGCTGTTGTTGGGACCACAGCTTAGCCCATCCTGCTAAACTGTTGGGATATATAGCGCCCCGCTGCCATTCGGAAGCTCTCCAGGCGCTCTAGTGTATTCAGGAGGAGGGAGGGAAGGCGGTGGAGGGAGGAGGATACACGCTAATCCCGCACCTGGGATCTGTGTTAAAGACACAGTTAAATTAATCTGTGTCACTGCGTCTTTTATTTTAGGTTTTGTAATGTCCAGATGTTTGTGCATGCTATGACAACTGCGGTCTATTGGAAACCCACGTGTGTGTGGCAATGCACTTCGGTGTGGCCTACAGCTCTACATGCCCCCGACACACTCTGCAAATGCCCAGGTGGCATTAAAATAAACTAAATACTACGCAGTCTTGTCCCCCAAATACAAGTGCCAGGCTCAGTAAATCTCTCTTTGCTGTCCACCCCAGCGACCCCCCCTCCCACGCGGACTCCAGACCGGTAGGGGTCGGAGGGGACAGATTCAGGAGGCATTGAGTAGAGGCTGGGCAGTTTCTAGCCAACTTGGTGCCCAGGGGCGAAACACCAATATGCTCCCTCCACCCCAACTAGCACACGTCACTCGCAAACGACACCTGTGTTTCGCACAACAAAACCCCTCCTGAATATAAATAAATCACTGCTATGCCAATGAAGAGACCTTCATTACATTGTAATTCAAGTTTTTTACAGAAGAAATTGAATGTGAAAACAAAGCTGTTGCTGCCCAAGTAAATGGTTCTTCTGTCACCTGCTCTTTGAGAAGGCCGCCTGTGACGAATCAGCTTCCGGGGCACCAGTGTGCAGGGATGAATATCTGTTTCTAAACCATCAATCAGCACCACACCTCTAGTACACCACAAGGGTTCCAAACAAATTGGAATACAAGTGAATTATAAGACTCCCTTGCCCAATTTTGGTAACGTGGACGGAATGTTGGGCTCCTCTCCGCAAGGTCGTAAATCGGTGGTTAGTTGCAACACAGTGAAAATCGAGGTTGTATACACATATCTACTTTATTATTACTACAAAATACAACCCAACCTGTAAAGGAACACAGAGGACAGACAGTTTCATGAAGGAAAGGGAAGCACTGTGGATACCGATAGGAGAGGAGGGTAGTTGGTAAAGTCATCAGTCTTGATGTTCAAGATTATTTGGTTTCAGCACCAGGTGGCAAAGGGTTGTAACTGTCTCTAGGGGCATTCGATAGAAGGACCAGGGGGGCAGAACCACAATGCACCTGGTGCTTAAGAAGTTCTTGATGCTCGACCCCAATGAGGCAGTTCCAGGGCGCTCGGCAGCTCCTAAAACAGTGTTTGTGACGGGAGACAGCTGCGGTATGGGGCGGCAGGCAGTTTGGCAAGCAACGCTGACCAGACGGCGGCAGGCTGGTCTTCACGGTAGATCAGGGTCAAGAACCGTTGGAGCTATGCTGGTTAGCGGATCTGGAACACTGGTCGAGGCGTATTGGATGGCTCTGGCGACTACGGCGTGACAACAATCAGCGGTGCAGCCAGTTCGAGGACTCGACTGTCTCGAAAATGTCCTTAAAAGATGGACGCTGAATGATGCTTGTAAGGCCCTTCACCCAGCTTCTTCACAGGGCTCGTGTCCTTTCAAGGCGGGCGGCCCAAAGCTCAGGAGGGTGTAAGCAGATAACCGCCTTGTCCTTTGTCCAGAGACCCGCCAGCACTTCCCACCTAGGAAGCTTGCTGGCAGAACCTAGCAGGGCACACTGTGTGCTGGCTGGGAACCGGTTCTGGAGCTGCTAGACGGGTCCTCTGGGTCTGAGTCCTCCAGGTCCATGATCTCCCTCTGTTTCCTGAGAGATTTTAGGGGAGGGATCGTGCATCCCTCTTGGAAATCCTGGCCTTCCTTCACTGGCGGAAGATGCAAGGTAGACTGTACCTTTAGCAAGGGTCCAAATCAGTCATCCTTACTCCTCTCGAAGTCGTTGGATGATCTGCTAAGTGAGGGGTTCAACCCTCTTTTAAAGCCAAATGGGCCCAGTGATTGGTGCAGGCTAAGTCTACCTTAATAAACCAATCCTGGGTCCCCACCAACAATCTTCTGGTATGCATGAGGTAAGGACCAGAGTGCTCTGCAACAGGAAAAGGTAAGGGGTGACAACATAAAATCAAGTCCCACCCATCTTCGTTTCTGTTGGAGACCAAAGTGTCTCTCTGGTTGACTGAGCCCTCTTTGACTCTTGATTAAAGCACAGGTCTCCCTTGAAGTTTGTGGCGAGAGCAGACTTTGTCTCCCTCAAATCACCTACTTCTCTGGTCTGAAAGTGGTTAACTCTGCAGGGGTTTGCCTACGGTAAATAGTGGACCCAGGCATGCATTTCACTGCCTTTCATATAGAGGGCTGGAAAGTAGCTTCAAGTTGACACATTGCATGCCAAAGGGGTGTTTGTCCCGCCTTCTTTTTGTCTGTCTGGCAACCAAGCCTCTTCTTCAGGCTTGCCTTATTTATTCCTCATTATTATGCACTGCCACCAGCCGGATTAGACAAGGGGAAACCAGATCCATGGAGCCTTTGATATTTAAATTAGGCTGCCCATGGCTGGAGGAAGGTGTGCCTTCCTCCTTCTTGAGATGCTTTGATGTACCCGTGGCTGTCACATTCCAGATGAATAGGACAGGGGAAGATAGCGCCTGTAGGCTGTATCTTCCTGGAGTACACGTGACTATGCATTTCGTGGGGGAAGCTGATGACATGTGTGCGGAATGGCTTCACACATTTCCCATCATTCATTTTCATTATAAAAAAAAAAATCAAAAAGGCAGGCAAGTGCACTCTCCCCGTGAAGATGGTCTAATTCCTCACACCACCTGAATGCAGTTTCATACTGTCTGTACTGATACACTGCGTTGTGAGCAGCCTGTCGGGGTATGAGTTCCCACTGACTGTGGGGTGTAATCAAAGGCCCCAAAACAATGGAACTGAAGGGCCATGTGAAAAAGGCCTACCTGTCATTACCAAAGGAAAAGCAGCATTTTCATTCACAAAGGAAGAAGAAAATCAAAGGCCCTTTTCACATGAAAAGCAGGATTTTTAAACACTGACACAAAAGCGGCTTTGCATGTGTGTTTGCAAGTTAAAGCAAGACATGAGAAGAATGTTCCCCTGACAACATAAAAATGTCAGGGAAAAGTGTGTGTGTGTGTGTGTGTGTGTGTGTGTGTGTGTGTTGACAAAATGTAAGGTAGATTATGCGTCGCGTGCAAAAAAACGGCAAACATTTGAAAGGAAAAGCCTGATTGGTTGCCATGAAAAGTTCCTGTAGGCCTAGTTAGGCAGACTATACAGGTGTCTTTCTGCAAGGGAAATCCAGAGAAGGCTAAAACAAAAATGTAATCCAACTGCAAATTGGAAAAGCACATCACATTACTGTCTGAGAAATAGGACTGAGCATTTTCACCGACACTGCCACCCATCAAATGGTGGGGCACTGACAATCCAGGCCCACTTTTCAGCAGAAAAACAAACAGCAGATAATAAAAAGTGTATTTTGTTAATGACTGAAAGAAACAGCCCTGCACTTTCAGCGCAAAAGCAAAGTGAACCCTGATCAGTAAAGCACACTGTGTGTCAGAGAATAAAGGCTGAGGTTAGAAATTGCAATCTGTGACTTTGATTCCAGCCAGGGACAAATGGTAGGGCTCTGGGCAAAATTCACTAATAACTCCCACACGGCCAGCCTGGTTTGTCCATTCCAACTGTTTACAACTGCAATAAAATGGGTCCTGCATGAGGGGCGTTGGAAAACACACTTTCTTTAGACTTGCTGTGCCTGCACACCAATTTTCCTTGTCTGGTGCATGCCTGGAATGTAGATGGGAGGTGTCAAAAGCAGAGGCTCCAATTAAGTGGAGTTGAACTTTGAAAGAAATACAAGAAATGGATGCCTTTCAGATCGAAATGGTGGACCCCATCAGATAAGACTCTGGCCTCATTGCAGGCCCAGCTCATTATCTACAGTGGGGGGATCTCTGTAGCCACCAACCTCAAGCAGAAAAACTTTAAAAATACAAAGAGACTAATAAAATAAAAACTCCGATTACAGGCTGGCCCGAGAGACAAATGGCCTGAAGGAAGGAGGGCTACCATTTGTCCAACATGAAGGTTTACTATTAATTTAAACTGACTATTGGAACTAAGGCCTTTTTCTCAGCGACCATAGGTTGTACTTTGATTGATATGTCTTTTTTTTTTAGGTAATCTGCAGGTCGAATTTGGTGATATAAAATTCATCCACATGCTACTCTGGGAACTGTAATTCCTATCTAAAATGGGTTTCTGGCTGATCTGAAAATGTCCCAAAATTGAGAGTTTTGCGAACAGTGGAGGGTGGAATTAGAAATGTGGATAATAAATTGCATGTTCCTAACGATTATGCTTTTTCTAAAAATGTCAGAAAACTGTCATATGGCAGTGAAAAATGGCGCAGAACTGGCTGTCATCTTATTTAATTTCCCATGATTAGCTGAATCAATCAGAAAATATGCATTCTATGGCAATTAGTAAAATTATGAAGTTTTGCCACATAATTAGTTTTTGCCAAAAATTAGACATGAGATCAAATGGGCATTGCAAAGGAAAGCCGCCATGTGTCTGCTCCAGATTCCTAAGCCAATCCCTAGAGAGGGGATGGAGTTAGGAGGAGAGAGAAGCGTAACTGTCCAATCCTATTTGCGTGAACTTTTGCTGGTTACTTCCCTGATTGTAAACTTGACGGTGTCATTGCTGCTATATTAAGTGGCTGCCGTATGAGCAAGAGACAGAGCTGCGGAATGTACCATTGGGCAGAGCTGTTGATACGTAGCATCTGACAGCCGCAAGGAATCACCAAAGGAGATTACATCTGGGTGGAGCGGTCTATTTCTGGGAAGGCCTAAAAGCTGGCTGGGTCCTATGGTGGAGTGCTGGGGGCCATCCTTGAAAGTGGAGCGACCAGACCCCTGCCCTATCCTACAAGAGGGACCTGAAATACAGCTGGCTTTCCTGAACTTTAAACAGAGGCTTTCTATGCAAGCAGAACTGAGCCCAGGGAAACCAAAAAATGGGGGATTCTACGTGCCTTGAATCCTTTCCTTTTATAGTGGGCCGGGGAGGCCAAAACTGTGTAGATCCTTAGCCTAATTAACTAAAAATATTAATTTAATTAATTGCCCTTGTCGGAACACCACAGGGTGATTTTCATTAAAATTCTACATTAACAAAGCTCATTCCCGGTATGCGCTGAAAACTATAGACTATAATTTAATTGGGTATCTGATCCCGACTTATTTAGGAAGAGGGGCGTCTTTGTCCATAAACCAGGAAAATCCCCAAACTGCCAGCTTCCCCAACACAGGCCTTTAAGTGGAGGGGAGTTCTGAAATCCAAAATTGTATAATCATCCCAATTTTTCTGTCCGGCTTCCCCAACACAGACCAAAGTAGGGGGTCTGAAAACCCACTGCTAAATCACCCTCTGCTTATTTTGAGCAAAGATGTGGGTGACATTGTAATTGTCCTATGCATTGGTGCAAATCTGTAACCCAACTGCTAGCCTTTTAAGCACACAGGAAATCGAAACTGTGCATCATTGCAAATGCAAAGTGATTTTATGCATTGACCATTGTTGATGATCAATTAATTTGACATTTGTAGAAAGAACAGTATTGTAATTTGTGTTTGTCCTAACCCATTTGTGTGATTCACTTGTGTAACAAGTTAATTGTGAGCCACAAAGAAGGTGGCGGGTATAGTTTAGTGTGATTTCTATTACCTATAATTAAAATAAATACAAATAGATTTCCTATACCCGGCCTGGTTCTTGACTCACTGTGGGCACAGAGGAGGGGGGGGGGGATTTGTGTGACTCTTAATGGGTCTTCAGTAAGGCCAGCTCAAAAAGCAAGCATTGAAGGAACTCTCCAGGTTAAGGATGGTCTCAATATAACGCGACAGACCACTGGCTCTCTTTTGCAGGGGTTCTGTTCGTACCACCTCACTTGTATTTCGCAAGGGGCATTAGTAGACTAACCATATGAATTATTTTCTGATGGAAGGTTATCATTCCAAAGTGGACAGTCTGGTACACCCCTATTGTACCGTTTCAAAATACCTCTAGGAGAATGGGAAAGTTGTCAAATAGCACCAATGAGTGTTCCCATCTGCTTTGCATTAAATCACAGAACATTTCAGGAATATAACTGATCAGAGATCTCTATATTTGGCAAACAAGATTGCGATAAAAAGTTTGCATGGGTGAATCAGTAAATACATAACAGACACATGGCTTGGTGCTCACATCAATGTTCTCAACACTCAACCCAACATTAAAATGTTTGTAACCATACATACTCATCCAGACAGTTTACATTTTTGGAGAGTATAAAATGGCTGCAACGTCAGCCACGCAAATGGGGTACAAGGACTCTTGCTTCTGGTTTCTGGAGAATTTTAGAGGAGAAAGGGCTGGGTCTCAGTGTAAGCATGCCCAACCCCAATACAGAAACCTCTTTAGGGAATTAGATCTACAGACAGGAAAGGATAACCTACAAGAAACACCCAATAAACAATGCACAGAAAGGATACACATAAAGGAGTGTCCATCTTACAATCTTTAGCCTGACCAGTAATAAGACGAAGCGTTTTAAACAAAATATGCTTCCAATGCATGGTAAAAAGTCCACAGTTCCTCAGCCACCAACTCCTCACCATTCCGCAGGTCTCATGGGTTATATCTGCAAAAGGAGCGTGCTTTATCTAACAGAACTGCCATTAGCATCTCTTATTGTTGCTGGCCTGCAGCTAGTGAAAATCATGGTGCGGCGGTGTAGGAAGGGCGTTTGGCCTAGTGGCTGTACAATCCGAGGCAACTTCTTCCACTGCTTTATGTGTTTAAGTGTGAGCATAGTATGGCATTCTCGTCAGAGCCACATACACAACTTTCCAGTGTGCTATTGTATGGACATGGGATACCTCGTACAAAAACAGACGTATGTGCTGTTACACAGAGGAGCACCACGTAGACGTCATTAACCAACCGGGTGGTAACTTGCGCAGCGCACAAATCATTCCTGCACACATATCGCTGCATTGATTTGCCATGGAATACTGTCTGCATGGTGACACATAATGAACCCTGCTTTCCTAATCAAAGTACCAAGTCACACTGAGGTGTCATCTGGTGTGCGCCAGGCAGTGCTGGTTAGGAAAATAAAAAGACCTTTGATGCAAAGCGAATGCATTTAGTCCATGTCCCAAAGCAGCCACTGGAATACTTAAGCAAGAAAATGTCAGTTTACCTTCCCAAGGATGCGTCATATGTCACTAAAAAGTAATATACAAAAAAAAAATTGGTTTTGGTGTGTCAAACAAAAGACATGAAAATAAAGAACATAGATGAAAAAGAAATGTGTGTGGCACGTTAATTCTCTTGGGAGAAAGCGCACATTTTGTCAGCTAACTTCAGTGCTTTGTGCTGGCTTCAGAATAAAAATGCCCCATGTTCAGTTCTTAACACTGAAATGTTAAGTACATACTGTGTAAAAACAATGGCTGGTTGAATGAGCCATCCCTTATACATGACCCCCACTTTAAAGGCTCTGTCAACACAAAGGGCAAGGGACACAGGGTGTGTGTCTCCAGACTAATATGGAATATGTATTCCTTTGTAACAAAGGAATGCTTATTTTTTTCCTTTGGCGAGCTCATAGACACCTGTCTGGGTGGACCAGATCCCCCTGCACCCCCGCATTTCCCCCACACTGAGCTATTTAGCTCTACTCCACAGGCAACCGTCCGCCCCAAGTAACGCGTTTGAGGTCTCTTGGTATTGCTCCCAAAAGAGCATGGTGGCGCCTCGCCAATGTAGAATTTGCTTAATCAAGGGGCCTGCAACCAGAGGGTCTCCAGGTGTTTTTACTACTACTCCTATGATCCCCTAGCAGTTACTAAGCTTGCCACGAATGATGGGAGTTGTAGTAAAAACATCCAGACAGCCAGCGGTTGCAGACCCCCAACATAACCATTGGACTGTTCTTGAGATGAATATTTACGCCCCCAAAAATGTTGTTGGGTTTTGCCACAAGACGTTTTATACATCAATGTATGGCAGTGTGGGGGAATCAAGGCCTAGCCCAATACCAAGTATCGGGACCTCTGGGCAAAACCCACTTTTTGTACTTGCCCAGGGCCCCCAATAGGGTGGGTGATACCTCAAAACGTTCCTGGGTGATGCACCTGCTGCAGATATGCAAGCAGCATCCTTTTGGTCGTGGGTTCAATTCACAGTGGGACCCATGAAGACATCCACGATCGAGAACATACGCATATATGAAACTTGCATTTGCGCTAATTTGCATACCCACAATGCCTTGCTGTTGTTGCTCAGAATTGGAGGTGAACTTCAGGCGATGGCTACTAGGTGGCGTTGTGGAATGTGAGACTTGGCTCAAATGGACTTTCCTACTTTGACATTTCAGGTGAAAGGTTTTTTTTCCCCCAAAAACTTTTTAAACCCACCATAACTTTATTGGTGATATATATATGTCAAACACAAGCCCCTGTAATGGATGCATTAATCCAGGGAGCTAGAGACCATAGTTCAATACCGGGCCGCCACATCACAAACCATTGACCTGCTCTTCTTTCCATCACATATAAGGCATGTTGCCGAGATTGCCACACCACCCTTCAGTGGGCTGAGTTTCGGATCACAACAGTTTTAAGACAACACGACACCCAGGACGAAGCACTGGAATGAGCCTGCAGGCGGCACAGCCCGCACTGCAAACCCACCCCAACACAAAAAGCAATGCACCAGAATGAAAAGCGCCTTCTACTAACTTTTAGTCCAAGTTATTAAAATGAATAAGTAGACACAGCAAAGTAGACAACAACATTTCAACAATAAGAATGAACTTTACGTCATGTGTAGATCTCCTACAATTTGCTCCAGCAAAAGCCTGCATAGTGCAGATTTGCAATCATGTTGCTCTCCATCCACAGTAGAACGAGAACCAACAGCTTCTCTTCAAAGGGTGCAAACATGCTGCGATCAGGTCATCCAGAGGGGGCTCAAACGTGACTGTAGACGCCGCTGAGTGGGCATGACACCACACAACAGGTTATTTGGCTGGGTTCATGCTCAGTAGAGGAAGAACAAATATTTCTTTGTATGGGGACTACGTTAGAACAGAAAAAATTTGCATTATCCCCAAGTCCCAACTCCTCTGTGAGTCGTAGACTACAGTCTAGTAAATGAAGAGTGATGCTTTTTTGTATACTATACTCTGCTAACAATTCACTTCTATGGACTCCCAATTTGGAAACAGTGCACAGTGAGATTAAAAGATTTGCTCAGGATAATACGTTTTGTAAAACGATTAAGCCAGGATTTGGACAGAGCCTGCAATTAAGGCACTTACCCACATCTTCCCATCTTAACTGGTAGAGATTTGCCTGGCTTCCTGTGCTTAAAGAACACGCCGCTCCATAAAGATACCACAAAAAACCGTTACAAATCACATGAAAAACAAATGTACTTAGTTATAAATTGTTAAAGAAACATGGTCGAGCAAAGAGTATGATTGTAGCTTTATTTTCCACACCCTGAATGCAAGAATACATCATGGAAAGTAACGGGAGCATAAACAAATCTCCTGGCTTCACAACTGTACAAGGAGACAAGACACTGCAAAAGAAAATGCATGATACAGTCACCTTCTTGTAGTCATTGCTTCACACAACCTGCAGCTTATTGTGCACCTGTCCCATTTCAAATCACCCAGATTTTGCACTTCTTAAGGGTTATCCCCCTAACAATAGTCACACTAGATTACCCACTCACTGCTGTGGCTACAGGTCATCGGACACTAATGGTTTCCGGTTTTGAATATGCCACTGAAACCAAGAGTATTTGTCACACCCTGACCCTGCCTGTTTGCATTTGTAAGGCGTAGTGAACAAAGGGATCAGGAACCGAGGACTTGCAGCTTGAGCTTGGAAGTTTGTGTCGGAACACTTGGAAACTCTGATCCTGTGCCCTCAAAGCACTTTGTAGTGGACTTAGCGCTGAAAACACTGGTTAATAAAGCACTTTATAAACTGTGAATGAATACACATGTTTTGGGTCCATACCTGCTTGGAGATCTTCAGGGGCAAACGCCTCCTGACCTGCTCCTTCCCCCGGTCCGAATCCTTCTCCGAGATGATGGGGTTGTGGCCGTTCTCGGTGGAGAAGCAGTTTTCGGACTCCCTGGCCTTCTTGGCCGGATGCCGCTCCCATTTCTCCTTTCGCTCCTGAGGCTTCAATGCCACATCCTTCTGTGGGACAAGAGCAAAAACACAACATTCAGTACATCATTTGGTGTCGATCTGCGCAATTGCAAACTTTCACATTTCAAATGTATTTGGGAGCCAATGTCACAATAATTCTCTGTAACAGCCCTGAAAAAGCATTGATAAAGCCGACAGTTTGGGCTTTTGTGTAGGCATTGGCCAAACACCGCCATAATGGCACTGCTGGACATAAGATGGCAACAGCTGGGAAGTAGTGTGATTACCTGGGCATGGGATAACAGGGTTTGCCAGTCCCATTCTACACATGCCAACACCAGCGGCTTTGTCAAAGCGATTGTTAACCGGACATTAACTCTCAGCAGACTGCTTAGAAAGAACACTGGGAGGCCAAAGTTTGATGTTACTTCTTGATAGGGCAAGCTCAAAGTCATCCCAGGAGGTTGTGTTCTGCTCAGGGAGGGGAAGGCAGTGGGTGTGATTGGACACAGGGTTTAACGTTGGCCACCGGCAGGGAATAGGTGGTCAAATAACCAGAGACCCATAAACTGCGTGGCCATCCTCACATGTTATCTGCCCCCTAAACTGTACTCAAATGTAACTGTTTCGGTTTACAACAACCTAATAGCCCAAACTAAAAAAAGAACAAACAGGAAACGAGCAAGCATAGCGGTTATTAATGTGTACACTGGTTACGTCAATTACTTTCCTTTCAATAAGTCCAACCACCTCCCCTTGTCCTGTAATGACACCAAACAGGTGAGTGAAGGCGCACACACTGAAAGGCCCGATTTGACAAAATGATTTGAAAAGTGAACGGCTAAAATCAGGATTTGAACTATCAATATAGGATTACCAGACAACTCCATGTCACCAGAAACACAACTCTTATTATAATTGTGAATTTGAATCCAATTGGTTCAATTGATCTAAAACAAGACCACAACTACTCCAAAAATGCATTACATCGCAATCTTGTTGGGGATTTTAGACCATTCTACAAAACACTGCAAAATAGAGAACATTTGCAAAATATTTGCAAAAATAAAAATAACACAAACTTGTGCAAAGCCGAGTGAGACCATTCAAGTTACAATTGTGCTACAAAAAAGGCAATTGAGGTGCAGAATTTGGCCACTGAAATACTCCTGCTCCCTACAGAGCTTTCCGCTAAGTAAACCAATCCTATTCATTCCTACCGAGCCACAAGGATCCCTACAGATGATCACTAGAGAACTCAGAACTTTAATACTCTTACATGTTCACCATGGAAGGTCGGTGGTTAATTCCTAGGTCTGGCTACTGGGCGTGCTGGTTCTAAAGACTACAGGATGATAAGGTCATAAGAAGGGGCAGCGCAGGAAGAGCATGAAGTCACATGACCAGAAGTCCTGAAAGGGAACATGTGAAAGCACCAGAAGCCCTCCGGTGCTGCACACTCCTTCCCGTCTGTCACTGTCCATACTAGCCACAGGATACAGTGCTGCACTAGTGACGTGATGCCATTAGTGTAATATTTATAACACTCGGAGAAAACCCAGAAGACCAGAACCAGGACAGGTTTTCATGGCAACCACTAGCCATATAAACATGGAGTGGATTCGGCTCTGGAGGACTGGCCTTTGAGAACGTGGTTTAGTCTGTATTCATCCATCTTTCTACACTAAACATATGATAGGATTAGTGCAGTGCCTGCAGCCTGTGCGTCTGTGTAGAGTAAGAATTAAATGCCAACACTGTAGTCTTTCTTTGCAGTCTCTCTTCCAAAAGAAAACATTTTATAATAGTAATAATGAATAATGTATTTCTTATATAGCGCTACACACCCGTAGGTCTCAGAGTGCTGAAATAACAGAAGACATTTTCCTACAGAGTGGTGCTCAATATACCGTCCTCGGAAGGATGAAAGGCTGAGCTGACCCTGCTGGGATTCAAACTTGCCCCAGCAGGCTGCACCTATATCAGGGGCGAGCGCTTAGCTCACTGTGCTATCTGACCGGCTATACGTAATAGAGAGCTGTTACCACTTTCATGAGCGCCTGCCTAGCACAGGACATGCTAAAGCTGCCTCCCCTTCAACCGACAGCCAACATGTAATGGAAAAAGCTTTTATACGGGGCCCATTGCATACAGAGTGGCGTCACAGCACCAAGGTTGGTCTGGATAGTCACCTGGTGTGTCCACTTGTGGGGCGGAACCAGACCGTGGTCTGTGGTGGAAAGGAACTAAGAAGTGGGAGTAGGTTAGAACCGTGCTCCAGATTGAAAGGTGCAAGGGGGAGTGCAACCCTCTTGGAAGTAGGGGTGAATGAGAAAGTGGGTATACCCACCCGTGATCAGGGGTGCAACCAAACCCACATTGTGGGGGGGGGGGACTAACTGGTGATGGGAGGGGTCACTTCAAAAACTGGGTGGGGCAAACTTGGAGGCTCTGCCCCCTCTGTTCTACCCCAAGGGCTGTCTGGCATGGGGCCCAAGTATCAAATGGTAGCGGCTCAGCATTACACTTAAGCGTGCACACACACAATTAAACATTCACTCATTTAACCCCTTAAGTGCCAGGCTATTATAAAAAAGAAGGAGCATACTCGTCCTTGGCACTGCATCCGATTCACCAAACACTCGCTCGTTTACATGCGCACCAGTCCCCATACATCATACACTTATTCTCACACACACATTACATACACACTCCTGGCACACATACATACATACATAATGAGTTAACATGCAACACCCTTTCACGCTGCTAGTTTCAGAAAAGGCTTCCCTCACCTAACAAAAAGCAAGTGTGCGAAATAGCCCCCGTCCCCTTGAATGTGAAAGAACATGTCAAGTTTGTACACGTTCGCTCGCATCCGTGGGGAGGGGGCTGGCTGATGTGTGCATGTGATTTTTGTAAGCCAGTGGTGAGAGGAGCTTTTCTTGAAACTAGCAGCTTTAAAGTTTAGCTGCGTTTTGGCAAATCCATGTTTCTGCACAAACACAGTAAAAGGCTTCTTTCCCCTGCCCGACTAGCAAATGTGCGGCGCCCCTGCCCCCCTAGCTCACATTTCAGGGGGCTGAGGGGGGTCTGAAGCAGGATTAGCTCAATGGAGTTGCGGAGACCTTTTTGAAGAGGGCAGTTTCTAGTCCTGTGATTGGCTGATTTTGGAAAGAGTTTGTTCAAGTGGTTAAATAGCACACTGTTTTGCATATGGGGACAGACTTCACAGCACAAATAATCGAAGTTATTAAATGAGCACTGGCAAATCCAGACCTCTTGCTTCTCCCATAGTTATGATTGGAATTAAACTCTTCCTCAAAAGGCAGACCAGCCATGAGTCCTGAAGAGGCCCGCTGTCAAACGCTCCCTTTAGGCTCATCACCGAACACAGCTGGGAAAGATCAGAGCCGGGTCTGTCTTCACTTCCTAGCAGGTGACAGCGACCATAGCCAGGCAAGCTTCACATGACCATATCCAGGCAAGCTTTGCACGACAATATCCAGACAAACGTCAGCAACGCTATCCAGCCAAGCTTTGCACGACAATATCCAGGCAAGCATCAGCGACAATATCCAGACAAGTTTTGCACAATGTTATCCAGACAAGCATCAGCGACAATATCCAGACAAGTTTTGCACAATATTATCCAGACAAGCATCAGCGACAATATCCAGACAAGTTTTGCACAATGTTATCCAGACAAGCATCAGCGACAATATCCAGACAAGTTTTGCACAATGTTATCCAGACAAGCATCAGCGACAATATCCAGACAAGCTTTGCACGACAATATCCAGACACGCTATCTAGACAAGTTTGAGCGACAATATCCAGGCAAGCTTTGCATGACAATATCCAGGCAAGCTTTGCATGACAATAATCCAGGCAAGCAAGCTTTGCATGACAATATCCAGGCAAGCTTCAGCGACAATAAATATCCATGCAAGCTTTGCACAATGGCTTTCTTTGCACGTTTAAAGAATAGACAACTTGCATTTCAATCACTTTTTGACCTGTAAAGGCATCCTGGAAATTAAATTCGGATGCATTAACCACTGAAGAAATGGATGCCAATTTATAAATCGCCCCCAACAACCGTGGATCTGCCAGGAGAGCACACCATTTCCTTATAGAGCAGCCCTCTACCAGCTC
The DNA here is from genome assembly GCF_040938575.1 of Ambystoma mexicanum. NCBI lineage: Eukaryota > Metazoa > Chordata > Amphibia > Caudata > Ambystomatidae > Ambystoma > Ambystoma mexicanum. The sequence goes on along the minus strand of NC_090932.1, from coordinate 1,621,047,949 downwards.
AGTGTCAGTACACTAGAGTGCGGGCTGCGTTAAGATGTTTGCCCCAAGTCAGCAAACGTCACTGGTCCAATTCAAGAGGCCACTGACATTCTGGCAGGGGGCTTCGATGACATCATCTGGGAATGAGGAACCTTCATAAAGTAATATTTAGAGCGGGGGAGGAGGGCTGCCGGGTGTTAAAGCTCAGACCTTATATGGACTGGTCCTTGCGATCGCCAATAAAAGCTCCACTCACACACGCCCGCCAGTGCCCACCTCAAGCCCCTCCGCTAACTTCACCAGCAGGGGCATCACAAGCTACTCTGCCCAAGGACCACAGCACAGAAACCCAATGCCCAAAAGACGGCGGACAAGCCCCTCACAAAGGTCCATGTAGTTTAAAGCACCATCTGAAAAATGGCCTTCAAAATGGCCTGGCTACTATTGCGAGATCCGGATGCAATGAGTCGACCGGCCATTAGGGGGAGTGAAAGAGTCAGGTACAAGAGGATTGGCTAGGAAGCCCTGGCCATGAAGGCAATTGGATGGATTTCTCGTCATGCACACTGCTCTTTTATAAACTACTGGTTAGGGTGGTGGGGGGGGGGCTACTACTAGTTAGGGTGGTGGGGGGGTGGGGCTAGCAGTTACTCTGAGTCCACTCAGCTCTGCGCTAGCACAGCAAGGAGTGGAGACTTGGCAGGCAGTGCCCACGACACTGCAAACTGGTGCCAGTGGCAATTTTAACCTGGATGTCCTTGCTTGCAACTGCTGCACTGACGGCACAACTGATGACCCCCCCACCCCCCCACTCCATCACCTAAACCAAACTCAGCCACCGCCCAAACACCTACTTAATGATGTTTTTTTGTGCCTCCACGTTCCAGAATACAGCCTGCTGTAGACAGGAATCCAGGCCTACGCGCAGGTGCCTGAATAAACGAGCATTGGCAATGCCAACCGTTTGGGCTCTTGTGTAGGCATGAGAAAGACACTTGCCAAGCACTACTGCAGTGGTATTAACTGGCCATTGATGGTAGCAGGTGCAAGGACCTGGGCACATAATAGCAGTGCCTGTCAAATGCAGAATAGTTACACAAGCCAACGTTTCTGGCGTTCACAATGCTGGTTTATAACCGGATTTGAGTGAAGGGCATTGTTGGGTGTTCTGACCCACGTTTGGACTATTATGCTACAACATTTGGTGCTGTGGGCTTAGGAAATCCAAGATGGCCGAAAAAGCCCACATGTGCACCAGAATCTATGAAAACCGCGCAGTTTGTGCGCACACCAAAATGGTCGCCTGACTTGCCACCCCCCGGTGCGGGTGTGCTGGGTCAGAAGAGCCATGAGTGAAATGGGGTGCCAAAGAGAAAAACAGCAGTGCCTGTTCGCTAGAAAGCACTTTAAAAATCACCCTTTGTTTCTCTGAAGGCAAGCTCAGAATGCCCATTTCAAACATTGCAGAATATCCAACAATCTCACTGAACACCAGCAGACATTTGACAGAATAAAGTCTTGTGGGCATACAAAATCTGGAAAGAGGATGAGCCTAAAATAATGTTCATAGCAAAACTGGCTGAGCTGTGGATTTCAGCAGTTTAAGTAAATTTGGACTGAAAGACACTGAAAATCTAAATGTTTAAAAGAAATGAGTGACCTACTTTTGAGTGTCACATAGGTTGCAATTGTTTAAATGTCATAGTTTTAAACTTAGAATCAGCATTCTAGCTGCATGCGTAAAAATTGGAAGTTTGATTTGGACAGGAAAACTGGCAGCCAAAGAGACATTTAGCTGAGGCCTGGCTTAAAAAGAGAGGGAATTTTGCCCACCAGCTACCCCCGACAGGAGTTGAGACTTGCACAACAGCTGTGTTCCCAGGCCTAGCTGCCTTTTGCTGTTCCCACCAAAAGGGATATGACACTTCTCTGATTGTTCAATTTCCTGCAGAGCCCAGGTAATTCAAAGCCCTGTCCTGACTCAGGCAAATGTTTTATTGGGGGGGGTCGTAAAAGTGGCTTCCTCCTGGAAGGAAAGGGGAGGAGCACTGCCTGTGAGAGCAAGCTGGCTTGGCAGAACTGGAAAAACCAGAAATTCAACCTTGTGCTGGGGGGAAAACCACACCCCTTTGGGGCCAGAACATAAATCTAAAAAGATGGATCATTCATAGAGCGGACTTGTGAAAATGTTATAAGTGATATCATTATTCTTGTGATTTTTCTGTGCACATTTGAAGACGTGTTAGGACCCGGTGGTATGTTCAGGGGGGTTTTTAGCGGAAAAGAGGATATTACTCTAAATGTATTTATGTTAAAAATCTGACACTCCACCACCTAATGCCCACATGCTTTGCGAACATTGTGTAAATGCGGGGACAAATCCAATATTGGTAACCCGACCAAAAAGTGAAATATGTTGCCATTTTTTAACCCAAGCTCCTAGAAACGACAGAATTGGAACAGGGGCTACCATCAGTAAATGCATGATGTGTGTATGCAATGCCAAACAACTGTCTATCGGGGAAGTATGTATTTGGATCAGATATAGATTGTGTGTAAAGTTGACAGGGGTGGGTTCTCTGCATCATAAACAGACCTCATCATGATGACACTTCATTTCATTCCCCCAATCAAGGGGAAGAGGAGGAAGTGGCCAATGACAAGTGGAGAGGGGTAGGGCCTAGAAAGCTAGCCTCTCCACCCACTTTCAAAACACATAAAAGCAGACAGTCGGGACAGATAGAGACATTCAATTCCATTTGCTGCGGAGCATGCTGCCGGACCATACCACATCCAGAGATCCAGACTTCAAATCCATCAATCTCCAGAACCTGTAGCAGTACCTAGAAAGCAGAGCAGTATCCAGAATCCAGAGAGGCTAGACCAGCAGAGCAGAGCTGACCCAGACCGCTGTTAGCAGAACCAGAGAGCTGACCCAGATCACTGTGAAGTGCCGAGACCAGAACCGGTGTCCAGTCCAAAACCTGACCAGATCCGTGGCGAGGCCTATTTCGAAATATATTGTGAGTACCTAGCAGAACTGTGCAGAACCAACCTCTTAGTTAAAATAATATAATTCAATCTATTTTAATCTAACCAGAACTGCCTCCTAACTGTCACCTGTCATTTGCAAAGCTGTCACCTGTCATTTTCTAGCTGCAAGCTGTAACCTGTCGCTTTGAACTTTTAAAATTTCAAATCCGAAAAACTACCTTTATTTAATCGTCCGTATCTCTGGAACCGTTTGGGCTAGGAACTTGGTTTAACTTCCCTCTGAAAGCTTAGAATCTCAGCTTTTCAACAAGCTTAGAACCGACTGGCTACTCCTTACACTTTTGCCGTAATCACGATTCTCGCACTCGCGAATTTTACCGCGATTTGCGATTTGGTTAAAAATCCAGCCACGTGTGAAAACAGCAGCTTCCTTGCCTTCCTTTGCCAAAAATTCGTTTAACCTGCTAGTTACTCCTAGATCCTTGCTAAAGTGAGCCTGAACTCATTAACTAGATACCAATCACCCTGAACCTCCTGAAGGGAATTAAAAGTAATTTCAGCATATTTCTCACTGCATTGTCACCATATTCAAAGCATTTTGCCTGTGTTTCAAAACTCCTATCTGTTGTATAAGCTGCTGGGGGGTGAATTGTCCAAGAAAGTGATTACATTGTCTTTTGCTGACACCCTATCAAGTTTTTTTTTTGTACTGCATTTTCATTCCACCTTGCATCCATTTGAAACCATAAAAGTATTGTTGCTATCTTATCCATCCTATAACCACTCATCATTGATTATAAAGAAGTGTGCTAGTGCCAGACTATCCATTATTGATTACTGCTCAGATTAAGTGTGATATTCAATTATTAATTTATTATAAAGTGTGATATATATATATTGTTTAAATTATCAAATAAAACTTTTAAACTTGCAAAACAGAACTACTTCTCGGCTCAGTGGGGTCAGGGGGATTCCAAGAGAGCGGTGTTATATAGGGGTAGTCATCCAGAACTCATGAACTGGACGTAAAGATATATCAATAAGGGTTTCCATTCAGTATCCCAGACTAGGCATGGACTTAGCTGTAGTGTTGAATTGAATCCTCTTACAGCATGCAAAGTGCTTATAAACCGAGTGGCAGACCTGATTAAGACATTGTTATTACACCAGTAGTGCCTTTACAGCGCCTTTGAAACAACAATGGCAGGCACTAACAGCTGGCTTTTTCAAGCGTTACCATCAAACTTTGCGCTGCAAGGGAACCCAAGAGGTTGTGTTTTGGGCAGGGAGTGGCAAGAAGGGGGTGGAAATAGCCATAGGGTTTGGCATGGCAATGGGCAGTCAATGGGTGGGTAAATAACCAAACAACACTCACAAGCTGCGTGTCCCTCCTCATATGCCATTTCTCCCCATCTTTACGCTAATGCAATAATTTCAGTTTACAGGTTGAGCTGTAGCGCCACCTACTACACAAAACTAAAAAATGTAGGCCGCTTGGCAGCTTTGTAACAGTGCCCGAGTTTCCTCCCTCGCTTGACGCTTTATCACCATCCCAACCCCCACTAACAAATGACAAAGAAAGACATTTCATTGTTTCGTAAACGTCAGTGTTATTGGCAAAACAACTTCCACTCTGCAGCAAAAGCAACGCAGCGATAAGCTGCCCGGCTCTACCTTAAACAATCGTGCAATGAAACTTGAGCCAATTTGAACCCGCAATATTTACAGGAAGCACACAATGGCATTGACAAGAAAATAAACCCATGGTAAGAAGGGGGGGGGGTCGGAAATTCGGGAATACCCGGTACTTGGCCATGAGAGGCCGACTGAACGATGATACAGAAAGAACAACTCTTCAAAGGGGGACGTGGTGAGGCGTGGGGTGGAGGGGGGTGGGGGGAGGTTCAATTGAAAAAACCACCAGGGTAATTCAGAGGAGTAAAGCAAACTCAGTTGACTTGTACTACAGTTGACCCATCTCGATCGACTGTTGAAGGGGTACATTTGGGGACTCCCCACACCTTTGGAGGGGGCAGCTATTGCCCCAACACAAGGCACTTTGCGGAAAAGTGGGACAGCAGCATGTTTAACTGTTCATGTGAAATGCATCAATAAACCACCAGCCTGAAAAGCTTGCAAAAAAAATGGCCGACAGGGTCAGAACATGATGAATAGCATTAGGGTGCTAGGGTGGAGCACTGATTGTATTTGGCTTCCCAGCCTGGCTGGGCTCCACAGTGAAGCTAAGCAGGATTAGCCTTGGTTAGTTTGTGGATGGGAGATATGAACTGATGTTGTGACAAGGGGCGTAAGCTTCTAATGATGTCAGATTTAGGGGTGGTCTTAGGATTTACTGCTGTAAGGGCACTTGAACTTCGGGCGATGGATCAAAGGATAAGATAAGCACAAGATGGCGGCTTCCAATGTGTGAGTTTTGCATCTGTAAATGAGACAAAAATCAAAGGTAAGGCACATAGGAAACATTTTTCAGATCGATCGATATACGCAAAAAATACATACCCTCTCCATTGGGCCTACAACATTTCTGAGGGAACTTTCCCCTTTAAATAATAAATATACCATCATCCAAAGCCCTGCATTTAATAAAGCTTTGGATAAGAATACATTTATGCAACCAGTTAACATCCCAGTGTGGGAAGATACCTGCGCTGGGATATTACTGTTTGCAATGCTAACAAGGTGCGGATAGCTCCCTGTGCCCTGTCAGGCAGTTGCTGGCTTTGCTGGGGGTGGGAGGGAGTCGAGCTTGGGATCAGCACTTTCTTTTGAAAGTTCAGAGCAGGGAAGTCCACCCTAACCGCTTGTCCCAAAACTCTTATTGCTCTAAGCATGGCCAATGAGTAGAGAAGGCAGCGCTGAGGGGCAGAGTGTGAGTGGGGAAAACCACGAGGGGCCTTGGGGATGCGGAGGCAGCCTGGCACATGTGTGTCCTTCCAGAAAAACTGATCTTCGTGCTGGCCAATAACTCAAGCGCTTATCCTGTTAGCCTCCTGTGCCTTCACTAGGGTCTCAGACACGTAAATCAGCTAAGGGACAATATGTAGTGTTATTGACTGGCTACACGGTCAATAATGCCGCATTGTCCTTCCTCAGCAATGTAAGAATTCGGTTATTCTCAGGTATAGTTTATATTCTGCTTTTCTCCTGAAATTAACTGTTTCAAGAAAAAAAATGTTTTTCGTTGTACCAGGCCTTTCACCTGAGAGCTCAGCGCGGGGGTGGCGTTTTGCAGTGAAATAAATCGAGGTGGCGATCTAGTACCCTTATTTTATTTATTTGGTTTTGTATAGCGCCGAGCGGCCCTAGGGCATCGTAGCGCTTGTTACAGAGTACTTGTTGATTACAGAAATTAGTTAGATACAGGATATGCAGTGGGCTTGGTCTGCTTACATAGTGGTGCAAACGTAAGAGGCAAGTTACAGGTTAATTAGAAGGTTACAGTTGATCACGGTCTGAGTTCAGCTTGAGCGCAGATGCAGAGTAGTTAGTTAAAGAGTTTTGTTTTGAGCATTTTTCTGAACACAGTATAGGATTTCTCATTTCTTAGTGCTGTGGGGAGTGCGTTCCAATTCTTTGGGGCTTGATAATGGAAGCTGGCACCACCCGCTTTGGATCTTTTGAATGGTGGGATGATGATCTGGTTGGAGAGGTGGGTTCTAACAGGTCTAGAGGATGTGTATATAAACACTCAACCTTTGAGATGATGGAACGGCTCCTCCAGCTGTGCCAGGGGGACCTGGAAGGTTTTCTTAAATTCAGGTCCCACTTCTCAAAACACAAAAGGCAGTCAGCACCATCTTGGTTATTTAGCCAAGTTGAGAAATGCAGTGAAATTCAAAACGCGTTGCTCCTCTCCAGACCGGCAGATCCATCAATTCCTGCCACAACCACACGACAGGCGCAGCGGGCCTCATTTGGCACCAATAATACGGTGTTATGCGCCTCATTAGAGAGAGCATTTGCAATCTGGTTCATTGTACACATTTCCCCATTCCAGCCCTCTTCAAATGCTCTATTCATCTGTGCTCCATCCAGAGACCCAAATATGACTCCTCTTCAAGGCGGAAGCAGAGGGGCCACAATGGCACACCGCTGCTCACAGGTGGAGATCTGGGGAACATGCCCCTGTGTAACACTCTAGGATTGGGCCGAAATCCTAACCGTGCACCTCTTCAAGGCTACCCCAAAGAGGACACGAGTCACCATTGGCCTACCCTACATGGAACAAGAGCTGGCAACCTTTGGCTCTCCAGAGGTTTGGAACTACAACTCCCACCAGCATTAGCCAGCATAACCAATGATCATGGGAGTTGAGGTCCCAAACACCTGGCGCGCCACAGGTCGTAGACCTCTGCCCTAAACCATTCCTTCCGTGCATAGCGCCGTCGTTTGACAAGTATTGATGTCTTGCCAAGGCAACAAGCTTCAAGTGGGGACTGTTGGACTAAAGCCTCTGCAGTCTTTCCCGTGCTAGAAGATCTCAACACCTAGGCCATCACGTCGCCCCTCGTACCACCTGACTCGCTCGACGCCACTCGCCCCTCTGCACCCGGCACAATCAGAATGAAGCAAGCCCTAGTAAAATAGTTTGTCTTGTCCTCCCTCCATCTCACTCCCTTGTCTTGTCTAGAATCACCTGTGTACAGGTGCATTATAAATAACAAATCATATCACCTGGTACAGCAGTACCCCACCTCTGTGCCCCTCTGTATCCTACCCCCATTGGATACATCAGTTCTGTTACCTCTGAAAAGCGCCCTGTTATTTTGAGGAATTCGACCATCTGCATGGTGGGTGTGCACTCGCATGGGCTTTTTTGATATTTTTTTAAAAAATTGAATGATGGGAGATTAACCTCGGAAAATGTGTGGGGCTAATCCGCACACATTTTCCTATGCTCACCGCACAACAAACACATAGATCTGTGTACTTTGGGTGGACACAGCCTACAGGCGCCGCACCCCTCCCCGCCCCCTGTCCCTTTCGGTTGGAACATGACAGCCAGGGGTACATGAAAGTATCTCAAAAGGAGGACAAAACCTTTCTCCGGCCATGGCCACCCTAATTTACTATCAAAGGCAGCACATGCTGATGAGAGTTGTTCGAAGCAGGCTTGCAAGAGGTATGGTTGCCAAACTAACAAGGGACAGGAAACCCCAACACCTATTTGATATGCATCTGTGTCCACCAGAAGTCTGCTTCCGCCCCTCAGTATCAAGGGCAGTGAAGTGTCATGTCTGGTACATGTGTTTACAGTAGGCAACCCTACAGTTGGACCCCCATTCAGAGGTTAGGAGTATGTGATTTCATGGAGACTGAAAGTCTGTTCTCACCACAACTTCAAGGGAGACCTGTCTTTATTCAGGAACAACAGAGCTCAATTAACCAGAGAGACCCTTTGATCCACAACAGACAGGAAGGTGGGTGGGACTTAGTAGTACATGTTGTCACCCCTTTACCTTTCCTGTTGCAAAGCATTCTGGTTATAACTTCACTCATAACAGAAGATTGTTGGTGGGGGACCCATGATTGGTTCATTAATGTAGACTTAGCCTGCACCAATCACTGGGGCCCATGTGGCTTTAAAAGAGGGCTGAGCCTGTACACAGAACATAGTTACATACATTAATCATCCCAACTGAAGCGAGCAGTCATTTATCAACCTCAGATGGATGAAAGGCTGAGTTGGCCTTGCTGGGATTTGAACCTACGACCTGCAGATCGTGCATGTATTGCAGCAGCAAGTGCTTAACCCGGTAATCTTCAAAATATCACTTGCATGGACAATTTGCACACTCGGTGAAATGCAGACAAATGCAGCAAAGGGGAAAGCATTGTACGAGGGCCACTACGAGGTGCAGAATGTGTCAGGCGCCACAGACACACACACACACACACACACACACACACCTCCCCTCTCACATCTAACTGAGACATGTTATGTTATATTACTTGGCATTTATTGGTATGACCTCAAAGCGCTGGTAGGTTGAACACCCTCGGGAACCGAAGTTCAAGTCAGTAGAGGGAGAGAGCATCGTATGGTGCGTGGGCACACAGGATGTGTGTACTGCTGGTGTGGTTGTTGCATGATAGCCGCTTCTTAGCAGTAGGGGTGATGCTGAGGAAATCAGTTGAATGTGTTCAGTCTGGTGGGTGGACACCCAGACTGAGTTCTGGCTGCGTTAGGCCTGAGGAGACGCCCAAGTTAGCCGGAATGTGCTCAGCTAGCTGTGTTTTATTAGGATCTATACCACAGTGATGCTATTAGGAACACCTTCTAATTTCAACTATACCACAGTGACGCTATTAGGCCCACTTTCTAATTTCAACTATACCACAGTGACGCTATTAGGCCCACTTTCTAATTTCAACTATACCACAGTGACGCTATTAGGCCCACTTTCTAATTTCAACTATACCACAGTGACGCTTCTAGATTCAACCTCAGCACAGTGACGCTATTAGGCACACTTTCTAAATTCAACTTTAGCACAGAGACGCTATTAGGCACACTCCTTGATCTCGGGAATACCTTCTAAATTGAACTTTAGCAAAGTGACGCTGTTACGGCACACTCAATGATGTTGGGAATCACAAATAAAGGTCAGCAAAGCTATTACTTAATCATACAGCGATCAGAAGTGGCATGTGAAACTGTGCGCCTCAACACTGCCTCCAAACCTGCTGAACAGTAACGCCCACTTAACCGAGAGCACGCGCTGACACACCTCATGCAAACAAACCGGACTGGAGGGTGAAGGGGAGGAAATTCAGTTCCAGTCTCCTGCCAGGTATACTCAGGCATACTCTAAAGGTGTGCAACAAGGCCCCGCCCCAGCAAGATAACGTACACGACAAAGGTGCCCTATACAAATCCCACGTCAGATAATATTCAGCGCCTAGTTGCCCCAGGGTTTTGTGCGCTTTACAAATGACAAAATAAATCAATAATTCTTCCCAATCTTGCCCAGGGGCAGAGTAAGGATATGGAACATGGGTGAGAACTAAACACATTTCTATGTTGTGAAAGTACAGAAATACGAAAAACACGGCAAGCTTGCAGCAATATTGAGCCGTGGGAAACAGAAGTGGGTTAAATGACACTGAACCCCAAATCTTACAAACCCCTCAAATCAGCATCCTCAAGACTTTCCCAACCTTAGTGTGCCAGAGCGGCTTGAGGGAAGCTATTCACCCATTTACAAGCCCGACAGTGGCGCTTGACTAAGCGCTAGCTGAGGCTATAGCTCAGGAGCAACGCAAATGATGTATTTTAATGTTATATTTGTACATGATCTGGATTTTTCCTGGCATTTATTGTTGAGCACCTGAACTATAACACACTTCTAAAAAAAAAAAAATGTAAATATTAATAAGGAAGATGCTTTTGCTCTGTTTGCCATTATGTGTCACGGGCTGCCTCTGTGGTGCAAGCAGATAATGCATATGGCTTGCAGGTACCTGGAACGTTTGGGGTTCGAACCCATCCTAAAATGACAACATTCTTAAACATCATATTAGTAATTTAGTTGATAATTGTTTGTGATAAAAAAAAAAAACGGGACTGTGTCCCTCCCCTTTCTCAAAACTGGGACAAGGTTTTTAAAACAAAAAACCTTATGGGACAGAGGTTCCAGTCGCGACAAAACCGGACGTCCGGTCATCCTAGTTATAAAATACTCATTCATTAAATGACCTTTTATGCCCAGTGCCACTTCTCCCGGTGCCCCTGCGGCTAGCCTTAGATTCCTTTCCCTGGTTGGTCAATATAAGATGTTTCCCCAGTGCCCCTACTCTGTACTAGGGCTGTACCGAACTTCGGCTTTGAGTCCCTATTCTGCCGAAGTTCGGCTGAAATACAGCTATCCGGCTTCGGCAGAATAGTTTCTGTGTAGGGACTCGAAGCCGAAATCCACTTTCTATGATTAGCTGCCCTCTCCCTGTTTGGGAGATGACAGCCAATCATAGAACGTTTTACAGTGTTCAGGCTGCAGAAGCCAAACAAGCTGTTTGCCTATTGGCTTCTGCAGCCTGACCACAGAGGAACCAGCCTAACCTGTTGAAATAGGAAGCGAGGGAAGGGAACAGTTCTTCCCTTCCCCCGCTTCCTATGCCAACGGACGGGCTCCAGCAGATGCCAGCACCCAGAGAGATCACCAGGTAAGTGACCATGACCCCCCCTCCCATGCCCCTTCACTGCAGTTATATTGTTGTTCATCGGGCCACCGGTGCAAAGCCGGTGGCCCGACATGGTTTTGCATGAGGCCACCGGGGCACTTTGCAGACCCCGGCAGCCTCAGTTTCAAATGTGCCCCCCCCATTCCCCCTCATCACGGTGAGGCCGTGGGGGAGCCCTGCTCCCCCACAGTCTCACCGCAATAATTTTGTTTAAGCTGGTCAGGCCACCGGGGCAAAGCCGGTGGCCCGACATTGTTTGACATTGGGGGGACGCTCCTGCAGGAGCGGCCCCCCCAGAAGGAGCGGCCCCCCAGACTCATGAGGCCGCCAGGGCACTTTGCCCACTCCGGCAGCCTCGAATTCAAATGAGCCCCACCCACCCCCTCCGTTGTCCCATGATATCCCATGTCCCCCCACTGTTGTCCCGCAATGTTCTGCCATGTTCCCCCACCCCACTTTTGTCCCGCAATGTTCTGCCATGTTCCCCCACCCCTCCATTGCCCCATGATGATCTCCCATGTCCCACACCCCTCCATTGTGCCATGATGTTGCTTTTAGCCTTGCCCCCCATAGAGTTCTGCGTCTAAAATGTTTTATGAGTGGATCTCAGTCCCGCTGGCTGTCATGGGACTTCTGCGTCCCAAAGAGTCTCATAGTTTGTTCCTTTTAGGCCATAGAGTTTCTTGATCTTATGATCCAGTTGTCCTGGCCCATTTATTTGTTCTTGTAGACTTGTTGTGACAAAATGTGATGAGTAAAAAAAATGTGCATTTTCTTAATCCTGCAACACTTGTCTAGCAGTAACATCATCCTTCTCTTTACTTTAGTTATACCACAGCCCAGAAAAGACGCAGCACCTACCAAGGAAGCTCACCCCAGAGACGGATTTACACCACCTTGATGCAGATGCCTGCTTAGTGCCTACAATCCTGGTGAGTACTATGTGGGTGTTACTATTCAGGGGAAGCTTGAGGTGGGAGGTTAGCACTCGGTGCATATGCCTGATTAAATGAAAGACTGCTATATTATGTTTGCTGCCGTCAATGGATGTACATAATGGCTCCTTCAACTCCTGGCAATTTCAAGTGAGGTTTTTGTCGTTTATATTTTGTTTTTTTACATAGTTATTTTTGATAAAAGGCTTTTTCAAAAACTTTTTTAAAGGGAACCCCGATACCACTTCAGAGCCCCGAGCCATCATGCAGTACTGCCCTGCCGCCAAAACTCTTAAGTTTGACTTTTGCTTTACATTTCTTTGTCACCAGTACAAGCTTCTGATTTACCTAAAGGCCCACAAGCAACAGCTAGGAGGCGTGCCCAGCAGAAACCCTATCCCTCGCCCAGAGATGCAGAACCCCCTTAGTTGTCGGCATGAGTAGCACCAAGGAGAAAACCAGCCCTGTGTGCGATTACTTTACCATTAAAATGGATGATAACTCCAAGGCAGTGTGTTCTGTGTGCCTTGCGGTTTTGTCTCGTGGATCTGCAAACTCGAGACAGTGCAGCACATCAGCACTGACCAACCATCTGCGGTCCAAACATCACAATGACTATTTCCAATATGAAAGGAAAAAAAGAGGCAGTTGTTGGGAGAATCAACAGCAATGTGTCTCCCGCAAAGTGCAAGAGGGCATTGTCACAGCTGTCCATTAAAGATTGTCTGGACAAAAAACAAGTGTGGCCTCTGGACAGCCCTTGCGCACATGCAGTGCATCGCAGTATTGGCGAAATGATAGCGCTAGACTTGCAACCATTTTCTGTTGTTGAGGATGTCGGTTTTGTGCGTTTACTCCATAAATTGGAGCCTAGGTACAAAGTACCATCACGTAAATATTTTTCAACGCGCATCATCCCTGACCTGTATGAGGAAGTGAGCCAGTTTATTGCTTCAGAGGTTCAGAGGGCTGAGAAAATTGCATTTACTGTGGACATTTGGACATCTGATAACACTGAAATATTTTATGAGCTTAACAGGGCATTGGCTGGCCAGCAACATGAAAAGGCATCGAGTTTTGTTGCAGTGCGAGGCTTTTGGCGGAAGCCATACTGGTGCCAAAATAGGATTAGCATTCCAAGAAATGCTAGAGAGGTGGCAAATTAGCCATTCCAAAGTGCACGTCATTCTTCGGGATAATGCAGCTAACATGTGCAAGCCTTCAGAGAAGCAGACTTAGCTAGTGTGGGGTGTTTTGCTCACACCCTACAGCTTTGCATCCATGATGGCCTTTTTGTGTAAAGATCTGTGTTGGACATGAAGGCACATGCAAGAAAACCTGTAGGCCACTTCAAACATTCTAGTTCCGCCACGCCCCGCCTGCACGCACTGCAAAAAGATGTAGGGTTGCCTGAATTGCAGTTGATTCAAGATGTATCTACACGGTGGAACTCGTCCTTTTTGATGCTGGGGCGACTGGTAGGGCAGAGGCGGCCAGTAAGTTTGTACTGTGCGGAGGACGATAAAGTGGCAAATCTTTCTGCCTGCCAGTGGCTTTTGGCAAAAAATGTTTTATCTTTGTTGGCACCCTTTGCAGAGCTCACAAAGGAGATTTGCTCCCATGCATCAAGCATCTTCTTGGTGGTTCCTGCTGTGAGAGCTTTAAGGGCCGACCTGAGCTCTGGCGAGGTTAGGGACACTGGTGTGAAGCTAGTGAAAGCAGAGGTATTGAAGGCTGTAGAGGCAAGATTCAAAGACATTGAGGCTATACCCATCTACTGTGTGGCAACAGGCATCGATCCGCGGTTCAAATGAACATTTTTCAGCAATGATGTTGTGGCCAACAATGTGAAATGTTCTATGCACTATACTGCCTTAGCCCTCTATGAGCAGTCCTCCCCCTCCTGGAGGGGCAACCTGCAGACTCTGACCCACAAGAGGACAAGCCACCACCCAAGAAGAGTGTTCCACCATGTGGCATATGGGCATTCTGGGACAGTGTTGCAATAGAATGCCTCCTTAGTTTATTCATTGAAATGCTGTTTATTATGCCCTGGAATATGTTTGCCTAAAAAAACAACTATTCGGCTCACTATTTGGCTCCGGCCGAATAGTTGACAAACTATTCGGTATTCGGCCGAATACTAAATATGCTATTCGGTACAGCCCTACTCTGTACAGTGAGCCAGATTGGGCGCCAACTCGCTGGTTCCTAGTGACGCATGCGCATGCCGCACCCATCCGGTCGTGCCCATTTTGAGGGTGGTGGCGGCGCTGCTAGCCATCCTCAGAGCTCCATAACCGCACCCATGTGACTAGCGCCGCAACATGGGCCAAGCGCTTCCCGTTGGCACCTCAGTGATTCTGAATACCCACCTAAGGTGGTTCTTCGCACCTGAAGCAGTTGGCATTAGTAATTAGATGGAGCAACTCTGCTGTCAGCCTGAAACAGCCGACTCCGTGCATCACACTCGCAGAGCCGTAAACAATGTGAAGGAATCCGTTTAGGCTGTTCCCATGGCGCCCAAGCAGCGCGGAACCAAACTGAAAAAGCCAAGGTCCAAGGCAAGGGGGGTCAGGGGGGAAGAGTATGGAACAAAATCAGGGTGGTAAGGACTGTAGAGTACTTAAGTGGCAAAGCCGGTCAAAAAGGACGGGGGAACCAATGGTGGGCCCTGTGGCCTAACCCTTCTTACCATGGGAGCCATTCAACTCAAAAGAAGCCCTCTCTGCTGTTACTGTCCAACTCGAGGGCAGGACTGGCTCTGGATGGCTACCTAGTAGGCCTCCCACCCCTGGCTGAGAGGGGATCCGCCTGCGAGGAATTAGACCATCCGCACGGTGGGTGTGCCCTCGCCTGGGCTTATTTGAAATTTTCAATTTAATTGAATGATGGTAGATCAACTTCCGGAAAATGTGTGGGGCTAATCCGCACACATTTTCCAATGCTCACTGCACAACATACATAAACCTGTATACTCTGGGTGGACAAAGCCTACAGGCCTAGCCCCCCCCCAACCCCCCTGTCATATTTAGTTAGGATATGACAGGCAGGATTACACCACATAATCTCAGAAGGGGGAGGGCAAAACCTTCCCCCTGCCACGGCTAACCTAATTAACTAACAAAGGCTCCATGGACCCGCCCGGTCCTTTTGTGTAAGCACTGCAGAATGGTGGCAGCAATTAACATAATCAGCATACTAATATATTATATTTCATACTAGCTGCAGAGATGAACAAAGGAGACAGGAAACTCCAACAACCTTCCATATGCACTGTGTCAACCTGAAGCCAGCTCCCGCTTCTCAGTATCAAGGGCAGTGACCTGTCATGTCTGGGACAATGTATTTACAGTAGCAATCCACACAGGGGGACCCCATTCTGAAGGTACGAGTATGTGCATTGGTGGCAAACTAAAGTCTGGTCTTGCCACAGGTTCAAGGGAAACCTGCCACTTTAATCGGGAACCACAGCTCAATTAAACAGAGAGATCCTTTGATCCACCACAGACAGGAAGTTGGGTGGGACTTAGTATTACATGTTTTCACCCCTTTACCTTTTCTGTTGCAAAGCACTTTGGTTATAACTTCACGCATACAGGAGATTGTTGGTGGGGACCCAGGATGGATGCATCAAGGTAGGCTTAGCCTACACCAATCACTGTGGCCCATTTGGCTTTAAAAGAAGGCAGATCCCCTCTTTTGGGCAGATCATCTGAAGACTTCCCAAGGAGTAACAAGAATAACTCATTTGGCCCCTGGCTGAAGGTAAAGTCTGCCTTACAGCTTCCGCAAGAGAAGGAAGGCCAGGATTTCCAAAGAGGGACGCAAGATCCCTCCCCTGAACATCTCCCAGGGAACAGAGGGAGATACTGAATCCAGAGGACCCTCTAGCAGCTCCAGGACCGGTACCCAGTCAGCACACAGTGTGCCACACTAGACTCTGTAGCAAGCTTCCTAGGTGGGAAGTGCCAGAGAGTCTCTAAACCAAACCCAGGACAAGGCCAGTGCCTGCAACACTGTCCTCAGCTATGGCCCGTCTGCCTTGAAGGACATGAGCCCAGTAAAGAAGCTAGGAGTGCATCGACAAGTATCCACCAATGTCTGCCGTAAAGGACATTTTCGAGCCAATCGATCCCCTAGAGCTGCAATTGACTGCACTGCTGACTGTTACACCGTAGTCACTCTCGCCGTCCGAAATGCCTCGACTAGTGTTTCAGACTTGCTGACTAGCACTGAGGCAAAGATTCCTGACCCTGAGCCGCCATTTAGGCCAGCCTGCAGCCGTCCGTCCACTTGCCGAACTGTCTGCCGCCTGATACCCGCAGCTGTCTCCCGTCTTGAACTCTGTCGCAGGAGCTGCAAAGCGTCCTGAAACTGACACGATCCTGTCTAGCACAAGGTACATTGTGGTTGTGTCCCCCAGGTTCTTCTCCGAAGGCCCCTAGTGACATTTTACAACCCATTCCTCCATTTGTGTTGAAACCAAGTATCCTTGATCTATTGCGATCAATTACTTTACCAACTACTGTCAGTATTCAGGTGCATTCCTTTTCCGACTTGAAACTGTCTGTGCTCTGCATTCCTTTACAGGGTCGGCTGTATTTTGTAGTGTGCTAGAACTGTCTGTTGTGATAATAATAAAGTAAAGTAGATATTTTAGATACAACCTTGACTGGTCAGTGCCTTTTATCATTGGGTGATAATTGTAATTTTGCTTGTTGCAACTAACAAACTATCCGCGACCTTGCAGAGATAAGCCTGTCGTTCCGTCCACGTTACCAAAATTGGAATAGGAGGTTTAGAATTGACTTGTGTTTCCAATCTGCTCGGATCCCTTCTGGTGTACTAGAGGTGTTGAAATGATGGGGACTAATAAAAATGCATGTTTACATAAGCAACTCGCTCAGTCCCATCCAGGGCTCAGTTGCTCTCACAGATGTCACAGGGATCACTGAGTCTTGGAGGCAGCTCAAGGTATTTTAATTGCTCTGTGTCGCCTAGGGACACCCACCCCAGGCGTCTAACCCCTGGTTAGTGCTACTGTATATTGACCCCTACTGTCTAATAACGGCTTATGCTACCGGTGGCTCGTTAAATGCAGACCATATAAAACCTCCTCAAGGACTTCATAGCTGTCCCACCTCTACCCACTGGTTAGTGTACTAATGGAAATTTGGATCATGCCTTACACGGATTCTGGTTGAATTCTTGCACGTCAACACTCTCCGACTCTCCTCCCTCCCGATTGGTGTCCCTTCAATCGTTCACGCCTCCTAATTTTACTTCCATCCTTTGATGTCCCTTCCCATCCCTCTCCCCTATGATAGTAACCCCACACTAGAACTCTCTGCCACACCAACTACTCTTAACACCCTCCTTTAAACTTGTATCATTCACTTCACACCTTACACAAACCTCTACTCATTTGCCGCTGAAACACACACTGCAGAACCACTGTCACACCTAAGCCAACGCCTCAACGGCTGCAGAAAAATCCTCCACTAGCCGCCACTACCTCCTTCCTCCTGCTGGTCTCTTGATCGTCCTCCACCTCGGGCATCACCCGAAAAACCCACACTTCCTACCTCCTGTCCCTGATTTAAACCCCCCGAACCCTCTAAAGAATCAACAACTGTCCCTGGCCAATCAAGCCCGGCCTTCCCCACCCGGGGCGTGTATGTGCAAAGAAAAAGGGGACCAAGCCCACCCACTCCCTCCCTCTGCGTGGGCTCCCTGGGTACCCATGATGGCGGTGTAGACAGTCCAGCAATCCAGTTCATGTTCCGTAACCTGTTTTCATTGGGTATTCAGGTAAGTTTGGGGAAGGGTAGGTCTTTTCCCCCACTTGGTCCCTGGTGGTCCAGCAGAACTGTAAGTTGTTGCTTAAGGTCACCTGTGGGCTGGGCTGGTCCCGAAGTGCTGGTCTCTGCGTTATGCGTGGCCGCAGCATATTTCTCCCTCTCCCTCTCCCTCACCCTCTCCCTCTCCCTCCAGATGGGTTGCGGCAGCAGTCAGGTTTTAGGATTGTAGCTTCTCCTTTGGTTTTCGGCTCCATTCGGTGTAGAGTTTTTCTGTCTTGGCTTTTGCGGACGAGTTCCTGCACCCGGTTGGTCATCTCTGCAAACGAAAAGAGACACTGGCTAGTATTTGCAACATGTGGCAAGGCTGGAGAGAAGGGTCTGCACACAAACATACTGGCACATGGAGTGGGGGCAGGAATTGGAGCCCTCTCTGCTGTCACCGTCAACCTCAAGGGTAGGACTGGCTCTGGATGGCTCTGGGGTAGGCCTCCCACCCCTGGCTGGGAGGGGATCCCGCTCCCATCTGGACAATGCCACACGGGACTTGTCGTGCGGCCGGCCGCATAGCCAGGAACGGTGGCAGACACAACTATGTAGGTGAAAACGGTTTAATGTTATACTGCGCCAGTTGCCCCTGCAGTGGTCTGACAGCGCCAATGCTTGTCCGGGGAGAGGCCCATTTCGCCCCACGCCAGGGGTATCCAGAAAGTACTCAGAGAGAATAGTAAAGCGCATCATTACGAGGCAATTCAGTCTAAGAAAAGCGCATTCAGGCGCGTTGCGAGACAACTGGAATGCTCCAGCCTCTCGAATTGTAATGGTAATTGTTTATTTGTACAGCGCTTGTATACAAGTGAAGTGCTTCAAAGCGCTTCCAGGGGGGAAGGGAGCGAGGGAATACAGTAGTAATTCTTTGGCCTGGAGGTACCCGAATAATCTAACAAAAAGATAGCTAGCGTACCAGGAGGCATGACGGCATTGCGTCATTTGTTTTGTGTTGGTTTAATGTATAGTCTTGCCTTGAGAAAGACCTGGCAGAGGTCGAAACACGTGTCAGCAGACTAGTTTCAACTCAACTAACAAGAACACAATATATATTTCATCAAGACTAATACTGTCTCCTTCAGTTTTTCATTGGGATCTGTACTCACACAATATTGTATTGTTTTTCATCGAAATTCTCATATTAGCAGCGCATCGACACTGTAGAACAACCTTTTTTATGATAATACGTTATTTACTGTGCTGTCTAATAATTCTAGAAATTTCGGGACTTTGATTAATGATTCTACTGTATTTCAGGGCATTTACAAACTATGCGGTTTCTGAGGAAGCTTGGGCTTAGCACAGACGAGGCGTACCACTCGACGTCGTCTTCTTCCCGGCAGTTAGTCTGCAATGAGAATGGTTGCTCAATTGTTCAGTGGAGGAAACTGAACGGCTGAGTGGGCTTAGCAACGCTGTATTAAAATGTAACCCGACTTTGCGGGCTGACATACTGACGGCTCTTTTTAATAATTTCCTGCAAACAAAATATTTTCCGCAAATCATGGAAAAGGGCCATAATCACCCATATTTACAACCGTGATAGGCCAGAGCCTGCAAGCTACCGCCCTATCACCCTGCTTGACCCCGATAGTACATTATTTGCGTCTCTGATACTCTACAAGTTAGAGGATTGGCGTCCACAACAAGGAGACTTAGTGAACTGCAGATTGGCTGACGGCAGGGGATGGCAACAACAACTAACGGCTTCATATTAAATTGTCTTCAGGGAATGGTGTGCCTCCTACATTCGCTGCAGCCATTGACTTCTCCCAGGTTTTCGACACCATTAATCATAACCGCCTATAGGAGAAGTTAAAAAGCTGGCACATACCAGCACACCTCTCGCCTCCTTTCTTGATGGCCAAACATGAAGATACTATAGTCCAGGTGAGGCTGAGTGGGCAGGGAGACCTGACGCAGGAATTTAAGACATCTCCGGGCCTCCGTCAGGGATGTGTGTGGGCACCACTGCCTATTCAACTTCTACCTGGCCGACTTAGAGACACGACTGGAGGGGTTTGCTTTTACGCCACCGAAACTTGGGCCTTTAAAATCCGTTGGACGTCATACGCACATGATGTTATCTTGATCAAACACAGATGGCCTTCAAAGACTAATCAATGCCACCGTAGAATATGACTGAGAAAAGGATGTCATCATTAAAGGAAAGAAAACATTCTTTATACGGTTCTCTGACCGAGCTTCTAGACCAGCCGGTTTTACATGGAAGGTAGAAAATGATTTTATTTCCCCTACGACGGATGTTGAATATCTAGGGATTGTGTTTTCATCCTCATTGGAAAAGCATGAGGCCTTCGATAGACTTGGGTGCAAGGCTCTGCAGGGTGCATCGCAATTGAAATGCTTGCACCTCAGGTTTTACAAATTTACTATCAGACCATTGCTGGAATATTAGAAGATCACAATTGTCCCAGCACTGATCTATGGCCAGGAGTTGACTTGTACCTCCCGTGAAATTGATTGGGATCACCTTGAAGGCCTCACTTCGCAGAACGTTTTTAATGTACCAATAACACGCTTCGATTCGAATTGGGACTGACTTCGCTCAAGGCTTGGTTCCACTGGAAATGCTATCATTATACAGAAAATTGGTGACTTTGCAAAGGAGCTGCGCGTGAAAAAGCAGGGGTTGCCAATCAATCGACTTAGTTCCTTTGCGCGTTCTGTTTTAGCCGACAGAAGTGTTGTCCCTGAAATTTTGATGACTGTCGCTGTTTTGGTCAAGATGCTATCTTTTGGTAAGGACTGGATAGACGCAATTGGTCGGAGGCAGAGGCGTTGCTAGGGGGGGGCTTAGGGGGCTATAGCCCTGGGTCTTTTGGTTGTAGCCCTGGATAGAAGCTCAGCTGCCATAACCAAAATGCTAGCTAGCCCCAGGTCCCACCAGTCCCAACATTAGCTTAGCCCCTGATCTTTTCCAGACATAGCAACACCCCTGGTCGAAGGTGGTCTTATTGTCTTTACAATAGTTTATCTTGCTGTGACAAACCAATGGGTCAGTTGCCTGAATATCTGGAGCAATTCCTGCATCCATTCTGGAGACTGCAATTTCTTAGGTCTAGACTAAATTTAATCCCGACACGGGTGTCCTCCGTGTAACGTGCTCAGAGCCATTCAGACTAGAGTACACCTGACTTCTGAATGCAAGGCCGTTCAAGACACGAACTGCAGGTTTCTTGGTGGATTCGTTCTTAATCGGCCTGGCCGCCCACCACAGAGATTTGGGATCGGGCTGTTAGTGGTCCGGAGGTGAGCTTGACTATCGGGCTGTTAGTGGTCCGGAGGTGAGCTCGACTATCGGGCTGTTAGTGGTCCGGAGGGGAGCTCGACTATCGGGCTGTTAGTGGTCCGGAGGTGAGCTGGACTATTGCATTGTTGACATCTCTTTGTAGAACTGGATAGTGCCGGGCCGATAGCACAGTGAGTAGAGCGCTCGCTTTGACATCTGTGCAGAGCCTGCTGACACAGTTTCGAATCCCGGCAGCGCCAATCTCAGCCTTTCATCCTTCAGAGGTCGATAATAAATGAGCACCGTTGCACACCGTGGGTAATAATAAGCAGCGCTCAGATGCCTGAGGGGTCGTAGCGCTATATAAATGCTAAATCATTATTATTATAGTCCCCATCACTGACACATGGCTGAAGAATGGTCCGGACTCTTAGCTACACAGAAGAACCTTGTTTTGAGTCTTGGTTTTAGGCGGGTACGAGCTTCCACTGAGTTTGCTGGAATTTTGCACGATTTAATATGGATTTTGGATGAATTGTAGTCTAGCTTTACTTATAGTGTAAGGCTCTGTAATTGTGTGTGATACATTGTGCTTAGTTGAATTTTAGCTAGTTCTATATGTGAGGTTTACCAAATCACTACGTCTTTATTATTAACTAGAGCATTCCGGGGTGTTAACATTTCATGGTTGATGATAACATAGGTTTTTGGAGAATACTAACAGAATCACTATATTTTTTAATGGTATTTGTGTGTCATGTCTGTTTCGTTAAAATTATGTTAGGTTAACTTGGTTCAGTCAATTCTTTTAAAAAATTAACTAAATAGGGCATTATTGGAGAGGAGATGGCCATGGAGCAACAGGTTTAACGCACATGAACGCTTTCTACAGGTAAGAAAGGGAATAAGGGGGTGGGGGGGTTAACGTTTCAGACCTCGACACCCAAACTGCCGGCACTCTGGGAAGCCGAGTCCAGAGGGGCAGTGGTGCATTTCGGAAGGGGCTGCGGAACGCCCCAGCATCTTACCCGACTGACCCAGACATCTGCTGAATACCCCTAAATTCAGGTTTTGACGTTTCTCGGGTGTTGGGGGCGGGACTTGCTTTCAGGTAAAGCGGCGGCGTTGTCGAAAGCACGCCCTCCCAATATTCCGGCCAGCGAGTACTTTCTTGCTGACCTCACCTCGTTCGAAGCAGGTGTCCTAAATTGGTTTACTTAGCGCCAAGATACCCTTTGAATGGTGGTAGAGCACTTTACAAAACGTGTACCATACCGTACCCCTTATTAACCCCCTTATTAAAAGTGTTATGCCATCCATGACTAGTAGGAATTTGCAAAGCCAAGAGGTAATGGACGCTGTATTTCAAGTGCATCCTAAACAGTTCATGCCAGGACTGAAGGGGAGCAAAAAAGCACACCGTTACAAATTATAGCAAGTAAGAGCTAAAGAAACAGATTTTAATTTTTAAAAAAAGTAGACCAAAACAAAGACGGTTCTGCCACAACTCAGACATCAGGGACTCTTTAGTTAAATAAGCAGCAGAGGCCACCGATTGCAAGTAAGTGACAAAAAGAACGTTCACCTTTCAGAGAATCTCGATGGCAGAAATAAGGCAAAGGGAATAGAGACATCAGTGAAGCCGGGACACATTCCTCTGCCTTTGCCATGTACCCTCAATACCCACTAATAGTTGCTAGAACAGAGCAGCCTTTAAGAGCCAACATTTTCACAATGATGCCCTTGGCTCAACCTGCAGCATAAGAAATCCAAGCAGGCAGTCCTGACCGGGGGACACACTGGTTCTGAACGGAACACACAGAACACACACGAACACAAAAACACACACACAGGAACGCAGTGTAACCCGGGTATCAAACCCGCATGACGGTAAAATGAACTCCTAAAAAGAACAGTTGAAATAAATGATAATGTAATGGTAGAAATCACGCACAATGCTTGTAACGCTCATACTATTCACAGCCATGAATAAATGGCGATTTTTAAGATCCGATTGTGGGGGTTAAAGGTTACGACTGGGTTACAGCCCTGCAGTGGCGTCGCTAGGGGGGCCGCCCCCCCCCTGTGAAACCATGCCCCAACCCCTTGTGCCCCCCTGCCTAAAACGAGCAGTGACCATGTTCTACCCTTACATTCATCTGTGCCCCCCTACTTTTGTCTTTGTCCCCCTCTGTGCCCCTCCTACATTTGATTCCTGGCGACACCACTGCAGCCCTGCCAACACACCTGTGATTGTACGCTGTCGCCTTGCTTTGAACAGGAGCAAAGGCGCGTTGTTAATCCTGCAGCAGAGCGCTGGTTAGCGAGTCCCTTCTCGGCTGCTGAGCCACTCATCCAGCGCCAGTGTCAGGGAGCGACAGAGGAGCTGTCACAGCCCTTGGCTGAGTGAGGACGGTGACAGATGGGCCGTCCACGTGCGTCACCACAATATGGCAGCACTCACTCGCGCAAATGTCACAAGACAGGCTGCTGATGGATTCATGAAGCGGTGCTCCTCCAGGCCTAGGGGAGGCGCCACGGCCTGGAAGGAGGAGCGGGGGTGGGGGATATAATGGCCCGGCAGCCCAAGTTAACGGCCCAAGCAAAGGGAGGGCCATTACCCCTGTTACAGGGGCTTAAAGCCATTAGCACGCCGGGCTACCAAAGCGGTAACCCAGGGTGCTAGAAAAAGTATGGACTAAAATACTGTCTTAATATGGCCGCCATGGAAAGGGGAGGCGGGCCTCCATACTGAGCTCCTCTGCCCCTTTCATGGCAGCCTGCGGGAGCAAAGGGGAAGGAGCAGTGGTGAGCTCTTCTCCCCCCCCCTCCCCAGCTCCACTACTCCCGCCAGGCTCCACTTCTTCCCCTCCCCCCCCAGGCTCTACTACCCCCCTCCTCCCCCCAGGCTCTACTTCCCTGTCTCCCCAGCTCCACTACTTCCCTTCCCCCAAGGCCCCACTTCTTTCCCTCCCCCCAGGCCCCACTTCTTTCCCCCTCCCCCCAGGCTCCACTTCTTCCCCCCCACCCCCAAGCCCCACTTCTCCCCCCCAGGCCCCACTTCTTCCCCCCCTCCCCAGGCCCCACTTCTTTCCCTCCCCCCAGGCCCCACTTTTTTCCCTCCCCCCAGGCCCCACTTCTTCCCCCCTGCCCCCAGGCTCCACTTCTTCCCCCCTCCCCCCAGGCTCCACTTCTTCCCCCCCTCCCCCCAGGCTCCACTTCTTCCCCTCCACCCCCCCAAGCCCCACTTCTTTCCCTCCCCCCAGGCCCCACTTCTTCCCCCCTCTCCCCAGGCTCCACTTCTTCCCCCCCCCCCAAGCCCCACTTCTTCCCCCCTCCCCAGGCTCCACTTCTCCCCCCTCTCCCCAGGCTCCACTTCTTCCCCCCTCCCCAGGCTCCACTTCTTCCCTTCCCCCCAGGCCCCACGTCTTACCTTCCCCCCAGGCTCCACTTCTTCCCCCTCCCCCCAGACCCCACATCTCCCCCCTCCCCCCAGACCCCACATCTCCCCCCTCCCCCCAGACCCCACTTCTACCCCCCCCAGCTCTCTCCCCAGGCCCCACTTCTTCCCCCTCCCCCAGGCTCCACTTCTTCCCCTCCAGGCTCCACTTCTTCCCCCCCCCCCAGGCTCCACTTCTCCCCCCCCCCCAGGCTCCACTTATTCCCTTCCCCCCAGGCTCCACTTCTTCCCCCTCCCCCCAGGCTCCACTTCTTCCCCCAGGCCCCACTTCTTCCCCCCCTCCCCCAGGCTCCACTTCTTCCCCTCCCCAGCTCCCTCCCCAGCGCCATTTCATCCCTCCAGCTCCAAGTCCCCTTTCTCCACACCTCCACTTCCCCTCTCCCTTCTAAGCCCACTGGCTCAAACTATGAATTCGACCCCCTTTTCCCCTCCAGCCCTTCTTCCTTGCTCTCTCCCCTGCGCCCCTGGGCCCATCCTCCTCTCCTCTTGCTCCTCCGGCTCTTTCCACATAAGCCCATTTTCTTCAGCTCAGCTCGCCCCCTGCAGCCGGATTCTCCACCACAATCTAATTCCCCCATGGTTTCGGTCTCCTCTTTACTCCCCTGCATCTTGCCCCCTCCCCTCTTCCACCTCAGACTTCTGCATGTCCGAAGCCCTTCCTTCGGGTGTTCCTACTCTTGAGTTTACAAACCTTGTTAGGTGCCAGCAGCGAAGCTGTTATGCACCTGGGCGTTTCTCAGCACTCATTGTGTCCTGAGGATTTGAAATACTTTGTCTCACTAATGGCATTGAATGGGGTACACGGCTATGTGGGTCACAAGTATCCTGCCGGACATTGCGTTGAATGGGGCATAAGGAAGCGTGAGCCTCAAGCATCCTGCCGGACATTGCATTAAATGGGGTATAAGGATATGTGGGTCCAAGCATCCTGCATGACATTGCGTTGAATGGGGCATAAGGAAATGTGGGCCCCAAGCATCCTGCCTGACATTGCGTTGAATGGGGCATAAGGAAGCGTGAGCCTCAAGCATCCTGCCTGACATTGCGTTGAATGGGGCATAAGGATATGTAGGTCCCAAGCATCCTGTCTGACATTGCTTTGAACGGGGCATAAGGATATGTGGGTCCTAAGCATCCTGCCTGACATTGCGTTGAATGGGGCATAAGGATATGTGGGTATCAAGCATCCTGCCTGACAATGCATTGAATGGGGCATAAGGATATGTGGATCCCAAGCATCCCGTCGGCCATTGTGTTGAATGGGGCATAAGGATATGTGGGTCCCAAGCATCCTGCCTGACATTGCTTTGAATGGGGCATAAGGATATGTGGGTATCAAGCATCCTGCCTGACATTGCGTTGAATGGGGCATAAGGATATGTGGGTCCCAAGCATCCTGTCGGCCATTGCGTTGAACGGGGCATAAGGATATGTGGGTCCCATGCATCCCGTCGGCCATTGCGTTGAACGGGGCATAAGGATATGTGGGTCCCAAGCATCCTGTCTGACATAGCGTTGAATGGGGCATAAGGCTATGTGGGTCCCAAGCATCCTGCCTGACATTGCGTTGAATGGGGCATAAGGATATGTGGATCCCAAGCATCCTGCCTGACATTGCGTTGAATGGGCATAAGGATATGTGGGTCCCAAGAATCCTACCTGACATTGCGTTGAACGGGGCATAAGGATATGTGGGTCCCAAGCATCCTGCCTGACATTGCGTTGAATGGGCATAAAGATACGTGGGTCCCAAGCATCCTGCCTGACATTGCATTGAATGGGCATAAGGATGCGTGGGTCCCAAGCATACTGCCTGACATTGCGTTGAATGGGGCATAAGGATATGTGGGTCCCAAGCATCCTGCCTGACATTGCATTGAATGGGCATAAGGATGCGTGGGTCCCAAGCATCCTGCCTGACATTGCGTTGAATGGGGCATAAGGATATGTGGGTCCCAAGCATCTTGCCTGACATTGCGTTGAATGGGGCATAAGTAAGCGTGGGCCTCAAGCATCCTGCCTGACATTGCGTTGAATGGGGCATAAGGCTATGTGGGTCCCAAGCATCCTGCCCGACATTGCGTTGAATGGGGCATAAGGCTATGTGGGTCCCAAGCATCCTGCCTGACATTGCGTTGAATGGGGCATAAGGAAGCGTGGGCCTCGAGCATCCTGCCTGACATTACGTTGAATGGGGCATAAGGATAAGTGGGTCCCAAGCATCCTGCCTGACATTGCGTTGAATGGGGCATAATGATACGTGGGTCCCAAGCATCCTACCTGACATTGCATTGAACGGGGCATAAGGATATGTGGGTCCCAAGCATCCTGCCTGACATTGCGTTGAATGGGCATAAGGATACGTGGGTCCCAAGCATCCTACCTGACATTGCATTGAACGGGGCATAAGGATATGTGGGTCCCAAGCATCCTGCCTGACATTGCGTTGAATGGGCATAAGGATACGTGGGTCCCAAGCATCCTGCCTGACATTGCGTTGAATGGGCATAAGAATACGTGGGTCCCAAGCATCCTACCTGACATTGCATTGAACGGGGCATAAGGATATGTGGGTCCCAAGCATCCTGCCTGACATTGCGTTGAATGGGGCATAAGGCTATGTGGGTCCCAAGCATCCTGCCTGACATTGCGTTGAATGGGGCATAAGGATACGTGGGTCCCAAGCATCCTGCCTGACATTGCGTTGAATGGGGCATAAAGAAACCTAGGCCCCAAGCTTCCCGCCTGCCGTTGTTTTGGGGGTCATTGTGAAAGGGAGTGTGAGTATTAGGGTGTGGACGCGAGGTTGAGGATGCAAATGAGTGTGTGCGAGAGAGCGGGATAGAGGACGGGTGAAAGAATTAGGGTGGATGTGGTCTGGGAATGCTTGTGAAAGTCTAAATGTCAGTGCTTGGTAGAGTGCATAGGAGTATGTTTCAGTGTGCAGGAGTATGTTTCAGAGAGTAAGTTTCAGTGTGCAGGAGTATGTTTCAGTGTGCAGGAGTATGTTTCAGAGAGTAAGTTTCAGTGTGCAGGAGTATGTTTCAGTGTGCAGGAGTATGTTTCAGAGAGTAAGTTTCAGTGTGCAGGAGTATGTTTCAGAGGGTAAGTTTCAGTGTGCAGGAGTACGTTTGAGAGTGCAGGAGTATGTTTGAGTAAATAGGTGTATGGTTGAGTGTGCAGGAGTATGTTTGAGTGAATAGGTGTATGGTTGATTGTGCAGGAGTATGTTTGAGTGAATAGGTGTATGGTTGAGTGTGCAGGAGTATGTTTGAGAGTGCAGGAGTATGTTTGAGAGTGCAGGAGTATGTTTGAGTAAATAGGTGTATGGTTGAGTGTGCAGGAGTATGTTTGAGAGTGCAGGAGTATGTTTGAGTAAACAGGTGTATGGTTGAGTGTGCAGGAGTATGTTTGAGAGTGTAGGAGTATGTTTGAGAGTGCAGGAGTATGTTTGAGAGTGCAGGAGTATATTTGAGAGTGCAGGAGTATGTTTGAGTAAATAGGTGTATGGTTGAGTGTGCAGGAGTATGTTTGAGAGTGTAGGAGTATGTTTGAGAGTGCAGGAGTATGTTTGAGAGTGCAGGAGTATGTTTGAGAGTGCAGGAGTATGTTTGAGTAAACAGGTGTATGGTTGAGTGTGCAGGAGTATGTTTGAGAGTGTAGGAGTATGTTTGAGAGTGCAGGAGTATGTTTGAGAGTGCAGGAGTATATTTGAGAGTGCAGGAGTATGTTTGAGTAAATAGGTGTATGGTTGAGAGTGCAGGAGTATGGTTGAGTGTGCAGGAGTATGGTTGAGTGTGCAGGAGTATGGTTGAGAGTGCAGGAGTATGGTTGAGAGTGCAGGAGTATGTTTGAGTGAATAGGTGTATGGTTGAGTGTGCAGGAGTGTGTTTGAGAGTGCAGGAGTATGTTTGAGAGTGCAGGAGTATGTTTGAGAGTGCAGGAGTATGTTTGAGAGTGCAGGAGTATGTTTGAGTAAATAGGTGTATGGTTGAGTGTGCAGGAGTATGTTTGAGTGTGCAGGAGTATGTTTGAGAGTGCAGGAGTATGTTTGAGTAAATAGGTGTATGGTTGAGTGTGCAGGAGTATGTTTGAGAGTGCAGGAGTATGTTTGAGAGTGCAGGAGTATGTTTGAGAGTGCAGGAGTATGTTTGAGTAAATAGGTGTATGTTTGAGAGTGCAGGAGTATGTTTGAGAGTGCAGGAGTATATTTGAGAGTGCAGGAGTATGTTTGAGTAAATAGGTGTATGGTTGAGAGTGCAGGAGCATGGTTGAGTGTGCAGGAGTATGGTTGAGAGTGCAGGAGTATGGTTGAGAGTGCAGGAGTATGGTTGAGAGTGCAGGAGTATGGTTGAGAGTGCAGGAGTATGTTTGAGTGAATAGGTGTATGGTTGAGTGTGCAGGAGTATGTTTGAGTGAATAGGTGTATGGTTGAGTGTGCAGGAGTATGGTTGAGAGTGCAGGAGTATGTTTGAGAGTGCAGGAGTATGTTTGAGATTGCAGGAGTATGTTTGAGATTGCAGGAGTATGTTTGAGTAAATAGGTGTATGGTTGAGTGTGCAGGAGTATGTTTGAGTGAATAGGTGTATGGTTGAGTGTGCAGGAGTATGTTTGAGATTGCAGGAGTATGTTTGAGTAAATAGGTGTATGGTTGAGTGTGCAGGAGTATGTTTGAGTAAATAGGTGTATGGTTGAGTGTGCAGGAGTATGTTTGAGTGAATAGGTGTATGTTTGAGAGTGCAGGAGTATGTTTGAGAGTGCAGGAGTATGTTTGAGTAAATAGGTGTATGGTTGAGTGTGCAGGAGAATGTTTGAGAGTGCAGGAGTATGTTTGAGAGTGCAGGAGTATGTTTGAGTAAATAGGTGTATGGTTGAGTGTGCAGGAGTATGTTTGAGAGTGCAGGAGTATGTTTGAGAGTGCAGGAGTATGTTTGAGAGTGCAGGAGTATGTTTGAGTAAATAGGTGTATGTTTGAGAGTGCAGGAGTATGTTTGAGAGTGCAGGAGTATGTTTGAGAGTGCAGGAGTATGTTTGAGTAAATAGGTGTATGTTTGAGAGTGCAGGAGTATGTTTGAGAGTGCAGGAGTATGTTTGAGAGTGCAGGAGTATGTTTGAGAGTGCAGGAGTATGGTTGAGAGTGCAGGAGTATGTTTGAGAGTGCATGAGTATGTTTGAGAGTGCAGGAGTATGTTTGAGAGTGCAGGAGTATGTTTGAGAGTGCAGGAGTATGTTTGAGTAAATAGGTGTATGGTTGAGTGTGCAGGAGTATGGTTGAGAGTGCAGGAGTATGGTTGAGAGTGCAGGAGTATGGTTGAGAGTGCAGGAGTATGTTTGAGAGTGCAGGAGTATGTTTGAGTAAATAGGTGTATGTTTGAGAGTGTAGGAGTATGTTTGAGAATGCAGGAGTATGTTTGAGAGTGCAGGAGTATGTTTGAGTAAATAGGTGTATGGTTGAGTGTGCAAGAGTATGGTTGAGTGTGCAGGAGTATGGTTGAGTGTGCAGGAGTATGGTTGAGAGTGCAGGAGTATGTTTGAGAGTGCAGGAGTATGTTTGAGTAAATAGGTGTATGGTTGAGTGTGCAGGAGTATGTTTGAGAGTGCAGGAGTATGTTTGAGTAAATAGGTGTATGGTTGAGTGTGCAAGAGTATGGTTGAGTGTGCAGGAGTATGGTTGAGTGTGCAGGAGTATGGTTGAGTGTGCAGGAGTATGGTTGAGTAAATAGGTGTATGGTTGAGTGTGCAGGAGTATGTTTGAGAGTGCAGGAGTATGTTTGAGAGTGCAGGAGTATGGTTGAGAGTGCAGGAGTATGGTTGAGAGTGCAGGAGTATGGTTGAGAGAGCAGGAGTATGGTTGAGAGAGCAGGAGTATGGTTGAGAGTGCAGGAGTATGTTTGAGAGTGCAGGAGTATGGTTGAGTAAATAGGAGTATGGTTGAGTGTGCAGGAGTATGGTTGAGTGTGCAGGAGTATGGTTGAGTGTGCAGGAGTATGGTTGAGAGTGCAGGAGTATGGTTGAGAGTGCAGGAGTATGGTTGAGAGTGCAGGAGTATGGTTGAGAGTGCAGGAGTATGGTTGAGAGTGCAGGAGTATGGTTGAGAGTGCAGGAGTATGTTTGAGTAAATAGGTGTATGGTTGAGAGTGCAGGAGTATGTTTGAGAGTGCAGGAGTATGTTTGAGAGTGCAGGAGTATGTTTGAGTAAATAGGTGTATGTTTGAGAGTGCAGGAGTATGTTTGAGAATGCAGGAGTATGTTTGAGAATGCAGGAGTATGTTTGAGTAAATATGTGTATGGTTGAGAGTGCAGGAGTATGTTTGAGAGTGCAGGAGTATGTTTGAGAGTGCAGGAGTATGTTTGAGTAAATAGGTGTATGGTTGAGTGTGCAAGAGTATGGTTGAGTGTGCAGGAGTATGGTTGAGCCCCTCACCCCACTCCCTGATTCCACCACGGGCCACTTCCCCAGGGGTTCTGTTTTGCCATTGTATGTACACACGTTTTGACTACTTTGAATGAACACGTGCGTCCATGTCTGTAAGACTGCGATTGGTGCATTTTTATAATAAGTGGGTCTGTATGCATTGCAAGTAAAAGGGGGGGGGGGCAGTGTGCTTCTGTGCACCTCCGCGCATGCGCCTCCCACATGTTTCAGGGGGCAATAGCCATTATTAAACACCACCCAGGTTTCGGCTTTGATGAAATTTACCTCCACAAAAACACAATTCATAGGAGTTTCATGAGAAAATCGTCAGGAACTGGAGAAGGCCCCTTTCATGAGCAGATAAAGGCGGCAGGTTCAACCAGCACAACGATTTAACGAAGACCTGTACATCTTTTATTAATTCAGAAAATAGACATATTTATTCATTGATCATCTCAATTCAGGACTATTGACTGATCAGGAAAATGAAGTCCAAATAAAGAGGCACGCTACGACCATCATAAAAGCTGAAAAATGGACTCCAAGCCGGTACCGCAACTGGGGAATATTGAGCCGACTGTTTTATTAAAAGAACGATATATCCTTGTTTTCTTGCTTATACGTGTCAGTGCCTTGGGCAACTTCGCTGCTTTAAGAGTGGGCCTGCTTTGTTTGACTGGCCCACAAGGAGGCCTTTATTTGAGACAGGAAGAGTTGGTTGGGCACTTGGTTTTGCATCTAAGGGAGCAGTAACCAATCAGCTGAAGGGATTTAAAGCCATCCACAGGAGGGCAAATCAGCTGAAGGGATTTATAGCCATCCAAAAGGAGGACCAATCAGCTGAAGGGATTTATAGCCATCCAAAAGGAGGGCCAATCAGCTGAAGGGATTTATAGCCATCCAAAAGGAGGGCCAATCAGCTGAAGGGATTTAAAGCCATCCGCAGGAGGGCCAATCAGCTGAAGGGATTTGTATCCATTCAAAGGAGGACCTTCCATCCTTGTGTTTATAAATGATCTGCAGGTATAGTCCTCACCTTTTGGGCTACTGAAGGACCATTAACCCCAGAAATAAGGGGCAAACACAACCCCATCATGCCAGGCACGAGAGGGCATCCATGGCAGGAGGCATGCAGGGCGAAGAGTGCCTTCACGACAGGGAGAAGTGAGGCTAGTATACAGCAGGTGGGCCTCAGTGCCAGTAATGTACCCCTAACTGCTAGCAGCTGGTGGCACACTGGCGAGGACTTGGAGACATTTCAAAAATGGAGTGCTGTTCTAGCGAACATTCAGAGCATTTGGGAAGGCTCCTAATCAACGACAGATGTCACAAAGGCTGTGTTCAGTGAAGGGCACGGCTGGCACCCAATTACTTCGGGTGGAAGGTTTGGAAGGCCTGCCTATCCCACCCATTGGCAGAGGATAAGGTGGTAGTTGGCATACTTGCTCCTTTTTTGATAGGGGGAGGGCAGTCGAGAGGCATCGGTCTGTGGCAGGCAGCACCCTTGAAGGAGCAGTCTGTGTGCGCCCATGCCAGCAGCATCCTCCTGAATAGGCTATTGAATTCAGCGTGCCAGGGCACTGTGAAGTGCCCACATACATTGGGCAGAAGCCAGGGCCCTTGGCAGGGCAGACCCAAGGCACCTGTTCAGAGGCTGAGGCTCACAAGAAGGCAAACAAACAGCAGCGGGCACAAGCCTGCCACCATTCTGCCCATGACTAGGGCCTTTGACTGGGCACTAAAAGCAGGCACGTGGGTCAAAGCTGTGCCTCCAAGGAACCGTGTGCAAAAGTGCTGCCAAGCCCGGGCACACAAAGGAGGCATGGAAAGGAACCTAGGCAAGCGTGGCCAGATTCAAATTAGATAGACAGTACCCTTGCCTTGCAGTACACAATAGCTGACCAGCACCGCGCAATGATTACCTCACTGTCCCAGCCTCACGGCTTCGATGAGCTATAAAAGGCAGGTGTTCCTGTCCAGACTCACTGCTACCGATTCTTTCAACCTAGTTGGTGAATGATTGGGTCAGCCCTGAGGGGTTTGGAAAGAGGTCTTAGCAGTAGTCGGTTAACCCAGTGAATAATATCACAGCTTTATACATTCTGCAGTCCTGGGAAGCTAAAGTGTTGCCCTGTTGAACTAAAGAGCCACTTTTCCCGGCTGTTTGACCTACACAACAGCTGGCAATATGCAGGTCAAACGGAAGCGGGCCTGCTCAGACAGACACTGGTCACGTGGTTTGCTCCAATACTGCCAGGTCAGATCCAGTGTTGTATTTTTAAAGCTTCCAGTGCCTGTCTTCTGTCTTGCAGTCTCCTCTCTCACTGCCAGCTCGCCTGGGCTCTGTTACTCCAGGGACACACCTGCTCCTCCTTTCCCGAGTCGCTTGAGCTCAGGTCATTTTCTCCCAAGGCATGCCTTCCCGTCCTTGTCAACTTCCAGGCCAGGTCTCCACTAAACCCCAGTGTGCACTGTTATTTCCCAGGTCACAAACTCTATGCGCACAATGAAGTCATTATTGACCTCTGCCAATCTGAAAGCTCAAAATGCAGTCAATAACTGCTGATATTGACTGCATTCAGGACAATCAGACTTCAGAACCAGCCGGCGAAATAACAAAGCATTTCTCAAAGTGACAGCTAAAACATAAAAACGCCCACTTTAACCTTGCACCTCGCACCTAACACCAGTTCATGCGAAAACAGTTTCAGATCCACCAAGTTTGCAATAAAATGGCTACCTAAACATGACACCTAGTTATTTGCATTTTAGCAAATTCTCCACATTTAACAACATGTTTTGTGCACCTTAATTACTATTAAAGTTAAGTTTTACTTCAGCACCACAACTCCGAACCTTGACTGCTCGTGGCACTTTATGCCAATAACAGACCTCAGGAGGGGTCCTTCTCGCTTGGAATAATTAACCTTACCTAACTCATGGGTAGCTCATTCTCAAGGATTCCAGTTTTTACTGATTTGTACACATAAATACAGACTGATCTCAATCTGCTTTCGGTCTGTATTTATTTAGAAAAATGGAAAAAACAGGTCTGTTTGGTCCTCTATGATGTCACTCAAACATCGCATGCAATCAATCACATTGCAGATTGGCAGCATGGAGCGTGTAAAAGTTGCATAAAAAATAGCATTGAAGTCCTTCAAATTGCTGACAGCATATACCTTAAGGCAGCAGCAGTCACAGGAGCAACCGTTTGTTGTTATGGAAAAACAGAGCTAGCGTTTCTTTCCTAAATGTCTGCATGTGCGCGTTAACAAATGCATTTTTTTATTAGACTAAATGCAGAAAATAACTGGTTGCCAATCAGATTTTTATATGAAAAAAAATAAATGGGGATAAATACTGAAAAAAAGCCAAAAAAATAAATATGGATAAATGCAGACAGATAGGCAGACAAATACATAAAACAGAGAGCCTTACTCATTATCCTACAATAATGACCACTTCCTAGGTCTAAAAAGCTGTATGCCTACCTGGTCACGTCCGATCTCTTACTTTAGAAGTCGTGTCTCTTGCAGGTCACATCCGATTTATTACGTCCAGTGCCGGCACACCTGGGGCTAGATTACAGGCCCAGCAGCGCGGTACTCTGTTGGTGCCGCTTAAAAAACTCTGCATTCCCCATCGAGTAAGCAATTGTTCCCCTCATTTTGTTACTTACGCACAAGATGGGCTACCTTGAGAACATCAATCTTCTACTTGCTGTGCAAAAAGCCCGGCAGCTTGCCATTGTTGACAGGTACCTGTATGAGATTGGACCCTTTACCTAGTACTACACAAGAATCTACACTAACCTACCCAGGCGTGCTCAAGACCCTTTCCTCTAGACCCTCCTCACAAGTAAATTACCTCCCCTCTCCTAACCTCGTCACACAATTCTCAGAGGTGTTCGATATCACTCTGCGTTATCTCCGCTTAGTAACTGCTTAATCAAGAAACCTCTACACAATGAAGACATAACAAACACCACTTTGAAGTGTGCCCTACTGAACACCCGCTCCCTTATTAAGCATGCAACTATTATTCATGACTACATAGATCAGATGCTAAATCGACTACTTCTTAATGAAACTTGTACAACAGAGACTAGCGGTCCGTCGATTACCCGTAGTAACTCCATATGGATACACTGCCCACTGGTTGAACCGTACTTTAGGCCAGGGTGGGGGCGTTGCAATCATTGCTAAAAACTCAGCTGGGGCTATTTCAAGTACCCAGCTCCTGCATAGATTGCGAAATTCTTCATGTCAAAATGACGCCTACGAAGCAAAGCTGTATTAATGTCGTGCTAGTACATCGCCCTCCATCCAACAAGCCCAATTTCAATCAAGACATGGTACATATTTTACATGATCTACAAGGCCGGAATTGTGCAACGGATTGTAACAGCTGGCAAAAAAATAACAATGACAAAGAGGCGATTGCCCTTGAAAAAGCCTTAAACAATTCCGAGTTTCATGTTTTCAATGGCTCCCCGACTCACGATAACGGCAAAGTCTCAGACTGGGTCATGGGTCGGAATATTGGTGATCAAATGGTCAGTACTCGACCATGTATCTGGTCTGACCACCACGTCATTTTATTTCAGTCCAAATTTCAACATCCTATTCTAAAAAAAGAATAACCCACCTCAACAGATGTTCAATCGTAACCTTAAAAAGGTTACTTCTGAAAACCTAAAAGAAGGCTTGATCTTGATAACGAACACCACTACTTACCAAGATACTCCCACAACTCTAGTGGACTCTTTTCATTTCTCTTTCAATTACACTCCAGACTCAGTGGCCCCAGTTAGAAGTAAACCTGTTAGGGAGAATGCTGGCCACCAAAGTTGGTACACTCCAGAGCTACGGCTGATGAAAAAACATAAAAGACAAGCAGAGACCAGAGCGTTAAAATGTCCTACCGAGCAAACGAAAGCTATCTGGAAGGCGCTGGATAAAGATTATAAAACTGATTTTTGATGCCAAGAAAAGTTTCTTTAACACACAAATAAAAGGAATCAGAAAACAATACTAAGAAGCTCTTTGACATCGTAAAATCTTTGGAAAAGTCTGGCTTCCCCTGCACCCTCGTGCGCTACACGGATCAAGACTGCCTTAAGATTCAAACGGCTTTTGAAACCAAAGTCGAGAAAGCCCGTGACAAAATTAGACTGAACCTAAACAAAAACCCTACTGTGTTTGCCACTTCTTACCATTCAGAGCAAACAGACCCTCACTACATTCTGCTTTACTCCCATCACCGTTGCAGGTCTGCTAATTAGAGTATCTTCTCTGCGTCCCTCTCAATGCTGGGAAAATGTCATTAATTGTACAACACAAAGAAATATTAACTCCTTTCCGTGTCAGATTTGTACATTCCTAATTTTTCTATAACCAAGTCCCCGATGGAATCAAAAAAAGTCACCGTTAAACCTCTGATCAAAAAACCTGGTCTTGACCCAAAAGAGCCGAACAATCGACGACCCATTATGAACTGTAATTTTCTTTTGAAAATTCTGCACAAGAGCACAACACTACAGTTGCAATCTTTTGTCGAGGCGAACGACATTTTACATGCTAGGCAATCAGGTTTCTGCCCATTCTATAGCAGAGAGACAGTCCTTTTGGATCTTCAATCACATTTGCCGAGTATCGCGGATAAAAGAAAAGTTGGACTACTCGTACTTTTGGACTAATCGGCATCTTTTCATCTGCGGGACCGTGATGGTCTACTTTACACTCTCTGGGACATTGGTCAAGGCAGTGATGATGCCGTTAAGAGGGTTCAGTCACTTATTTGACACTGGAGCCCCAGAGTCTGCTGGAGTGATGCTACCTTGCCCTTGACTCCCATATTATGTGGAGTCCCTCAGGGAGTAGGCATTTCCTGCGTACCCTTCAATCTCTATATAAGACCACTCGGTGACCTCCTGGACAACCTCAGGGTGTTTTATTACCAACATCGCTGATGACACATGGTTGGTCTGTGAACTGTCCGGTCACCATGATTTAGATTAAATTACTCTTCGAACCATCTTATAACCATATCGAATCATGGATTAATAAGAACTGGACGTGCATCAACGACAATAAAACCGAGGTGTTGATTTTTGGTGCTACCCATGTTTGCTCCAAATTTGACTCCAGATATACGTCCTTTCTAATCAACCACTGTCACATTGAAGTAGCTAAGAAAGTCAAAACTTTAGGCTTTCACCTTAATTCCACATTAAACTCAGATTCTCACGTCAATCAGACTGCCACAAACTGCACCGACTACCTGCGTCTGCTTAAGAACCTACACCCTTTTCTTTCAGAATCGAACTGCTCTACTGTTGCCCGTGCGACCATTCTTTCTAGGCTGGATTACGGTAATGCACTCTCAGTATGGGCAAAAAAGAAAAGACACTCTGATACTACAAGTCATACGAAATGACGCTGTGGGGATAGTCAAAGGGAAATCCAGACGCGATCATATCTCGCATAGCCGGCAAGACCTCCACCGGCTACCTATTGCTGCAAGATTGAAATTGAAGGCGGCAGTGCTCGTGCATAAGTCTCGATATGGCAATGCTCCTAGATATATTAAGAACCTTGTGCCTGTGTACAAACCTACTAGAGCACTGAGGTCCGCCACACTAGCTATGCCTAGGATACCCACATTTAAACTGGCAAACAGCATGGGAAGATCTTTCACCATTCAAGCTGCACAAATTTGGAATATGCTCCCTTTGGATTTAAGTTCCCCAGGTGTCCTGAGTCACTTTCTGTGTCACTACTGAATCTCTCGTTGTCCCTTTAAGGTCCTGGGTTTGCGTTTTTGGCGCTCCGATACCTGTGGGTTACCAGCGCCCTAAAAACAAAAATAATTACAGGAACTTTGCACTGGTGTAAAATTGCACCGTATTAGCACTATGGAGAAGTTTGTCCTAGC
Source organism: Ambystoma mexicanum (assembly GCF_040938575.1). Classification (NCBI taxonomy): domain Eukaryota; kingdom Metazoa; phylum Chordata; class Amphibia; order Caudata; family Ambystomatidae; genus Ambystoma; species Ambystoma mexicanum. The sequence goes on along the minus strand of NC_090932.1, from coordinate 1,621,009,923 downwards.
CAGTACTTAAAGTGGGCTGGGGCTAGCCAGGGCAGAGCCCTCGCAGGCTCCGAAAATTGTGTCCGAGATGGGGCACTGCTGGGGCTCCCTTAACTCCCCTGCTAAACCCCAGGCCACCAGGTTCCTAGAAGCCAGAGCTTTTTTTCTAAAGCCTGAAGCTCTCGCGTACAAGCCAGAGCTTCAGGCTTTAGGGGGAAAAAAAGCCTCGCGTTTTCATGGTGTCACGGCGCCGACCCCCTGCCAGGGGTGTGGCCTAACAGGTAGCATTTAGGTGTGGTCATTGTTGCATCTTAATTACAGCGGTGACCCCCCACCCCCTTAAGAGTCCCGGGTCAAGTTTGAAGGCCACTTCAAGCACCAGTCCAAAAAACATTGGGGCCATATTAGAAAACATTTGCACCGTGACAAGAGTAAGGTTTCTGGATTTCTTTAGATATTTTCGAACGTGCCAAGATGCTGCTTCCGGGCGCTTTGAAAAACACTTGAGAAACCCCTAGGGGAGGCGATTGGAAACAGACTGGCACTGCAGGTCAATCTAGCCCTTCCCCGACCACCTGCCATGCTGAAGTATCTGGGAAAATGCGCCCTGTTCTTCTGAGCCGTGTTAAATGGATCCATGAATATTTCATCGCACAATCCAAGCGACCCTCGTTTACACGAATATTCGTCACCTTTCGTGAGCAATTGCTGGCAGAAAGGAACACGCATTGGCAACGCAAACAGTTCGGCCTTTTGTGTAGGCCTAAAACCGGCATTTGCCAGGCGCTGCCGAAATGGTACCAAATGCCCGTTAGTGGTAGAAGCTGCAAAAAGGGCCGAGCACCTGGGCGCATCATAGCAGTGCCTGGCAGCTGCTTATGTAATACCTGTGCACAAGCCATACCCAATGGCTTTGGCAATGCTGGTTTTTAAAGGGACTCTGAAAGACGTGCATACTGCTTATTAACCAAGCGGCTGAAGGCACACTTAATTGGGACATTTTTAGTACACCTGTATCCCATTTATAGGTAAATTGAATGCTTAGAAATTACACTGGCAGGCACGTCAAGCACGGCATTTAATCTCACTGCTTGATAAAGCTAGCTCATACAAATCACAGAAGGATGCGTTTTGGGTGGGAATGGCCAGAGGGATTAGCATGGCCATGGGCAGTCAATGGATAGGCAAACATTCAAACACCACCTTAAAGCTTCCGCTTTCCACCACATGTCCCAAATGTCTGCACTCCAATGCAATAGTTTCAACTTTTAAGTCGCGCTTGAGCACCACCTAATAACCAAAACTAAAGAGTCCACAACAACAAACGAAACAACTTTGAGGGTCCATTCTATTGTGCAATACCCCAAATTTACACAAAGGCATTCTGAAATGAGTTTTATTACAACACAATTAGAACAGAGAACAAAAGTTACTAACTAGCCTTATCTTGACACAATACAGCATAAACCCGCCCACAGCCACTCCCCCACTAGGACCCAGATATATGCTTACCAATTCTAAGGCCGGTCCCCGCTCTCTCCCCAGGGAAATGGCGCCCCCTGAAGGCCTGTCCTGATCTCAGCAGAAGGCAACAGGAAAGATGGCAGCACTGTACCCACTCCTGAAGAGCAAGTCCATGCCCCTCCGGACAAATGTCTACAAGGCGATCATCAGACCCACCCTGAGTATGCCTCCCCAGCATGGATGACCGGCCATGAGCAACTCCGGAAGTGTCTCCAGATGGTCCAGAACAAGGCCCTGCGGATATCGTCTGGAGCTCCAATCTCCACAAGGATAGCAGACCTTCACAGAGAACTAGACATCGAGATGTTGGACGAACATCTCACGAAGCTGAGCAAGAACTTCTGCCAAGGACTAGATCAGAACCCGAACCCTCGGATCAGAAGACTCACTGCCACCACTGCAAACCACTGCTACCCGCGGCCCATCACGGCGAAGACCCTGTGAAACCAGCCCTACTGTGGCAAGTCCACACAGACCATGAAGAAACCCAACCCATGACAATACACTCAACCCGAGAGGATGGAGTAATGAGGCTCAAGCCTCGGGATCGAAAAATCACAGCTGATGGATAAAATCTATCAGCAAGAAGAACAAGCGCTTTGGCAGCTTTCACTGCTATCCAAGTCATAATGTACTGCACAGAAAACAGGGAGGGGTTACGGGCGCTTTCACTTTGTGGGCAACACAGGCCCCCCAAGTCATCCCATTTATGTGTACTATTCCTCAAGAGGCCTCTGGGAGTAGTGCAGATGCGCTGGGGGTGTTGAAAGGCTAAGTAGGGCCCACCGGGATGCAAACCTGTAAACCTTGAGAGTACACAGACATTGACCCACTGAGCTATGGTGATGTTGCAATGCTGTACCGGCCATTTAGGTAGACTGAAGTAAGGCAGGAGGTGTGGATGGCAATTCTGGATGCATCAGGAGGGCTCTCCAATTAACACCGGATTGAGGGGGGTGCATCAAGGTGTGGAGGCAGTGGGATTGCCCGCGCTAGCCCCAACTCACCAGAGTGGTCTTACACAAGAAGCAGAACCACAACCAGTTAAAGTTACTTACGAACAATGAGAAAGCAACTACAGCCTTAGGGCCCTTCTAGTGCAAGACGAAGCACCCATTAAAAGGCTGCCAACAGCAGGGGCTGGGTGATATGGTTACATTAAATTGTTAATTTATATGGTGCTTCCTGCCGGAGTCCAGCCTCTAAGCGCAGGACAGGGTATGGAACCTGTGCTTCTCTGCATGCTCTTGTGTCCAAGACAAGTGTGTTATTCCCAAGCTGCACCCCCCCACAGCCTGAAACAAAGTGCCCCAAAGCCCTTGCGCAGGGCACCTAATGGCCACTAAGCTGCAGAGGCCATAGATGGCAGAGCTGAGCCAACGCTGAGTGAGGCAGCGGCCAGCGGGGCTCCAGGCTACTCCGGAGAGCCTTTTAGCAAATGCAAGGTCAGGATTAATCGATTGGCCGCCGAGAGATCAGAGCCAGAGTGTCCAGCGCAAGGAGAAGGACCGGTGTTATACAAGGATGGCGAATGAGGAAGAGAGGGGCACAGAACATGCGAGAGGGGGGCAGAGAACGGGCGAGAGGGGGGCAGAGAATGCACGAGGCAGAGAGCGCAAGAGACACAGGGCGAGAGAGGGTGAGAGAGCGCGAGAGAGAGGGCGAGAGAGAGGGAGAGAACAAGCGAGAGGCAGAGCCAGAGTGTCCAGCACAAGGAGAAGAATCAGTGCTATACAAGTCTGCGAGGATGGAGATGAGAAAGAGAGGGAGGCAGAGAACACGCAAGAGGGGCAGAGAACGCGCAAGAGGGGCAGAGAACGCGCAAGAGGGGCAGAGACAGGGAGAGAGTGTGAGAGAGGGAGAGAGAGGGAGAGCGCAGGAGAGAGCGCGAGAGAGCGCGAGAGAGCGCGTCATGCATGCTGGACATAGTACCCCTGGAAGTGGAACAACATCTTCATGCAGAACGAGTTATGCTTATAAAACTGCTAGACCGTTCTATTCTAAATGGAGATTGTTTGATGCACTGCCCGGAAAACGATGTCTGCATTATTCACGTCGTTAAATTCACGTGATTTAGGTTAGTCACGTGTGTTTTGGCAGTACGTTCATAAGCAGCGTGAATATGTCGCTCGCTGCTTCTGATTGAACCATTATACCGTTTGGTAGCTGAAACCCTTGATCTGCGTCCTCGCATTTTCTTCAGTTACTTCCTTGGCTTCTTCGGCGTGTTTTCCTTACACACGCGAATTCCTGGAGCTGCGGTCTGGAAGTCACAGGTTGGCCGCACTGTCTGCATGCTCTTCAGTCGTGTGTATTCTGACACGCGGGTTCCTGATTTCTTTGCATGCTGCTTTCCTGACTACATGAAGTTGGTCGCGTTGAAATCCCACGCGGACGCTGTTTCCAAGCGCAGCTGTCCTGGGCTGCGTGTACTTTGTTCGAGGGTAATTCACACGCGGATTTTGGAACTCTTCAGGTACGGCTGCTCTGACTGCGTGCTCTTTTGTTTGCTTATCGCACGCGAGCTACTCTCCTCACGCTGGCAAGAGCGGCTGTCCCGGCTGCGTGAACTTTGTTGCGTGTAATCCTGCACGCGGACTTTTGAACTCTGTTTGAACGTGTAATTCCACACGCATACTACTCTTTGCTTTAGAGTGAATCCATGGCACCTGTGAGGAGATAACAGGTGGACTCACTTCTTCATATTTCTGTTTCTACGTGGGAAAGGAAGTTTTTCTTTTGAAGGTGATTGTGCACAGTACTTTGGACCACTATCCTGTGGTGCACCGACCTGGTATCTAGCGTGAGCCTCGTGCCGTTCGGGATAAGTCACCCTTACTAACCTTCCCTTCCTTTTCGTTGTTTCTACTCCTGGATTTCTTCAGAGACTTGGTGAAGACTTCAGTTCTAAGCCCACAGGTCAGTGTTGTTAACTAGTGATATTGCTGTTCTATAGTCAGTTGATTTGCGACTATTTCTTATGATACTTTATTTATCCGAGGCTGACGTCCTATAAAGCTCCCACGCCCTTTCCAGTGATCCCTCTCTCTGCCTGTTTCATCGGTCAGAGAGTGGTATCATTTGGAAGGTCTAATGTGACTTCACTACTATCAAGTCGTGTGAATAAGGATCCGGAAGAGCCACTACCAATTGTATCCTTTTTGGTTACTGTATCCTTTTCTAAAGATACCTTGGTGATTTATGACAGAGAGGGAGAGAGAGAGCATGAGAGAGGGAGAGGGCACGAGAGAGGGAGATGGAGAGAGCACAAGAGAGGGAGAGGGATAGAGCGCAAGAGGGGGAGAGGAGAGAGCGCAGGAGAGGAGAGAGTGCAAGAGGGTGAGGGAGAGAGCGAGGGAGAGAGAGCAAGAGAGAGAGCACAAGAGGGAGAGAGTGCAAGAGAGACGCGAGCAAGGCAGTGAACAAGCGCGAGGCAGAGCCAGAGTGTCCAGCGCAAGGAGAAGGCTCAGTGCTATACAAGGATGGAGATGAGGAAAAGAGGCAGGGAACACGCAAGAGGGGCAGAGAACGCGCAAGGGGGGGCAGAGAACGGTCAAGGGGGGCAGAAAACGCGCACGGGGGGGCAGAGAACGCGCACGGGGGGGCAGAGAACGCGCACGGGGGGGCAGAGAACGCGCAAGAACACGTGAGAGGGCAGAGAACACGCGAAAGGGGCACAGACATGGCATAAGAGGCAGAGAGCAAGAGAAGGGCAGAGAGCGGGAGAGATGCACGCAAGGAAGAGAACAAGCGAGAGGTAGAGAGCGCGAGAGAGGCACAGAGTGTGGGCGCAAGAGAGAGGGCAGAAGAGAGAGCGCAAGAGACAGAGGGCACCAGAGAGGACACAACAGAGAGAGAGAGGGCGCAAGAGAGAGAGAGCACTAGAGAGAGGGCGTGATCACAAGATAGAGGGTTAGAAAGGAGGGAAAGAGGGAGAAAGAAACCAGAAAAAATAAGAGGGCAGAGTGGAAAGTAGAAAATGAGACAGGATGGAAGGGAGAGAGAAACAGAATGAAAGTGGGTTAAAGAAAGGGACGAAGATAGAAGTGACTAAGATAAAAGGTTAGAAATAGCGAGACGAGAGGAGATTGAGTTATCTCAGTCACCCTTGCAGATTCCTCCCCTCCCCCCCCCAAGGTTGTAGGAATCTGTACGGAGTCTGTTTCCGGTCAGATTCCCATACATCAGGGATGACTTGGCCAGTCTTTCTTCCCTTTGCATAAATAAAAAGAATAATCCTGTTGACTCAAAGCTTTACATGTATGAGCAAAATATGTGTATAGTCTTTTGCGTGCACTAAATTAACGTGCATGGTTAGTATCAGAGGCGGAATTTCAGTAAATAAGACGGAGAGAGCAGACACCTAGCAGCCATTCACCTCCATGTCAGAGACACAGCAATGCATCATGGTTAGGCCAGTTATGGGAGGTTGCACACAGCCACCTACAGCCATCGCTGGAAGTTCACCTCCAGGTCAGACACAACAGTGCATCATGGGTAGGCAAGTTATGGGAGGTTGCACACAGCCACCTACCGGCCATCGCTGGAAGTTCACCTCCAGATCAGAGGGATACAGCAATGCATCATGGGTAGGCAAGTTATGGGAATTTGCACACAGCCACCTAGCAGCCATCTCTGTACGTTCACCTCCAGGTCAAAGACACAGCAATGCATCATGGGGTAGGCAAGGTATGGGGGTTACACACAGCCACCTAGCAGCCATGCTGTAAGTTCACCTCCAGGTCAGAGACACAGCAGTGCATCATGGGTAGGCAAGTTACGGGAGGTTGCACACAGCCACATAGCAGCCAGTATCCTGTTGCTATCATGAGCAATTAAACTTTGCAAGTGTTGCTCAATGTGCTCGCCTGGTCGTTTTGGGTGCAGGAACACTGCACTGCTAGGGGGTTTAAGGGGAGAAAGTCTGTGCACCCCATCAGCACATCACCTAATGTTCCTAGAAGGGTTGGCAGGCCTGCTGGGAGTGAACAGATTCTGGTCCAGTGGCATCCGTAGGGCACTTGGGTAGAGCCCTCGCTTGTCGAGGAAGACCCTGGGCAGCCAGACTCCCTGGGCCCGAGGCCACCCGGGACGAGATGTGCGACGTCACGCGGGCATGCCAACGGAAGTGCAGTGTGACAGATTCTTTCATGCAAGCTAAACATATGGCATCCAATGACACGCCACATAAAACATGCACATGACACATGCTTTAGCAGCACCTTAATTTTGGATTCTAGGGGGGAGGTGGGGGGACTTTAGCATTAAGAGGGAAACAATGATAAAATGATAAATAGGGGCGGGACAAAACCCGAATGGCGTGTGATCTTTCCCCTTCTGGCATCGTACAAATAAATAAACAAAAGTTTGGGAAGCTGCCCAGAAGAATCGCCCTGTTTTGGTTAATTCAAAGTGTTGTTCTCCATTACCCTACCCTTCCGTGTTGCACGTTTGTGGCATCGAGAGATTACGGAAAGGCCCCATTGGGCGCTACACTCCTTGGCAAAGAGGGCACTTTTCCCACTGCAGGCCGATCCGCCGCTCCTTCTGATGGGGATCTGGGAAGGGGCTTGAGTGGCTGAAGGGGTGCCCCAAAAAGCCAAACTTGCTGACTTTGGTAAACATTTGTTTGAATTTCTGTATAACGCACCAGGTTTCAGAGTGCTTTGAACCCGCTCTAAAGTGGCATGATGGCGCTATAAAGGAGTTTTTTTCTTTTAACAAAATAAAAACGTTGTGCTGTTACGCATCAGGGCGACTTGTCACACTGCACTCTAAGGGCAAGTACCCCTCACCCACTTAAGTATCTCAGTTCTTACATACCTTTCCCCCTCCTCTACATCACAAGTGTTCCGCACCCCAACAGTAGAGCCTGCACAACACCAAAAGACAGCTGAACTACAGCAGAGCATGCCGGGATTTTCATCAGCAGCTCCACCCCACGCTGGTCTCACCTGGCGAGTGGAGTCTTCACCCATGGCGCCTCCAGGATCACCCTGGTACTGTAGTGGTAACCGCTGCCCAGGTAGAGCGCGGCAGAGAAGGCTAAATTATTCAGATAACTCCCAGAAGATGCCAACCTAAGCCCAAGTGGGATGCAGCCTCCTATTCCACTAAAGTCATCCCCATGAAGCTCCCAGAAGACCGAGGACTTCCAGCTTCCAGGCGCTGCCCAGTCCTGGGCATTGCTCCCCAGCCCCTCCATTAGGATCGCTTGCAGTTCCTCCCAGTAGATTCCCGTATATACAGTCTGGCCTTTTGGGGGCTCACCTCCTCGAACATTGATACACTGGATTACGAATAAATAGGAACAATTGTGTGCATTTTAAAGATTGTATGTCATTTTTACGATTGACTTATTTTTTTAGTTCTGATATGTATAACTTTGTAATGACTTTGCAATTTCTATAATGTGTTTTCTTTTACTTTTCAAATTCGTTAAAAGGCATTTATGCCAAATAACAATTAAAAAAATATATATTAACAAGAAGAAAACAGCCTATCTGGTCAGGGCCTAGGGTAGAATTGGGAGGGCACTTTAATTTACTCTTTTTCATGGCACAACTCTTTCTCTCGACTGAGCTGGCCCGGGGGTCATGGCAGTATATATATATATATATATTTTTTTTTTTTTTTAAATGTGTGTTACATGGTTGACAAACAACCTTAAACACAATACAAATATGTTCAATACACATTCAATCACAAACATTATAAAATCTCAATATTTTCTAATCTTATAGGATATACACTTAAAAGGGAAAACTCCATGAGCTTCCTTATTATGTAAAAGAAGAAATTAAAATTCACTCCAATATCTATACAATTATAACACAAATACCTACAGACATAATTCATCGAATCAATTTACTCAATATCCTTTTGCATATATTAGAAGCTGAATTGGATAATACAATTGACTGACCAGATGACAGATATGACCACCATTGATCCTCCTTGGCCAATCTCAACGCGTGAACGAATGTCCTGTATTGCACGTCAAGCGATTCAGGAGCGTGAACAGATTCAGGAGCGTGAACAGATTCAAGAATGCCACGTGAAGTTAGCAAATGGCAAGTCGTTTCTATAGACTCATGGCACAATCATGTCCTCGTATGGTACGGAATTTTGAGTCATGCTCCCGTTATCGCTAGCGAGGGCAGGCAATTAAGATATAATCGCATTGTAAATCGACCTAGGTCCTTCTTTTGTACAACTTTTACAAACATCTTATAACAATATAAACAAACGATTGCTTTGCATATTCAAATAGATTTTCTAGCAGAGCGAAATAGCGGATATTTTTTGCGACGAATCCCATTCGAGAGGTTGGTCACAACGCTCTTCTTTATTTAGCCAATCATTATTTTCAAGCTGGGGAATGCGCTACATTCACTGCTGCATTTCTTTGCAAGACTTAACTAAATGTTTCAAGGCTTTTGAAGCCTTAGAGGAACCATTATTCAATGACGCACGAAAATCCCTCAGTATGGAGCTTTCCGCAGCAATCGTCAATCTTAACGATAGGCTTTGTTTAATGTTATAATTGATAAATAACAAAGGCAATCCCAGTTCCAATCTTATTGCCTCTACCGAGATGCCATTACTCAAGCCGAATATGCTACCCTATAGATTGCCCTCTGAGATCTTTAACCAATATAGATATGTCCCTGTATATGTTTCTAGTGCACATTCATTACAAGTCGTATAAAGTTTCATTAACCCCTCCGGAAAATTAGCACCCGTCATTTGGATAATGCTCTTCATTGACAATAGCTTTTTGTTAAGCTTATTAATCACTAAATCTTTTAAGGATTTTGTGTAGTTTTGGGAGCACGACAAAGTCCCTAAAAACATAAAGCAAGTTACACCGGCTGTAAGGTGCAATCACACATTTTCTACTTAAAAAGGGAGATTTTAGATATTCCCCCTCACCCCCCTACACACATCATGTGGGTCTTGTTCAGATTCTTATGAGACTTCATTTTAGAAGAGTCATCCATCACATCCGATGATCTTTGCAATCCCATGCGGGTCTTATCCAAAATCACAATATCATCGGGACACCCCACCCGCAGTACTTACTTAGTATTTATTTAAGGTGTATAGTTGTTTGCTCCTTGCATATAATTGTCCAGGTCAGAAAAGTATAAATTAAACAGGGGTGCCAGCACACACCCCTCTTTTAAACCATAATTGGTTTTTATACTTTTTGGCAATTCCCCTTGGTCATTTAGATGGATCTTTACTCCTCCTGGGGAGGAGGAGGGATAGCTCATGGGCAACGCGTTTGCCTTGGAAGCAAGACAACAGCTGCACAACACAGGTTTGAATCCGGATCCTGTGCTTACCACGTTTATAAATGAACAATAAATAAATAAATAAATATAACTACAACTCTTTCTCTCCACTGAGCTGGCCTGGGGCTCATGGCAGTACATGGAGAGATTAGCAGAGGTCCTGCACAGCCCCCCCACCCCCATCTGTTAGGCTGGCAACCAGCAAAATGCTCCTAGCTTTACAGGCATATTAACATATAAACCAAAGTGCATTTTTCAGTCCATCCTTGCCTGAAGGACTGCGCCCTCCGACCCATCTCCCTCCACCCCCCCCCCCCCCCCCGAGTTCCATCAATAAAGGCAATGCACTGCTTGGTTTCCCTTTCCAATTAAATAACCCATCACCCAATCAGACTCTCAGGGCAAATGAGTCATACCAAACATCCTTCACAAGGCGACAAGGGGCTCTGCCTTTGCCATCAGCCATAGCAGACTCTTCAAACCCACCCAGGCAACCATTAACAACAACGCGAGCAACCAGCAAGCTGCACTACACATCAAGCATCACGCACGACCTGTACAACCAACATTAAACCTCTGATTAACACATCTAGCGCCTTGATGTCTATGGGTTTAGAGGGCTCTACACATGTCAAATAAATAAAAGACGACAGCCACCCAATATCCATAACGCTATCGCAAGTCAACCCGCACAACGTCATGTCCTCACAACTCAAACTACAACAAAACACCCACATAACCAAAACAACCTTCAACACAATGTGGCTGCAGGGCCAGCCATGTCCTGCACTCCACACAATATCGGGTCATTAAGAAACCAAACCACACGGCCACAGAACATTGTTTCAACACACTGGGGCCACAAAGCACCTCAAATTCGACCCAGTGGCACACTCGGATCACACTCTTCGGTGTGGGCGGTGCAGAAAGCAAGTCTCCCACGGTGGACCCGTGGGAAATCCCCACGGATGCCATTCCCACCCTCCCCCTTTGAAAGTAGCCGTCAGCACCGTGTAGCTATTGAAATGGTGAAGTGGGTGCTTTAAAATACTACTTTGTATAACGCGCAACTGAAAGGGGACACACCACACAAGAACAAGAACTCGATGCCTATGGGCTGCTAGTGCGCGTTACAAATCCAAATAAATAAATAACTGAACAACAAGTATGCAGGTCCCCCACAAAATAAGGTCCTGCGCCTCTGGGGTTGCAATCTTTAACCACCCGTGTGTTTTTCATCAGCTGGGACAGCAAAGGGACAAGCCGATTCCAGAACCATTGACCACCAAACGTCCCATACCCCCTCGAAAGCAACTCTCGATTTCTCCCATGGCAGTGATCTATACATCCGGAAATACATCACCACGGCAGAAGGGGCGCTGGCCAATCAGGCAGGACTCTCCGGTATTTCCGAGCATCTTGAGGGCTGCTGGCCAGCGCCCTCTTCCCTGCCCCGCTTCTCCTTCCATTCTCTGCTCCCCCATTCACCTCTTTGCACCCGTGCGTGCAGTTTCCTACACGGGAGGGACGTCATTTAGGGGTCACCAGAGATCACAACTGCGACCTTTGATGTCTCCCTTGCTACCCCTAAAAAAGAAAAAACATTTTTTTGTAAAAGCGTATTTTCTTTTTTGTAATGCAAGCTCCTGGGCTGTGGCCAGCACCATGTGGCTCTTTACTTCTGGATTGGCTGGCTTTCTTGTTCAGGCCTCTTAAAAAAAGAAAAAAGATAAAAGAAAAAAAGACAAAAAACACTTTCAGCACTAACCCTACCCTAGATAAGAAAAAATAGAAATACCAAATAATGTGTCTTTCTGGATTTCTATATAATAATTGCTAGACTCATTAAAGGTTTATTTCAGGCACACTTCAGGGGGTGAGTCAGTGATTTAGTCTGTTCTTAAACACCTCAACTCAGCCTTTCAGCCTTCTGAGGTCAAATGAGTACCAACACAGTTTGGGTGATATTGGGTGTATATTTTTTCTTTATAAAGCACTTAAGCGTGAGTGCTATATAATAACACATCATTATCATTTGGCCATGGACGTCTGCTTGCAATACATATGATGATCCATTCTTGTATGAAATGTACATCACATTATAGTGATATTGTAACCATATTTTTCGTAGTGTACTTGGCAACAATGCTATGTGATGCCACTTCCTGTTTTGTCAAGGGGTGAAAGGTCAAGTTCCATCGCTTCCCGCAATATCACTTTGGGGTGGGGTCAAATGACATCACTTCCTGTGAGGTCATCAGAGGTCAAGGGTCGTGTGATGTCACGTCCACTACCCCTGGTATTTTGGTGAATTGACGTTCCTGCTATGCTGGTGTGATGCTGTTTTTAACAGAAAAGAAACATACCTTTTGGTGCTGCAGGGCGCGGTAGTCTCCCAACTCGATTTTCTTTGTTGAGGTGGCGGTCATCAACATAGAAAACAGACTTGGAAATTACGATACGGTTTCTTTAATCTTAAAAAAAAAAATGTTTTAAAGCACCATTAGCACCCGCATAGGAAACTGCACGGATGCTAATGGCCATAATGAGGAGGAACCCGGGCTGCAGCGGGTGGTACCATCCCCTGGCCCTCAATAAAGGCTGTTGCTGCGCTCTGGCCGATTAAACTTGTCCCCCGGCCATAACCACCTGGGTTCCTCGTCATTATGGCCATAACACCACGCTGGAAACACAGAACAGTCAGGCATTAACAGACAGTAGGCGACCAGCATCAGCACTGAGAACCTGGTTTTGGAAACAGGTTGAATCCAAACACCCATCAGTGGAGATGGGGGGGGGAGAGACTTTTTGATCGCAGCATGGAATGATAACTAATCACTGGTTGACTGCCAGGCCTTGAGGACCGGATGTGTACAGATCCCCATTGACCAAGTTATGAAGTCCCTCAAGGACCTGGAGAACATGCACTGTTGTGCCGTTTTGGCCCACTGTGGTAGCACTCACAAGGTTAGTGAACTGTGACCAGGATTCTGTATCCATCACTGCTCAGACTGGTCGCCTTTTGTTCCCAGTGTTTTAGGAACTGTCACAGGTTTTGTATTTCTATGCGTCATTATTGCTAAAGAATAAGGGCATACCTCGCACTTGCAAACGACTTTGCAGAAATCCTGAACGCTGCTCTCAGAGCGCCATCCTTGTGAAGGACCCGCACGGCTTCGCGAGCAGTTCCAGCTCTTGCCGTTCCACGCTTCCTGGAGGAGGCGTGGCTTGCGATAGTCACGTGGAGGACCACGTGACCCCTCAGCGCTACTTCTGCACCAGTGAGGCGCCCGAGTGGCGCATACCTCGCACTTGCAAACGACTTTGCAGAAATCCTGAACGCTGCTCTCAGAGCGCCATCCTTGTGAAGGACCCGCACGGCTTCGCGAGCAGTTCCAGCTCTTGCCGTTCCACGCTTCCTGGAGGAGGCGTGGCTTGCGATAGTCACGTGGAGGACCACGTGACCCCTCAGCGCTACTTCTGCACCAGTGAGGCGCCCGAGTGGCGCATACCTCGCACTTGCAAACGACTTTGCAGAAATCCTGAACGCTGCTCTCAGAGCGCCATCCTTGTGAAGGACCCGCACGGCTTCGCGAGCAGTTCCAGCTCTTGCCGTTCCACGCTTCCTGGAGGAGGCGTGGCTTGCGATAGTCACGTGGAGGACCACGTGACCCCTCAGCGCTACTTCTGCACCAGTGAGGCGCCCGAGTGGCGCATACCTCGCACTTGCAAACGACTTTGCAGAAATCCTGAACGCTGCTCTCAGAGCGCCATCCTTGTGAAGGACCCGCACGGCTTCGCGAGCAGTTCCAGCTCTTGCCGTTCCACGCTTCCTGGAGGAGGCGTGGCTTGCGATAGTCACGTGGAGGACCACGTGACCCCTCAGCGCTACTTCTGCACCAGTGAGGCGCCCGAGTGGCGCATACCTCGCACTTGCAAACGACTTTGCAGAAATCCTGAACGCTGCTCTCAGAGCGCCATCCTTGTGAAGGACCCGCACGGCTTCGCGAGCAGTTCCAGCTCTTGCCGTTCCACGCTTCCTGGAGGAGGCGTGGCTTGCGATAGTCACGTGGAGGACCACGTGACCCCTCAGCGCTACTTCTGCACCAGTGAGGCACCCTTGCGGCGTTAAGCCCGACAGGGGTAAAGGCCGTGGGCTGTTAAGCGGGTGTTGCGCGGAGGTGCGCCTATGAATCCCAGACCCCGATCCCAGTAAAACATCTACCCTGCAACAAATAGGTTTGGTTACATCGCTGACCGTGCATGGACGCTCAATCAGCTGCAGTCCGTAGCAGGAAACCAGCTCTCAGGTAAGACCTTCTTGATCATGGACACGCGTTCCCAAGCCCGCTCGAAAGAAATTCAAACAAGTCACTGTGCCGGGCGGGAAATGCCGCAGATTACGCCAACCGCCCACTTAGAAGACAATATTCTGGTGGCCGGGTCAAAGGCACCGAATAACACATGTAGCCTGGGCGCGGGGTACGAGGAACCTGAGCCTCCCCCGTTGAGCCCCGCCATACGTGGTTCACCAAGTCTGGACCCCTCATCGCCTGATCATCGCGACCCCTCTCAAACCTCCCCACCGCCTTCAGACGCAACCAAGGCACATCAAACACTTAGCCCAGTCACAGAAGCCGCCGTTTTAGCAGGACAACCTGAGGCAAAGCCTCCAACTAATAGCGCAGATAGGCGCAAACGTAACATCTATCCCGATGCTCCACTAACCATGGGCAGAGAGGATTATTCTGCCAATCCTATGAACAAATATGACATCACATCAAAGTCTGAAAGAAATGTCCATTTCGTCTCAAAAACAAACTGTGAAGCCTCATTAAAAACACAGCCTCAATGTCGCACACAAGAAGAGCTCAATGAGGAAGGCGAAGACTCATTTTATTCGCCGTTTGATGTGACAGATGCTGAACTCTTGAATTCAGACGCACCTAGCATTCAAAAAAACATCAAAACTTTAAGATTCCACTTCCGGAAGCAGGCCTCAGATCAAACCGATGCCAACTCAAAACCATTGCCATTGACTCAGATGAGTCATCCACTAATCACCCAGCTGGCGAGAAACATCTCATCGATTGTTGACACAACAAACCCTGACACCTCAGTGTCTACAACGGAAAAAAAAACGAAAATATTGAACATAAACGACTTCGATTTAGCAGGCCGAGAAGCCAGACTTACAACGAGGCTAGAAGCCAATTATGAATCCATGAAAGAGAAGCTAGTTAAAAGTTTCTCTAAAGACAAATATAATCACGGTCTGTGTGCCAGAGAAAGTGACATGGATCTAGGGTGCGATAATCACCAGAAAAAAACAATAAGATATCAGGTGCAAAAGGAGAATGAAGTGGGCATCTTGTCAAGATGGGAAAAGGACGCCCCAGAATCAAATCGCCCCCACGATTTTGGTGATGGACGTCCTGAAAAGTCACGAGAGGCAATACCACGTGCTAAGCACTTGACAAAAAAAGATGACAACGTTCCAACCTGTTCCACTCCTTTAATCACCCACACGGAGAAAATTTCAGAATCATACTGTGGGAAGCAATTCTCGCCCAGAAAACCCGAACGACGAGAAATGACTTGCCAATGCAAGGACAAGAGGACCAGCCTGATGGAGTCAATCACAGAAGCCAAAGCAAATTTGTCTGTCGCAGCAGCTATACAGATACATAACAACGTGCTAGCTGCAACATCGCAAGCCCTTCTACCTTTCATAAAATTATACGAAAGTGTCAATGAAGCAGTACATAACAATGGAATAACCATTGGACAATTAGCTGAAAAACTATCACTGTTGGAACTCAATTTATTTACTCAACAACAGCAAAGGATAAACGAACATAACGAGACAGAAGATGGACTCAAAGGAATATTTCGGTTAATCGAAAAAAATTCTATTGAAGCCAGGTCCCAAATGGACGACCTGTCAAACTTCATGAAAAAGGTGCTCATGATTCAAAATCCAGCACTTCCAACTCCAGAAAATCTAGGAAGTGGCACTTGGCCAGACACAAGCCCAGGAGAGCCATCCATCTTATATGGATTACCAACTGATAATAATATCCAAGCTCACACTCTACCCAGTACACTCCACCAGGAGAGCTCTGACACAAGCACAACAAAGGAAGCCATAAAAACAAAAGGAACGGTCACAAACAGTGCCAATCCAGCACAACCTCATTCCAACGGATTAGGGGCCCCTATACCGCACGATGCGAAATCATCAAGTGACGACTTGAAATGCACAGTTCCACCGAGTATTTGGGACCTCCCTCCCATGATACCAAGCTGTTCCAACTCAAAGGCGTCTTTCGGCATTTTCCTTGGAGGAGCAAAAAACCTTCAGAGTGGAAAGAATTTAGGCACCATCCAAATTGAAGGACAAGGAGAGGTAGCAAGAAATTTACCACACACAAAGAAGAAAGAAAAGACTAAAAACACAGCTGTCAGGAAGCAAACCACAAATTCAAGGAAATTTATAAGAAATTTAACAACTCCTCCCAAACTCAAGACATCTTTAAGCGAAAATCCCCTAGGAAAAACGAATAATAAATTATCGTTATTTACCACTGCAGAAACACCAAAAGAATACGAAAAGGAAAACGAAAAGAAAAAATCACCTAGCAATTCGACTGTAAACAGAAAAGACACAAGGACAGCGCCCAAACCGTTAAGATCAAATCCAAACAAGCGAAGGAGAGTCGCCTCAGACTCTAGCTGTGATATGACCAGCGACGGACTCGAAGAACTATGCAATTTGTCAACTTACTCATATGACACAAGTGAATCAGGCAGCTGTAAAGCCCACGCCATCCTGAAAAAACAAAGAATGAGCTTTCAAGAAGTCCTAACCCACAATCATCAAAACAGGTCGAAATCCACACAACTTCCTCACCAAAAAATGGGAGGAAACCGAGCTACGACTCCTATGACGTCCATCAACCAAAAGGACGAAGGAAAGATGTTCCACCCTCGAAACCACACGGGAAAATGTGTCACCGAATTAAATCCAAAGTGCACAGCTGCCCACAACAAAAAAACTGGAGATTTTAATTCAAAGACAGACAACAACGCACAAAATCGCACACTACCACAAAAAATCAAATTGGTAAATGTGCTGAGTGACGACATCGATGTAAACCTGAACCGTGGAAACGTAATGCGCCTCCTGCACTCAGTGCCATTGCTAAGGACAATTACATCTGAAGATATACAAATTGTCGAATATATCTCAGAAGCTCGTGTCGATAATGTACTACTTCATATCAGCTCCCAAGCAGTCAGAAGGCTACTGATAGGCGCAAAAGACGAAATACTAAGCCTTGGATTCGAGATCTCGGAGGATCACCAACCGACAAGAAAAAAAGGAGTAGATGGTGCAGAAATGCGAGTCTCAAAGAGCCCTGCGAGAATCTGGCATGACGCGACTTGTAAATACCCGAACTCAAACTCTATGTCTGTCACGGAAAATAGGCATACTTACCATTTTGGCAAAAAACATTAACTAGGCAATGACGAACGAGATTCTGTTAACACCTTGATCTCATGGAACACCAGAGGCTTCAGCCATCTATACAACAACTTTCCGGTGGATTTATCAGATAATTTTATAATTTGCCTACAGGAAACTTGGATGCGTCAACCCCCGGTAAAGGATGGATATCAGATCCTAATAAACCCTGCAAGCATAGGCACAAAAGGTCGTCCTTTCGCGGGGCTATTGACGATGATAAAATCAGGCACAAGCTGGGAAGTGGTGATTTCATCTAACCCAAACAATTATGTCCAATCGACCCTGCTTGTAAGGAAAAATAGAGGAATAGGAAATGAGTACAACATCTCCCAACACCTACTGTTACTTAATGTTTATTGGAATCCAGCAAAAATCTCGACAGGAACATTTACTCAATCAATAACAACAATAATTGACAAAAATGTGAGGAGTCTCCAAAATCTTTGGATCATTGTGTGTGGCGATCTAAACACTTCTTGGTTCAATGTAAACCAACAGAAAAACAACTCCTGCGCACACGAAGCAAGCAGGGATTCTTCTAGAAGAGCACGTTGGTCCGACGCCATGGAATCCAGAGACTGCACCATGGTTAATGGAAACGTCCCCGGCGATTGCCCACCACAAATTACGTGGCTAAACATGGGGATAAAGAAAACATTAGATTACATTTGGGTCTCAGAAAATCTGATGCATACAATAACGCATCTGCAGATAACACCGACAACGACCAGTGACCACTATCCCCTGAAAATGTCCTGGCAACCAAAGTGTAAGCGTATGAGTGGAACGACTTGTACCAACTTAGAAGTAAATTCCGGCAAAAACAGACTAAGACTGAACACCAAACAAATACAACAACTAACGGCTACATTTCAGTCAGAAAATAAAGGAAGCTCCAAATTCATCAACTACCCGGCAATCCTTCTAAATCTGAACACGCTCCACTCGAGACCGCTTCATCCTGCATTAAATCACAAACACACGTGGAGTAACAGGTTGAACAGCGAAAAAAAGAAATTGAGAAAAGACTTAAAAAAATTACGATCAGGAGCCAGCACCAACAGAGCACAAGAAATCAAACAACGCAAACAAAGATATCGAAACTGGCTAATAGCTTTTGCAAACCAACGAGATCAAGAACGCGGTGAGACAATGCTCTCCCTGATAAGAACACATAACACCAGAGATATCTGGAAAATTTTAAATCACGACCATCAAAACCAAGCCGTAACAATGGCAAATGGAGTCTCAGAAGATGCTTGGGTGACCCACTTCCAGAAAGTGTTTTTCTGCAACCGGCAATCACTAGCTGAAGAAAACAACTCTGCCGACCCGTGCTGGGACACAACAGAGACGGTAGATGACAT
The DNA here is from genome assembly GCF_040938575.1 of Ambystoma mexicanum. Classification (NCBI taxonomy): domain Eukaryota; kingdom Metazoa; phylum Chordata; class Amphibia; order Caudata; family Ambystomatidae; genus Ambystoma; species Ambystoma mexicanum. The sequence goes on along the minus strand of NC_090932.1, from coordinate 1,620,991,222 downwards.
AGCTCACGCTATAGCCAAACTAAAAAACTCCAGAGCAGCTGGCCCGGATGGCATCACGAATATCATGTTAAAACATCACCCTCGTGAATGGGCCAAATTTATAGCTGATCTGTTTACGACTATAGCTAAAGCCAAGAAAATTCCATCATCTTGGTCTGAGGCAATAATTGTCCCAATTCACAAGAAAGGCAGCAGGGACAATCCTAGCAATTATCGACCAATTGCTTTATTGGACACAATTGGAAAGGTATTTGCCTCCTTCTTACAGGAAAAGATTTCTGCTTGGGCCTCCCAGTCTGGGCTAAACGACGTAAGACAAACTGGCTTCACTAAGGGAGTTGGCACAGAAAATAACCTTTCCATACTGAACCTCCTGAAACTAGAAGCCTTGCGAAAGAAGGAAAAATTGTTCCTGGCGTTTATCGACATGCAACAAGCTTTCGATGGAATAGATCGAGCAAGGCTCTGGGGGAAGTTGGAAAGATGGAATTGCCCTGATAACATACTAAATCCCATAAAGGCCTTGCATAAGTCAACTACGATAAGAATCCGACTAAACGAAAAAGGCGATCTTTCTCAATCAATTATTACAAATAAAGGCGTGAAGCAGGGCTGTCCGTTGGCAGCGATACTATTCAAACTCTACATTGCAGATGTATCAGAAACACTAGCCAAAACGCCTAGCTTCCCCCCCAGAGTCAACGGAAATTCTGTAAGTTGCTTGATTTACGCAGACGATCTGGTCTTGATTGACAAGACACAAATAGGCCTACAGAGGCTATTGACTACGTTGAATATTTATATGGTCGATAATGATCTAAGGATCAATGTGGAAAAATCCAAGATACTGAAATTTGGCCCTGTTGAGGGCCTGAGAAACAAGAACTTCAATTGGAAAATAAACAACGTCAAGATCGAGGAAGTAAAGAGACTCGCTACTTGGGCATACCCTTTAGCACTTCAATAAGAGAATGGAGTTGGGTCACAGAAATGGAAAAAAAAACCAAAACTCTAGCTCTCCAAGGAGCCAAAATCAATTCACAATATGGAAAATTTTCCTTGATCCCGGTAAGATCTTTTTACCTACAAAAGGTAATACCCGCAATTACGTACGGAACAGAGTCAGGCTGGAACCTCGACCAAAAGATCTGGTCCAAACTAGAAGGATTGTTCTGGCGACGCGTACTAAGACTGCCCAAATATCTATCAACAACAGTAATCCGTTATGAATTAGGCTTGGAGCCACTGTACGGAGCCGTCATTTGGAAATCAATGACACTGTTGCGAAAGATGTCAATGACGAACCCACAACCAGCATTTGATCTGTTCAAACCCTCTAAAAACTGTAATATAAGAACTTTACAAGACATGTGGTTTGAGAAAGTAAAAGCAAATATGCAGGCCGCAAACATCACTATGGAGATGCTCCTGGAACGCCCTCTGACTGCTAAGAAAAAAGTGAGAGAATGGCTCTGGATCATCAACTTAGAAAAATATCAAGGTCTAAAGACCACCCTGGATATGAACCAAATCCTGAATAAAATGGACCAATTACCGAAGTACTTGAGTAAATTTCCGTCTAGATATCATAGAGACGCTTTCTTACGATTAAGAACAAACATCTACAAGACCAGGCAAGCCTGTTTTGTCCGCCACATTGAAAATGTAAAAGACCCTAAATGTAGGTTCTGCGCTAACAACTTGGAAACGACAAAACACATACTAACTGAATGTGAGCTTCTTAAAGACGTAAGAAGCCTATACCTGCTGAAGTTCGCCCCACTAACTGACAACATGGACGACTTGTGGACGCGAATTCTAAGTGGGTCTTCAATTCACCTGACTTGCGCAGCTATAAACTTTTTGGAAAAAATGTTAAATTAAAAGCCTTCACTCTATGAAATTAATAAGGAAGAAGAAGTGAAATGATGAAATCCATGAGGAAAGCTGACAAATGTAATAAAAGTTTGTAAAAAAAAAACTAGAAATTACAAAAAAAAAAAAAAAAAAAAGAATAAGGGTGTGGGTTTTTTCGGCCAATAAAAAGTAAATGTGTATTTGTGGAGACTGCATATAGGTGCTATGTTGCAATCTAGTCCTGCACACCCACCTTGAACAGAGTGCAGCATTCAACTTAAACACCCAAAGGTGAACAAGGCGTTCTTGAAATCTCTTGTTTCACTTTGGATAAAGGGTTTTGATGGCTGTTGCAGCACACAGTTTAGAGGGGACCTTTGGGCCATTTCAAATCTCCCAGTGACCCACAGACCAATTATTGGTCCTAAATTGGTGTCAGAAGTGGGATAAGGCCATGCTCTCTATAATCACATGTACATTTCAATTAAAGGATAGCTTTATTTACAAGCACGCATCACTTTAGGGAGATACTTTTGGTGACTGTGTGGCAGAAGTGTTGGAAGGGAAGCGGAACAATAGACCATCTGAACAGTCATCTAGCCACAGACCAGCGCGGTTTGTTCCCTAGAAATGTGAACACCATATTGATGCACTATTACATGGATTTATCTACACACTGAGGTTTTGGGATCTGCTTCCCTTTTTCAAGTCACATGTGTTTACAATCTCTTTTCTGGTTGTCCTTTAAGTCCCAGTTTGCAAATTGTGCATTAGTGACAGCGGTTTATTGTGATGCTAATGAGAAAATCTCCAAGCTCTACAATCACTGTTTATTTTGCCAGTCCCACAAAAGGCATACCTGCTAACCGCACACTGAAATCTACCTTTGACGGACAACTAAACACAACTCTGAGACCCCCAAATCCACCAATGAAGGAAATGTGCTAGACTGCAGATGGGGGCCGCGGGGGCTCCTGGGACAAGTCCCAGACAATGTTTTGATCACATATCCCAAGGTTTGCGCTGCAGAAATGATGCGAAGCTAATGTGGGTGGAGCGCGAGGGGGCAGACGGATAAGGCAAGCGACTCGTGGAATTGCATCAGGTCTCAGGAGCCTGGCACTCCACCTGCTGCCCGGGGGCTGGCGGAAACCATAGGAAGGCAGGTGGAGCACAGCAGGCAGTGGAACCGCTCTGTCAACAAAGCCCGAGTGGCAACCCAAATAAAATTAGCCTTGCAGTGGCGGCTAGCGGTACAGCAGAAGGACACATATTCAGGGCTTGCCAGAGCTGTACATGTGCAAGGGGAAGCCTATGGAAGCATTCTCTACAAATCAGCTTTTGGGGTGGGTTTGTTCTGTACAGACCCACCTGGGCAAGACCACAATCCGGACACAGACAGATAAGCGCTTTAAAACCACTGCGGCGGTGATGTGTGCAGTATAAAAGGCGAATAACACAACTTTGAGCAAGTTAAAAATGCACGACAAGTACTTTGATAAAAGCAGCTCAATTATACAATTAACTGTGCATGTCTGGTTTCCTTGCGCCGCTCCTGCCAAAGAACATTTTGATTCAATGTTTTTGGCACGAGAACCTTAAACGAATTATGAATTAACATTTCATAAAAAGCAAGAAAAGAAATAATGAACAATTATTTCGATTAAATGCTGAAGCGGTTATGTTCATCGGGTGCCACAGAACTCAGCAAGGGCAGACTGGCGGGTAAAGCCTGGCACACGAAGCAGAGGGAGAAAGATACATGAATTCTACTTTGGGTTTTTTTGTGTTTTTTCTTGGGTTTGTGACTTGAAGCTACAAAAATAGCTGAACAATAATAATAATAAGGCATTTCTTATATAGCGCTACACAGCCATAGGTCTCAGAGTACAGAAATAACAGAAGACATTATTATCCCACAGAGTGGTACTCAACTTATCAACCTCAGAAGGATGAAAGGCTCAGTTGACCCTGCCGGGATTCGGCAGGCTACGCACAGATATCAGGGGCGAGCGCTTAGCTCGCTGTGCTATCTGAGTGGCGCAATGAGTTGATCACGCTGCTGCAACTACAACAAACAGGTTAGGTGCCAACAAAAGGTCAATAAGCGCTATACATAAACATTATATTGTTATAATATTATTTACCTGCCCAACCCGCTGTGACGAATCAACTTCCGGGGCGCCAGTGGTCCATGGATGAATATCGGTTTCTAAACCATCAATCAGCCCCACACCTCTAGTACACCAGAAAGCATCCAAACAAATTGGAAACAAAAGCAAATTATAAACCTCCTTGTCCAACGTTGGTAACGTCAAAAGAACGGCAGGCTTATCTCTGCAAGGTTATGGATCGTTGGTTAGTTGCAACACAGCAAAAATACAATGACCCAATGATACAAGGGACTGACTGTCCAGTCAAGGTTGTATACAAATATCTATTTTATTTGTATCACAACAGACAGTTCTAGCACACTACAACCCACCCTGTAAAGGAATGCAGAGGGCAGACAGTTTCAAGAAGGAAATGAGATCCACTTTCGATACTGACAGGAGCATAGTCGGTCAAGTAATTAATCACAATAGTTCAAGGTTACTTGGTTTAAACACAAAGGGAGCAATGAGTCGTAAAATGTCACTAGGGGCCTTCGGAGAAGGACCAGGGGAACAGCCCTACAATGTACCTTGTGCTTGCATAAGTTCTTGTTGCTCGACAGGGTAGAGTCAGTTTCAGGGCGCTTTGCAGCTTCTGCGACAGAGTTTAAGACGAAAGACAGCTGCAGGTATCAGGCGGCAGGCAGTTCGGCAACCGAGGCTGGACGGAGGACTGCTGGCTGGCCTTCACGGTGGCTCTGGGTCACAAATCATCTCAGTGTTGGTTGGCGGATCTGAAGCACTGGTCGAGGCATCTCAGGCAGCGTGAGCGACTGTGGCCTAACAGTCAGTGGTGCAGTCGGTTGTCGCTAGAGGGGCTCAAATGGCCTTTAAGGTGGATACTGGTTGATGCACTCCTCTTAACTTCATCACTGGGCTTGTGTCGTCCTTTAAGGCAGACGTCCCAAAGCCGAGGAGAGTGTTGCAGGTAGCTGCCTTGTCCTTGGTTTGGTTCAGAGACTCTGGCACTTTCCACCTAGGAAGCTTGCTGCAGAGCCTAGTAGGGCACGATGTGCGCTGGCTGGGTACTGATTCTGGAGCTGCCGAAGGGTCCTCTGGATTCAATATCTCCCTCTGTTCCCTGGGAGATGCTTAGGGGAGGGATCTTGCTTCCCTCTTTATGGTCCTGGCCTTCCTTCACTGATAAAAGATGTAAGACAGACTGTACCTTCAGCCAGGGTCCAATGCTGAGTTCTTCTTGCTACTCCTTGCGTAGTCTTCAGATGATCTTTCCAAAAGAGGGGCTCTGCCCTCTTTTAAAGCCAACTGGACCACAGTCATTGGTGTAGGAGAAGCCTACCTTACCGAACCAATCCTGTGTCCCCACCAACAATCTCCTGTATGCATGAGGTCATAACCAGAGTACTTTGCAACAGAAAACGTAAAGGGGTGAAAACATGTAATACTAAGTCCCACCCATCTTCCTGTCTTTTGTGGATCAAAGGGTCATTTTAGTTAATGGAGCTCTCTGTTGTTCCTGATTGAAGCGGCAGGTTTCCCTTGCAGCTGCAGCCAGAACAGACTCTGTCTCCATCAATCCACAGATTTGACCTTCTGAATGTGGTCCCCCTGTGGGTGTGGTCTACTGTAAACACATAGTCGCAGACATGACAGGTCACTGCACTTGATACTGATAGGAAGGAGCGGACTTCAGGTTGACGCAGTGTAGATCAAAGACTGTTGGGGTTTCCAGTCTCGTTTGTTAAACTCTGCAGCCAGGATCCTTGTGGGCCTGTTTGAAGTAAACATAATTAACATATTAATAGAGTAAATTGCTGCCACCTTCTGCAGTGCTTACACAAAAGGACACAGCGGATCCATGGAGCCTTAGTTAATTAGGCTGGCCATGGCAGGAGGAAGGTTTTGCCTTCCCCTTTTGAGATGCCTTGATATACTCTTCGCTTTCATATTCTAACTAAATATGAAAGGGGGCACAGCGCCTGTAGACTGTGTCCACTCAGAGTTCACTGGTCTATGTGTATGTTGTGCAGTGAGCATAGGAAAAGGTGTGCGAATTAGCCCCACACATTTTCGGAAGGTTGATCTACCATCATTCGATTTAATTTATAAATGTCAAAAAAGCCCAGGCGAGCGAACACCCACGTCCTTTGAAATCGGGGGTTTCATTCCTGAACCCTGCTTCAACCTCTGCCCCTGCTCCAACCCCATCTCCCATACAAATACTCACATGCAGACTTGCATACAAATACACACACACAGACACTCCTTCTCCCCTTCCCCCTCCCCACTACAAACACTGTGCCCTATCATACACACAAGCACGCAAACACCTCAAACCTGTCTTCTCCTGCCCATCCCCGTCAGCCTGTCAGCGCATGCGCGCACTCGTGTGCGGCAGGGGCGTGACAGTAAGATTTAGAAAGACCGTTCTGAGCATTCCCGGAGCGACCTTTCTATATATGTCCTTTTCATTATCACCCTATATCTGATCACATACTAAAAGCAGAGGAGCATTTCTCTGGCATTCGAGCCATCCCGCGATTACAATATTTTAGAGTGCTTTGCATTGAAGGCTCATCAATAGACTTTTTTTGCCCCAAGTTCATGCTGCTTTTGTCCTCATGTGAAACAAAAAAGAGGTGATGGCTGGAAGGTTCGTAATAAATCCTACCCAGTGGCATTGCTCTGGGCAACCCTCCAAACCTATCGTTCTTCACCTGCCAAGCCATTACAAAAGGAGAAAGACCATATACAAATCAGGCTTGGTCCCACACCCAAAGGTGCTGTCCAGCCCGAACTGCTAGGTTACATCCCTTCTGCACGAGACCACAAGCATCACCAGACATGGATTGGCATTTCCTACTGGCGATGGGTAGCACATTTTATTTTTTGCAGGGCAAGTCTGTCTCCAGTGACATCCATCTGTAGAGGAAATAAACCACCCAAGAGGTTTTTTTTTTTACCATGGAAGACTACGCCTGTTTAATTCAAGTCAGGGTGAACGTGTGGTACAAGCCCCTTCAGAAAAATTAGTGGGGGGGGGGGCCCCAAGGACGTCATTTCACCAAAATGCCAGGGGTAGTGGAAGTGACATCACACGACCCTTGACCTCTGATGATATCACAGGCCGTGATGTCATTTGACCCAACCCCGAAGTGACATCACAGGAAGCGAGGGAACACAACCTTTCGCCCCTTTGCAAAACAGGAAGGGGCATCACATAGCATTGTTCCTAAGTACACAACGAAAAATATGGTTACAATATCACTATAATGTGATATACATTTCATACAAGAATGGACCACCATATGTAACATTAATATCAGTGTGTATAGGCCCATATAACCACATTACTGTGAATCCAAGCAGACATCCAAGGCCAAATGATAATGATGCGTTATTATATAGCACTTACGTTCAAGCGCTTTATATAGAACAAATATTTTTACAATATCACTCAACCTGTGTTGGTACTCATTTATCAACCTCAGAAGGATGAAAGGCTGAGTGGAGGTGTTAAAAAAAAAAGACTAAATCAGGGACTCACCCTCTGTACCTTTAATGAGTCTAGCAATTATTGTGTAGAATTCCAGAAAGACACATTTTTTGATATTCCTGTTTCTTATTTAGGGTCACTGCTCAAAGTGTTACACTAGTGCAAACCCCTGTTTTATATTAATCCTTCAGAACATTTTATTATTATTTTTTTTAAGAGGCCTGAACAAGAAAGCCAGCCACTCCAGAAACAAAGAACTGCACGGCATTGCATTGGCCACGGCCAGTCCAAGACCTTACATACAAAATTTACGAGTGAGACCACAGGGGTAGCAAAGGAGATCTCAGGGGTCGCAGTTGCAACCACTGGAGACCCACCAAATGGGTCCCCCCTGGACGGGGTCCTAATCAGTAAATGACTTTACAGTCCTGTGACCAGTGCCAGAAATAAAATTATTTTTTTTTTACCAGGGGAACCCTTTCATCCTTGGAGGGGCGGGCAGGCCGAGGGTTATGGCCCCAGGCCAGGTCACCAATACAATACCTCTGCAATAAACTCCAATCCTGGCGATTTGCATAAAAGCAAAGAGCATTATGGGAACATAAGAATGGCCACACTTTTAAATGTGAATCATGTCTTATAGTGATTCAGTAAGAAACTCTTGAGCAAATGGGCTCTGCAGTTTTGATTGGTCGCCGTCCTCACCCTAAGAAAAAAAGGGCTGCAAATTGCAAATGCTGAGTCTACTGAAAGTGCCTGGTTGTTGAATCGTGGTTTGCTTGTGCATGTGATAACTCGGCTTGTAGAAAGATCATGTTCTGAAGCCGAGTTATTACACAGCAAACGACCCGCAGAGTCTTCTGAAAGCCAGCGTCTGCATAGTAACGTGGGTTGAACACCAAGACTTAGTTATAGATTTTGGACTGGACTGGCATCCATTTAGGACTCCGCTAGAATTTTTACATAAATGAAAAGGCTGTGCTAGCTCCCAAAATGCTGGTATTGGTAGATGCTTGTGGTAGCAAATTAATTAGACCTCCAACCCGGGCCCAGCATCCAGATCTGTGATGTTTCTTCGTGGCAATTTGCACGAAGCCCATTTGCTCAAGTACATTTTTAGCACATTTCCCCCCGCACCCCAACCTTTCCAAACAGTTAAAGCGATTCCCCATTCACAATTAGCGGTAAAAGAATGGGCTTTGAGGAGTCCAAGGTAATGGGGTATTTCCGGAAGATCTTTGGGAGAGAGAGACATTCTACCCCTTCATCCAAGCGGGAAGGCAACACGGACCAAATCAGAGTTTGGCGGGATGCAGGAGAAGTTGCCTGCATGGTGTAAGCACAGATGTTGCCATTATTAAATAGAAGGCGAGCCATAGTCATTTCGAGGTAACATCGTGCTTGGCGTGAATGCAGGTGCTGGGGAATGCAGGCGCGTCTGAGAGAATGTTTGGCTGTGAGTGCAGGGATGCCTGTCGTGAAGGTTCCAGAGGATGTCCGTTGGAGAGCCCCAGCCATGGTGATGGGACCCAGAGGTTCAGGACTACCATCTTAAAGAGACTTTGTGGAATATGGAATAAAGCCAATTTACGGAACCTACCCAAGATGACCAAGGAGCTTGAAGCATTAGTACACAGTTAATGAATTCCGCATACGAGTGTCACCGGGTTCGGTGTTATTTTCGTCCGAAAGTGTAGTTTCTGAAATCTCCCCCTCCCTCGACTCCTCACCTTCTTCCTTCCAAGAACCCTTCTTTTCTTTTCTTCGGGCTGACACCTTTTTTTTTTATGAAGATAGGGACGACCCCGGAAGGAAGCCACCGTGCCCCTCCCAAGAGGGGGGACCAGGGGCCCCACCCCCGGGATCGACCAAGAGGGGAAAAAGCCATTAGGCACAAAAAACCCCTGTATTATAGTTGGGTGTCTTGTAGGCGTGGAACCAGGAATACTTGAAAGGTAAGAGCTGGTGGAAAGTGTCTGAAGGCAACACGAGAAGTGAATACACCAGAACTCAGGCAGTCCAGTAAGCGGTCCGAGGATCTGGTACACAGGCTAGGAGTGGAAGTGACTAATACAGCAGGCAAAGGCAGTCCAGGGGAACAGGCCGGAGTCTGGTACACGGGAGGCCACAGCAAGCAATACTGAAGGTAGGCGAGGAAGAGCAGAAGGAGCTGAACAGACAAGACGAGAAAAAGACGGTAAGTGAAGATGGGAAGGAGGGAGGGTGAGCAAGTTGGAAGGAGGGCAAGGGAGACGGGTGAAAGAAAGTAAAACCAAGGGAGAGAGAGAAAGGATGATAGGACTAGCGGAAGGAGGAACGAAGAACAGAAAGGACCGGACAGGGTACGAGGACCCGACCAGCAGACAAGCGAGAGACTCGGGAGAAAATCACAGGCAGCAAGCAACTCAGCCAACGGACGAAACCGGAAGCGTTGCGACGCATCCGTGAACCGGAAGTGGCCGGTTAAAACACCGGGCCGCGGAGCGCCCAACCAATAAGAATCAGGGGAAGGGAAACCAGGAAACATGGGGCGTGGCCGAAGCGAACGGAGCCAAGTTCCGCGTCGCCAACGGTTCCATAGACGCCAGGAGCTCGGCGGTATGACAGTATGCCCCCTCCTATAAGCTCCTCCCCCTGGTTTCCCTGGATGAAAGAAATGGTACTTGCGAAGTAGGACAGGTGCATTAATGTGTGTGATGGGTTCCCAAGAGTTCTCTGAGGAAGGGTAGCCCTTCCACTTAACCAAATATTCCAGCCTGCCCTTATGATACCTGGAGTCACAGAGTTGGGCAACCTCATATTCATCTCGAGTGGAATCCCGAGGAATCGGGGCCTGTCTAACCTGTCGTTCCCATGTGTCAGCATGAAATGACTTGAGTTGGGAAGCATGGAAAACAGGGTGGACCCTCTTTAGGTTGTTGGGTAGCTTTAAGCGAAAAGCCACAGGATTGATTTTCTGTATGATCTCATATGGCCCTAGAAATTTGGGAGATAACTTGGAGGGATGTACCCAACAAGGTAAATATCTAGTGGAGAGCATGACTTGGGTACCCACATCCCATCCTGGTACAGGTCTACGATGTTTGTTGGCTTGAATGCAATACCGGGCTTGGGCTGACTTAAGGCCTTCCTCTACCCTCTTGTGTGTCTCTCTAAGGAGGGAGAGGGAAGAATCTACTGATGGTACGTTAGTAGAGAGGCCAGAGACAGGAAGAATGGAGCGAGGGTGAAAACCATATGTACCAAAAAAAGGACTGAACCCCAGAGCGGCATGTGTGGAGTTATTGTAAGAGAATTCAGCTAGAGGGAGTAGTGTGCACCAGTTGTCTTGTTGGGAGTTGATAAAGCACCTTAAGTACTGCTCCAGGGTTCCGTTCAAGCGTTCAGTTTGCCCATTGGATTGTGGATGGAATCCAGAGGTGAGAGCTCTTTCGATACCTAGTCTGATACGCAGGGATTTCCAGAACCGGGAGGTGTACTGACTACCCCGGTCCGAAATTATCTTGTTAGGTAGACCGTGTAGCCGGAATATATCTTGGAGAAACACTTCCGCCATCTTGGCTGCAGTAGGAACGCCAGGCAATGGGGAGAAGTGAGCCAATTTGGTAAATGAATCCACTACCACCATGACACAGGTGCATCCTTCAGACGGGGGTAAATCTACTATGAAATCAGTAGAAATCGTGCTCCAGGGACCCTTGGGTACAGCATTTGGTTCCAGTAGACCAATTGGTCGTTTACGGGATGACTTACTCCTCAGACAGATGATAAGGAACAAGTTACTTACCTGTAACTGTTGTTCTCCAGCATGGGTCTGGCATGGATTCACATGCTCATGAATATTCCCCGTCGTCAGGCTGGGAATCCTCGGTAAAGAAAAAACCAGTATCAGTTTCGTTTCTGATCTGTCTTTCGTAGTAATAACCAATCACTGGTCTCTGCGTCATACTGACCACAGCCAATGACTGCCCTCTACCTAAGCACCGCCTCTGGCAGCCATCTTCAGATTTGGAAGCACGTGAAGTGGCAGTATGACCAAGTGAAGAGCCGCAGAGGGGTAGGCGGGAGGGTTCGCATGTGAATCCATGCCAGACCCATGCTGGAGAACAACAGTTACAGGTAAGTAACTTGTTCCTTCTCCAGCATGGGGTCTGGCATGGATTCACATGCTCATGAATAAAGAATACATAGCAGTACACACATGCACAACCACGGGAGGTGGCAAAGGCTCAACATTAAGCATCACATCAACTCAACATTAAGCATCTTACCTCCTCACCAGGCTCACCTCAGGCGAACAGGTTGCGCAGCACTGCTTGGCCGACCCTGGACTCCTCCCTGGAATCCCGGTCGACGCAGTAGAATTTCGTGAAGGTGTGCGTCGACCTCCACGTAGCAGCCCTGCATATGTCCAGCAGGGGCACACCAGATAGGAACGCCGTGGTAGCTGCGATCGCTCTGGTGGAATGGGCTCTCGGACGGCCAGGCAGCGGTCGGTTTGCCAACCGGTGACAGTACATGATACAGCCGGAGAGCCATCTGGAGATGGAAGCCTTCGAGAGAGCCTTCCCCTGATTGACAGGTCCAAAGTTCACAAAGAGTTGTGACGTCTTCCGAAAACCTTTCGTGCGGTCCACGTAGAACTTCAGCGCTCTAGCTACATCCAGCGAGTGCAAAGTCCTCTCAGCCGGCGACGAAGGCGACGGGAAGAACACAGGTAACACCAAGGGTTCGTTGAGATGAAAGTCCGACGGTACCTTGGGCATGAAGGAGGGGTGCGTCCTGAGCACTACCCTCGTGTCGTGGAAGGTCAAGTACGGGGCCTTGCAGGAAAGGGCCTGGATCTCTCCCACTCGTCGTGCGGAGGTGATGGCCACGAGAAAAGCTGTTTTCCACGATAGAAACTTCAACGGGGCCGAGTGCAGAGGCTCGAAAGGAGGTCCCATGAGTTTGGTCAGTACCACGTTGAGCTCCCACGCCGGGGCCGGAGCCTTCACCGGCGGGAACGATCTGAACAGTCCCTTCATGAACTCTTTCACCAGACGATGAGACCACAAGGACGTCCGGCCCGTGGTTCTGGTGTATCGGGAGATCGCAGCAAGATGAATCTTGATGGACGCGTGTGCCAGACCAGCTTTGGCCAGCGTCAGCAGGTACGGCAGCACTTGGGGAGCCGTAATCCGTAGAGGGTTAATCTTCTGTGCGTGGCACCAGACAGAGAACCTCTTCCATTTGTGTCCGTAGCATTTAAGAGTCGAGGACGCCCTGGCCTTTGCAAGAACCTCTCTGCAGTCGGCCGGTATGTCGTATCCTCCAAACTCTAGCGCTGCAGGAGCCAGGCCTGCAAGTTCAGCGACTTCGGGTCGTGGTGGAGGATGGCGCCTCCTTCCCTGGAGAGTAGATCCGCGTCCGCCGGCAGCTTGATTGGCGGGGACGCCGACAAGTCCAGAAGGTCCGGGAACCATATCTGCCTCGGCCACGCAGGTGCGACGAGGATCATCCTGCACCGTGACCTCTTGAGCTGGTTGACGAGCCGGATTAGCAGAGGCAAGGGAGGGAACGCGTAGAGGATTAGGCCCTCCCAGGGGAACGAGAAAGCATCGCCCATGCTCCTCGTCTGGGGAAACCTGCTGGCGAACCTCCGGCACTTGGTGTTCGTCGCCGTCGCGAACAGGTCGATCTGGGGTGTGCCCCACCGTCGGAAGAGGCGATCCACCAGATCCTGCCGTAGTTCCCACTCGTGGCACGAGCGCAGCTCCCTGCTGAGTGAGTCGGCGATGGTGTTTTTTATCCCTGCCAGATGAAACGGCACCAGAAGAATCCCTTGGGCGACGGCCCAATGCCACAGGTCCTGCGCCTCCTTGGACAGCGCTGGGGACCTGGTTCCGCCCTGTTTCCTGATGTAAAACATGGTGGTGGTGTTGTCGGTGAAGATCCTCACCACCTTGCCCTTGAGGGACGGAAGGAAGGACCTGAGGGCCCAAAACACTGCCCGGAGCTCCAGGACGTTGATATGCAGGGACTTCTCCGTCGGGAGCCAGAGTCCCCTTGCGTGCAGATTTTCGGTGTGCGCTCCCCACCCTTCTAGGGAGGCATCCGTGGTCACAGTCACCTGGTGGGCTGGGGTCTGGAAGTCCATGCCCGCCGTCAGATGCGCGCGGGTGCCCCACCACCGTATCGCTCGTCGGAAACTCTCGTCGAGCTTGATCCTTTCCTCGAAGCTGCCCGTCGTCTGGATCCAGCGCGCATCCAGGAACTCTTGCAACGGGCGCATCCGGAGCCTGCACATGGGAATGAGGTAGATGCAGGAAGACATCATCCCGAGGAGGGACTTGATGGACCTCACCTTGGCCGCGTCGGCCACCAACATCCGTTGCACCTTGCCCAAGATGGTCCTGGTCCTCTCCTCCGACGGGGAGGCCAGAAGGGACACTGTGTCGAGCCTCGCTCCCAGAAACAGTGCGACTTGCGCGGGCACCAGGTGGGATTTGGCGTAGTTCACGGAGAATCCCAGGTCCGTGAGGAGTTGGACGGTCCTTGCCGTGTGGACCACGGCGAGCTCCCTCGTCTTGGCGCGGATGAGCCAGTCGTCCAGGTAGGGGTAGACGTGAATCCCCTCGCGGCGCAGCTGCGCCGCCACCGGTGCGAGGCACTTGGTGAAAACCCTGGGTGCCGACCGCAGTCCGAAGGGAAGGGCTTTGAACTGGTAATGACGCCCTTGGACCACGAATCTGAGGAATTTTCGGTGCCCCTTTAGGATGGGAATGTGGAAGTAGGCATCCTCCAAATCCAACGACGATAGGAAGTCTCCTTCCTCCAGCTGACCCAGGACGTGCTGGAGGGTGACCATCCGGAACTTCTGCGCCTTGATGAACTTGTTCAGGCGTCGCAGGTCCAGGATGGGGCGCCATCCTCCCGTCTTCTTCTTCACGAGGAAGTAACGCGAGTAGACTCCGGAGCCCCGAAGCCTCTTTGGGACGAGTTCGATGGCGCCCTTTCTGAGCATCGCCTTTACCTCCAGGAGAAGTTGAGGGACGTGAAGTTCTTTCCTGGCCACGGGGGGGACGCGCGGGCACCTTCTTTGAAACTCGAGTGCGTGGCCCCGGGCCAGGGCGTCCAGCACCCAACGGTCGGTGGAGATGGACTCCCACACGCTGACGAAGCCCGCCAGCCGGCCTCCCACCGGGGTGCTTCGGTGGGGGCCCGACCCCACGGCCGGTTCAATCCTGCTTGGACGCGGCCTTGCCGCCTTGGCCTCCTTGGCGACGACGGCGGGGGCCGCCAGACTTGCCTCGTCCTCTGTAGGCCTCTTGCGACGACGAGCGGGCCGCTTGACGGTAGGAAGCGAAACCGCCGCCGGAACCTTTGGAGGCGCCCTTGCCTCCGCCGCTCCGAAAGGGCGTCCGCCGTTGCTGCAGTACTCCAAGGGCCCGGGCCGTCTCAGTATCCGCCTTGATGGCCTGAAGGGAATCGTCCACTGTCTTCCCAAACAGGTTGTTCCCGTCGAAGGGCATGTCCAGGACCCTGGTCTGGACGTCCTGCCGAAAGTCCGTAGCCTTGAGCCATCCGCGACGTCGAAGGCAAACGCCGTTGCCCATCTGGCGGAACCCAGTGTCGGCGATGTCCGTCGCCACGGTGATGGCGTGGTCCGAGGCCACCTCACCTTCCTGCAGGATCTCAAGGGCCTCCGCCCTCTTGTCGTCCGGCAGAAAATCCAGCAGGGGAGCTATCTTGTACCAGAGTTCCCTGTCGTAGCGGGCCACGATAGCCAAGGCGTTGGCCGCTTTAATCGTCGTCGCCGCCGACGAGATGACTCTGCGTCCCATGGCATCCAATTTCTTTCCCTCGCCGTCCGGCGGGGAAGTCGACGTGGAGGCCGCACCCCCCCCCCGCTTTCTTCCTGGCTGCCGCGGAGACGACGGAGTCCGGGGTAGGCTGCGCCCGGAGGCATAGGGGGGCCGAGTCCGGGACCCGGTACTTTTTCTCGTACCGGTCTCTTTTCGCTGGCGTCGTGGAAGGGTTCTTGAGGAGGGAAAGGCCCTCATCCCAAATGTCGTCCAACAGAGGCACTGCGAGGACCGTCTTCCTCTTGGTCTCGCGCCGTTGGTAAAGGAAGCCTTCCTTTTTCTTCTCCTCAGGGCAGAGTTGGAAAAGCTCGGATGCCCTGGCGATCATTGAGTGGAACGATCCAATCTCGTCGGGCGGAGAAGCCCTGGTGGGAGGCGACGACGGAAAATCCTCGTCGTATGCCTCGTCGTCCGTACCCGTCGCTGCCGGGTCAGTCCCCGTATCATCCCCTCGGGTGGACGGGGAGGAGGGCTGGACGGGGCGCGACGGTTGAAAAGGAGGCGGTGGATGGATCCTTCTTTTCTTGGTAGGGGGAACACCAGAAGGTCCCGGTTCTGGATCCCCCGACGGGAGAGGTTCCTCCGTCGGTAACGGTAGTCTCGTCCTTATCTCGGAGCATAAGGACTGTATAGCCAACAAAATGGCCGCTGAGTTGTCTTGCGGCGCTGGCAGAGGGGAATCCGACGGGCGAGCAGGGGCCCCGTCGGTATCCTCGACGATGTCGTCGTCGTCACCTGCGTCGGGGCCCATTCCGACGGGCTGGTCTTGTTCCACGCCTAGGCCGTGGCTTAAGACCTCGATCAGTTCCTCTTCTGAGGTTGAGGCCGAATCTACGACGACGCCCTGCCCCCCCTTCTTCCCCACGGAGGGTTTCACGGGGGTCCTATCGATGGGCACGAAAGAAGACTCCCTCCGAGGAGGCAGGGAGATTCTGGGCCCCGAGGCCGCCACCACTGGTGCAGCCTCCACAGGCTGGGCCAGGGCCGCCGCGACCGTTTCGATAGAGGGCTTGGTCGAATGGATCAAGGCCTTCACCACCTTAGGTGCGCTCACCGCCTTATCCTTGAGGGAGGGGGCACTGCCACGCTCCTCCTCTGCCTTAGAGCTCGACCGGGGTCTCTCCAGGAGCTTCGCCGGGTGCTCGGCCTTCCTCTTACCCGACCCAGAGCGTTGGCTCGTGGTTGATGGTGCCGGGGAGGGTGCGCCCTGCCTGGCGCCCGTAGAGCCCGACCGTTCGGCGCTCCCGGTGCCAGCGGACTCGCGGTGCTTGGCCTTATGTTGGGCCCCCGTCGCCGGGGCGCCCTCAAAGGTCTTAGAAGACCGCTCAGATTTCTTCTTCTTCTCGCCAGACGGGCTCTTACCCTCCAGCCAGCTGGCGAGACGTTGATGGCGGTCCTTCATGGTCCGTTCCGACATGTTGCCGCAAAACGCACAGTCCTTCTCCACGTGCGTCTTGTCCCCATGAAGGCAGTAAAGGCAGAAAGAGTGTTCGTCCTCCTTGAAGACGTTCTGCAGCTGGCATCCAGGGCAGGCCCTGAACAGCTTTCCGGGCGTCGAGCTTCCCTTCTCCTGGGCCATCTCCGAGACCGGGCCTGAGAAGCTTCTGGAGTCCTCCGAAGTGTAGCTCGCCGAAATCTTCACCCTTGAGGGGCACAGATGAATCCGACACGGGTCCCCGTTGATCGGATGTAGGATCGGTGGAGCTTGAGGCTCTTTTGACCGAAAGAATCGAAGTTTTGTGAAAAAGCGCGAAAAAATAGCACTAACGCTCGAGAGCAATAGCACGAGGATCCCAACACATGAACGTGCGGTAAAAATCTGAAGATGGCTGCCAGAGGCGGTGCTTAGGTAGAGGGCAGTCATTGGCTGTGGTCAGTATGACGCAGAGACCAGTGATTGGTTATTACTACGAAAGACAGATCAGAAACGAAACTGATACTGGTTTTTTCTTTACCGAGGATTCCCAGCCTGACGACGGGGAATATTCATGAGCATGTGAATCCATGCCAGACCCCATGCTGGAGAAATGACTGAACGTACTGCTCTACATCCCTTCTCATAGTAGGCCAGTAGAAATGTCTTTGAAGATAGTCGTGAGTTCCAGCCACTCCCCTGTGTCCTCCTAGTTTGTAATCATGACACCAGACAAGTGCGGTCTTACGAAAAGCCGGAGTGGGTAGATAAAGGTTTCCTCCTACAAGGTAAAGGCCGTTCCTGATTTCATAGGTCAGATTTTTAGAGTGTCTTTCAACTTCAAAACGACCTCCTGAATCCTCATGTACCTGCTGAAGGAATTTAGAAACAATTCCAATAGTCCTGGACTGAGGAAACATCCGTTCAAGATGCGTCTCCGACTCAGGCAGGAAATCACTCCGGCGGGAAAGAGTCGGCTACAACATTCGTTTTGCCAGGGATGTAGGTTATGTGGAACTCGAATTGGGCGAAGAAGTGAGCCCATCGGGCCTGTCGAGTATTGTAGCACTCGAACTGTTTGAGAACCTGTAAGTTCTTATGATCTGTCCTTATGGTGAACGGAAACCTTCCTCCTTGAAGCAGATGGCGCCATTCAACACAGGCCGCTTTCATGGCTAGAAGCTCTCGCTCAATGACCGAGTAGTTCCTTTGACTGGAGTTTAGGGTCTTCGAGAAATAAGCCACCGGATGTTCTGTACCCTGGATCTCTTGAAGAAGCACCGCCCCTATTGCGGCTGAAGAAGCGTCCGTCTCTAGAAGGAAGGGTAGATGTTGGTTTGGTTGTTGTAAAATGGGTGCTGAACAGAAGGCTTCCTTAAGATTTCCAAAGCTGTCTTCCGCCTCCGCTGTCCATTTGAATGGAGTTGCAGACTTCTTTAAGAGCGAGGTGATGGGTAATATCTTTTGAGAGAAATTAGGGATGAATCTCCGGTAGAAGTTTGCTAACCCCAGGAACTTCTGTATCTCTTTGACTGAGGTGGGTGAGGGCCATTCAATGATGGAAGACACCTTGTTAGGATCCATGGAGATACCGTGGTCTGACAGAATGTATCCTAAATAAGGAATGGAGGAGACTGAAAACACACATTTGGCGAGCTTAACAGACAACTGATTTCTCTGTAGCCTTCTGAATACTCCCTGACATGTTCCACATGGTCTTCAGGTGTGCGAGAGTATATCAGAATGTCATCTAAATAAACCAATGTGGTTTGGCACAGGAGATCGGAGAATAGTCTGTCCATAAATCGTTGGAATACCGATGGGGCGTTTACCAACCCCAATGGCATTACCTGGTATTCAAAAAGTCCGAAAGGAGTCCGGAATGCTGTCTTCCATTCGTCTCCTTTCTGCACCCGGAGTAGGTGATAAGCATTCCTCAGGTCGAGTTTGGTAAAGATGGTAGCACCCTGTACAGCTTGTAGGATATCGGTGATCAATGGCATAGGATACCGGTCTTTTATGGTAACCTTGTTTAGACCGCGATAATCTATACACGGCCTCAACTCCTTTGAGTCCTTTTTTGAGATGAAGAACAGGGATGCCCCTGCAGGGGACTTGGAAGGCCTTATGAGCCCGTTCTCCATGTTGCTGTCCAGGTACGTTCGGAGGTATTGTTTTTCTTCTAATGACAGTGGAAACATCCTACCGAAGGGTACCAATGCACCTGGAGTGAGATCAATGCAACAGTCTTCAGGCCGGTGTGGAGGGAGCTCGACGGGTATCTTTTCAGTTGCCACTTCATTGAACTCCTTCAGGTAGTGTGGGAGACAGTGCACCGTTCTGACTTCGCAGCTATTTGTGGTCTTGACAGTCTCGAATCTTGGTTCAGGCAAGCATTCCAATTTGCATAGTGAGGACTGAAAACTAAGTAAGTTTTTAGACCAGTCAATACTAGGGTTGTGTCTGCATAGCCAACAGATACCCAGGATAAGAGGGAAGTGAGCAGCCCTGATGATATCGAATGTGATACTTTCGGTGTGTTGTTGGATGGACAAAGTAAGTGCTTCAGTGGTGTGAGTGATCAAACCCAAGCTCAAAGGTTCGCCATCAACACCTTCCACTTTTTGATCTTCTCGTTTGGCTATCCTCTTGACTCCATGTCGTTCGGCCCAATGTGTATTCATATAGTTCCTTGCTGCTCCACAGTCGAGTAGGGCTAAAGTAGTTACTTCCTTGGGGCCTACTCTGAGAGAAACAGTGAGCACCATCAACCGGGAGTCCTCAGTAGTTTCTGTAGAGGATACAAAAAGAGGCGCGTAGGGACTAAGAGCAGCCCCTCGGTAATGCGTCCCAACGTTTACCGAGGGCGAGCGTTTCCCGACCTTCTGGGTGGTACTTCCGGACAATCTCTTAATAAATGTAATGAAGATCCGCAGTGCATACACAAGGAACC
The DNA here is from genome assembly GCF_040938575.1 of Ambystoma mexicanum. NCBI lineage: Eukaryota > Metazoa > Chordata > Amphibia > Caudata > Ambystomatidae > Ambystoma > Ambystoma mexicanum. The sequence continues at coordinate 1,620,971,541 of NC_090932.1, read as the reverse complement.
ATCCCTCCGCCGTTTCCTTTCTTCTGGTGTGAGCGGGGCTCTGGTGGCTCCAATCTGCATGGGTTCTTCTTTAGTTGTCCGTTGGAAGGGTACAGATGCAGGTGAGTGAGTCTCCACGAGAGGGGGTACACTTAGCCTGGTCTTCTTCCTTTCTTGACGTCTTTCCGTCATTCTGAAGTCAATTCGGAGGGTAGCTGTCAGGAGTTCGGCGAAAGACACCGGTCTTTCTATTCAGGCTAATTCGTCCTTCAATTCCTCCCTTAAACCTCGCCGGAATATGGCATACTGAGCCTGTTCCTGCCAACCTGCCTCAGCTGCCACCTGTTTGAAAGTGGTGATGTATGTCAGTAGATCAGAATTCCCCTGACGGATGTCAAAGAGGTCCTCCGAGGCCAAGTATGTACTCTCTGTTCGCAAAAAGGTTTGTTGTATCAGGGCCTTAAAGGCATTGTAGTCCTGTAAAACCGGGTCTGGCTGGTTTACTAGAGGGGTAGCCCAAGCCAGGGCATTCCCGGTCATGTGGGTGATCATAAACCCCACCTTGGCGTGGTCTGAGGCAAAGGTCTGAGGGCGAAAGGAAAAATGCAGATTGCAAGCGTCCAGAAACTCCTTAACCTTCTTTGGGGATCCATCGAACTTCCCCGATACTAGGGGAAGTGGAGGTAAATCAGTTAAAGGTCTTTCTCTGTCTGTAAGACGCTGTTGAAGGGTGGCGTTAGCGGTCTTAAGGTTCTGCATCTCCAGACTTAGACTTTGTACAGCGGCTACGAGTTCTTGTACCTGCTGTGGGGTGGCCATCTCTTTATGGCGTCGCAAACTGTCACCGGGTTCGGTGATATCTTCGTCCGAAAGTGTAGTTTCTGAAATCTCCCCCTCCCCTGACTCCTCACCTTCTTCTTCCTTCCAAGAACCCTTCTTTTCTTTTGTTCGGGCTGACACCTTTTTTTATGAAGATAGGGACGACCCCGGAAGGAAGCCACCGTGCCCCTCCCAAGAGGGGGGACCAGGGGCCCCACCCCCGGGATCGACCAAGAGGGGAAAAAGCCCTTAGGCACAAAAAAAACCCTGTATTATAGTTGGGTGTCTTGTAGGCGTGGAACCAGGAATACTTGAAAGGTAAGAGCTGGTGGAAAGTGTCTGGAGGCAACACGAGAAGTGAATACACCAGAACTCAGGCAGTCCAGTAAGCGGTCTGAGGATCTGGTACACAGGCTAGGAGTGGAAGTGACTAATACAGCAGGCAAAGGCAGTCCAGGGGAACAGGCCGGAGTCTGGTACACGGGAGGTCACAGCAAGCAATACTGAAGGTAGGCGAGGAAGAGCAGAAGGAGCTGAACAGACAAGAGGAGAAAAAGACGGTAAGTGAAGATGGGAAGGAGGGAGGATGAGCAAGTTGGAAGGAGGGCAAGGGAGACGGGTGAAAGAAAGTAAAACCAAGGGAGAGAGAGAAAGGATGATAGGACTAGCGGAAGGAGGAACGAAGAACAGAAGGGACCGTACAGGGTACGAGGACCCGACCAGCAGACAAGCGAGAGACTCGGGAGAAAATCACAGGCAGCAAGCAACTCAGCCAACGGACGAAACCAGAAGCGTTGCGACGCATCCGTGAACCGGAAGTGGCCGGTTAAAACACCGGGCCGCGGAGCGCCCAACCAATAAGAATCAGGGGAAGGGAAACCAGGAAACCGGGGGCGTGGCCGAAGCGAACGGAGCTAAGTTCCGCGTCGCCAGCGGTTCCATAGACGCCAGGAGCTCGGCGGTATGACGAGGCCCTTTGAGGCAAAGAGCAAGCACCTTTCAAAGCCCCAAGCAAACTCAAATCCTCGATTCTTATCCTTAACAGGACCAGACAGACCAACCTTTCTTCCTGGCTGAGACCATGGCAACATGACGCCATAATGCGGTCACCTTTCTCGGCCTGGCATTCAACAAGCGCATTCTTTTGCTGGTGGCCTTGGCTCACGTCAACTGACCAAACTGGGGTAACAAAAATCCCAGGATAAGAATCATTGTAAGAGGGGGGCCATCTGGTCACCACCTAGTGGTGGGGTGTTACCAAAACTTGTCTACCACAAAACCAAGCTGTCCCCAGACACGGGCCATCATTGGTGGACTACGTACTCCGATGACTCCATGTCAGAGACACCAAACTCCAGTCCTGCATTTTGATTATACTTTAGTTTACCTCTACTCCATTTAACTAACCCAAGACTACAACTCCCAGAATCCAACTGATGAAGAAATGAGTGTAAATGAGGCAGGTTCTCTCATTTGACATCAACCCTACCAGTTCAGCAGCTGTACAAATCTCAATAAATGAGCCATTTCAAATCAATGCCTGGCACTTCTGGCCTCGCCACACGTGAAGGCTTAGTTTATAACTCGCTGCAGGAAAACACATGCGACTCCCACGGTGTAACGTGATCATCAATTTGTAACAATACAAGCAATTTGTCAACAATGTCTTTGCCATTTGTGCGTATCCTAATTCACAGACTGCGTGTGTGTATACACACACACAAACAAACACACCCACCCACCCCTCCCTCCCTCCCCCCCCTCCCTCCCTCTCTGCTGATGGACACACAAACACAAGGAGATAAAGAATATAGGGGAAAAGCCCTCTTTTTGTTGACGGGGGGCCTGACTCTAGAGGGACAGGCTACCTCTCCCTTCAATGCACAAGTGCTGCTAGGAGACCTACAAAAGGCGAGTGCTTCTATGTGCGGTCCTCGCGTGGTTCGTAGAACCGTGTGGGTTGCTGACAGTGTCCCGGGGTTCGCCTGCGCGAAGACCGGGACACTGTCAGCACCGCCTCTATGCAAGTCTGCAACTCCCTATTGAGGACCACACAAAGTTGAAATATTTAGTCTCGAGTTTTTCACAACAAAAAAAAAACAGACAGCAGTGTTTCCAGAGTTTGCGACTATCCACCTGTACATACGACAGCTGACACTAATTAATTCATTCCCAAGACTCCTGGAATTACCAACAGACCATTTCCACACGTCCCTTGACTGAAACACCTTATTGTGTCCCGAGGGAAGTTCGGAGCACCATAAAATCATTGTCGCCCAGAGACTTCGTTTAAAATCCGTATCCAAACCAGAAACACAAAATGTGTCGACAGTAGAAACGTGCTGCGAATATGTTACAGTACATTTAATAACACTGTATTTGTTACTTACCATGTACTTGTCCACATAGCTGGATATTGGAAGACAACGGTGTTCACTTTGCCCTTTTGTGATTTTATCATGTTTTTCATGTTCAAATACAAAGATGAAAAATACTGATAAAAATAAATGTAAGTGTGATCTTATATGGCTAGCTTAAATAGATCCTAGCGTTTTGTAGGTCTCCTAGCACCACTTGTGTGTTAAAGGGAGGGGTAGCCTGTACTCGGCTTTCTCTGTTCAATTCATACAAATACAAGGTAAAGATATGGACACACAAAGACACTTATAGGTCCTTTTTCAGGAAATGGCTATAAAAAAAAAAAAAAAAAAAAAACCACCTCTTCACACCCTGATTAATAAACATTTGCCATTCAACGTTTCTCCTGTGAAAATGCTCTTTGTTGTGTCTGATGTCCCCTGCCTTAGTCCTGCATGATGTTTGGCTGAGAGAATGTCCGGTGGAATGTGATACCTGTGGAATGTTGTGGTGTGAGTGCCCCTGTCAGCTTCATGAAGGTCAGTTGGAGTGAAGCAGCATGTGAGGGAGGAGGCTGGTGAGTGTCTCCTGTGTACCTTCCTTTTACTTACCCTTGGACTTAACTGATGTAGATACCTTGTCACTGGAGCTTAGTTAAGAAGTCCACTTTCCTTACCTGCCGTATCAGACTTTCATTTCACCCCGCTACACTGTTCTTTGTTACGGGGAAAGGCCGCCCATTTCAGTAGATCACCCAACTGGGTGGAACTGAACTGTGTGCCGGTTCGGACAGACTATGATCTTAAAATAGCTCAGTAAGTCATTGCACAACTTAGTACAACACATCTTAGAACTTCCAATCTCGGGGAGACCTACTCGAACCTTCGCCCATCTGAGGTTGCTAATGGAGAGCTCTCAGATTTCCGGTGACTGTGTGAGAAGGCCATTCAGTCAATTTTTTTTCCCCCCTTGGATTCTGGAAATTGTTGTTTTTCTAAATTTCAAATGGGATAGAAAAAAACTACAAGTCTAAGAATTCAAAACAAGAACAGGACTTGGTGGCCTTCCCACGACTAGCCAGACAAACGAGAGATCTGAAAATGTCAAGAGACCTTACGGTGGTTACCTAGAAGCCGACTCCACCTTTCAGCCTTCCAAACCTTTCAGCCTTCCAAAATTGGACCATTGCATGCAGCATACCGTATTTTTAATGAGGTCACTTATTCGTTTGCACATTACTCGTGCATTTTCCCCCGTGCTCGTTTGTCGAAAATATATAATAAACTTGCCCCCCCTGAACCAAACCTCACTAAAGTTTGCAAAACAATTCAGAGTGGGACATATACTTTTTTTTTGCAAAGTTTGGTGAGGATTCGTCCAGGGGGAGCGGAGTTATAAGCCGCCGAAAAAGTTCTCTTCCTATGGAAACAGCAACTTAACCATAACTACACGGCTGCTACCGCGGGCCGTTATATATATATATATATACACACACACACACACACACACACATATAGTATGTTTGGGGGTGGGTTACATGAGCGGATGGGGGAGCCCCCCCCCAAATAAAAAAAATGGGGGAAACGGCCACGGGGAAAAATGCACGAGTAATGTGCAAAATGAGTAAAGTGGTCTCATTAAAAACACGTACGACCATTTTTTATTCGATCGCGGGGTCCATCTCGGCCCTTCACCCTCAGAAGGTAGACGGATGAAAGGCTGAGTTATGCCCCCATTCCCATGTTGAGCAACAACAAAGCATGTTGGTAAATAATGTCGACATCCACGTGTACTAAAGTGGCATTTCCAGGGCGGCATCAACCCCATGCACAACATTTCTAAAAGAACAAGCTCATTCGTTATACCCTGGTTTATAGACCTCTAGCAAAAACGGAGGCCTCCCATTTCTACAGGTCTGTCTACCACTTTCGGAAGCACAAGCAGTTCCACTGATTATGTGTGACCATGTTATTCATGTGGGTGTGCGTCTCTGTCAAGGGTGTCATTTGGTGGTCGCCAGGGGTCACACCTGCGACCCCTGAGGTCTCCCTTGCTAGGCCTAAACAATTGATTTTTTTAAAAAAACCTTTTTTATTATTTTTCTTCTTTTAAATTGAAGCTCCAGGGCCCTGGCCAATGCCATGTGGTTTTGTTGCTGGAGTGGCTGGCTTTCTTGTTTAGGCCTCTTAGCAAAAAAGTGGGTTCCACAAGTGTAACACTTTGAGCAGGGACCCTAAATAAGAAAGAATAGGAAGAACACATTTGTCTTTCTGGAATTCTTTGCAATAATTGCTAGACTCATTAAAGGTTTATTTCAGGCACACTTCAACGGGTGAGTCACTGATTTAGTCTGTTTTTAAACACCTCAAATTTACAATTTAAAAAGCATTTAGAGTAGAATAAGCATCCATTTCGGACTATGTATTTTGCTTTTCGCAAGTTGCAGTTATGGTATTTTTTTTCTGCCATTGTCTCCGTTACAATCACCACAAGACGTTCCATCTCGTTGTCCTTGGTCACTTGACACAATCCTTGTGCCTAAAATCTTGTGTACAGTGTAGAAATGTTTGTCCATAGCACATAAAGTGGCCCTTGATTTCATTGTGCCACAATTAATGCTGTGTTGTAATGTGTCTATCTTTGCTGTCTCCCTGGCATGCTGTTCACAATGTTTGTTTACATGTATGAGGTAACGAGTGCCCAGAGTACGGGATGCCATGTGAGTACGCTGCTTGCCTCGCGCTACTCTAAAATCTTTAATACACAGTTCTGAACCCTCCCAATTGTATGTATTTTGCCAACCTTTGAAGCCTGGAAAGTCGATCCACGCAGGCTTGACATGTGGCCAATGTTCTACCAGACTTGCAGATGAACTGGCCCGCTGTTAAATCTCATTTACCAGTTTAATGGTATCTACTACAGAGTGCAATTTGCTGTCAGAGATGTAGTTGCTCAGAGAGACAGAGATCTGCAGGTTCAAATCCTGTCAAGGCCAACTCATCCTTTCATCCTTCTGAGGTTGATAAATGAGTACCTTTACCGGTTGGGTGATAGTGTGTATATTTGTTCTATATAAAGCGCTTAAGCAGAAGTGCTATATAATAACACATTATCATTTGGCCTTGCTTGTATTCACAGTAATTTGGTAATATGGGCCTATACACACTGATATTAATGATACATATGTGATTTATCCTTATATGAACTATATATCACATTATAGTGATATCATAACCATATTTTTCATAGTGTACTTAGGAACAATGCTATGTGATGCCATTTCCTGTTTTGTCAAGGGGTGAAAGGTCCTGTTCCATCGCTTCCCTGTGATGTCACTTCGGGGTGTGGTCAAATTACATCACTTCCTGTGATGTCAGAGGTCAAGGGTCATGTGATGTCACTTCCGCTACTTCTGGCATTTTGGTGAAATGACGTCCCTGGTCTCTGTGCACACACTGTGCTGCCAGAATTCCACTTTTTCAAGCGAGAAGTCCTTTACTAGAGTGTCATTTTCTGTGGGATTGTGAGAGTGTGTTCTCTGGGCTAAGGGTCCCTACCTAAAACAACACAAGGCGTGTCATTGCACGTTCTCCCCTGGCCACGCAGTCTTGGCAAATTAATATTGTGCACTAGACCACGTGTGGGTTTGTTTGTTTATTTATTTGTTGTGCGCGCCGGACCCAGAGGTATCAGGGTGGAGTTAAAAAAGAATTTACAGCTTATTTGAGGAGTGGGGAAAGGCTTGCGGTGAAACTATGCCCTCAAACCTTTGCACCTTAAGCTGTGGGACCATGCCAGGGGAGTGATTGCGAGGGTAGAGAGGCAACAGGAGACCACTCATTCTCACAATAGTCCTTAAGTGGGTGTTTTCAGACTTAAAGGAGAGAGTTAACTGCGTGTAACATTGAAGCTGCACTAGAATAGTATTAGAATGTGTAAAGAAGTCATATGCCCCCACACAAATACGTGTGCCCCTCGCCCACCGTCTCTGAAGTTAGCGCCCTCCCACCCAAAATGTTGGTTTCGTTGCGCCCTTGGCAGTGGACATAAAGCACGGACCTTCGGCTCCAAAACCCTACATCAGGTTTAGCAGTATTTAGTGACCCCCATGTCATGTGCAACATCATTTGCCAGTTCGGATTTTTAACTGACAGTGCTTATTATGACGGTCTCATAGCCCAGAACATGTGTGGGGTAATTTACAACTGCAAGCTCCGGCATACAGAGCGCCGTTTGGAGAGCCCAGGCTGTGCATCCCCTTGTCGCTTATGGAAAAGGCCCTATATCTTCCCTCCCACTAAATCTACCGCTGTCGCCGAGCGAGCGCTTCTTCCCACATCAAAGCAAACAATGCGGAAACGCAAATGTCAGCAGCGCGCCAATCCCTCCCGCCTGGAGTGCAGCCGTGGCCGCCATTTCACTTTCTAAATTGGTTTATAAGCCAGCGGCGCGTAAGCACTCGGTTCAGCGGGCCCAAGAGGCACATTAGGTCCACCTGCAAAGCTCAGCTACATTTCTGACACATAAAATGCCGAATTTGCTTGTATTAGAAGGTCACGCGAGATTACACCGTGAAAGCAGACGCTGGCGACTCTTCAGGCGCTACATGTTCCCAAGAGGGACTTGCATAGTTCACGCAGCGGTGCCAATCCAGAATGACCACCCTGCAACTATATGCGCCGAGTAAGGCCGGTAGCTGCCCCTTAGTTCTTTATAAACGGGGCAGAAACCGCACTTTGCCCAGTAGAGAGGTTCAGACTGCACGTTCTAAATGAGACTGAACAGCCTTTTATGCCACGAACAGCACTGTGGGTAATACGGCAGTTTTGAGAAGTATTAGGGATGCAGGGTCCCTGGAGCAGAAATCTGCAAACATAACTCAGCAGGTTGAGTGACTGCTGCTGCGATAGTATTATGACAAATCAACTTCCGGGGCACCAGCGGTCCAGGGATCAATATCCGTTTCTAAACCATCAAACAGCCCCACACCTCTAGTACACCAGAAGGGATCCAAACAGATTGGAAACACAAGCAAACTATACTGGCTGAAGCTGTAAGGCAGACTATACCTCAGCCAGGGTCCAAATGAGTTCTTCTTGTTACTCCATGTAAAGTCTTCAGATGACCTGCCAAAAGAGGGGCTCAGCCCTCTTTAGAAAGCCAAATGGGCCCCAGTGATTGGTGAAGGTTAAGCCTACCTTAATGAACCAATCCTGGGCTCCCACCAACAATCTCCTGTATGCATGAGGTCATAACCAGAGTGCTTTGCAACAGGAAAGGTAAAAGGGTGAAAACCATGTAATTCTAGGTCCCACCCATATTCCTGTCTGTTGTAGATCAAAGGATCTCACTGCGGGATTGAGCTCTCTGTGGTTACTGGTTAAAGCGGCAGGTCCCCCTTAAATCTGCAGCGAGAGCAGCCTGTCTCCTGCAAATCACATACTCACACGTTCTGAATGGCTTCCCCCTCCGGGGGTTGCCTACTGTAAACACCTAGGCCCAGACAGGACAGGTCACTGCCCTTGATACGGAGAGGCAGGAGCTGGCTTCAGGTTGACACGGTGCATGTGAAACGTTTTCTGGTCCTTTTAGTCCTGTGACCAGGGCTCCCGTGGGCTTGTTTTTAATTAACTTTGATTAGTATATGAGGCTGCCACCAGCAGCAAAGTAAAGGGCAGATCCATGGGGCCTTTGTTAGTTAATTAGGATGGCCATGGCAGGAGGAAGATTTTACCATCCCCCTTCTGAGATGCCTTGATGTACTCTTGGCTGTCATATTACAACTAATCTTGACTGGGGGCATGGAGCCATAGGCTGTGTCCACCCAGAGCACACGGGTCTATGTGTTTGTTGTGCAGTGCGCATGGAAAAATGTGTGCGGATCAGCCCCACACATTTTCCGGAGGCTGATCAACCATCATTCAAATTCATTTAAAATTTCAACAAAGTCCAGGCGAGCGGACAACCACTGTGCAGCTGGTCGAATTCCTCACAGATCGATAACCCTTTCATCTCCTTAAAGGACTCATCCCTCAAAACCACCGGCCCAAACTGTTCTGCGCCGCTCCCCATTGCCCTGTCCGAATCGCGGTGGGGGATTGAGGGAGGCACTTCATAGTGAATAAGAGGCACGATGATAAAAGCGGATCGATAATGATACAAAACTAAAAAATAACATGCATCCTTTGTGAAATAATGTAACTATTGATGACTGATCAAACTTTTTTTTTTAAAGGTCACCAGGTCCGTGTATATCCGCCCAGCAATGCTTTGTGAAATGCAGTAGGACAAACCACTAAGGAACCATTCCAGCACCAAGAGACACCTCAGCGCGCTATACATGCACTAGAAAGATACAAGAACCTCACATGCATCACAAAATCACACAACGATGTGCTCTACCTGCATCACAATGTGACACAAACCCCACAAGCATCCGGAGTGCTGCACTCAGGGCTGGCCAAGGATCCCAGATCTGGACTCTTGCCCCCTCCCACACCCCCCACATCCCCTCCGGCAGACACCCACTGCCATGTGTATACCAATAAAAGGGAGGACTGGGCTGCTTCCGGTGCAAGGCTCTCTTACCTGCTTATCCCAGAAGAGGCCATGCCGGCACCTTCCTAACCCTATGATGCTTGGAGAAAAAAAATCACCTGAACTCCCCCGCCTCCAAAAACGCCACACCTTCACAGAAAAGGCTGAGAAATGGTAAATACTTAATGTGCTCTTTCTTGTGGGCCTCGGGTCTACACGGAACGGCGCTCCGTCTTGTTCCAGCATAATTCCTTCCCTGGTTTATGCAATAAAAGTACAAGACTGGTAAGGTGCTTTCAGGGAGAGCAATTAAGGAGACTTCCTAAAAATTCAACAAAGTGCTCTATGCACACCCACCAGAGAACCGTGAATGAATAGGCAGACTCATTAAGCCACTAGATTCCAAAACTGGGGAGAAAGGGAAACCCGACTTCACCAATAAGCAGCGCATTGATCCTGCCCGTCAAGCATTCCAGTGCCGGGTTGCAATGCCACCACAATTCTCCAATTTCACAAATCTCTCCAAACATGGCTCTTTCAACAACACCAGACTAAGGACCAATTCCATGGATGCACATACCGATGCAGACCCCCACAGTACCGCGCTATTGTTAAAAGATGCCAGCCCAAACGCTGACTACGCACACTCTGTACAGTGTTGCGCTGCTCTCCAGATAGGTCCGCGCGTTAAACAAAATAACAATTTAAAATATCCAAGACTTCTCCACCAGTGCTTCAGAACCACCGATCAGCACTGAGGTAACAATTACTGACCCCAAACCGCTGGGTTCGCTCACCAAACCCTTTTGCCGCATGATACCAGCAGCGGACTCCCGTCTTGAACTCGATCACAGAAGTCTGCAAAGCGCCCTGATGTGGAGTACTAAGAACACCTCAAGTACAAGGTAGATTGTGGTTCTGTCCCCCTGGTAACTTCCGAGAAGGCCCCTACAGACATTTTAAGACCCAAAGCTCCCTTTGTGCTGAATCCAAGAAACCTTAAAATGTTGTGGTAATTAACCATACCGACTACCCTCTTGTCAGTATCCAGAGTGCATCCCTTTTCTTTCTTTGAAACGGTCTGTCATCTGCATTCTTTTACAGAAGGCGTTATATTTTTCAGTGTTGCTAGACTATCTGTTCTGATATAAATAAAGTAGATATTTTTGATACAACCTTAACTGGACAGTCCCTTTTATCATTGGGTAAAAATTGTACTTTCGCTGGTTTGCAAATAACCAACGATCCACGACCTTTCGGAGAGAAGCCTGCCGTTCCATCCACGTTACCAAAATTGGACGAGGGGGTTTATAATTTGCTTGTTATTTCTAGCTGTTCAGATCCCTTCTGGTGTACTAGAGGTGTGGGGCTGGCTGATGGTTTAAAAACCGATATTCACCCTTGGACCATTTGTACCCCAGAAGTGGCTTCATCACACTCAGGTGTGCGTCATTTCTCCCACTTCCCTAGAAATGGCTTTGCTTGAAGAGCGAAAGTTGCCAGCACTATCAGAGGTGTCCATGTTCTCATGTCACACCTAAAACACTTGTGCGGTTGGCCATTGTGCTGCACTTGGAATAATTCAGGAGGGCGACCTTGGTGTTGCTCTGAGGATTTTGTGGGCATAGCCGTTATATTCCACAAACTGTAGCCTTTGCATCAGAGGATCTCTTGCGATATCCATTGTATCGCACTTGTGCAGTTGACCCGGGTGCTGCACTAGTCGAGTCCGTGAGGGCGACCATGCTATGGTTTCGTGGCAATTGCAGAATGTGTTCCACTACAGGGAATGCAGGTGTTGGCAGAATGCTGCCTTTACGGTTAAGTGGGGTCTTCAATGTAGCCACTTAATGATAGCGGGAAGAACGCAGAATATGTCCACCATAATGTATAAACCCAGATGTATTGCAATTTTGCCGAATGTACCAATTCTAGGCTTTCATCTGATTATAACCAAAGCAGATTTCCTCTCGCACGATGCACTTTTGGAATTAGCCAAAGGCACGGCCACACACCCACACGCATCTGTTTTCACATACTACTCGAATGACACATGCAGAACAATTCTGCCTTAAGAATGTAGCTACCTTTCACAGCAAACTATTTGAACTGTAGCTACACACACACAACTGGCTATCGTCTTGCACGCCCCCCCCCCAGCTTCTTTCCTTAGTGTACCTCTCTCCATCCATACACATGTCAATTGGACATGGGTGGCTCGAAGGGACCCCGGTCAAGCCCTCCGATTCTAATGGCCATTATGCACACAAATACTAGCACCTCCTAACTTTCCCATACTTCGGATCATTCAAGGGCGTCCAACCGACAACCCGTTGGCACCAAACCCATGGTGAAAGGTGCTATACAAATGACTAAATGAAATTAACTTGCTTTCCGGGCCACACAGGAGTTTTTCACCAACTCGGATCTACAGGAGTCTGTGAGCGAGGTCACTTAGGAATTTGTAGGGGGGCTCCCCCCCAACCTGCAATGTTGGTGCTGGCCTGGGTCCCCGACGGGGACTCTTCGCATGTGTGCATGTTGTCCGGGGACCCATCCGAGCCCTCATTCCTTAAAGTGCTATTGTTGTTGAACTGTTCCTTCCTGACGGGAGGGTGCACTTGGCCCTAGGTTCAAGGGTCTACTGGAAAGGGGGTGGGTTGTCGGCAGTTCCCAAGCACTGGTGTAACTTGCAGCGGGTTGAAGGGGCTACAGTCCTTAAGGAGTTCCCGGTGAACGTCCCCTGTCCTGTGGACGGTGCTAAGTGCAGTTGATCAGGGGTTCCTCCCCATACTGCCCCTGGCCCATCATCCTCTGTCTCGGGGCGTTAGGGGGGGGGGGGGGTGGGGGGGGAGGGGGGCGTGCCTGTATCCCTCAAGTCACCCAAACAGAAGTTTCCATAATCAGGCCAGAGACTTGGACGGAACGGTCATTCCAAACTGAAACACTGGAGGTAGCGATGAACTTGCTTGATGACAACACGCCATCCTTTCCCAGATGAGGAACATCTCATCAATGCCACACCCACTCCTCTTCGGTTTTATTCAACACAATGAGCTAGTGGTCAACATGTCAAAGCGGAAACTGGCATTGCAGCACCCCCTATAGGTGAGCGAAGGTGGACGCCAACCTGCAGGTAGTGCACACTCAGCAAGGGGTCCCTGACCCCAGAGCAGATCACAATGGTGTCTGGGAACTGCTGGAGAGGTCACGCGCCTGCAGGGAATTCATCACACGGATGTATGTCCTGCGCTTGCAGTGTGGTGTGGTGACCTGGCCAACCATAGCCTCTCCCCTGGAGAGATACTGAATGACTTTAGCCTACACCAGTCGCGCCTTGCCAGCCACCCAAGTCCTACACCTTGCGGCAACATTCACACATGCATCTCCTAAGCTAAACTCCTTAGAATTTTCCACCACATTGACTACGGTCACCGGGCCATTCCAAACAGAAAAAAAGTGCATTGAGGCCACACAAGTGGGGAAAGAGCGCTACATAAATAACCAAATACAATACATTAAAGCATAGGTGCAGAACAAGAAGCTTGCCAGACTCGATCCCGGATGACTTCAGTTTCAGAAAATGCTTTAAAGAAGCCCCATTCAGTGACGTACGGGGCCAACTGAGCCTATACGATTGATGTGATTCTGTATGCATCCCACACAGTACAGGCTGCCGACCCTATAGTTCCCTTTTTCATAGCGCGCCATTACGGAATTTCTGGTCAAAATATTGCTGTATGTGGACAGTCAGACCCTAGTCGGTATAAATGGAAAAATGGCATCTTACTCACTCCCAAGCCACCAGGCTCAACTTCGCCCATTGTCACACTAACTCATTGCTTCTGCTGTCTTCCCAGGTGTACAACTGTTTCTGACAACTTTGGAACCATCATTTGAAATGGACTGCATTTATAGACAAAATACCTAGAGACAAACTGAATGCTTGCTGAATGCCATACAAAGAACCCCTGGTGAAGTTAAGCCTTAAGCTCTGCCATGCTACCCAAAGGTGAGTCAAGGATACTTTAAGGATGGTTTTGGTCTGCCCGTCACAGAAAATAGCAACGCAGAGTGCCATGGTGGTTCACTTAGAGCATACTATCCAAGTCTCCGGTCACAGGGTGGACTCTTATCCATTTGTTGCTGCATAAGTGTTAATTCTTCTGAAGCCTGTGCCATCTTGTAAATGTGTATTTTTCTCGTCTCTAGAAGCTGGGCTCGTTTCGCATCCTAGTGACAGCAGACGGGTGAGCCTCATCACTGCTGCAGTGTGGCATTGGGGAGCTGTGTCCCGTGCAAACCGTGAAAAACAAATGCACCAGTCTTGGCTTATGAGTTCACATAATAGTGCATTCGGTCATTAGTGTTCCTGATTTACAGCCTGCACTAGCATGCCTAACGACACGTGCTAACTAGAGAACATGATTTGACAGCTGTTTCAGAAACAAGCGCCTTACTTTGCATGCAGATTGCAGACAGAGCAGAACACCTACACCCATGTAATCGTCGCTGCCAAGCAACACAGGGCTAAAATCAGAGGACAGTCAAGGGTGGGGAGTACAGGTAATTGCGGGGGTGAGGGGGGGTCATCCCATGGAGTCCGGCTCATATACATTGAGAGATTGAATGCTCAAGTCCCCATTCTGGCAGGGCCTTTCTGCCTTTCATCCTTACACCTCGAGAGAATTAATGCCTTGACGATACCTTATAAAAGTTTAGTCTGAAAGGGGCATGCCGTGCCAATCAAAACATTGGAGCCCCCCTAGTTCACGGGGTACCCCCGCCCTAGAACCACATGTATAGGCTGCAGGTCCATCTTGTAGTGAAACTCCGACTACACCCTCGGGAAAATGTCTCCTTTAGCTCTGGGATCTCTCCATTTGGGGTACAGAGTGCATGCTGCTGGCTTCAACGCACAGGCGGCGCCATGCTGAAAGAATTCGCTGGGCGCAAGCAGAATCCGTAACCCGGAAGCAGACTGGCCGGAAGGAAACGAGTCCTCGTGGCAGACAAGGCAGCTGACATAAGGGATCCAGGTGAGGCAGGCTTCCAACCCCTTGACTATGAAAGGCGACCAGACTTGCCAGCCCACTAAGTCTGCAGGGGGAGGGGGATTGGGTCTTGGTCAAGAGAATGCAGCCAATTGACCGCACTTCTCGCGAATATTTTGAGGACCTTTCAGTGATGGGGAGGGTCGTGTGTTGCTAGGTTTGGAAAAGATACAGGCCTTTGCTAATGTCGGGACTTGGGGCTAGTTAGCCTTTTGGTTGTACCCCCCCAAGCTTCTATCGGAGCTACAACCAAGAGACCCAGGACTATTGCCTGCCCTGGACAGCTCCTAGTGACGCCTCTGCGGGTCGTTCTTCAGAGCGGACAGTTCCATCAGCGGAGACATTGCTGGTAGTAGGACTAGTCACCAGGTGCCAACCCTAAAAGAAGAGTGAAAAGGGGATGTCGATGTGGGCCTCCATGGAATCAATGCCTAAAAAGATGGAGGAAGCCATGTCTCTAGAGGGACGAAGTTGGGGGGACCAACCGCCAGAGTTGCATAGACAGAGCGGGGCGTAGGACATGAAGGGAGGATGTCTGATGAAGAGGCAGCCATTTTAGAGGTTCCGTAAGAGGGTCCCTGGACCTCAGGCGTGGTTCAGTAGTTGCTGTGACCAATACCAGTCAGTGTCACTTTGAAGGAGTCTGGGTGCAAGGATTGTGCATTGCCAGCGGCCACTGAGGGCGGGGTCACATAAGGCCACCACCAAAGCAGGGCCTGGTTACTGGGTGGTCCTAGCTGAACGCTGCAGCTGGCAGCTGCGTGGATTACCCGCCGGCTGTAGGGACCCTGGCGCTCTCATCGTTACGGACAGTTGGACTCTGCTGAGCGGCCTAAGCTTTGCTTCATAGGGTATGGGAGAGAGCAAACATTTCCTGGCAGGAAGGCATGCCAGAGGCGGGATGCAACTCCGAATGCCTCAAGACTGGAAGCAAATGATGCAAATTCCGCCAGAGGTAATGGAGACTGGAAGTGAAGCGTGTCCCCAGATGTGACTCCATGGAATGGCAGAAGGAATAAAGGGGGTCCGTTTTCACAACGAGCAAGTGGGTCAATTGCTACATTGAATTCTTTTGGGAGGGTTTTAGGAGGAGCTAGCCTCACTAAGAGGATGTACCCACCCTCACATGTGGCGACGGGTAGTGGCGCAACGGCCATTGGGCAGATTGGGCTTTTAGCCCCCTCCCCCAACCCCTGAAATGTTGATCTTTGGCAGCACAGTCAGTAAATGCCCACCAATTACTAATGTAAAGTGTTTCATTGTTAGCATCTGCATTCGAACGCCTCAATTTTTTAGGCAATTTTAATCGTGATGTGAGGTTAGTGCCAGGGGAGTAATTGGAAGGGCGGGGTGGGACAGGAAACAGCTCACTCTCACAGCAGTTCTTAAGTGTATGGGTTCAGACATGATAGAGAGTTAGATGCCCCACACAAGTAAGTTCCCCCTCCCCCACAGTCTCGGAAGTTAGCGCCTCTCCCAATATTTGAAAGGTTAACACCCCTCCCCCTGAAATTTTAGCATAAGGGTACCCCTGGAGGCAGGGGTACAGCCATTCTAGTTGGCTGAGCCAGAGCCCCCTCCACCACACCAGAAGTGGAGGCTGGAAAAAAGGGGAGTGGGCTAAGGAAGCCCCGTGGGCAGGCTGGTTAATGGGGTAAATTTGCGGCTGAAGCTGGAATTAAAAGATGAAGTGACCACGACTTTACTTATTCCACAATCATAATAGGAGTATTTTTAATCCTTCATTCATCGAAGACATAACCAAAGTAAGGCCACCTGCAAAAATGTCACAAACCGCTACAGGTTTCGTTCTCAGTAGACCCTCCGCAGGTGGCGCAAGCAAAATGGTTAAGGACTGTTAAGTGTTCATGAAAAGTCAAGTTGAGTAATATAATATATACAAGTGATTTCAAAAACCAAAACATAACATCTACTCTTGATAAATACTAGTATATTATATCCCCAAATTAGAGATGCAGATGCTGGGGTCAAGAGCCAATCAATTACCACACTACATAAACGTGTGTAGTACCTTAGGTGGGATGTACAAACTATGCAGACAACACTCAAGTACTTTTACCCCTATCTGGACTCTATCACCAAGACGCCACGGCCCTTCACAACATCTATGCCACTATCCAAGCTTGGATGTCAATCAATGGCCTCCATCTTAACGGGGAGAAGACTGAAATTCTCATCCTGGGCCAGACCAACACATTATCGAAACTAAGCCCCCAATACAACAACTTCAACATCGACAACTCAACCATCTCCGTATCATCCTCTGTCAAGACTCTAGGTGTTCACATTGATGCAAATCTATCGATGAACAAACAAGTTGGCGCCATACATCAGCGTTCCGCACCAAACTCAACAATGCCATTAAACCCTACTTATCCACCCCCAATCGCTTGGCCATCGCTAGAGCAACTATAGGAGCTAAACTCGATTATTGCAACGCCCTTCTAGCTGGCATCTCCGCCAAAAACATTCACAGACTGCAAACGACACAAACAATGCCCTCAGAGCCGCCATGAGCATCCCTAGAAGAGACCATATATCCCACGCCAGACGTGAAGCACGGTGGCTCCAGGTCAAAGACCATATTACTCTGAAAATCCTCACCATCACTCACAGATGCATCAACAAAACCGCTCCAGCATACCTATCTGAAGCAATATCAAGGACCACACCCACTCGCCCCACCAGAGCTCAGTACACCAACCAGCTACACATACCACGCATAAAGAGAGCCACAGCGGGAGGTCTAGGCTTCTCCTATATTGCACCCAAACTCTGGAACTCACTCCCTGCCACCCTTAGAGCTGAAACTTCCATCTCTGTCTTCCGCAACAACCTCAAGGCCACTCTCCTCAACTAGCAAGTGGAGGACTGCCTCCTCCACTTCTGCCATGTATATTGTAATATGACACAAATGTAATATAACTATATTGTAATGTAACCTGTATATATACTGCTAATGACTATGTAACTATATTGCAACCTGTATATACATTGCTAATGACCATGTAACTAAGTAACTAAGCTTTGTACTGTAACAAGTGCCACGATGTCCTCGGGCTGTTGTGCGCTATATAAATACGAATAAAACAAAACAAATATAGAAAGTGCAATGTGATGGTATGAAAGGTGGGTTCCGAGTCATTTCGTCGAACACCCCCCCCAAAAACGGGTTTTTTTGCAGCGTGAAGTTTGCCGAAAAAAATCGACATTGGGGTTCCACCCGTAATTTTATTATTATTTTTATTTACCTTCCCCCCAACCTTTATCTACCCTTTCCCAAACCCCCAAAATATTTTGATGGGAATTTTCAGCAAAACACTAGCGTCAAAACACCCGTCAGAAAAATGGATGTCGGCAAAAGGACGCGATACCGAAAGATGCAAACGAAAACAGTTAAGGAGGAGAAAGAGAAAAAGAGCTAGGAGAGAGACATGCTGGGACCCATTGACGAAGACTTATTGAGTAAAAAAAAGGTTAAACATACCGTGGATCCATGTGGTCACTACAACTCATCATTCTCCTTGCTAGATATAGACACACTATGCTGCTGGTGAATAAGAACATAAAAGGTGTGCACAGGGATTACACAAAACTAAGAGAAGGTCGTTTCTCGGTTCTACGGTAATGACGAAAATATTTCAAACAGCGTTGGTGAACTGCGGTCTCATTTCTGATCTTCCGCTGTAAACAGGAAACTGACAAAGGACTTCTATGAAACAGTTTATGGCGCCATCTTTAAAGATTAGTGACACAACGTGAAACCATGGGTAATGGGAGGACTGGTTTGCGGCTGGTGGACCTTTAAATTGCCCTGCCGACATGAAGAGAGCCACGTTTTTTGCTGGCCGAGGGAAGGGTACACCCACCCTCAGAAGTTAGGGAAGTTAGATCAGGTAGGGAGATGAAGAGGGTGTCAGGGAGAGTTTAGGTTGTTAACCATCATCTGGTTTTCCCTTGTAACAGGAGCGGAGTTACAGGGCGCTCCTAAATAAGGAGCTATTCCTCCGAATTGAGGATCGGCCAGGAATGGTGCAAAGCCACCAGGAGGTCAATACTCACTGGGAAGTAAGTAACTGCTTCGTCACCTGCACAACGACTCTAATAAAACGGCTTGCTTTTACTCCAGGCAAGGGGATAGTCAATTTTCATAAATTATTTCAGAAGGGTGTCTCGTAGGGGGTTCCCTTGCTATGGCTAAAAAGGGTGCGCTTTGCAGGTGGGGGTAATCACTGTGAGAAGTGGACCCAGTACTCCGATCGCTACCTGGCCACACTCAAGCGCAGTCTGACCTATAGGGCAATAGGCCAATGCCCGAACCAAAAACACAAAATGCTAGCGTGGGCCAGTTTTTTTGGCTCATTTGATAAGTGACTTCACCATCAAGTGTTGCGTTACTGGTTCCCAATGCTAGCGCTGAGAAGTCACTCGCTGTCACTGCACTTTATAAAAAAACGAACATAACATGGCCTAGAAGTCAACTGCTAGCATGGCCAGAAACCATAGGGCAGGGTTTGACTCCAAAGGCACACAGTGACGTAAACACCCTCCGACGGATTCTCGAAGCCTGAAGTTGGACAACCCTGCAAACACATGACCCAAAAATCATACAGAGGCGAAACAGCATCTAACACATAACCAAAGTCATACGGAAACATAACAAAAAAGGCACCAGAGTTAGAGTATACAGGCCCTTAATACACCAACTGCTCGTCCATCCATTCTATTTTCCAACTTGACATTCTGCTTTGGTGCCATCCCCGCGCTCCTGGTCCCGACCTCCCTACTCCTGCAATCTGCTCTTTATAGAATGGCCTATCGCTCCCGTTCCCTGCTTCTGTGATCGTCTTTTATAGGATGGCCACCTACCTTTAATTAGCCTTCCTCACCAGTGATCCCCCGACTAATATGATGGGCACCTCTCTCTACTTAGCCTTCCTCACCAGTGATCCCCTGACTAATATGATGGGCACCTCTCTTTACTTAGCCTTCCTCACCAGTGATCCTCTCATTCATATGATGGCCACCTTCTGAAAGCAGGTGCCCTCTGCCAGCGTAGGGGCCGCAGTGTCAGCAGGGCTTTGTGGCACCAGGAAGTCCGGTGAAAGATGGGCAGCTGGTGCAGTGATGAGGGCAGGTCTGCCTCTCACTGGGATGGCTTCGCCCCGACAGGTGGGTCTGATGGGTAGGTGGATGGAGAATGGGGTCGGAGGCATGGGGCAGAAGGTTTCGGACAAGAGAAGGTTGCCTCCTGGGATCACCCCAACATAGGGTATGGCGTGGAGGTCTGCAACAGCATAAGGGGACCGCACCACTGTACAGCACCATAAGGGGGCTGAGCTAGCGTTTCCACCTGTGACTGCCTGTCACAAGGGGGAACCCCTTTAAATATATGTCTATGATCTATGAAATGTACCTGTGATGATTATCCAGGCGGTAATTTGAGTGTTACGTTTATAATTAAATGTATTGGTTTTGCTTCATAATGTTAAAGGATTAAACATGGCCATATAGAATTCCAAAGGAAGGGGTCTGTGTATTTTCTCCAGTTTGACTGGCACTGCCTCCTGGCTGAGCCGACTTTACTTCACCTCTCCGACCAGTGATCCGCTGATTCATAGGATGGCCATCTGTCTTTACTTGGCCTCCCTACACCAGCGATCCTTTCTCACATAGAGCGGCCACAGCTATTTACTCAGCCTCCACACACCAGCAATCCTATGTCTCATAGAGCGGCCACAGTTATTTACTCAGCCTACCTACACCAGCGATCCTATGTCTCATAGAGCAGCCACAGTTATTTACTCAGCCTACCTACACCAGCGATCCTATGTCTCATAGAGCGGCCACAGTTATTTACTCAGCCTACCTACACCAGCGATCCTATGTCTCATAGAGCGGCCACAGTTATTTACTCAGCCTACCTACACCAGCGATCCTATGTCTCATAGAGCAGCCACAGTTATTTACTCAGCCTACCTACACCAGCGATCCTATGTCTCATAGAGCAGCCACAGTTATTTACTCAGCCTACCTACACCAGCGATCCTATGTCTCATAGAGCGGCCACAGTTATTTACTCAGCCTACCTACACCAGCGATCCTATGTCTCATAGAGCAGCCACAGTTATTTACTCAGCCTACCTACACCAGCGATCCTATGTCTCATAGAGCAGCCACAGTTATTTACTCAGCCTACCTACACCAGCGATCCTATGTCTCATAGAGCAGCCACAGTTATTTACTCAGCCTACCTACACCAGCGATCCTATGTCTCATAGAGCAGCCACAGTTATTTACTCAGCCTACCTACACCAGCGATCCTATGTTTCATAGAGCAGCCACAGTTATTTACTCAGCCTACCTACACCAGCGATCCTATGTCTCATAGAGCGGACACAGTTATTTACTCAGCCTCCCTACCCCAGCGATCCTTTCTCACATAGAGCAGCCACAGTTATTTACTCAGCCTCCCTACACCAGCGATCCTTTCCTACATAGAGCGGCCACAGCTATTTACTCAGCCTCCCCACACCAGCGATCCTTTCCTACATAAAGCGGCCACAGCTATTTACTCAGCCTCCCCACACCAGAGATCCTTTCTTACATGGAGCGGCCACAGCTATTTACTCAGCCTACCTACACCAGCGATCCTTTCTCACAAAGAGTGGCCACAGCTATTTACTCAGCCTCCCCACACCAGCGATCCTATGTCTCAGAGCGGCCACAGCGATTTACTCAGCCTCCCCACACCAGCGATCCTTTCTTACATGGAGCGGCCACAGCTATTTACTCAGCCTACCTACACCAGCGATCCTATGTCTCAGAGCGGCCACAGCTATTTACTCAGCCTCCCCACACCAGAGATCCTTTCTTACATGGAGCGGCCACAGCTATTTACTCAGCCTACCTACACCAGCGATCCTTTCTCACATAGAGCGGCCACAGCTATTTACTCAGCCTCCCCACACCAGCGATCCTATGTCTCAGAGCGGCCACAGCCATTTACTCAGCCTCCCCACACCAGAGATCCTTTCTTACATGGAGTGGCCACGGCCATTTACTCAGCCTCCCTACACCAGCGATCCTTTCTTACATGGAGCGGCCACAGCTATTTACTCAGCCTCCCTACACCAGAGATCCTATGTCTCAGAGCAGCCACAGTTATTTACTCAGCCTCCCTACACTAGTGATCCTTTCTTAGATAGAGCGGTCACAGTTATTTACTTAGCCGATGCCAATAATTTGTAGCCTATATATTTGTCGCTGGTGACATCGATTCTTGTTGCGAGGTCTTCCTCGCAGCTCCCCCCCCCCCACAAGTAGTGGCTCTTGTCCTCTCAATTCCTACAGACTCTCTCCATATGACTAACTGTACAGTGCTCCGAGGTCAGTGATCTATCACAGGGCAGGAAAAATAAATAATGAAAACATACAGGGACGCCATCTAACAAATTTCAATAAAAAAATACTCCGAAATCCGAGTGCAAGGGTGACCAGTGCGAGAAAGTGCAGTCACACAAACCCACATACACCACAAACAGGCGTGCGTAGAATCCTGCCCGTCATCAGTCACCTTGAAGTTGAAATTACTCACGAGGTTTATTTTAGAAATGAAGTGGTATACAAATAAACGGAAGGCCCGAGGCGTTTTTAGTAAGTGCCGGCTCAGCTCTGCCCCAACCCTACCAAAAAAATCTGGATTGGAAGTGGATTGCTACTGGATTTTCCCAAACATTTAAATCCTCTTTAAATCCTCTTTAACTCCAGAAACTCCCATTGTACTCAGTGGATTGCTTTTGGATTCCTTTTGGCTTCATGCACCCTGAAATATGTTAATTAGCAATCCTCAGTGGAAAACAATCCAAGCAATCCAATCCCCAAACAATCCACTAAAAATCCAAAAACAATCCAATCCCCAAACAATCCACTAAAAATCCAAAAACAATCCAATCCCCAAACAATCCACTAAAAATCCAAAAACAATCCAATCCCCAAACAATCCACTAAAAATCCAATCCCCAAACAATCCACTAAAAATCCAAAAACAATCCAATCCCCAAACAATCCACTACAAATCCAAAAACAATCCAATCCCCAAACAATCCACTAAAAATCCAAAAACAATCCAATCCCCAAACAATCCACTAAAAATCCAATCCCCAAACAATCCACTATAAATCCAAAAGCAATCCAATCCCCAAATAATCCACCCCCAAACTATAAAAATCCAAAAGCAATCCAATGCTCAATCCAGCAAAAATCCCAAAACAATGCAATCCCCAAACAATCCTATAAAAATCCAAAACCAGTGCCATCCCTAAATAAATCCAAAAGCAACAGATTACATCTGGCTTCCTTTTGGCTTAATGCACCCGAAATATGTTATTTATAAATCCTTCCTCGTAGAAATCCAAAAGCAATGCAATCCCCAAATAAACCTTTTGAAATTCAAAAGCAATTAATGTAGTCACCAAATAATACTTTACAAATAAAAAAAACAAAGCAATCCTCAAAATATCCTTTAACAATATAGGCATTGTTTCGGTTTATGAGCTGGACTTTTTTTTTTAGGAGTTTAACAAAAAATAATGTTTACTATAATCCTGAAAAGAAATGCTTAAAAACACATTTGGCTCACCTTGTTGAATTGGGCTTTAAAAGCGTCACTGTGACTTAATTACTACCCATTTCACAGTGTTGCATTTTGAATTGCTTTTATAACAATAGTGATGACTTATTAGGTCACAGTCATTTAGGTAAAATGGCCATGAAAGTCAAGACCATTTAATGGCATATTAACTATATTTAAAAAGAAGCAACACATTTTTTTTCTTCCCACTATATTTATTAAAAAGAAGCAGAGGTTCAATCGGACACTGTGTACATAGCACAAAAACACGACTGTAGCAATCCCAAAAACGGGTGCTTACAATTTAAAAATAAAGGGTGAGAGGGGACCCAGAACCAGTCAGGTGGGATCCAGCCCAGGGAGCAAAGGTGAGAGGGGACACAGAACCAGTCCAGGGGGGGGTCACACGAGTATACAGGCCCAGCCCAGGGAGAAAGCAAGTCGGTGGGGTCCAGACCAGGGAGCAAGGGTGAGGGGAACCAGAACAGTCCAGAAAGTCACACGAGTATCCAGGCCCAGTCCGGGGAGCAAGCGAGTCCGGTGGGGCCCAGCCACGGGAGAAAGTGAGTCCGGTGGGGTCCAGCCCAGGGAGCAAGTTTGAGAGGGGACACAGAACCAGTCCAGGGAGTCACACAATTATCCAGGCCCAGCCCAGAAAGCAAGTGAGTCAGGTGGGGTCCAGCCCAGGGAGCAAGGGAATGCCCAACTACACTGGTGTAGAAAAGACCAGGTCTGGCTCCTTCTTCATCCGGTAGTTCCCAATTTTATTTTGAAGGGCTTTTCTGTACTCGGATGCAGAGAGTATTGGAAAGCCCATTTCCCTGGCTTTAACATGGATAAATTCTGAAATGCAAAAAAAGATTTGTGTAAAAAGTTTTATAAGAGCAAGCAAAGTACAACTAGTCGCCGCTATAAACTTTATGAAACATAGCAACTAGGATGCAGGCTATGTGAGCAAAGCGGTTCATGATACGATCGTATATTTATATATCGTCTATACACAATGTGTTTCAAAGCGCTTCAAGGCAAGGGAGGGAACAAGGGAAAATACAATGACATTCTTACAGGCCATGAACAGTAAGGATGTGAAATTAACTATTGTACTCGGCCTGACGACAATTCAGATTGTGCTAAGACATAGATATGATATGGCATTTATAACGCGCCTATACACAAGTGTTTCAAGGCATGACGAGGCAAGGGAGGGGAAACTGAGGGAAGACAGACTACTAGGCCAGGTGACATTGAGATTGCGCAGGGGCAGGGGGAAGGGGAAAAGTGCATGGAGGGGGGGGAGAGGGAAGTGTGGAGCAGAGGAGAAACGGATAAATAGAAAATAAATAAATAATAAAGGCAACAAACAGTGGTAGTGCAGCCAACAAGTGGCAAGTGCTGGGATAAGACAGCAGACAGGGTGTGTCTGATAAATGCATAAAGATAAAGGGCGGGGGGGGGGCTGTATGGGTACAGATACAGACCCCAGTGCAAGGGGTGGCCCAGAGGCAGTGCGAGTGGGTGGCAGGGTGAGCAGGTACCAGGACTGGTCTAGATACCTCATCAGGTGTGACAGGGGAGAGGAAGGAGAGAAGAGGGGGGGCCCAAGAGATCAATTGTGAAGCAATGTGCGCACCAGCAAAATCAATCTCTAGTGTTCCATGTGAGAAAACAGTCAGGAAATGGATATCTACACACATGACACATACGCGCCAAACTCACTTCCCACCTAAGTTACCTTGGAATTTAGGAGGGATTGCAATGTGTATAATTTACAACGGCAACTGCCATTTCAATTGTATTCATTGCAATCCAGCACTTTGCATTTGAATAGTAATGGTTTGGAAAGATCCTTTGGTATATTTGGTCCCTGCGTTTATGTTAATCTCTTCTATTGTGGCATATTTGAGTTAAGGATGCTGTGTTTAAAATATTGCTTTACTCTAACACCTGATTAATATTATCATCAGATGTATATGTACATAATTTATTAACATTGGACTGATACAAGTCTGGGTTTGCCCTGAGCCCGAACCTGCGTTTGCAGATTATGCACAACTGTTTGAGAAAGTGCCCAACTCAATGAGCTATCTTATTAAATTGTCAATTGCCCCATCTAATTCATCAAGATGATGCATCCCTTGCATAAACTCTCTACCAAGAATGTTGTCCAGTGTTTTTTTCTGACTGTTGTGTTGTAGACTTATTTAAGAAACTCTTGGACAAACTTGGCATAGACAGTGAATATGTGCAGAAATGCTCTCTTTTTTTTTTTTTTTTTTTTTTTTTTAGGAACCATTGCGACAATGCGCATACTGCATTAAAACTAGGAATTGCATTTTGTCGTGTTTCCATGCTGATAGTTTTCTTTAAAAGATGATGCTAATATAATATTTAATTATATTGACTAGAGATGGTTTGGATTTTATGCTTGTAACACAACACAACATCTGCCACTGCTGTGTCCAACAGTGTGATTCCACTGCAGTAGAAGAGTTGCCTATAGCCAGCATAAATAATGGTATCTCTATTTTTTTGTAGAGTAATAAATACCGCCCAAAAACAAGCACTGGCAATGCCAATAGTTTGGGGTTTTGTGTAGGCTTGGAAAGGCAGTTGCCAGGCAGGCACTGCTTTAGTGGCATTAACTGGCTATCAGTGGTAGCAACTGCAAAATGGAGCGAGCATCTGTGCATATAACAGTAGTGCCTGGCAAATGCCTAATACTTATACACGAGCCAAAACTGTTGGCTTTGCCAATGCTTGTTTTCAACAGAACCACATATAGTGCTTATAAATTGAGTGGGTGGGGGCAGACCTGGTTAAGACATTTTTATTACACCAGTGGCCCGTTTATAGCTTCAATTAAGGGGATCCAAGGAGTGTGTGTTTGGGCAGAGGTGGGTGGAAATGTTCCTTGTGGCTTTAATTTTCACATCCTGAATGGTAAACTATAAGTCCCAGAATGCAAAATAATGTCAACCTGAAAAATCTCTTTAACCCCACTGTATTTTCAGCGATTTAAGACATGCAAGAAGTTGTGTAATAAACAAACGTAGATGTGCAGCTTCTTTGTCACAAACTTCCATTTGAGTTCTAATTGTCCTATTATGCACATGAAAGGCACTGCCACTGAAAAAGATACGTGTTTGCAACCTAAGCACCTCAATGACCTGCAAAGCGTGTGCGTGTGTGCCTAGGGAAACTGGCAGTGGGCACTATATAACTTGGTGACAGTTAGGTTCTATGGGACCTTCCATCACCTTTTCCCTTCTGGTATACAAAATATACAAAATAAATGTGTTTCCTTGCAAAGAGGTGCACCAAGCTTTTAACCTAAGAGGATTGGTTTTCCTTGTTTGGAGGTCTTGCCTTACAGGTTTAAGGATGTGTGGGTTAGGGAGGGGGTTAATTACAAAACGAGAAAGAGAGTCTTAGGGCCAACCAAACCTTCAATAAAAAGCTTTAAACTGCCTGAGAGAGTTGGGGTGATTTCTGTGCCATTTGTGACGATCCCTAACCGGGCCAAACTTTCTAACCCTGACCCACCCCTCCTTGTACTTCTCTACCCTATCCATCCTTTGTCACGCATTGCTGTCCCTTCCCTTCCCGTTCCCACTGTTGCTCGAGTATGCTTTACTATTCTCTATGCACCTACTCCACCCCTCTACACCATACCCCTCTCTAAACCATCCAATGTCACCTCATCCCACTTAACCACACAATCTGCCTCTCTCACCTTCTGTTCCACACTACCATGCCCACCCCACCTCACCCATATCTACCAATACCAATCGAAGCTCAGGGGTCACATAGATAGGCTTTTGGTTATCGGCCCACACAAGAAGTCTGATTGTGCATGCTGCAACGCTATGCGGCAGTAACCAATCAAGGTGGCTATTTCCGCAGCAGTGGGGCAGCATGTTTGGTAGAAGCATGCATGCACCACTGAAGAAAATGCACCACGTATTGTCCCTCGAGAACAGGCATTAGACTGGGGGCCGAGGACCTGGAAACCTCTCCTGCTGTCCAGGCACTATACAAAAGTTCAACAAGTGAATAGACTGAAACTTCGAGGGGTGCAGCGGGGCGTGGGTAAAGAGGCAGATCGTGTCTTCCTACGCAGTCATGCTGCAATTGTTAGCATTTCGGTGGTGTTCACTTCACAAGCTGCTAACACACCGGGCGATCGTAGGATTTCTTTGGCTGCTGTTGGCTATACCTTTCCCCCCACACACATAGTTCATTCTTTTATGTGAACGTGCTCTGTTCTGAAATGGTGTCCTCTCCCGTGAACCTGCTCGGTTTTTAAACAGTCTATTCTCTCTTGCCTGTACAGGGTCTGAACTCTGAAGCAAGTGTTCTGTGTTGTTTTTATCCCCTCTATTATTCTGTTGATTTTAGAGGCGGTTTATATCCTCTGCTTCATGTCTACCTGATTATGCAGCCTCTGTCCTGTTCTGCTATAAACACTCCCGTTATGAAAGAGGAAATATAAGGGTTTTCTGGAAAGTTTGCCCTAAAGTCACATACTAAAATTATCATTTACTCCAGTCTTGACGCCGAGTCCAGAAAATGCTAATATTGACTATAGGCTGGATGTGTGGCTCCTTTCTTGTTCGTTAGGCATGCAGAGCTGCTCACAAAACACAAATGCGTAAAATGGCGCACGAGTTATGACGGCTGCTTATTTTAAAAGATTGGAGCTGTGTTTGGAATCACTAGTATTTGTGTGTGCGCAGATATGGCACGAATGTGAATAAAACTGCATACTTAAAAACAAGCAATGCGGCAGGCGGAAAAGCCACCATCCATCGGCGTGGGAAGCAGTAAACCTTGTGGCTGTGGGTGTCTGTGTGCTTGCGAGGGCTGATGACTGAAAAGCTATTGCGGGCAATGCGTTTTGCATTTGCTGAATTTTCAGGCATGCGAAAAAGTAAATATCCACATGTACACAATTAGCAGTTGCTACAAACCAGGGCATTTTGAGGCGCCATTGATTTGAGATGAAAATCATATTCTCTGAGGCAAAAAAATGAAACAAATTGGACCATTGAAAGAAAGCTGGAAAAATAAAAAACAAAGCTGCATTTTTCACGAGTAATTGTAAAGAGACCTCTAGTCACACGCATCGATGTAAACTGAAACATGTGTGTCTGTGTTACCTAACGACGCGAACATAAATAAGCGCGTGGTCACTTACCTTTTGTGTGGTATTTATCTTGTTTTTCGAGCCCACCAGCACGGCCGCCGTATCTTCTTCCGCCGCCATTGCTACCCACGTTGCCAGGTCCAACAAAAAAAAAAGCTCAATGCCCCTCCAAAACAAGCCGAAAACAGGCCGCCTCCCATTGCAATGAGCAGAAAGTAACAGCGCTCACTCAAAACGAAGTGGTTAGGTCTCCAAAGTAAGAAATGCAACAGAATAGCATAACTATACATACACAGTGCTAAAATAAAAATATTTTACAATAAGCTGCTGCTCACACAAGCAAATTTAACTCCACTCTCCTCAGAAACACTTTTTTTAAAAACACCCTCTGTTATAAGCAGCACAGTTAAATGATATTCTCTATTTATTTATTTATTTAAATTATTTACTGTTCTTATATAGCGCCCAAAACCCTGAGGTGTCAAGGAGCTTTTACTTGCTGATTACAGAGCAAAAGTACATACAATGCTTAAGGTTACAGTATAAGTACATAAAGATTGGAAAATACATGGTGCCAGCCACATGTTGCATGGCAACCGGGAAGGGGGGGGGCATATAGACACACAGGCGACCAGGGAGAGGTGGGGAGCAAACGGACACACAGGCGACCAGGGAGGGGGGTGGGGAGCATACAGACACACTGGCGACCAAGGGGGGGGAGCATACGGACACACAGGCGACCAAGGTGGGGGTGGGGAGCATACAAACATACAAACAACAAATGGGGAGTGTTCTGAGGAGCATACGGACACACAGGCGACCAAGGGGGGTGGGGTGGGGAGCATATGGACACACAGGTGACCAGGGAGGGGGGTGGGGAGCATACAGACACACAGGCGACCAAGGGGGGGGAGCATACGGACACACAGGCGACCAAGGTGGGGTGAGGAGCATACAAACATACAAGCAACCAATGGGGAGTGTTGTGAGGAGCATACGGACACACAGGCGACCAAGGGGGGTGGGGTGGGGAGCATCTGGACACACAGGCAACCAAGGGGGGGTGGGGAGCGTACGGACACACAGGCGACCAAGGGGGGTTGAGGAGCATACGGATACATAGGCGACCAAGGGGGGAGGGGGGTTTGGGGAGCATACAGGCACACAGGCGACCAAGTGGTTGGGGAACATACAGACAGGCGACCAAGGGGGGGGGGGGGGAGCAGACGGACACACAGGCGACCAAGGGGGTGTGGGGAGCATATGGAAATACAGGCGACCAAGGGGGTTGGGGAGCATACGGACACACAGACGACCGTCATGGACAGGGGTAGACAGGGCCTTAGGAGTTGGCCTTGTTAGGAGGGCCGGCCAAGCCTGCCGGCCTTCCCATTGGGCCAGATGTAGACAGCCCCAGCCAATCCCATATACCCAGCAGCACCGTGCCCAGCATCCTGGTGCAGGCAGTGGAAACGACCATCTTAGAATGGCAAAAATCCATGGACATAAGGCAGGTAAAATGCAATGCGGCAACAAACAGAGCGTTATCAAAGCTCAACAGTGTTTAAACATTCTCTCTCGCTGATAAGATGTCTATGCAGGCACAATTATTGCAATATTCAACAAAGTCAATGTGCCGATGCGCGCCTCGTGTGGGAGCCCAGTGGTGAGGGGCTTACCTTTGCACGTGCATGCAGGCATAATAGTAGAGAGCAGGGGAAGAAGAAAGTTGCAGTCGCTCTGGCAGCCGCATGTGAATGAAGAAAAAAAGATGACTAAAAGTAGGTGACCTTATTATTACAAAATACATTTTGTTGTGTGTCTTGAAAGCACATTTGCAAACCATATGGAGATTAGGCTCAAATTACTTTTCCTTCTGGTAAATGTAGTTTTTCAGTGAAAATGGGGAGGAGGATGGGGTGGGGCAACTAAAATTGCACTTTCTTTTTAGTGTTACACATATTTCTATAAGGATATGTTTGTCAGCATGGTTTATCATGTGATTTGCACCTGTACCTCTTTTACTGCAATGGGCCTGTCAACTCCTGGAACTTGCTCTGGGTGGACGAGGTCTGGTATCTGTATGAGCAGTCTTCACAGCCTCCACCACACTTGGGTCAGGGTACAACACATGCCAAATACCTCCTGCAGAGGACAACCCGCCATTAATTTTCTGTGAATTGTTTAATTCATTTTTCCTTGTCTCCACTGGGGTCTTGATATCTCCCTTTCCAGTGCAGGGAACCACACAAGGGGACTTTCTGGGTTCATGTGTGGGTTTTTCAGTCCCGATGGTGGACAATTTGCTATCAGATAAGTGCAATACTGCATATGCCCGTTGTAATACAATGGGAGGAAAGTGTTCTTAAATGAAGGCTTTATTCCGGCAGGGTGAAGTTTGATTTTGTTCCACCACTAACAAAGAATAGCCACACCCACCCTTGTGTGGCAGTCTTATCCTTTTTTTGTGTTCCCCCATGCAAAAACATAAATCTCTCCCAGTGAATGCTATGCATACATGTCAATATGCCCCATTACGTTTTTAAAGTGCAAGTTTATTCCTGTTTTATTCCTTGCATCCTGGAGCTTGTATTCCCCCATTATAAATCCAGACTCTACGTCCCAGAAAGCAGAATGAAAATATCAGCACTGGACTAAGGTCTCTTGAACGGATGTTTGCATGTATATGGGTGCATAATGGAGATTGCAAAATTGTACACTTTTTTAGACTCTCCGATTTAATAAAAGCGGTGCCCACCACAGCCTCTCTGAAGCTTTGTTAAACTTAATGGAAACCAATTTACTATCAAAAATAATATGTAAACAAACATGTGTGTCTATAGCATGATTCAGAGATTTTTTTAAAATAATGATTTAATGAATGCTCCTGCCGTAGATCAAAGTTGTCACATACAACACACACAGCAAAAGTGTTTACCAATAATAATACAACACAGCATCACAAATCAGAAAAGTGGATCAGAGACCGGACTCAGTCGGGTCAGTATCGGCCATGTGCTAAAAACAAGCATTGGCAAAGCCACTGAAGCCACGTGTAAAACAAGCATTGGCAAAGCCACTAAAGTCACTGAAGACAATGGATAGAGTGCTATTCCTATGGCGGCAAATCCGTATACCCTGAAGATAAAGCTTAGCGACTGGGCATTATTTGATAAAGAAATAGTTAAGTGCAATGGAACTTTTAGTGCACAAATAAAAGTTCCAAAAGAAATAAACTGTGTGACATTTTTAACCACATTAAAATCCTAAATAACGGCAAACAATGTTTAAACTAGGTAAACATTCCAACATTTAAATGCAGTAAACATGTGTGCCTAGAGTTACTGGATTGTTTTTACTGAGAAACAAGTTGGAAAAAATCAAAAATAAATCTTCCAATGTAAGACCAAACAATCCTTGCTGTCAAAACAATACAAAATAAATGCGGTAAAAATGTGTAGTGTTGCTGGATTGTTTTTTATTGAGAAACAAATTGAAAATAATCCCAAAATAATCCTCACTTTAAAATCAAACAATCCTTGCTTGTCAAAAAATCCAAAATAAATCCAGTAAAAATGTGTGCCTGCCAATTAGTGTTAGTGGATTGTTTTAACTGAGAAACAAGTCAGTAAAAATCCAAAATAAATCCTGTAAAAATGCGTGCCTGCCAATTAGTGTTAGTGGATTGTTTTAACTGAGAAACAAGTCAGTAAAAATCCAAAATAAATCCTGTAAAAATGCGTGCCTGCCAGTTAGTGTTAGTGGATTGTTTCTACTGAGAAACAAGTCAGTAAAAATCCAAAATAAATCCTCCAACCCAAGACAAATAAATCCTTGCTTGGAAAAATCCCCAAAAAATCCAAAATAAATCCCAAAAAAATCTGCAGCTTGAAAACAAGCCAGAAGCAATCCAAAAACAATCCAAAAAGTGGATTTCTTTTTTACTAGGGAAAGGCTGCCCGAAGGTTCGCGAATCTCCGGAGTTCTGCAGGGAGAGTCCCGCCGCGTTCCCAGGGTGACCTCAGTTCACCCACGGCGCCCAGGTGGACCTCTGGGGTTCTTAAGCACCATCGAATCAAAATACACGGCAAATGAAATCAGAAGTGGGCAGGGTCGGACTGGAGCATAAACTCGACTCCTGCAGCATTGGAAAAGTGGCCCCCAGTCCCAAAAGGCACGTGGCAGAATGTCTGAGCAGTACACAGGGAGGGGGGCGCGGGGTCAGTTCATTGTGTTTTCACTACGGGCACATTTTAAACGTGCAGTTTTAAACGCAGTCGTTTGAGCTGAATTTATTTATTTTTAACGGGGCGCTCCATCCTTACCCCATCTAATTCACCCACACCGCCTCACCCTGCCACCCACCACCCCGCAATCCCCTATGCCAAGCACACCACACATTAAAAAAATAAAAAGAACGCAGTGAAAATGACCACGGTGAACATTGCACTTTTAAAATACCAACATGCCAATTGGCCGTGGTGAAAACACGACATACGCCAAGTATTTAAGATTGTTTTTTAGGAGTTGCAAATTGTGCTTTTTAAATAATGTGTACAGTAACAATGGTCAAAATTATTCAACATTGAAGTCAGTCACCAAACTGGCCCACTTCGGCCAAAAAGTCCCTTTTTACTGTTCGGGCATTGCCCTATAGGCCAGTCTGGGTCTGGGAGGGGGACCCCTGCTCTTTAAAATGTGTAAATCATTATGTCTGGGACCAGGAGAGGGATTGGCCCGCTGCCGGTAATGCCACCATCACGGTTCCATTTTAAATGAGCGCCAACGCGTGCCTTCCCCTCTCCCCCAACTCCCTGAATATGAGCAAGCACCAGAGCCCGACCCAGTGCCAGGTGAAAATGGTGTATTTTAGACGACGACATGAAGAAAGCCTAGAGGATTCAACATGCCGGAGCATGACCAGCCCCCCCATAACACTTATTTGCCCCAATGCACACATACATTATCATATTACTCTGTGACCTCAAACATTCTGGACTTCGGTCCCAGAGGGCTTTACCACCACAAGCGCATTAAGACTATAATAATGGTAAAAGGCGCTATATAAACGATAAGTACAATACAATATAACGTCTCTGCATAAGTCACCTAACTTGCTGCGCTACCTTGCGGCTTTCTGCCTTGGGGACTGTCACTTACCGCTCGAAGTCGCTGCAGTTCGAGTACGGGGCATAAAAGCCAACCGTGTTATGCCTCGTGCAGCATTCACAGCACGTGCAGTAACATTTGGGGAGCACAGTCGGGAGCTGAAAAATGTAAACACCTCTACGGGTGCAAAGTGTGGTTCCTGCAACCCGTGGGTACAGCAGCAAGGGGGCCGCTGGCCCTTTGCCCCCCCCTGTACTCGGTGCCTAAGTGTGTAGTGGTCCACTCATTTTCCACACACCATTTTGATCCGTAGGCCCAAGTACCAAAGATAATAGAACAGGGCCTCTCATTGCTGCGCACCCTGCGTGATGACCGCCTTCTCCCTTGAGCAAGGGGCAACTGGGCATTAAAAAAAAAGCCCCAGAAAGCTTGTTCAAAGGGGACCCGTGTTTCAGTGTGAGCATATCCAACCCCTTCCCCGTAAGTACATTTGGACTTGGGGAACCACACAAAAGAGGCCCATGATGCAGAGTCGGATCAGAAATTAGGCCAGTCCACCCCTGAGTAATGACACAGAAGAAGTCCATGATGCAGAGGCCCATCGGAAAATATCCAGAGTTCCCTGTAGGCCAGTCCACCGCTGAGTAATCACACAGAAGAGGCCAATGATGCAGAGGCCCACCGGGAAATCTCCAGACTTCCCCATAGGCCAGTCCACCCCTAAGTAACAACACAGAAGAAGCCCATGATGCAGAGGCCCACTGGGAAATCTCCAGAGTTCCCTGTAGGCCAGTCCACCGCTGAGTAATCACACAGAAGAGGCCAATGATGCAGAGGCCCACCGGGAAATCTCCAGACTTCCCCATAGGCCAGTCCACCCCTGAGTAACAACACAGAAGAAGCCCATGATGCAGAGGCCCACTGGGAAATCTCCAGAGTTCCCTGTAGGCCAGTCCACCCCTGTGTAACGATACAGAAGAGGCCCATGATGCAGCAGCCCATCAGGAAATCTCCATAGTTCCCTGTAGGCCAGTCCACCCCTGAGTAATGACACAGAAGAAGCCCATGATGCAGAGGCCCACTGGGAAATCTCCAGAGTTCCCTCCAGGCCAGTCTTGAGACTTGGAAGCACCTGCTGGGCTTTAAGGTTGGGCTGGAAGAGCCAGGTACCAAGGCTGTCCATATCAAGTGGGCCACGCTGCGTCTGTTACTAAACAGTGGGTATTAATGTGAACTATGTTAAGGCTTGAAGGTCTGTAGCAAGAGCACAACTGGTCATGGGGTGATAAGGCAGCTGGGCCACAACCATCACCAAATTCGATACAATTTAGATTCATTCTAAACCTTCCAGCCATCACCCCTTTGTTTTTGCTTTCTCAACCTGAGTGGGCGGGTATGCCCAGACGTGGGTCCCTGTGCCTGCTGGCCCAAGCTACTCCTCACTAATGAGGCCCTACGAAGCCGAAACATGCCTGGGGATGCTTGTGGTCTCGTGCAGAAGGGATGTGGCCTAGCACTTCGGACTGGACTGCCTCTCTTGGAGTGGAACAAAGTATGATTTGCATATGTCTTACCCCTTCTGTATTTGCTTGGCAGTCGAAGAAAGATGGTCTGGAGGGTTGCCCAGAGAAATGCCAGAGGTTAAGATTCATTTTAAACCTTCCAGATAACAACTGTTTGTTTTTGCAGGGTCTTAGAGCACACATCAAGGCCACCTACCAACAGCCTCTCTGCAATCTTGCAAGGACATTTCCAACCCTCTGCGTCCTGGTGAGGAACGAGTTTGCTATACAAAGGAGGGGTACATGATGGATGGGGTGCAGAAGCTGAGCTGGAAGGAAGTGAAAAGCCACCAGCAATGGATAAGGGATGGAAACGTGAACTTTTCTTCTCTACCGGAGCCTGGCCAGCCCCACTAATCCTCCAATGCACACACGCATCCTAATCTTACTCCGTGATCTCCCACACTCTGGACTTCCGTCCTCCGAGGGCACTCCCACTAACAGTGCATTGAGACTATAATAATGGTAAAAGGCGCTATATAAATATACACCAAGTCCAAACACTACAAAGCCGGGAACGCACCACGCAATCGCTCACAACAATTAGATGGACAAGAAAGGAAAGTGGCCATAAGCTTACCTACAGGAATGCCAATTAAATAGAACAAGTCCTGCAATGACCTAGGATAAATAACCTACTAACCCAAGCTCAAATCTCTGTATACCTAACTCACCCGAAAACCCACACAAGCATCTCTCGCCCAGCAAACCGCACGCACTTCTCAGCACAGCAACAAGCAAACAACACATAAACTGCACCAACAGCACACGAGGTCTCGCATCAGTCCGATACACCAAAGATCAGCGCACGGTGAAAACCGAACTGAAGCTGCCAACAGCACACCACTTCTCTCACTATCCTACTCCTTCACCCGACTAACCGAACCTGCCCGCCTCTTGATTTACAGATCCGCCTGAGCGACTGTTGGACCAGTTCCATTGGTGTCTGTACGCGGTATAAATACCTTTAACATAAATGACAAGTACATTACAATATGGACCCGGCAGTCCTGACCCACCAGCACCGAGGCAGCCATTGAGCATCAGTGATAGACACGAGGACTGATTGGGGAGGACCTAAAGCAGCTCCTGGGAACCAGGCATCACCCGGCTGCTGGAGCTAGGGAACCAGGCATCACCCAGCTGCTGGAGCTACGACTAGGGAACCAGGCATCACCCGGCTGCTGGAGCTAGGACTAGGGAACCAGGCATCACCCGGCTGCTGGAGCTACGACTAGGGAACCAGGCATCACCCGGCTGCTGGAGCTACGACTAGGGAACCAGGCATCACCCGGCTGCTGGAGCTACGACTAGGGGACCAGGCATCACCCGGCTGCTGGAGCTACGACTAGGGAACCAGGCATCACCCGGCAGCTGGAGCTAGGACTAGGGAACCAGGCATCACCTGGATGCTGGAGCTCAGACTAGGGAACCAGGCATCACCCGGCTGCTGGAGCTCAGACTAGGGAACCAGGCATCACCCGGCTGCTGGAGCGCACCCGGCTGCTGGAGCTAGGACTAGGGAACAGCCATCGCCCGGCTGCTCAAGCTAGGACTAGCGAACCAGCCATCACCCGGCTGCTGGAGCTAGGACTAGGGAACCAGGCATCACCCGGCTGCTGGAGCTAGGACTAGGGAACCAGGCATCACCCGGCTGCTGGAGCTAGGACTAGGGAACCAGGCATCACCCGGCTGCTGGAGCTAGGACTAGAGAACCAGGCATCACCCGGCTGCTGGAGCTAGGACTAGGGAACCAGCCATCACCCGGCTGCTGGAGCTAGGACTAGGGAACCAGCCATCACCCGGCTGCTGGAGCTAGGACTAGGGAACCAGGCATCACCCGGCTGCTGGAGCTAGGACTAGGGAACCAGCCATCACCCGGCTGCTGGAGCTAGGATTAGGGAACCAGCCATCACCCGGCTGCTGGAGCTAGGATTAGGGAACCAGCCATCACCCGGCTGCTGGAGCTCAGACTAGGGAACCAGGCATCACCCGGCTGCTGGAGCGCACCCGGCTGCTGGAGCTAGGACTAGTGAACCAGGCATCACCCGGCTCCTGGAGCTAGGACTAGGGAACTAGGAGCTAGTACCAAGTAACGCATTGCATGCCGGAAATCTAACTTCTACAGGAGAGCAAAACAAAGTTTGTCCATTTCATATTTGATCCATTGCGCTCCAAATGCAGGTTTTAACACATTCCCAGAGTTAATGTCAGTGATCTAAGTGAGTGGGACAGTTGGGACCAGCGTTCCACTGCTTTTATATTTCTCGGTTTCCCATTCCTCTACTTTTCACGACCTTATTCACCATTCTATACTTAGGATTTTTCCATTCATGTCCCTGTGCACGTGTAAAGGTGTAATAGGAGCCTTAGTTACTAGCCACTTAGACTATTGCAAAGCCCCGGCCACAAGACCTGGTCACATGTTGCACTAGGCGTCCCTCTCCCCTGCAAAGACCATAATTCCACCGCTTTTCGCGGGAACACTTCTGCCACTGGTTAATGTCCAGGTGCCATGTTTCTGAGGCGCCAGGTGTCCGTGGGAGGCAAAAGCGGCCCCTAGAACCCCGGATCCGCGCGGAGAAACTTCCGGGTATTAAACGCGCTATAAATAACCAATCGTAAGCTACAAGCAGGAGCCAAACAGCTCCCAGCGGTTTTGGGCCCTGGACACATTCCCACCTGCGATTCCCACTGCACATTTCGGCAGCATTAAAGTGCACGGAGAGATTACACACCTTTCACCGGTTTCCGAGCAGGGGTCCATCGCAGGCGGATAGGCCACGCGCGTGCCCGCCACGCGGTGGCGATTTAATGCCCACGCGCTCCTTCACAAGCAGATTTTTCAAGGTGATAAATTCTGCGATTTAATGATGAGCGTTGGCTATGAAAGCCAACGTTGTAACTCCTAATTGACTGGAGAGGTTAATCCCGCGAAAGTCTTGCTCCTCGCCTGTGATTTATTAGAGGAATTAACGATGGAGGGCCCCGGCCCCCACTCTAAGCAAGGACCCACATAGAGCCACAGGGAGAGGCAGTGCAGGGCTATCTTCCTCCGGGTCAGAAGTCCTAGAAATAGACGTAGGACTGCTGTACTCATTATTCAGCCATCGACCCCACTGGCTCAGATCCCGAGATTTCCATGGCGGCCAATCACTGCGTCCACGGGCAACGTACAATTCGGAACGGGACCTCCCCGTTCGGGCTGTACTTCCCCCTTTTGGGTTTGAACACCGTCCGGTTTTTACTTGGTCTTTCCCCTGCTATAATGGCATGCCAGGCGGAAGAACATTGGTCTGGAAGGTTGCCCAGAGCAATGCCACCGTGGTTAAGATTCCAGCCATCAACCTTTGATTCTGCATTGGCCGACCCCTGGTCTACCTACCCTTTACATCCAACATTGTAGGGTTTAGGAGAAGTGCTCAGTATAGAAAGCTCAAGTGAGAACAACGGCCATATGCATGGATGCCAATTGAGTGAGCGAAGCCCCCACTCGCTGCGAGCGCGACTGCTTGAACTCACTGAGGTGTGCTTGCATGGTCTGCATGGGGGGTGGGGGGAAGCAGAAGGTTCTTCGCATGGAGCTGGTGTAGTCCTAGAAGACGACATTCTTCAAAAGATTACTCAGTCTAGAGCTGGTTAGCAGTGAGCCAGAATTCTGCAGGGCCCATCACACCAGACAGTTGACTGCCCTCGATGGGACCAGGTATCTTGGGGCTAGCAAGAGATGGGAGAGAATTAACTCTTGTGTTATAAGGGAGTATTTCTCAGGCAAAGGCACTAGGTGCACAGGAGCCGGCCAGAAACACCTTTGTGCGCTAACCACCGGCCATTGATATTTACTCAGTCACAGGCCGCGAACGAAGGCAAGATCTTGAGCAAGATACACCTGGTCATTCTCTATTTCCATCAAGAACACCCAAGGCAGGGAGGATAGCTCAGGGGCAACGCTCTCGCCTTGAAAGCAAGATGACGCTGAGCAAACAGGTTCGATCCCCGGGTCCGCGCTTAGAAACCTCTGGGTATTAAGCGCCTTTTAAATAACCCATTACATTACACATCTGGGAGTGCAGTAAACAGAGGCTGTGCATTCGCTATTCCTGGGGTGTGTTGGCTACACAATACATGCTCATGTCCAACATTTATAGACGTGCATAGACAGGCTGAAGAAACGGGTCGCTGGAGAAGTAGAGGGAAGAGACTGGACTTCTGGTCATCTTCTCTAGGATGACCTGCAGTGGATGACTTCGATCCCCTGAATGCAACCCAGCCATCGGGTAACAAAGCGCTATCCAGCTGTTAGGCCGGGCGCATGAGGGTCTTAAACCTTGGCTTGGTAGCAGGTGTAGAGGTTTAAGCCCTTGGGTGGGTAGGGGGTTAAGGTTTAAGACATTGAGTCGGTAGTGGGTAGAGGTGCAAGACCTTGGGTTGGCAGAGGGTGTAGAGGTTTAACACTTTTGGTTGGAAGGGGGTATAGGTGTAAAACCTTGGGTTGGCAGAGGGTGTAGAGGTTTAAGGCTTTTGGTTGGAAGGGGGTGTAGGTGTAGGGCCTTGGGTTGGCAGAGGGGGTAGAGGTTTAAGGCTTTTGGTTGGAAGGGGGTGTAGGTGTAGGGCCTTGGGTTGGCAGAGGGGGTAGAGGTGTAAGGCTTTTGGTTGGAAGGGGGTGTAGGTGTAGGGCCTTGGGTTGGCAGAGGGGGTAGAGGTTTAAGGCTTTTGGTTGGAAGGGGGTGTAGGTGTAGGACCTTGGGTTGGCAGAGGGGATAGAGGTTTAAGGCTTTTGGTTGGAAGGGGTGTAGGTGTAGGACCTTGGGTTGGCAGAGGGTGTAGGGGTTTAAGGCTTTTGGTTGGAAGGGGGTGTAGGTGTAGGGCCTTGGGTTGGTAGAGGTTTAAGGCTTTTGGTTGGAAGGGGTGTAGGTGTAGGTGTAGGGCCTTGGGTTGGCAGAGGGGGTAGAGGTTTAAGGCTTTTGGTTGGAAGGGGGTGTAGGTGTAGGACCTTGGGTTGGCAGAGGGGGCAGAGGTTTAAGGCTTTTGGTTGGAAGGGGGTGTAGGGCCTTGGGTTGGCAGAGGGGGTAGAGGTTTAAGGCTTTTGGTTGGAAGGGGGTGTAGGTGTAAAACCTTGGGTTGGCAGAGGGTGTAGAGGTTTAAGGCTTTTGGTTGGAAGGGGGTGTAGGGCCTTGGGTTGGCAGAGGGGGTAGAGGTTTAAGGCTTTTGGTTGGAAGGGGGTGTAGGTGTAGGGCCTTGGGTTGGCAGAGGGGGTAGAGGTTTAAGGCTTTTGGTTGGAAGGGGGTGTAGGTGTAGGACCTTGGGTTGGCAGAGGGCTTAGAGGTTTAAGGCTTTTGGTTGGAAGGGGGTGTAGGTGTAAAACCTTGGGTTGGCAGAGGGTGTAGAGATTTAAGGCTTTTGGTTGGAAGGGGGTGTAGGTGTAGGGCCTTGGGTTGGCAGAGGGGGTAGAGGTTTAAGGCTTTTGGTTGGAAGGGGGTGTAGGTGTAGGGCCTTGGGTTGGCAGAGGGGGTAGAGGTTTAAGGCTTTTGGTTGGAAGGGGGTGTAGGTGTAGGACCTTGGGTTGGTAGGGGAGGTGTGAAGGCTTCATGAAGCAAGACGGACAACATATTCAAGGTTCAAACAAAATACCTTTATTTACTTAAATGTAAGGGTGGTGTGAGGCCTAACTTGCCCTATGCTAAGGTGTGATTTCCTTACCTAAATAAACTAAGGATCGTCTGAGTCAGAAAGTTCAACTTAAAAGTCTGTCTGTGTCCAAAACCTATACTTGCCCTCATAACTAAAGCTAAACAATGTGTAGGGATGTCGGCAACAAAAGAAATAGGGTTCCAAATAAAGTTCTCTCCAGCTCCCCGTGCCCAAGTTCAAAGCAGCTCTCAAAATATCTCGGGGTTCCCTTCCCCAAGGCGGCAACACAGTTCACAATGTCCCCGGGGTTCCCTTCCCCCAAGAAGTCAGCTCTTACAGCTAGCCAAATCAAAATCAGTTCAAGTCTTTTAATTATCAACACCAGTTCCAGGACGACTTTACAATCTTTCAGGCTCTTCAATGGTTTAAACGGATTGCCATCAACTGCATTCCCTTCAGCAGTCTTATTCACAAGTCGAGATTCATTACCTTCCGTGGCTTTTTCCAGACACGGTATCCTCGGTCTAAGCACATGTCGAACAACACGGTCCACCCATTACAGGACACACAGCCAATAAGCCTAGGCTTTCTTGCCCACACAGGGTTCTCTTTCATTGCACCTGTGCTTTGGTTTTTGGTTTGTATTCTCTTCGGATTCTCCTAGACAGTCGTTTGGCTTTGCCGCAGTGTGTTCTTCCTCATAACTCACTCCGTGGTGCTCCCTCTCTTCCACCACCTTGCTTTCACAATCTTTATAAGTGCTCATCACTTCATTCATAACGATTCAGGCTTTGTCTTTAAGTGTTCATGACATGTGTTTCACACATGCTTCATTTAATTCGCAGTCTCAGCAAAGCTTTCCTTCAGATTGGTATTCAATAATGCTTTATTTATTTTCAGGTTTCTTTACTTGTACTTCAGCGTTTGCTGATATTAATTTTATTTTATTTTTTTAAAGAAACTCACTTTGGGTTCTCCAGTAATTGCACCCATATTTCAGTTAATCCGGCATTACAATATTCCCTGTGTAGCCCCAGGAGCGCCGCGGTATGAGTATTTCCTTCAATATACTTATGTATTCCTTGGCGGCTTCTCCTCCTCTCTTCTTCCTCCAGACGTTCGTCAGCTCCACACACACTTCTCTGGAGCTCTGCGAGCCGCGTTCCCCTTCTGTGAATTTCACAGTGTGTTGCCGGTAGCTCCGCTCTTCACTCGCGTACACTACCGGTGACCTGCAGCACTCTGGGTTCTTCCGTGCCCCACAGCTCTTGCTGTGGCCACCAGGCAGAGGAGACTCCAACGGCTTCGACCCCCCCTCATAGCCCACTGGGGCCCCAGCGTCACGGTCTCCAGGCAGGACTCTCCTCGGCAGCCCTATTCTGGGCAGGAACTCTCCCCTCTCAGGCCGGTCTCTCTTAGCCCAGGTTCTCTCCTGCTGGTCTCCCCTTCCTTGCTGGTGGCTCCACCTTTCATACACCTGTGACCTGTTAACAGGTTGGAGGTACGAGCACTTCAGTTCAATTACCTGTCCCCAATTACTTACGTTCTCTGCACATGCCTGACCTTTGCAATAGATTCCAGGCCTCTTCCTCGCCCCAGTACAAGAGTGGTGTAACTGAATGTTAGTGTGTACAACTCCTAGTCGCCTCTTCTTCGTCCCAGTACTAGAGTGGTATGACTGAGGGGAAATACAAGGGGGATGAGTGGCAACAACCTATGAGGGGAGGGGAGTATTTACTACAGTGTAAAGGGGGATACATGCCTCACCCAAAGATATCATCTCCACTCCCCAAGTACCCTCCACCCAGGTGATCCTCCCTCACATCCCCACCCAGAGGGTCAGGATCCAAAAGCCATGGCTTCTATGACAGAGTTCAAGATGGGAGTCAAATGCGGGTATCAAGCGGCAGGCAGTTCGGCAAGCAAGGCTGGATGGACGACTGCAGGCTGGCCTACACGGCAGATCGGGGTCAGGAATCGTTGTCTCAGTGCTGGTCGGCAGTTCTGAAGCACTGGACGAGGCGTCTCAGATGTCTAAGTGACTGCAGCGTAACAACGGTCAGTGTTGCAGTCAGTTGCAGCTCGAGGAACACGACTGGCTCAAAAAAATGTAGTTTATGGCGGACGTCAGTAGATGCTCATTGAGGCACTTCTCCCAGCTTCTTCAATGAGCTTGTGTCGTCCTTTAAAGTGGACGGCCCCACAGCTGTGGAGTGTGTTGCAGGCATCTGCCTTGTCCTTGAGATTCGGGTTCAGGTACTCTGTGGACCTTCACACCTAGGAAGCTTGCTTGCAGAGCCTAGCAGGGCACGGTGTGTGCTGGCTGGGTACTGATTCTGGAGCTGCTGGAGGGTCCTCTGGATTCAGTATCTCCCTCTGTTCCCTGGGAGAGGTTTACGGGAGGGATCTTGCTTCCCTCTTGGAGGTGCATGGCCTTCCTTCACTGGCGGAAGATGTAATGTAGACTGTACCTTCAGCTAGGGTCCAATGAGGAGTTCTTCTTGCTACTTGTTGTAAAGCCTTCAGATGATCTGCCAAAGGAAGGGCTCAGCCCTCTTTCAAACCCAAGTCGGCTACAGTGATTGGTGTAGGCTAATCCTACCTCAATTAACCAATCACGGTGTTCCAACCAACAATCTCCTGTATGCATGAGTTCATAGCCAGAGTGCTTTGCAACAGGAAAGGTAAAGGGGTGAAAATATGTGACAGCAAGTCCCACCCATCTTCCTGTCTTTTGTGGATTAAAGTCTCTCTGGTTAATGGATCTCTCTGTGGTTCCCGACTGTGGTTCCCGATTATAGCCGCAGGTCTCCCTTGAAGCTGACCAGACTCTCTGGCAAACCACATTTTCCCCAACTTATGTGGGGTGGACACTGTAAACACAGAGTCCCAGACATGACAGTTTACTGTCATCGATACGGAGGGCGGGGGCTGGCTTCAGGTTGACACAGTTACATATAAAAAGTTTTTGTGGGTTTCCGGTCTCCTTTCTTAACCTCTGCAGCCAGGTCATGTGGGCCTGTTTGAAGTACACTCTATTCATATGATAATTGCTGCCCCCAGTTGCAGGGCCCAACAAAAGGACATGGCGGATTGACGGAACCACTGTTAGCTAATCAGACTGGCCATGGCAGTGGGAAGATTTGGTCCTCCCCCTTCTTGAGATGAACAAGTTACTTTCTTACCTGGTAACGTTCTTTCGATGGGATGGTCCGACGACGTATTCCATATCTATGACATGTAATCACCACAGCTGTGCTGCTTCGGAAACTTTTTTCCTGGCGTCTGCGTCCTGCGTCGATGCGCCGTCGTCGAGGACCTCCTCCGACGTCATCCGATGTGATAAGTAGGACGCACGACGCCCGTAGCCTCAGTTGTAGTTCCCCCAGAACGTGTGACATTAGTCAACTGCCAGTCAGACACAAAGCCTTGCGGAACGTAAGCTGCAATCACAAAAGAAATTCTGCAGCGGGGAAGGCAGGGCGGGAGCAATATGGAATACGTCGTCGGACCATCCCATCGAAAGAACGTTACCAGGTAAGAAAGTAACTTGTTCTTCGAGGGGATTGGGTCCTCCGACGTATTCCATATCTATGACAGACTCCCAAAGCAGTACCAGAGCAAGGAGGAGGGAAAGAATTTAGAATCAAAATTTAGAATAGCCAATCAAATAGCAGAGCAAAGGACCGCCTTGCCAAAGGCCAGATCCTGCCCTCGGATGGAATCGAGGGAATAGTGACGTACAAATGTATGTACTGAAGCCCAGGTGGCTGCATCACAGATGTTGCGAATAGGAACACCCCTCTGCAGGGCAGTAGA
Source organism: Ambystoma mexicanum (assembly GCF_040938575.1). Classification (NCBI taxonomy): domain Eukaryota; kingdom Metazoa; phylum Chordata; class Amphibia; order Caudata; family Ambystomatidae; genus Ambystoma; species Ambystoma mexicanum. The sequence goes on along the minus strand of NC_090932.1, from coordinate 1,620,926,874 downwards.
TGCAGCCACACCCCTGGTAGAATGGGCCTGCACGCCAGCCGGTGGGTCCCTACCCGCCAAGCGGTAACACTCCGAGATGGCTAAAATAATCCAGCGAGACAAAGTCTGTTTCGTCACAGCTTGCCCCAAACGCTTTCCAGCGTAACCAATAAAGAGTTGATCGTCCACTCTGACCCGGGACATGCGTGAAACATAAAAGCTTAAAGCTCTCCTAGGATCAAGCCTATGGAGCCTCTCCTCTTCCTTACCAGGATGCGGAGGAGGATAGAATGCCGGAAGAACAACCTTCTGGGCCAAATGAAATTCAGTCACTACCTTCGGAAGAAAAGAAGGACGAACTCTAAGGACAACCCTGTCCTTGTGAAATACAGTGAAGGGTGGCTTAACTGAAAGTGCCTGTAACTCACTCAGCGAGCGGAAGTAACCGCAACTAAAAACACAGTTTTCAGAGTTAACAGCCTCAAAGGGCAAGAATGTAAAGGCTCAAACGGAGCACCCATAAGAAACTTAAGAACAAGGTTTAAATCCCAACCGGGCACCAGGAAAGGTGACGGAGGGAACACATTAGTTAGCCCTTTCAGAAACTGTGAAATTAAAGGGATTTTAAAGTAAGAACACTCTTCAGACGAGCGCTTAAAGATGGACAGCGCCGCCATGTAACCTTTAATGGTACCCACTTGCAAGCCCCTGTGGGCCAAAGAAAGTAAAAAGGACAGAACCATGGGGATGTCACATGCAAAAGGATCCACATTCTGAACCCTGCACCAGTCGCAAAACTTACGACAACGGCAACGGTACAGAGACTTTGTTGCTGGCCTTCGGGCCGAAAGCAACACCTCCATCACGTCTTCAGGAAGGTCCCAATCCTTATACCTCAACCTTTCAGAAGCCAAGCGTGAATGTTGAGGGATCTGACCTCTGGATGGAGAACCTGACCCCCCTCCCGTGAGAGCAGATCGTCTCGGTAGGGAAGACGACGTGGAGGGCAGATGGACAAGTCGAGAAGGTCCGGGTACCACGTCCTCCGAGCCCACGCCGGAGCAATGAGGATCATCCGGGAACCGAACTTCCGTAACCTCCGCAGCACTTGCGGGATGACGGGGACTGGAGGAAACGCGTACAGCAGCGGGAATGACCACTCCACCACGAACGCGTCTCCTAAGGCTCCTTTTGGAGGAAATTCCTGCGAGCAAAACCTTTCGCACTTTCGGTTGACACTGGAGGCGAAGAGATCCACTTGAGGGGTCCCCCAAAGGGCGAAGATCTCCAGGAGAATCTCCTGAGCCAACTCCCACTCGTGAGAGATCGCGCTCTGCCTGCTCAGAGCGTCCGCCGTCAGGTTTTCGTCTCCGGCCAGATGAACTGCCGAGATCGAAACTTCCTGCTGGATTGCCCAGAACCAGAGCTGCATCTCCTCCCTGCACAGAGGAAGTGACCCTGCCCCCCCAACCCCCCCGCACCCACTTTTTGTTGAGGTAGTGCATGGCCACTGTGTTGTCCATCAGGATCAGGACATTCTTTCCTCGCACAGTCGGCAGAAAAGCCTTCAGGGCTAGCCTGACGGCCCTCAGCTCCAACAGATTGATATGGAGTCTGGACTCCGACGGAGACCAACGACCACTGACTGTCAGCCCGTTGGCATGAGCTCCCCATCCCGTGAGGGATGCATCCGTCACGATCGTCACCTCCGGCCAGGGAAGCCAAAATGGAGCCCCCTTCATCAAGTTGCCTTTGACGGCCCACCACAGAAGGTCCCGGGCAACCGAGGGCGGCACCTGAACCGAGTCCGACATCCTGCCGGAGGACTGCAACCATTGCATCTTGAGTGCCCACTGCAAAGATCTCATCCGCAGGCGAGCCTCTGGCACCAGAAGAATGCAGGATGCCATGAGGCCGAGCAACCTCAAGAACTCGAACGCTGGGAGCGTCTGGGCATGCTGAAAATTGTGCACCATCTGCTGAATGTGAAGAGCCCTCATCTGGGGAGGAAAACACTGCCCCAGGGAAGTGTCGAGCACTGCTCTGATGTACTGGAGCCGCTGTGTTGGCGTCAAATGAAACTTCTTTAAATTGAGGGAGAAGCCCAGCCTGTGAAGGGAGTGGCAGGTGACGGACAGATGATCCAGGACTTGCTCGGGAGAGCTCCCCCTGATCAACCAATCGTCCAGGTAGGGGTAGACGTGAATCCCCCCCTTGCCCGAGATGCGCTGCCACCACCACCATGAGCTTGGTGAAAACCCTCGGGGCGGAGGGCAATCCGAACGGCAGGACCCGAAACTGAAAGTGCGAGTCGCCAACCGCGAACCTCAGGTACTTCTTGTGCTTGGGATGGATCGGCACATGGAAGCAAGCATCCTTGAGGTCGAGAGACACCAACCAGTCCTGAAGTTGAAGGGCCTGGAGGACTTGAGAGAGAGTAACCATCTTGAACTTGTCCTTCCTGAGGAGTTTGTTCAAACCGCACAAGTCCATGATGGGTCTCAATCCCCCGTCTTTCTTCAAAATCAAAAAATAAGGGGAATACCATCCCTTGTTCCTCTCCGCTATAGGCACCAGTTCTATGGCGCCTTTCTCAAGCAGGGCTTGAATTTCCTGCGCAAGGAGCGGATCCGGACTCTGTAAAGAGAGGTTCCCCGGTGGATTGTTGCGAGGCCTGTGCCGAAAAGGAAGACAGTAGCCGTGGGTTATGACCTCCAGAACCCACACATCTGAAGTAATGGCTTGCCACTCTACAAGATGCTGCGCCAGCCTTCCCCCAACCGGCGAACCATGGGACATGGCCTCATGACTGAGTGGGAGCGGCTGCGGCGTTACCTGAGGGCAAAGAGGCAACTGCCCGAGCGGCCTTGGCACCACGGGTACCCTGTCGTCCACCTCTGGTACCCCTGCGTTGGCCTCTTTGACTGCCAGCTCCTCTCGCTATACTGAAGAACGAGTAATAGCGAAAGGAACCACCCCTCCACTGCTGTCCCCTAGGATGAAAAGGCGGAGGTTGGCGAACTGCAGCGCCCAACGACTTCGCTGCAGCTTTTGAGGTCTGCAACCTCTCAAGGCTCTCGTCAGCCTTGCTGCCAAAAAGGTGTTCACCGTCAAAGGGCATGTTGAGGAGCCGGGACTGCACATCAGGAGCAAACCCCGACTTGCGCAACCACGCAAACCTGCGTATCACGGTGCTCGCCACCATGGACCTACTGACGCATTCAGCTAAGTGTGACCCAAGCGTGTGGCCCTCGGGGTGGCGCAGTGGCCCCTGAGGGCCGGCTGCAGGTCCCTTGTGTCTCCTGCCCTCCCCCAGCCCCAGCTTGCAGTTATTAGAGTGTGCTGTCCGCGGCCATCTGCCGGTGGTCAAACTGTTTAGCACAGCAATCAAACCCGACTGAACGGACTCACACATGGCATCCTTACCATCCTGGACCATAGCAAGGAAACCATCCTGTTCATCCCCTTCGGGAATATGTTCAGCCGCTAACGCAACACAGTTCCACAGAGTGTGCGTGAAACGAGACAAGGCACAAATGGAGTTGGCCGCCTGAAGCGCCATACCACCAGAAGAAAACACTTTCTTCGCCCAGCCATCAAAACATTTGTCGTCCCTATCAGGAGGGATGGTAGGGTACGACGCCTGCTTTGCCGGGGCCGTGGCCGCCTGCACCACCAAACTCTCCGGAGTGGGGTGCCTGGTCAAGTAGCAGGGGTCGCTACTGGCTGGACGGTATTTTCGAGACAAGGATCTGCCCACCGCCGGGAGACTCTCCGGAGCAGTCCAAGCCGCCGCCACCCTTCTCTGTAAAGCCATATGGAACGGCAGTACCGGGTCAGTTGGGGGACCAACTTCAAGGATGTCCGTCAGATCATCCTGCACAAACTCCCCTAGGGGAGCAGACCATCCCAAGTACTGAGAAACCCTAGCCATAAGGCGCCGGTACGAGGAATCGGCATGAGAGCCAGGCTCAGGCCTACAAAACTCCACCTCCGGAGAGGTGTCCAGTCCACTGGCATCATGCAGTGACTGCCTCAAATCGTCAAACTGACTATGGCCCGAGACTATTTCATCTGGAACCGGACTAGGAACCAGGCCATCAGAATCCTCATCCACCTCTGAAATATACTCCAGGTGGTGAAAAGAAGGCACCAGAGAGTGCTTGCTCTTAACCAGAGCCTTCCTAGGGGGTTCTCCCGTGCCACGGGGTACCTCCGACACGAAAGGCGTCGATGGCGTCGAGCGAATCGGTGCCGGCGTCGAGCGAATCGGTGCCGGCGTCGAGCGAATCGGTGCCGGCGTCGAGAGAACCGGCATCGGCGCCGAGAAGATCGGCGTCGAGGAAATCGGCGTCGACGTCGAGGAAATCGGCGTCGAGGAAATCAGCATCGACGTCGAGGAAATCGGCGTCGACGTCAGATGCAGCGCCTCCAGCATCGGCGGCGTCGACACAGCCCTTGAAGCCGGAGCCCCGAGCGTGTCCCTCGACGACCTGAGCGTCGACGGCTTCGACGACTTCCTCGGAGCCGGAGCCTCGAGAAAGCCTGTCGACGCCCTCGACGCCTCAGACGTCGATGTCTTCCTCGAAGACCTCACAGGTGCACACAGTCTCGAACGCATCGAGGACCGGGACCTGGAACGGGTACGTCGAGAACGAGTCTCCTTGTCTGAATGGGACCTCTCCCGTGACTCGTGCCGACCACTCTTGCAAGCGGTGTCTCTCGACCTCTCACGGCCGACCCCACTCAGGGGCGCGGATGGCTTAGTACCCTGCGACTCAAGAATCGCCAGCATTTTCTGCCCGAAGGAAGCCCATTCTTCCGGCGTCGCACGGCTGGTGGGGTAAGCGACTTGCCGGGCAGAGTCCTCCGAAGAGGACCTGGAAGACGACCGGTGTCGGCGCTTCCGAGAATGCCTCGAAGAGGCTGAGGAGTGGCAAGACCGACTCCTAGAAGGAGACCCACGAGACTTCCGATGATGACGCGGAGAGTCACCCCTCGAATCATCCGTCGAAAACCCTGCAGACTTCGACTTCCGGGGCGTGGACACCCGACCTACCGACAACTTCTTCTTACGTTCGCGTAAGGCTTTGGACGTGAGCGACTGGCCGTCGATACAGTAATCCGTGTCGTGGGCCTCCCCGAGGCACCAGAGGCACCAGAGGCAGGCGTCGTGCGAGTCCGTCACCGACATCTTGGACCCACACTCCCCGCACTTCTTGAAGCCCGGACGCGGGGTCGAAGACGAAGTAGAAGACATCTTCACATGAAGGATTTTCACAAAACGAACAGGTTAGAAGAACCGAGAAGAACAGAACTCCAAAGCGTCGAGGCGTTTAACCGAGAAACACGAAGCAACACGTTCGCGGAAAAAACGGAACTGAGGCTACGGGCGTCGTGCGTCCTACTTATCACATCGGATGACGTCAGACGTCGGAGGAGGTCCTCGACGACGGCGCATCGACGCAGGACGCAGACGCAAGGAAAAAAGTTTCCGAAGCAGCACAGCTGTGGTGATTACATGTCATAGATATGGAATACGTCGGAGGACCCAATCCCCTCGAAGCATTGTGTACTCCTGCTGCCATATCTCATCTAAATATGACAGGGCGGACTGTGCCTGTAGGCTGTGTCCACCCAGAGTACACAGGTCTATGCGTTTGTCACGCTGTGACCATAGGAAAATGTGTGGATTAGCTGCACACATTTTACGGAGGTTTGCCTACCATCATTCCGTTTAATAACATTTCAAAAAAGCTCAAGCGAGCGCGTGCACACACACCGTGCAGGTGGCGGAATTCCTCACACTCTTCATGTACCAAAGAATGATGTTCGCTCTCCTAGCTATGCCACCACTACAAATTTATTTCAGCGGCAGAGAGGGTCTTGACGACAGCCTATTCTGATATCAGTGCCCACTGGCAGGCTTTGCCCTCAGTAAACGCAGTGCTACCATTTAGGTTTTGGCGTTTAGGTGTCGCTATGGAGAAGAAAAACTATTGTGGTAGATTACAATGTGCATGAGTAGATGTGTTCTTGGAAGCAGAAGGATTCCAGCATGAAGTGGCATACAACTGGTGTAACAACAAGTATTATTCCTCGCTCTCATGTGTACTCCGTGTATTGACCTCGGGAAGATAATGGGATGTGTTGGCCCTGGCATGAGATTCAGGCTTGAATGCAATCCAGCCCCACGTTGCCACCAGGACCTAAAACACATTCTCTTAAAGATGCATCATCAATTCCTCCCTTTGCACTTTTCTGGAATTGTGATTTACTGAAAAGGGAACATTCTGTACGCGCCGCATACGCAATTGTTTCTCTCTGCCACCCATTTTCGGGAAAGAGTCCCAGATGTCCAAGGCTTTAGAGAACATTGTTTTTCAGGGTCTCAATTTTGTGGCAGGCATGTTAACGATTGCTGTCTCATGTAATGGTACAAGCTTTATTGCTGTCCTGTTGTCACCGCATGTAGTTTATTCAAGTGTTTGTGACCGAAGTTGAATTTTGCCAGTGCGTGCCATATTTAGGTCAATCCTAGAAAGGGGGCTGTATTGTTTCCTACGATAAAGAATGTCTCACAGCCTTCCAGTCACATGCTTCTGCTAGCTAACTTTACATGTTTTGCTATGCAGTCATGTTCTCTGCATACATAACCTGGAGACATGTTTTGGTATTGTTACAATGTGCGCGTTTAAAATGGCTGGCGATTTGTTTGGAGTAGTCGCGCTTAGACGGTTTAAAGTGGAGAGAGTAAAACATGCAATGGTAATACTATGGCCCTCATTACATGTTTGCCGGTCTGGAAATAATGTGCCAGTAACAACGTTTACCGGCACTTTTCAGGACCGGCCAACTCCAATTCTGCCGGTAGGGGCTCGGATCCACCGGTTGGCCTGACCTGCCAGTAGAATCGCCGGAACCGGTACCAATGGTGCAACTGATTCGAGCAAACTCATCCCATGGAGTCCTACCGGAATCCATGGAATGGGTAGTTACCAGCGTCTCTGCCACCCATAATATCCCGGTAATACCGGGCAGTAGAGACGGTACAGTAGTTCCACGGTATCCCGATGGAATTACCGGCGGGATACCAGGGAACGCGTGAGCCCCATGTCTTTTTATTGTCCTGCAGAAAACGCCCTGCCCAATGTTGGCGGTAAACACTGGACATTCAAGAGTAGCATAAGGATACCTACACATGCTCATTTTGTTATCTAATATTTACACACCAGCTATTTGAATGTGTTCATTTCGTCAAATAAGTCAACAGCGGTACAGGGAATCAAGTGATTTGCAGAGGATCACACCATATTTTCAAGTGGGTGAGCCAAGATTAAAACTCTGGTTACGTTAAACAAAAGACATCAAAACTAAGTCTCTAGGACACATCTCCTCCAGGGATGGGCTGGGACATAAAATGGCACAGTCACCAATTATAAAAATAAAAAAGGGCCCACAGTCGCAATTGGCAATGTATTCATTGTTTACAGACTGAATAGTACGCGAGAGGGCTTTTACTTGTATACCCTGTAGCAAATTGTGCATTTTAAAGAACGTGTTCTCTATGGTCAAAATTACTGGCTGCACAGTGAAGAAACTGGCCCACTCGCGCTATAAAAACTGCCCACACTAGCATTCTGGGCTACACTTTGGGCATTGCCCTATAGGCCAGTCCGAGGCGGATTTCCTTCCATGTAGAGCTTTGTTGGCTGAGAAGGATATCAGGCGATTCCTACCAGGCAAGTAGATTGGTAAGGGCAACAGGGCGGGGGTAAAGAAAGTCGCATATCAGACGGGCACATCTGACTAAGTGCGCCCCAGGCCTACCGACCTGGCTGTAGCGAGAGCCAGTGGAACATTTCGGAGCACACACGATACTTGCACCTTTAAATATTTGATGTGGTGGGTGTTGGGTGTCAGCGGCACCCGCATGAACTCAAAAGCAGACCGTGGGAAACGTCCGCTACCAACACGAAGAGGCGCAGTTCTACAACGGTTTCATGCGCACAATTAGAAAGGGCCTTTGTAAATTAAGAAACCATCGTAAGAAGAGTACAGCGCGCCGAACAGTCTATAGCCACAATGGCTAGCAACATCAAAATCAACTTTTCTGATTGGTTAGAGAGTTAGGATGTCAAAAACGTTCCTGGGACTAAACATGATCCTCAAATTTCCACCCAGGCCCGAAACCTACACCAAGGGCGGCCAGGAGTCTGTCGCTGTTGCTGTTTAGTGGTTTGCTGCTCCAGCCCATCACTTCTTGTAGATGGATCAGTTCGAGCCAATTGGCTTGGGGGTGTAGGGGGCGAGGCCCCAGAGGATTAAACAAAGATGTGGCTGCATTTGGCACATGAAATGCAACAGATAATGACAATTCTCACGAAGCAGGAATACATATGTTTGAATGCTACTGTACATGCAAAATAAAAACCCTTATGGACCCTTTTGGGGAAAACGGACAAAAAAATGTGCTGGGGGGAGCATATTACCACCCGCCCCTCCAAATCCCAGAGAACCATCCTGTGGGGGGTGGCAGGTACGGTGACCCCTTGTGAAACTATAAGCCCCCGCACCAGTCACGCTTCCACCTGCCCATCTGAACCTACCCCATCAGCACGAGACGGCGAGTGCTTCCATGGCAAATTACCCAGCCTGCACCAAGCCTATGCCCACCTAAAGTCACCCAATTTTTCGAGGCGAGTTGAAACGGTAAAAAAGCATGATTTTTAGATTTTTAATAACAAAATAATGTGGGTAATTAGCTTTCTGAAAGTGAGAGCTGCTAATCAGATGCCGCTTTCATAAAGCATAATGCACACATGTACCCTGCTGTGACTGTCGTCTGACATCCCCAGCACTTGCCCTGCAGTTGCAGCATGGAAAGTTAGAGTCATGTGCATTCCTGAACTCAGCTGCTGGAACTCAAGATCCAAAAGACAAAGGTGGATTTTTAACAGTCCGTACCTCTGAGCAGCCCGGTGCCTGTTATTAACATCTAAATATATGCAAGGTCTACTTCTGACATGGTGGTTACTGAAAATATGCAATTATACAGCCACACATATTTAGAGTCATTCATTGTCAGCTTGATGAGCAGTGACTTAGTAATGACAGGGTATGGCTTATATTCACTTTCTGGTCACAGCAAGCATGGTGGGTCCAGCTCATGAATTTTCTTTTCACTCAGTAAGGAGGGTCCACACCATCCTCCAAGGACCAGGAACTCTCACTGGGTGATCCCCTAGGAACCAGTGCTTTAAAGGAAGGCCTCACTGAGAATGGTCAGGATGCTGCTTACTGGACTCCTTTGGAAGTAGGCACTCAGAAGAAGGCAGCAGCATTAAAAGAGACGCTCAGTCAACGGGGTAGGGGGGTCTCACCATCTTGGATTTTGACCAGGGCTCCCACACGTCCTGCAGACAAGGCATTCTGGATAGGACATCTGCAAGAACAGACAGGTGTTAGAGAAACCTATATCGAACAACGCTTAACAGGCTTGCTCTGGATCAATCTGTTGTAGCATTTTGCTGCTATAAGGGAGCTGCATTTTGCCGCTATAAGGCAGGTGGGGGAGAGACCCAGTGATTGGAGAGCCCCGGATGCCTACAAGTGGCCAGAGGCTCACGAGTTCTGTCAATGTTTGCTACGGCTCTCATCTTCCTAGGCCCTTGGTCTCCTGTAGCCCCAAGAGTGAGAATGAGATGATCACCCAGTGCCATTTTTCCTAGTTTTAAAGGGGGTGGTGGCTCTCCATGTGCCGACCCTTCATGCAAAAGATGGAGAGCCGGACCCCACATGTACCACACATCGCTAAGTCATGCAGGCTGGAGACTGGGGGATGGAATGAGGATCGCCAGAGAGGGAGACGAGGTCTCCCAATAGCACAGTCTGGCCTGCACCCCAATGGCCTCCGAGGGAGAAAGGAAAAGTGGGGGTGAGTGACTAGGAGGAAAACAGCCAAGAGGAAGAAACTGGGTGCAGTGGCACTCGGGGAGAAGCGCAGTTGACATAGGCAGTGATCAGCAACCTTTGGTACTTAAGAGGCGGACCGGCCCCCGCAGAAGGACAGCCTACATAGCGGGCTGTCCCCTCTGGCTGCCACCATCCGGGGGGCGGGGGCGGGGGCTGGTCAGCCTCTACTCTTCCTCCCTAGTGGAGGTGGAAGAGGCGCCCCCCCCAGGGCCGGACTTCCGGGTGGGCGCCTGGGGGAAGCATATAAGGCAGGGGCTGCTGGGAGTTAGTCTCTTGTCCAGTAGCCCCCGCCGTGTAAGTGTACGGATGTGTTCTTGATGGCTATACAAGTTGCACTGAGAAGGGCTGGCTGCAAATAATTGGTATGGTGAGTATGTCCTAGAGTGTGGGGCTTTGGCGGTGGCGTAAGCCACCCCCAAAGCGTGGCGGAGTATCGGGGCAGTCCTAGCCAGTGAGGGATTTTTACGCTGCGGCTTCAGTTCAGGACTGGCCTGGCTCGAGCCAAATCCATCGACGGGCACTGAGTCACCTTTTAGGCCTTTAGGCTAACACCTCTTGTCAGTGCTCCAAAGTGTCCAACTGGTAGTAACCAGTGTTTGACTGGTAGTAACCAGAAGCAGAGTTCGCTTGTGCCTTTTGGCAGATAGGATGACATGCTCACCCTTTTTGTAATGTAATGTGTGACTGGGACCATCCCATTTTTGTTTGCGCCAAAATAAACTGTGACCTTGTTTCTTCCAAATAACCTTACAAAGTTGCCTGTTATTGCATGATGTAATTGGGAAACACTGACCACAGGGGGGGGACGGAGGGGGGGGTGAGTAATGGGGATCTCCCCGCTAAGAGGTTTTGAGATAGAATGTCGCCAGCCCAGGACTGCACAGGCACTTACGAAAGATCGTGGGATTTGTAGTCCAAAATAGCCCACAGATTGCAGACCTGGAGGGCGCTGTAGGCTTCGCAGAAGACGTGTGTGGCCCTCGGGGTGGCGCAGTGGCCCCTGAGGGCAGGCTGCAGGTCCCTTGTGTCTCCTGCCCTCCCCCAGCCCCAGCTTGCGGTTATTAGAGTGTGCTGTCCGCGGCCATCTGCCGGTGGTCAAACTGTTTAGCACAGCAATCAATTACGGCGCTTCCCCGGCCCGGCTTCTGACAGCGCGTCTCCCGTTTCCTCCTACAGTAATTACTGGTTTCCTGCCAGCAGCTTTCACGCTTTAATTGTGGTGATAATTTGAGAGAGGAGGAGACAGACGAGCCACAAACACAGACACCAATCCAGAGAGGGGAGAGAGAGCGAGAGAGAGAAAGGTTGACAGGTGGAGGGGGGCAAGAATGCTGCTATGGGTCAGGCGAGACTCACCAGTGAAAATAACAGGGCCACATCGAATACAAACCAGACAAGGCACACCGCCAACCACAGAACACGCACCCTAATGCAGACCGACCTATTGCACGAGTAACCTTTCATTTCGTCATTTGTATAGCGCCTTTCACCGTGGCTATGGTCCCAACGCAGTTGAACACCCTCGGAGGGAACGAAATAGCTCTACCCATCCAACAAGGATGCAGAGTCCTAGGCGCTAAACTCTCCCTTGACTCGCAGACAACCATCAACCTTCTCCTACTATACCACACCCTAACGACTTAACCCCACCAGATTTAGAACACGCCCTCCTCTTCACCCGACTCGTCACTCCCATGACCAGACTCGTCATACTAAGGGACAATGACCTCACTGACAAACGAGCCAAAGCCATGAGCACAAAGTTGGCAAGGACCTTCACATCCAATAGTTGGTCAACTCGCCTACTCACAACAAGGACCACACACTTGACTGGATTGGAACCCTCAACATCAACCTGCCCATAACTTCCATCATCCCAATTCCCTGGACCGAACACTCCCGGATCACATTCTGCATTCCTCTTGTACACACCCGGCTCCCAGCCCTTCGTCATCACTAGCAGGACATCCCGGCTCACTCGCGAAATCACGGTAACAATAGGATCCCCAACCATCACCAGACTACTAGCCCCACCCACGTACCCCAGGCTCATGTAGACTCTTACAATGCCGCTCTAACACGAGCCCTCGACTTGCTCGTTCTGAGTGAGGCTAGCACCATCAAGCCCAGACACCAAAACACCTGATTCACAAAAGAACTCAACGGCCTCTGTAGACACAAACATGCCCAGGAGCACATATGGAGAACATTCCACACAAGAAAAAACAAATTAGCCTTCACAACCTCAACAAAAGTCTACAAGACCGCAATCATCACTACTAAATCCAAATTATACAACACTGGGGTCTCAGAAGCAAGCTCCAATGCCAAGGAACTCTCCTCGATACTCCAAGAGCTCGAAACCCCTACCCAGCCTGAGTCCCACCTCCCCATGGACAAAGACTGGTGCACCACCATCCAGGGGTGTTGCTAGGTCTGGAAAAGATCCGGAGCTACGCTAACGTTGGAACCGTCGGGACTGGGGGTTAGCTAGCTTTTTTGGTGGCAACCCCTCAGCTTTTATCCGGGGCTAAAACAAAAAGACCCGGGGCTATAGCCCCCTCAGCCCCCCCACCCCCACTAGCAACGCCTCTTGTACCATCCAAACTGCTCTTACTGACAAAACTAACAAACTCCGATTCAAAACCATCACTTGAAAATCCAAACTCACTGACTACAACCCTCCCCTAACCCAATCTTCACATCCTACCCCCTCAAACTCCTTCAGCTTCTCAATAGTTACCACAGAGGACGTCCACAATATAATCAAAGCCCTCAAGCCGTCCAGCTGCAACGGAGACGTCTGCCCAGCACCCATTATCAGGCTATGTGCTGAAACTCCTGCACCAGCCATCGATAACTTCATCAACACCTCCTTCAACTCATGCATCCTCCAACATCAAGGAAGCCTGGGTCCCACCACATCCAAAACAAAATGTGCTTGACCCCACCATCCCCACCAACTACCGCCCAATCACCATGGTTCCATTCCTTATCAAAATGCTAGACCACACTGCAAACCTACGAATCCATCTTACGTTGATCACAAAAGTCTTATTGGCACCCAACAATCAGGGTTCAGACCCCATAAGAGCACAGAAACAGCACTACTAGATCTAAAAATCCAACTCAACTACCTCCGTGATTCAGGTAACATCGTCATGCTCCTCCTCCTAGACCCGCCAGCTGCATTTGATCTGGTCGACCACAATATCCTCTGCAGCAACCTACAAACAACTTTCCACTTCACACCAGAAGCGACCAATTGGGTCAAATCCTTCCTAGATGGCCGCTCATCAGTGTAGCCATTAGCAACGAAGCCGCCGGCCCGATTCCTGTACCATTTGGTGTTCCGCAAGGCTCCTGTAGCTCTACCACCCTATACGACCTGTACACCAAATCGCTATTCCGACTCCTTAGACAGCCTGGAAATTCCCAACACAAACTTTGGTGATGACAAGCAAATCCTACTAAAAGGTACGGGTACTACGCCCAAGATACCTCTAGCATCAACCAAGTCTACCGCATAATTCAGAAATGGATGGTCAACCATCACATATGCCGCAATGATGACGAGACAGAATTTACTCATTCTCGGCTCCCCACACAGTCTCAGAAACCTTGCCCCAGTCTACACCACTATCACAATTGACCGCAACCTAGTCCCAGTAGAACCACATGTAAAAGCCCTGCTGGTCTACCTGGATGCCGAGCTCAACATGCAAAAACACATCAATGCCCTCACTTCTTCAACTGCCTACACAACCAAACTGACCAACCTCAGCAGAAAATTGCATGACGCTCGCCAGAGCTATGAAAGGCAGCATGTTAGATTGCCGCAATGCCCTATTCTCAGTTACAACAGGAAAGAAAATCATACAAAACTCCAATTGCTACACAACAACACCCTCAGAACAGCATGGGGTCTCAAATGCACAGACCACATCACACAAGCCAGGAAAAATGCACACTGGCTACCGATTAGAGCACGCATTGACTTCAAGGTCCTCGCCATCGCCCATCGCTGCATGCACAAACCAGTTGCAGTGTACACCAACCCCCGCCTGCGCAAGCAAGCAATCAATCCTCTACCCATCACCTACACTCCTCATCCTCCCTTACCCTACAAAGCCCCCGATTCAACAAAAATGTACTGGCAGCGCCAGCTCTCAGGTCACCGCCCCCACTCTTTTGAACTCGCTCCCTCCATCTATCTATCAGCAATGAGCCCTCGCGCCCAACATTCAAAAAGCACCTATAGACCTGGCTCTTCACCAAGTAGGACTAAGACTTCCTGATCACACCCACCCTCGAACCATAAAGCCTGCACCATACTGTTGATTTCTACCCATTCTGCGTGTTTACCGTAACTTGACTAGCGCCGTGATACCTCTGGGTCTTGGGCGCTGCAAACGAATAAATAAATGGCTAGTGGCGAGAGAACATTTTGAGGACCGTATAGGCACAGAACGTGGAGAAAATAAGAAAAGTGTAGTTCCATCACTGTTCTCATTTTCCATGGAGCTCAGAATCAGGCCGTAATTTCCGGCGCAATGCAAGGTGCCTGTTACCAATGAAGCAGAAATTGCAGCCCATCACTATGGGAGCAAGACAGGGAAAATCTGAAGCCAGCTGGTGCCTCGATGGGTACTCGAGTCGTAACTTTTTTAAATTCACGACTGCAATGTGTTTAAGTCACATTATTGTGTGCACTGTTAAATGGTTATAAGCAGGGCTTTAAGTGGACTGGAGCTAGCGGGGGCAGAGTCTCAGCAGGCTCAGAAATATGGTTCTGAGATGGGGCCCTGCCGGGGCTCCCTCGTGTCCCCTGACAACCCCGCCCGCTAGAGCCAAGGCTTTTTTTTCTAAAGCCTCGAGCTCTTGGTCATGTGCGACTGCTTCAGGCTTTAGAAAAAAAATGCCCTTTTCCATAATGGTATCGACGGCAGAAGAGATGCCAGTGTGCTGGCGCCATCATTCTGAAGAAAAGGTGAGGCCGCTGAAAACGGAGGACTTTTTTCTAAAGCCTAAAGCTCCCGCTCATTTCTGGCAGCTGCAGGCTTTAGGAAAAAAGGTCTCAGTTTCCATCTGCCTCACCTTTTCAGCTTTAATTGTGGTGCTGTCCCTCGCAAGGCCTTCCTTCAGCTAAGAGATTCAGCGTCTCTTACCTAAAGACATGCCTGGCACTTCCCACTGAGCAGTGCAGGTGGCATGAAGGGCCAGGCACATCTAGGCCCCAGTGGCCAGTTCAGGGGGCATAAAGGGTGAGGCACAGCCACATTCCCTGAGCAGTGCAGGTGGCATAAAGGATCAGGCACATCTAAGCCCCAGTGGCCAGTTCAGGGGGCATAAAGGGTGAGGCCCAGCCACATTCCCTGAGCAGTGCAGGTGGCATAAAGGATCAGGCACATCTAGGCCCCAGTGGCCAGTTCAGGGGGCATAAAGGGTGAGGCCCAGCCACATTCCCTGAGCAGTGCAGGTGGCATAAAGGATCAGGCACATCTAGGCCCCAGTGGCCAGTTCAGGGGGCATAAAGGGTGAGGCCCAGCCACATTCCCTGAGCAGTGCAGGTGGCAAAAAGGATCAGGCACATCTAGGCCCCAGTGGCCAGTTCAGGGGGCATAAAGGGTGAGGCCCAGCCACATTCCCTGAGCAGTGCAGGTGGCATAAAGGATCAGGCACATCTAGGCCCCAGTGGCCAGTTCAGGGGGCATAAAGGGTGAGGCCCAGCCACATTCCCTGAGCAGTGCAGGTGGCATAAAGGATCAGGCACATCTAGGCCCCAGTGGCCAGTTCAGGGGGCATAAAGGGTGAGGCCCAGCCACATTCCCTGAGCAGTGCAGGTGGCATGAAGGATCAGGCACATCTAGGCCCCAGTGGCCAGTTCAGGGGGCATAAAGGGTGAGGCCCAGCCACATTCCCTGAGCAGTGCAGGTGGCATGAAGGGCCAGGCACATCTAGGCCCCAGTGGCCAGTTCAGGGGGCATAAAGGGTGAGGCCCAGCCACATTCCCTGAGCAGTGCAGGTGGCATAATGGATCAGGCACATCTAGGCCCCAGTGGCCAGTTCAGGGGGCATAAAGGGTGAGGCCCAGCCACATTCCCTGAGCAGTGCAGGTGGCATAAAGGATCAGGCACATCTAGGCCCCAGTGGCCAGTTCAGGGGGCATAAAGGGTGAGGCCCAGCCACATTCCCTGAGCAGTGCAGGTGGCATAAAGGATCAGGCACATCTAAGCCCCAGTGGCCAGTTCAGGGGGCATAAAGGGTGAGGCCCAGCCACATTCCCTGAGCAGTGCAGGTGGCATAAAGGATCAGGCACATCTAGGCCCCAGTGGCCAGTTCAGGGGGCATAAAGGGTGAGGCCCAGCCACATTCCCTGAGCAGTGCAGGTGGCATAAAGGATCAGGCACATCTAGGCCCCAGTGGCCAGTTCAGGGGGCATAAAGGGTGAGGCCCAGCCACATTCCCTGAGCAGTGCAGGTGGCATAAAGGATAAGGCACATCTAGGCCCCAGTGGCCAGTTCAGGGGGCATAAAGGGTGAGGCCCAGCCACATTCCCTGAGCAGTGCAGGTGGCATAAAGGATCAGGCACATCTAGGCCCCAGTGGCCAGTTCAGGGGGCATAAAGGGTGAGGCCCAGCCACATTCCCTGAGCAGTGCAGGTGGCATGAAGGGCCAGGCACATCTAGGCCCCAGTGGCCAGTTCAGGGGGCATAAAGGGTGAGGCCCAGCCACATTCCCTGAGCAGTGCAGGTGGCATGAAGGGCCAGGCACATCTAGGCCCCAGTGGCCAGTTCAGGGGGCATAAAGGGTGAGGCCCAGCCACATTCCCTGAGCAGTGCAGGTGGCATGAAGAGCCAGGCACATCTAGGCCCCAGTGGCCAGTTCAGGGGGCATAAAGGGTGAGGCCCAGCCACATTCCCTGAGCAGTGCAGGTGGCATAAAGGATCAGGCACATCTAGGCCCCAGTGGCCAGTTCAGGGGGCATAAAGGGTGAGGCCCAGCCACATTCCCTGAGCAGTGCAGGTGGCATGAAGGGCCAGGCACATCTAGGCCCCAGTGGCCAGTTCAGGGGGCATAATGGGTGAGGCCCAGCCACATTCCCTGAGCAGTGCAGGTGGCATGAAGGGCCAGGCACCTCTAGGCCCCAGTGGCCAGTTCAGGGGGCATAAAGGGTGAAGCACAGCCACATTCCCTGAGCAGTGCAGGTGGCATAAAGGATCAAGCACACCTGTGCCTGTTGCTCCCCATTTTTATTTGTGCAGAGAATCAACCTTATTTTACGTGGTAAAATGGGCAGGCACAAACACTGCTTCACCAGAGACCCCGGTAGCGCTTAATATCAGCCGCGCGCCTGTACTATGTGTGTGTTTCCTGGAAGGCTTGAGGCCCTTTTTCTTCCACATACCAAACGTATAAAACCCATGCACTTTCTGATTGCGTAGAATCAGCATTCGGAACACGTGACTTTCTCACGACTCAAGTCTCGCCCGTTTTTCCCCCTTTTTGGTTGGACTGCGGCGTCACCCTGTCGCTGGGGTCCTTTTCATTGTCGGTGCCTCTCAGCACGAGATGTGGCCCTAGTGGTTGGTCTGCGCGACTTTGGCAAAGCGCTATCCCAGTGCATTTGGTGAAAGTTGGCACCTGCTACTTACAGCATGAAGTAAACTGCACTGGCTGCACACATACTGCGTGCACCCAAGCACTACTTACCACCCTACACTCTCCACTGACCTGTACTACAGTCCTCAAGGGCATTCAACCCGCAGCCCTTTGAGATCATTCCAATGGTATAGAAGGCGCTAAATAAATGCACAATAACAAAGTGTTAAAAAAGTAACAGTAAGCACTATTTGATAGATTGATGCAACGTTAAGTAAGTGTTCTTGTATAGTAGCCTTCTGTCATCAGTGGTGGGCTGGCTGCGCATGGCTCTGTACGAAAACAGGGGTGGGGTCACCCATGGGGAAGGCAGATGTGAAACCGTGTGGGGTTGATGGGTGCAGGTCAGAGGTACCCAGGTTTGGCAGAGAAACTTTCGATGATGCTATTCATAGGGAGGAGCCCAAGATCCGATAGGCTGCAGCACTTTGTGTCCGATTAGCCGCTAATGTGCGAGCAGGCAATCGGGCCAAAGAGGAGAGCACAGCCGTGGTTTGCTTAGTGTTGATGGGCTAATGGCAAGGTCTGTGGCAGCTGTCTGCAGAGGGGGGTGTAGTGGAAGGTGGAAGGAGATCGTAGAGTTGGGTTAGTCGGGAGCAGGGCATAGGACTTACAAGGCAAAACAACCTACAACCCTGCACTCCTACAACTGGCCTCTTGCAGAGTGGTCTCATTTCACCAGTTTACGTTGCCATAGTCAGTCATACTCCCTTGGGCTCCATCTCCAGATGTCTCTCATGTAGATAGACTGTATCCCGTGTTCTGCACAGTAAAACAAGCATGTGCGAGTTGGCAAATTAGGTAAAGGGTTATGGGAGGCGTGAACTTTCAGAGCAGAAAAATGGCTGCTTGAAATGGGGGAGGGGGAAAGAAACCTGAGGGTATTCTCCCAAGCAGCCCTCCGGAAACCCTTATTCAGGTGGCCTGGGAAGGGCCGATATTCTAGGAGTAGACGTGAAAGAAAGGATCACCTAGATAGGGGAGCCCGAGGTTGTGCTCGGAGAAATAACCCATGTGAGACACAGTATTGTACCAGGTAAGGAGGAGGAGGGGAGGATGAAATATGCCCCCCCCCCCGCTCCCATCAAACTTACCCAAATATAACAAATGCCCTAAAATCCCAAACCCAGTTACATCCAGAAACCACCTCTCAGAATTCCTGTTTTTACACGTCCTACCCGAATACTTCCAGATATTCTCATTCCCGTCCCTCCGATTATTATTTCCTGCATTCCCAACCTGCTCAGATAAAGCACTACAGTTCCCACAACCCCCTTGTTTATTTCATGATAATAATCCCGGTCATTCCTGTTTGCTACACAAACCCTACCAATCTCTCCCTTCTGAATTTATCAAGCCCCCTAGGACGACAAATATAATTTCCCATGACAACCCCCCACCCCCTTTTGACACACCCTTTATTACTCCGTGGAAGACAAACTAACCCTAGAGATGTTTACCTTACATGTCCCAATACAAGAATCAGGCAATTAACAAGAATTATACACACATGACGGCCCTTTCCTTTCCCCACAGGGATAAAAGGTGGAGCACAGGAGGAGCAAGGCAGACCGCACGACGTGAGAGTGAACTCAGCGCAGCATTTCAAGAGGAGGCGAAAGACACGCATACCGAGACGGTGACAAGGAGAGAAGGAACCTTGCCCTTTTCGATCAAGGTCCGTGAAACCTCTACAGATGGAAACGTAACACAGCAAACAAATAGCCAGCGTGTGTTGCAGCAAGTGTCAGCGGTACACAAGAGGCTCCTCCGTGGAGTACCAAGCCAGGGAGAGATGCTCGGCTCAGTGGTCCCAACCTTGACTCCAAAGAGAAGGAAAGCCAAGCGGTTCATCACAGCCGGTGAGTCGAGGGGAGAGTCGATAAGAAACCGAACTGTGTGGAATGAAAAGTAGCAAAAGGCTGATTTGAACTGTGAAAGAACGATTGATAAAATGGGGAAAAATCAGCAACAGAGGCGGTCCAGCACCACGTGGGTGCTCACGCAGGGAACTCTGGACGATTACCCAAGGGTAAAAACTACTGTAACCAGAAGACCTTGGGAAAAGACAAAGAGGGGTCAAAGTGGTCATACAGGGATCTTGTAAAATCCACTGTAACGTCGAAAGACTTTGACCTGCAGATAATTGTGAAGAAAAGGGAGCCAAATCCCGCTGAGTGAAACTAGCACATGAACTGTGTGTTGTAAAGGTTGGCAAGAGTGAACCCGGCAGAGGGATGCTAACGAAAAGGGGCAAGGCCTGATGTCCCTATAAGCAGTGGGTTGACAGGAGTGATCCCGACTGAGGTATGTCCACAGTGAACTGTTCTTGCAAAAGGTGGCCAGAGTGAACCCGGCAGAGGAAGGCCGACAAACAGGGGTGAATCCCGAGGAACTGTGTTAAAAGACATTAAGATTTGTAAAATTAAGAAAAGGCATTGTGAACCCAAAGGAAGGAGGCTGTTTGAAAGGGGGTCCGAACCCGAAAGAGGGAGATCCAGGGGTGGAAAGTCACCAAATATGCAAACGACACAAAGATCCTCATACCTCTGACGGGTGACTACGAGACTGACATAGCTCTGGTGTACAATGTCTACCTCACCATTCAGGCATGCATGGCCACACATGGACAATGCCTGAATGATGAAAAGACCGAGCTCCTTCTCCTAGCCACCCCGCAAATCAGAAGAAACTGAGCAATCAATATTGTTCCTTCAATATCGACGGTAACGACAGTAAGGTGGCCAAAGAGATAAAAACCTTGGGTTTTTATTTAGATTCTTCCTTGAAACTGCACAAACAAGTCAGCGCCACGGCATCGGCCACAGCTTACACCTGCAAGCAGATTCATGCCTGCAAACCCTTCTCTCTGCAGAAAGTTGCTTGACGCTTCCCAGAGCCTTGTACTTATCAAAAATCGACTACTGCAATGCACTGTAGCGAGGCGCTAGTAAATACATTACCAAAAAACTCCAGATTCTCCAAAATAACGCTCTTAGAACTCCTTTCGGCATCTCCAAAAGACAGCATATCTCGTCGACAAGACGCAACAATAACTGGGTATCCATTAAGGATAGAATGCATCTCAAAACAGCGTGCCTAACCCATAAATATCTTAACAATGCAGCCCCACAATACCTGATCAAAGAATTCATTATGCACACCTCCTCACGACCTACCAGATCAGCCAACTCCAGATGCCTGAGAGTACCCAGGTTCAAGCTGAAAAGAGCAGGCGGAAGCAGCTCTCCCGTCCTGGTGGCCCAACTATGGAACTCCCTACCTCCCACTTTAAGATCCTACCAATCTTTCCACGTATTCAGGAAAAATACTAAACTATGGCTCTCAGCCAAAGACCTCACACTCTGATAGATGCCCCCACATCTGCACACTTGTATTATATCCTGTATATAGTTGGTTCTCTACTCGTGTCATATTGTACCAACGCGCACCTGTTTTTCTAATATATTCTGTTGTATTTCAGACGCTTTATTTCTCCAATGGAGTTAGCTTCATCCTTATACCCTTACCTTGTACTATTTTTGTATTGGACTGCATAATTTTTTGTCTCGTCCCTGTAACTAAGAAACTGCATATTCTTGTATAGCGCCCAGATACCTACGGGTGGGGGTGCGCTCAGCAAATAAATAAACAAAATAAACAAACCCAAAGATCATTGAGAAAGGAACTGTTTAGTTGATCTGTTGAATATGACTTGTGAGGGGTCTACGGCCGGAAGAAGGGGACACAGGCGTGAAGCGATCACCCAAAGTATATGTTGAACAGAACTTTGTGTTCGTGTTGTTGAAACCATCAGGCCGTCGAAGATCCAACTTGTCCCGTGCTCAAAATGTGGGGAAGGGAGACCACCTGGCAATTACATCCAGACTTATTATTTCTGAACACTTCTTACTTTTTTGAAAACCCTATCCCACACTCTTCCTGTAATTAGTTGTAAGGATTTGGCCATTTTTTTTTAGTATAGGCCTTTTACTTGGACAAGACACCACTAGGACTGCCTTATTTTTCATTTGATGGTCAAAGCTTGCTCCCATCTTAGATTTAGGTTAGGTGTTCTTCCACCATGCATTTACAATTTAATGAACACCCTTGAACTGTGATCACTTGTGTTTGTCTCCGCTGTTGCCACCATGAGTTTGCCACTGCACCTTCCCGAGTATGTGGTTTAGCAGGATGAGAGATGCTGCAAACCTCTGGTTATGTAATTCTAAGTATGCTATTTCACTGCACCGCAGCGCCCGCATAAGCATCATGAGCAGATTAAACCTGCATGCCTTGTGCCTCGTTTCTGCCTACACACCTCATCATGATGCAGCACAACCACCGTGCATGCGCTATAGAGGACCCAGAGAATGAAAAACATGCCTCAAAGCAGGCATCCGGTAGCCTTGGCCAGGTTTTCAGCAGTGCTGCTCGCCCATTGCAGAACGACCTCTCTGCCCATCCCCCACTGTCGGAGCCAGCAGCTTGCCCCTCCCCCATCCCTCCCCTGCAGCTTCAATTCCACCAAGAAATTGAGCTCTAGAGCGCACACATTACCACCGGCGATCACCCCCCCCCCCCACAGCCCCTCACTCTGCCACAGAACCCCCCCCCCACGCCACATAACCCCCAAAAGCCATTACCAATACTGACAACGCTTCATAAAGAAAGAGCGTTACATGCATGCTTTGGCCACAATGAGGTGGTTATAGAAAACCTAACGACGGCCTTTATCATTAAAAAAAAAGCAAAGAAAAAAATACCCTGCATGGATGCCCCCATGTGCTACACAAATTGCATTTTGAGAAGAAAAAAAAATGTCAAAATCCCTGCGAGGCCGAATCATGTTTGCGGATGCCTGTGGTCTTGTGCAGAAGGGATGTGACCTAGCAGTTCAGGCTGTGCTGCCCCTTTTGGGGTGGGGCAAAGCCTGATTTGCACATGGTCTTTCCCCTTCTGCAATGGCTTGGCAGGCGAAGAACGATGGTCTGGAGGGTTACCCAGCGCAATGCCAGAGGTTAAGATTAATTCTACACCTTCCAGCCAAACTCCACGTCAGTTTTGCATTATCTCCTCATATTCTTCGCTTTTTTTGCCACTCATGATACTAACACTTTTCATTTCTTTTAAGAGAGCGGTTATAGACCCTACCTTGGTTGGCGTTTGCTGGACATGCCCCAATGCTCCAACCACACGGATTTCGGACTACACTGCACCGATGGTCCCTAATGATGGTGAAACAGGTATGCGGTTGTGCTGACAGCCTTGCAAAACGTCTGTCCTGGGTTGAAAATGCCATGTATAAAATAGCACTGCCCTACAGACATGACATTTTCCTTGAGAAACAGCTGGACATTTGAGGCAATTTGCATACCCACAATGCATTGCCCATCTGTTTGGCTCTGAATTGGCGAGGAACTTCCAGTGATGGCCACTGGGTGGCGCTGTGCTGTGTGTACTTTGGCTGAAATGGCTAATTCGGTTTTCTCATCTTGGGTGGAAGGTTTCTTTTTACCAAGCCTTTTGTGAGGGATTTAAATGTGCTTCCAACATCAGAGGAAATAGTGAATCGAAGAGAACCAGGGGTTGGAACCAACAAGTTGGCGCATGGAAAGGGAGTCAGGGAGCACGGGGTGGGATTGGGGGGTGCAGGGGGGGGGGGGATCTGTCACATGTCATGTTTCTGGTCTAGAAGCAAATGATGAGAAGTAACCAGAGGCAGGTGGGCCAGAGAAAGAGCTGTGTGAGGCCTTGTTGGACAGCAGCAGAACAGCCTTCGCACAATGTAAGGCAAGAAAATAAAGGTAACAAATGCCCACGTGCCCAATTTCATTCCAGATATTCTAGTCCAGCATTAGTTTTAACTTTGCATTCTGGGACTCGTAGTGCTCAATTTTTCACACTGTAAACCCAGGACTGAAAATCAAAAAATGTAAAGTTAAAACCAGGTCTGGACCAGCATCTCCCAAATGTAATCGGGCATGTCGGTCGGCATGTATATAGCAAGTTAAGGCTTTGCCGGGTGACACTATAAATGGCCTGAATAATCGAGGGCCGTGTACAAATGATGGGGTGTGGGTGGCCCATCTACCATTCCCCTTTACAAGGACTCACGCATTGGCAATAGCTATGGGGCGGCTTGGAAGCAAGACAACGCAGCGCAACAAAGGTTTGCATCCCGATCCTGCGCTTAGAAACCACTCGCTGGTATGAAGCGCGTTAGAGAATAGCAATTCTAATCAACAGCCATGGCACCTTTGTCCAACCGAGTAGACGGGAGCTGCCACCAGAGGTCTCCAGTGCTCCATGCGGTGCGTCCGACTGTTTTACTCAATAAAATCAAGACAATATGTCATGCATAGCAGGTCGGGAGCAACAGGTAAGCACGTGACTGGCCCTTTATGCCACCTGGCCTGCTCAGATGTGTTCTCATCGGTGGCGTCAGCTGCGCCTCCTGCAAAATACAAGTGCTACAATGCCGCCTGATGTGAAGATGGCCCATATGATGGGTCTGCAAATTGTGGCTCTCCGGATGTTTTCGGACTACGAAGCCCATGATTTCAGACTATTGACTATGCTAGCTAGGGCTGATGGGAGTTGTAGTCCAAACCACCTGAAGACCCCCAGAGTCATACAAATGTGTCTTGCCATTTACAGAAATTGCCAGCTACAAAGAATGTTTGTACTATAATCAGCAATATGAATGCCATTTATGAGCACATAATAATAATTTAGCATTTATATAGCGCTACGAACCCTCAGGTATCTGAGCGCCGATTATTATTACTCACGGTGCGTGGTGCTCGTTTATGGACCTCGGAAGGATGAAAGGCTGAGTTTGGCCCTGTCAGGATTGGAACCTGCATCAGCAGGCTCTGAACAGATGTCAAAGTGAGCGCTCTCGGACCAGCAATAATATTTATCAATGAAATTGAAGTGTCTTGCTGTTACCCAACTCAATGCTTCTCATTGTCAACTTCATGTGAAGGACGTAAGGCCCCACCCATATTTAAACCTGTATTCTGCAGCTTGCCTATAACTCTAAGCAGTTGGAGCTCAACCTACATTGCTTCAGACCTGCCAAGCAGCACTGACAACGATTCCTGACCCTGAGCCGCCGTGTAGGCCAGCCTGTAGCCGTTATCCAGCCACGCTCGCCGAACTGTCTGCCGCCTGATGCCCGCAGCCGTTTTCCATCTTGCACTCTGTAGCAGGCGCCACAAAGCAGCCTGAAACCAACTCGACCATGTTGAGCACCACGAACTTCTACAGCACAAGGTACGCTGTGGTTCTGTTTATCTGGTCCTTCTCCGAAGGCCCCTGGTGACATTTTACGACCAATTGCTCCCTTTGTGCTGAAACAAAGTATCCTTGAACTATTGGGATTAATTACTTTACTGACTACCCTCCTGTCAGTATCCAGAGTGCATCCCTTTCCTTCATGAAACTGTCCTCTGTGTTCCTTTGCAGGGTGGGTTGTAATTGTAGTGTGCTAGAACTGTCTGTTGTAGTAATAATAAAGTAGATATTTTTATACAACCTTGAGTGGACAGTCCCTTTTATCATTGGGTAATAATTGTATTTTCACTGTGTTGCAACTAACCCATGCTCCACGACCTTGCAGAGATGAGCCTGCTGTTCCGTCCACGTTACCAAAAGTGGACAAGGAGGTTCATAATTTGCTTGTGTTTCCAATCTGTTCGGATCCCATCTGGTGTACTAGGGGTGTGAGGCTGATTGATGGTTTAGAAACCGATATTCATCCCTGGACCACTGGTGCCCCGGAAGTTGATTCGTCACAAGCGGTGACTGCAATATCCCGCTTTGCACCCCCACTTCCAAAAGGGTGCAAAGTGTAGCCCCGTTCACAGATTCTCATTTTGTTTCTCCTTCAAACTCCGTTCACATTTTTCGAAGGAGAAAACAAGAGGACATTTAAAAGTACATAAAAATGGCCCCCTGCCTGACGGTGGCGAGAGGAAGAGTGCCTTTCTGAGCAGCTGCTGCAGTACTCTTCTCGCCAGACGAGTTTGCTTTCTTAAGACATGTTCTGTAAACATTACATCTCAGATTCAGCCAGAAAGAATTCACGCTTTGGCAGCTGGGCTTCCGTACAGAATACAAGCGAACAAATGCAGACCCACTGGGGCTGGTTAGGCCCTAATCCCTTGGAGCATCCAGAGGCCCCGAGAAGCCGCAGAGAGGAGCCGGGCTCTCCCCAGGCAGCCCTGAGTGATGTGCCAAGTAAGTGGAAACGATGATGCAGAGACCGAGCAGCTGTAATGGGCTGTCCATGGGCTGAGCGAGCCGGGCCTTAATTGGAATTGAAGGCCCTCCATGCGCTGGGGTGCGCTTCAGAAGCCAGTGTGGGCCGCCTCCGAGGTTGGCCGACCACCGCTGGTGCAGATGTGGGCAACAAGCCCCAACCATAAGATTTCCTTCAGGCAGTAACTAGCTCTGAACCCCAGTATAAAGCGGTCAGGGTGGCCCGGCACGGCCTTCCAGGTTTCAGATTTAAAGATAGTGTGACCAGACGTCCTGGTTTTGTCGGGACTGTCCCGGTATTTGGTGCTCTGTCCCCCTTTCTCAAGATTATGTTCCCATTGGAAACTGCAGTGGTCCCGGTTTTTGGTAGTAGGTCTTCACAGCTGGCAGGCAAGAAGGCACAATCTCACACAGAAGAAATGCTGCGTTTGACAACTTAATGTTTCTTTGGACAGTAACACTTAACCCCCCCTTCTACTCCTTGACAGCCACTTTCAAGAGTTACTCTTACTTTTATGTTAGTTGCCCTGTCCCGGTCATCCTATTTAAAGGGGAAGTCAATGTTGTGGTGCAAAGGGCTCCCGTTCCTCCCCTGGGGGACAGACTCCCATGTACACAGCGGAAAGGGTGCGAGAATGTTCTTTACAGACATTTTTACTCTGATCCGGAGAAAGTTTGGGTACACTGGGAAGGAAGCTTGGGCCGCATCAGACCCAAGTCAAATGCAGAGCCGGGCGCACAATCTCTCGCACCCACAATGTAGTCAGAGTGCCTCCATAACACTGCCGAGAAGACCAAACTAGCACCGAGAAGCGCGACCCTTTATGACAAAAGCACACAATCCACCAAACAAATTGCTGGCTCGGTCACAAAGGGCACTCCTGTCTGGGCACTGCTGCCCAAATCGAGTAGCTACTCCTTGGCACAGCATGGCAGCGAGAGATGCTGGAAACTCCTTTACTGAGGGATTTCCACTGCACTAGAAATGGGCGAATGACACAGGAGGACATGCCAGGTTCTCCCTGTACCAAGTGAATTTGTGGCTTCTCCCTAAGGGGGCGAAGGGAGGGCAGCCCATGAGACTAGAGGGGTGTGCCCGCTCCACAAGACCCTCCCTAGGGGTCAAGGCAAGTGGAACCTCACAGGGAGAGACTCCCCCTTCGGGAACAAGGACAACTGTTCCTGTAAGCAACCCCCTAAGCCAATCCCCGTGATGGCATACATGTGACCACCTAGAGGGAGGCTATGCCCATTCCAGAGACTGCACTGAAGGCAAAGTTAACAAAATATGTCTCTTTAAGAACACACTTCCAATCAACTGCAACATAGTTCTCTTTACTTTGCCAATGGGGGTTATAGTTTTACTACAGAATTGCCCCCTCTTTACTTTGCCAATGGGGGTTTCTATTTTGGTTCAATAAAACACCTCATTACTTTGGCAATACTCTTGGCGTTGGCAATAATAATTGTAACCTTTCTTTTCTTGTCTTCTGTCAAAGAAGATTGCCGGTCCAGTGGCACAGCGAGTAGAGCGCTCGCTTTGACATCCGTGCAGATAACGCAGGTTCGAATCCCGGCAGGGCCAAGCTCAGCCTTGCATCCTTCCGAGGTCGATAAATGAGCACCACACACTGTCGGTAATAATAAGCAGCGCTCAGATACCTGAGGGTTCGTAGCGCTATATAAATGCCAAATTATTATTTTTTTTATTATTAAAGTTCTTGCCAATATGTCTCTGTAGTCAAAATAATTATTAGCAGCCAGCGGTCGACTACAGAGCATGCCGAGATTACCTAATAAAGGTAAACTCACCAGTTTCTTTATACAAGTCTGCTCCATCCGCTGCCAGTTCTGCTTCTTCTGATATTTCCTGAAAAACTGACTGTTTCGTCATATTCCTGTGGCCCGCGGCGTGTGGGAAAGGAGAGTGCATCACTCCTCGTGCACTCCAGTGCTCGCCAGCCAACAGGACACAGCACAAAATAAGGTAAGCCTCTATCTCAAAGGGGAAAGCCTGTCAAAACACTGCTTCCTGCTGTGCAACCTCTGCACTTAAGGTTTCCAATCTTGAAGATCCTCTCGGGACCGGCATCCGCTTCAAAGACAGTGGCGACTCCGGCGTCTTAGTTTCTCTGCTTCGGCAACTGCGGCTGGCAACTTCTTCAACTTCTCCACCTTCTTGTTCGAATGTCCTGCACCTGAGGGGGATTTAACTATTCAAAAGTCTGGCTCAGGTGTGGGTCATTAGAACCACTAGACTCCATACTTCAGCTTTGTGCCTCTGAGTCCCTCTTCCTCGTCCCAGTACTTAGGGCGTTGTGGGACTTGTAGTCCCCAATGGTCTGGTACCCTTTTGTATCACTAACTTCAAGTCAAACCTTATTTAATTCGGTCTGTTTATTGAGTATATCTTCAGGGAAGGATTTTAGAGGAGGTAATGTTATTTTATTTTTCCATAGCTCAAACCTAAAGGAGAATCATAAGTATCAGACACTAAGGTATTAATGTCAGGAGTGTCCTCCTCCTCCTCCTCCTTTCCTTTCCAAGAGAAACCAAGTGTCCTGTCCTTTTTCTTTCTGTTGACCTTCTTCTTCTGATAGAGATAAGGCCGCCCTCGGAAAGAAGCCACTGTGTTCCCGTGTGAATACAGAGAACACCCAACCCCACTCCGGGAACACCAGAAACAAGAGGAAAAAGCCAACGGCTACAAAAAACCTCTAGGTTGAAGTCCGTAGGTGTTTGTGGTAGTGCGGAATGACACCAGAAGCCGAAGCAATGCAATTCCTGATTCTGGAGAAAGAGCAAGGTAGATCTCTGTGGCAATGGACCGGGAAAGAAAAGAAAGGGGAAGAGAGTGAACCAGCCGGAGAAGGTAGCACTAAGGCGGAAGGGAAAGAGAAGCAAAACAGGAAAGACGCCGCTGAGAATGGAGGCGACAAGGGTGGAGGAAGGCAACCAAGGAAATGGCGCCACGGAGAAAGACAGCTAGGAGAGGCAACGGAGAACACAGGATGAAAAACCAGGTAAGGGAAGCGGAAAACAGAACAGAAGGCAGCAACAGCTGCAAGGAGAAAACTTACGAAGCGCTAACCCTAAAGCGAAGCGAAAACTCCAAGGGTTGCAAGGTGAAGCCACAAAAGGGGGGCGGGGCTAAAGTAGGAACCAGGAGAGAAAGGTCAGAAAGACTAGACCGCCAGAGAAAGGAATGAGGAAAATACGTGGAGGGATGATCAATGAAGGCGTACTCACCAAGTATGCCACAAGCGCCAGGATGGCAGGCGCGTGACAATTAATGCCTTGATTCTTATGTATATTATTCCCATGTTGGTCATAACGGTTTGCACTACTGACGAGGTGGGTATTATTGGGAACAGAAGCCTCACTCTGACATGGCATTCAATATTCTGGATCATGGAAATCTCTTTCCTTGAAGAAGAGGAAAACTGCGTCTCTCCTAACGGAGCCGTCCCATTCCCTTGGGGCCCTTCTGCTTCCAGGTAATCCAACCGGTTAATACCAGCCCCAGGGTTAGGATCAGGTAGCGGCTGCCTTCCCCCTGGCCACCTGAGAAGACTTTAGACTGGGATTCTGTGAGGACTCTGCAGGATTCGTCACATAGGAATTCCTAAGAAAGGGCACAGCATGGTTTCCATATTGTGTTGTATTATGCTTCACCGCTAGGCGTCCCTAAGAAAGCGCACAGCGTAGTTTCCACCAACACCAATGGCTACGGTAGGTCTCACGGCATCCAGCCCAGCACCGGGATCTCACATGACAAGGAGGGAGACCGAAGAGTCGAACGCCAGAGAGAAGATGCGTCGGTGGTACATAAAGCGAGTGAGTCCCAGAGAGAGAAACCTTGGACAACCTCCCCTTTCAGGAACGAAGGTAACCGGGAGACCGAGTGGAACGGGAATATTCAATGCAATCATTTTGCACCGTTAACCCGTCACAGAAGAGGATGTGACGTACAGTTAACGTTGTCTCTTGATTTACAACCTTCCTATCTACTTGGCTTCAATAATTATACTGTACAGTTAACTCATCACAGTAGAGGATGTGAAAGGGAGTTAACTGAAACCAAATAGATATGAAGGTTGAGAATACAGAGGCAATCCTTATATCACACAATTAGCTCGTCACAGTAAAAGTCATTAAACTGAGTTAACGTTGAAACCAGACAGATACGAAGCTTACAAATCACTAGAGAAGAATCTGGGAAAATAGAATCAGTGTAAGAAAATACCATTGGAGAGGGCGGAGAGGGAGGAGAGGGGGGAGAGGGGGGAGAAGGGGGACAGGGGGGAGAGAGGGAGGAGAGGGAGGAGAGGGAGGAGAGGGAGGAGAGGGAGGAGAGGGAGGAGAGGGAGGAGAGGGAGGAGAGGGAAAGCAGGAGTGAGGGGGAGAGGGGGAGAACCCTGAATCTAAAAACAGAAAACAGTTGCAAAATCAAGTGATGCAAGAGGAGTGGGACTGTTGTAACCTAAACATGAAAACCCCACATCAAAAGCATATTCCTTCAAAGGGGGTCCAAAGGGAAGCCAGAAAGTTCAACAAACCACTCAGAGAATGAAAGAGATTAATACAAAATGTCACGAGAGACTATTTTCGGATTGGCTATTAAAGACTGGTACTAGCTGTACCTCAGGAGAAGGGAGTCATTCGCCTGACCTAAGTTAGTTTTCGTTTAGTGGTACGGTCAGTTAGGGTAGGTTTTGAACAGTGGACTTATTTCTTTGGACATTCAAGACAAACGTGCACCTTAGTTAATAACTTAGGTAGGGATCACCCATAGTTATAGGGAAAGTTGAGCATTATATCTTTGCTTTAATAAAAGTCTACATCATGTCCTCCTCCTGGTTCACCAAGGTATCCCTACGAAAGTGCACAGCATTGTGTCCACATTGTACTTCGTTATATTTCACAGCTAGGCATTCCTAAGAAAGTGCACAGCATTGTTTCCACATTGTACTTCGTTATATTTCACAGCTAGCCATTCATAAGAAAGCGCACAGCATTGTTTCCACATTGTGCTGTGTTATGTATCACAGCTAGGCATTCCTAAGAAAGTGCACAGCATTGTTTCCACATTGTACTTCGTTATATTTCACAGCTAGCCATTCCTAAGAAAGTGCACAGCATTGTGTCCACATTGTGCTGTGTTATGTTTCACAGGTAGCCATTCCTAAGAAAGCGCACAGCATTGTTTCCACATTGTGCTGTGTTATGTTTCACAGCTAGGCATTCCTAAGAAAGTGCACAGCATTGTTTCCACATTGTACTTCGTTATATTTCACAGCTAGCCATTCCTAAGAAAGCGCACAGCATTGTTTCCACATTGTACTTCGTTATATTTCACAGCTAGCCATTCCTAAGAAAGCGCACAGCATTGTGTCCACAAATATCGGAATGCCTAGCTGTGTTATGTTTCACAGCTAGGCATTCCTAAGAAAGTGCACAGCATTGCTCCATACTGTGCCCCATTCACATCTAATCTCCATTCACATTATCCTAAACTCTACTCTCCACCACTGCAGGGAGCACTCTGGACTATTGTTCGAGCCTCAGCCTTCCTCTCTCCCCCTTACTTCCTCTAGAGAACGGCCTCATCTTCGCTGCCCACACTCTACAACCTGCCCAGATCCTCCTCCCACTTCTTCCTACTGACGACAGACTAGAGACATGCTAGCGGCGTCTCCAGGCACAACTGTTCTCTCTTCAACTTCCTTCTAGTTTACAAAGATATTGCAGGTTTTGCGTGATTGTATCTGTCTATGCAACATCTCATTCCCTCTGCCCCATCTCTGCTCTCAACCTTACTCTCCCACGCCCCCCCATGCCTTTTGTGTGGCTGATTTTACTCCCTACGCACCCACTGTACATCACAATCAAGGCTGGCACACCTGTGGATCTCTTCAAAGCTATGATTAAACTTCAAAATACTTACTAAAACGGGGATTGCCCTCTCCCCCATTTCCCCTACCTGACCGCACCAATGCCGCCAGTGATGCTTAACATAATTTTGTATGTTTAATTAATACTCTGGTGTGAAGCGCTTGCCTCCTTATGTTAAGGTAAGCCACCCGTTTTCTTATATATATTCTTTCCTGTTAGTTGTGTCCCTGGTATATGTTCCACATTGGTTTACACCCTCATAAACTGGTTCACCACTTGTTCCCATCTTTGTAACCATCCATGGAATGCCGCCGCCATCAGTAAATGTGTTATTGTAAGTTATTTCTGATCAAAATTGACATCCCTGTTCTTCAAATAAACATGAATACAAAATACAAAAACATAGGTATCCCTAACAAAGCCCATCTTTCGATATAATAAAAGGCCAGATGTACGTTTGTCGGATGCAGTAGCTTTGCCTGTTGTCACCGCTAGAGGGAGCTGTTGCCTTAGGATATATAGACAATGCCTGGTCGCATAGCTTTGCCTGTCACCACACCCTCTTTCAGCCTGTGACAACACAGCAGATAAATGACTGTTTGGGTGACATTGTATATGTCGAAAAAAAAAAATTCAGCCAAAATCTGGCTTAACACACAGCACTGTGCGACATTGTTTACATGGTTAGCCAAAATTAGGCTTAGCAAACAATATTCTGTGTGATATATAATTTTTTTTGTTGTAGCCATAATCAGGCTCTGGTTGGCGCATGTACTGTGCCATTTTCACGAAATTGTTTAATCTGAGCCTTTAGACAAGTAAGGGTCAGCTAGGGATAGTTTAAGTTTTATTAGCTATCTCGGAAAACCTTTATGATTTAAAATATATTCACTGTTTTGCTAACACCAAATCATTTTTTGTCAGTTCCCATATATTGGGTTCCTATGTGTATTTCCTAGTGGGGTTGTACCCCTACTTCTGTGAACCTTTTCATAAATTCTGCTCGCATTGATTGTATGGACTAAATAGTCCTGTTTTTTTCTCTTTGTAAATTGCATTGCTTTTGTATGTTTTTCATGTTGTATGTTTTTATTAAATTGACACACTGTCTAGTTACAAACTAACAATTAAAGCAAGTTTATAATTTTTTTATGCCAATGTACTTTTTCCCCTTTTTTTTCTCATAAAGGTTACTTTGACTGGTGAGAGACCAGTAAATTTAAATATTGAATTTGATTTAATCTATTGTTTAGGCTACCAGGAGAATAATACTGTTAGCTCCACAAATGATATTTTTTGACTTTGTATGTTCAGGCACACCCTTGTGTTTATAGATGTCTGTTTGCTCCATTTGAGTGCCTGTACGTTTTGGAGTCCCTCTTTTGTTTATACCACAGAGGGAGTTGCCTTAGGATACTGAGAGACAATGCCAATTTGAATAGCTCACCTGTCACCACTAGAGGGAGCTGTTGTCTTAGGATACATAGAGACAATGCCAATTCACACAGCTTCACCTGTTGTCACCTCTAGAGGGAGCTGTTGAATTAGGATGTATAGTGGTCCCACGGTGTTGATGAAAAGCTGCACTTTGGCCCGCGTACACAGGCCTGTGCACTTGTAGCCCGATATTTGTGTTCGATGTAACCCTTTTGCACTGTTCCATATTGTGCCCGGCTGCGTTTCACTCCTAGTATTCCTAAGAAACCAACTACTAACCTCATATACTCAGCCACGCCCACTCAACATATTCTGAGCAACCATGCCAACACAAACGGCTACAGAAAATGCTCTCCCTTCACCTAAAACACTTTAAAACTCTATGCCTTACACTACAACTAAAGCGGCATTGGTGTCGACTATTAAACCACCGGTGATGCCAATAGTGTCACAGGCAGTGTCAGGGGCCGGCCTTGTCGCTACTGCAAGTTCCTGAATTCAGTAATAGGACTGGACTTGTTTTTTAAGGGGACACCCAATAACAGGAAAGAATGGCAATTCTCTTTACCCTTTTCTGCATCGTGAACAAGCGGGACTGATATGTATTGCTTGAACATGGTCAAGTTGGTTATTAAGAAGTTTTCGGACATTAGGCTCTGACCGTGGTCCAGGTGCTATAAACAGCTGCTTACATATCGCTGTAGCAATTGCTGGCCATTTTGAGGAACAGACTTCTAACCTGCTACCAAAATTTGACTTTAAAAAAATAAAGATGGCTGACTTCAAAACGACGATCAAGAGACTTGTCCCTTTTCCGTTTCTACATTGTAAAGGGAACACTTTGCAGGTTTAAGCACTCTTCTCTGGGTCTGCGGGGGAAAAGGGTGAACCCTCAGGAATTTCAGCATAGTGAAGGCCAGTGATTGGCTGATTAGCTGATTAATGGCCTGTTAGTCAAGGGTATGACCTGCAATTTAACAGTGAGTCACACAATGGCTACCTTTAAAACCCCGAAATCAGACCTCAAGAGCTCACTTTGGATAATTGTATGGACAATGATCACAAGAGCACACAGCAGCGCTGTACGACAGAGCACGCCAGGAAGAGAATTAGGAGACGCACGCTGCATTTAAAAGGAAAGCGTTGGGGGCAGGACATATTGGCCACTTATCAACATTCCTAGTAATCTTCTCTTCTGACAAGCTTTTCTTTTTTTGTTGTTGCATGCTTTGAAAGAGATATTAGGGGAGGAATTAAGGGGTCTTCTGGTTGTAGCCCAGACAGAAACTCAGGGGTTACAATTAAAAGGCTAGCTAGCCCCCAGTCCCCCCCTCCAGTCCCAACAGTCCCCCAGACCTAGCAACAACCCTGCTCTAAAGACAACAATCCTGCATTGGATTGTGGGAAAATAGACACATTTTAAAAGGATTATGAAATCAGGCAGGGAGTACCTGCAAAGCAAATGTGCATTTTGCAAGTCTCTAAATCCACCTTTCTCTTAATTCAGATGTTGGGTCTGAAAACACTAACATACTGAGATGGTGCCCGCCCGCACCCACATTTGCTTCCGAATACTCTAGTTAAACTACAAAAGGCTTGTCGTCAGCTTTACAAAGTTGTAACTTGAGTCCTTAGACAGGGAAATGCTTGTGCAAGGGGCTCCCCGGTAGGAACTTCCCATTGAGTTTAATCTTGGGGTGCAGCTAGAATTCAGGAATCTCACACGATTCAGATATTGGTCAGACGATACATATGCTTTCTATAATGAATGTATGTTTAAGTGGCATGCTCTGTTGTAATTTTTTTTAAAAGAATGTTTTATTAGTTGATTAATAAAGAAAAAAAAATAACCTTTAACTTCAGAAAAATCAAGAGAAAAGGATACACAGTAAAACATTCAAAAACCATTCCATATTATAAAAACAAAGAAAAAACAGAAAAATAATAAAGAAAAAAGATACAAAGCAATACAACTTATGAATGAAAATCAATTTCAATATTCAAGGCTCTAATAAAAGTAGTGGCAGCCACCACAATAGATGTAATTGAGCCAAACAATTTCATGTATTGATATTTTATTTCTATCGCGCTCGTACACAAGTGTTTCAGAACACGACAGATTAATTACATTTTACATTGCTCGAACACAAGTATGCACACTTTTTTAAAGCATTGCAACAAAGTCCTTGTAGAGCAGGTTTCACTTTTGACGGATTCCCTATCGGTTCAGAAACGTTGCAACCACATTCTACTAATAGGGTACAGCATAATCCCTCAAGTTCTTGCAGTACCACCGAACCCTTTTCCTTAGATATTTCTCGAAGGTTCACAAATAAAGAACCTTCACTAGAAACCAAGATTTTCCTATATAAAGAGATACCTCCACTGAGCCCTCACTTTAAGAGAGATTAAACCAAGCTCGTAGCGAACTGCTAAAAGCGGGATTGAGCCAGGAACACACAAGACCTTCCTCCAAATAAGGGCTTCGAGAACAGACACATAATCAACTTTTAAGATCGTAGACTTATAGTCCATAAAGAATCTTCAGCACTATTTCCCCTCAGAAAAACGAATACGATGTAGAAGGGAAAATCTGCCATAACGAGAATCCACTCTACGCAGCTGGTTCGAGAGTACGATTGCTCATGATCGTAACCAAAGCCGAATCAGAGTTTTATTTTTAGCATTAATAAAGAAGCCCAAATAGACAAGGGAGTCAATGGTGGCCACTGGCTCTGATCATATCCGCCACTGAAAGGTCACTTTCTTTTTAGAACTAGTCAAGTGCATTCGTTTTTGTGGAATTGATTGCTAAAGTATGAACCTTGACAAAGTTAGAGAAACCCTCAAGCAGGCGTTGCAGACCTACAGAAGTTGAATCAAAGATCAAAAAATCGTCTCCATAGGTTTCTAAGATTATGACGTTTCAGGGTTGCTAATGCTTTAGGTTGCAAATAGTCTCCTATATCGGTCATATACAAGATAAACAAACAAGGGGCCAAAACACAGCCCTGCCCAACCCCCAACCACCCACCATAATGTGGAAATCTGGCGGGATAACAGGCCTTGATGGTTTAAGCAAACTTGTATTGTAGAATGATCATATAGACTGATAATTAACCTCAGGAGACCAAGCGGGATACCCCCCCATTTATGAAGTTTGCACCACAGCAATTTACGATCTACTGCAAAGGCAGATGTGAGGTCAACAGAGGCAAGATAGACAGAATTATTACTCTTCTCCCAAGCCAGATGTTGTAAACACTATCAGCAGACCATTCAGAGAGGTGCCCATGTTCTTCCCGAAACAAAATTTGCCATTTCTCAACTCTTGCCGAGCTGGTACACCACAATTCCAGATGCTGAAGCAGGATACCAGTAAATACCTTGCTATCAGCATCCAGAATTGCTATGGGCCTATAGATGGTAGGATCCGATCGTGCCCCCTTCTTATAGATGGGGACAACATGCGCCAGGTACCACGAAGGTGGAAAATATTCCAACTGTGTTATGTTGGTAAAGAGATATGTTAAAATACATGTGCAGGTAGTCAGATCAGATCTAAGCAGATCATTTAAACGTTTAATAAGTCCCGGAGCCCGGGAAGAAGCAATCCCGTTAGTCATCTCCTGGACAACCTCACAGTTGATACGATCTTATATGTCATGTCAACAGGATCGGAAAAGTCAGGCAAATTCGGAGGAGGCCTAACTGAAAGGGCATATAAAAAGACTGGAAATTACATTGTGTTCAGGCGTGTTATAAATGACTGATCATATTATACCCAGTCCTCCTCAGAAACAGCAT
The DNA here is from genome assembly GCF_040938575.1 of Ambystoma mexicanum. NCBI lineage: Eukaryota > Metazoa > Chordata > Amphibia > Caudata > Ambystomatidae > Ambystoma > Ambystoma mexicanum. The sequence continues at coordinate 1,620,889,851 of NC_090932.1, read as the reverse complement.
CCAATAGGCTACCTGTCTGGAACGAATGTGTCACCCATAAGCTTCCAAAAAGCCTGGGAGCTTGTATTCCTCAACGCTTTCCACGCAGCCTCAGCATCGTCCTGATTTCTCTGGTGGCTAGACCCGCGTAACCAATTTTTATAAGATTGCCAACTGTTCCTAATCTGAACCTGTTTCTCCAAGTTGGAGTACATATGATTGTTCAGAGTCTGTGTAACGAGCCGGCTGATCTCCCTCTTCCCAAAGACCAGGTTATTACTGTAGACAGGCGGGTGCTTCTTAATTCTTAGGCCTGGAGTCTTTCCACGGTAGTCTAGCCTCAGTCATATCATGCACAAAATATTCAAAATGATCAATAATGAAGGGGTCAGATTTCCACTCGCGTGATCTCAAAGCAAGACACTGATTGGAATTCACTCTAGAGGCCAGAGCAACAGACCATGAAATTCTGTTGCGACCACGCTTTACAGTTATTTCTGCGGGACCCACCTCGTGACCAGTGCAGGATCTTCCCAATACCAGACTATCAAAATGTACTGATAACAAGGAATCGTCACTAAAGTCTGTACTTGTTATTACCATCCCAGAACATTTCTTAAAGAGCCAGCTGTCCACAGAAATACTCCAAGTGTTGCTGGCTACTTCCTTCCCCCATCTGCAAGGGGGTGTTACATTGGATACAATCAGAATTCAGGTCACCCGCCAATACGACGACATGCCCCCCCCCCCCCGGAAACTGATTAGACCATTCAATTCACAAAAGACATGATGAGGTAAGCTCATCATCCAAGGTTATAATTATTTAGGAACATTTGTGGAGATGTAGACTTGCTCGTAGGCTGGCTGTGGGCGATCGGGTGTACATGTTAGGAACTTTCAGAGTGCAATGAGGCAAGGAGGAGTGCTGGTCCAATGGCGCACATTATCCCTGCCCACGATAACACGGTATAGATCACACAGGCAATGTTTGGAGTTGTTTTTTTAGATGTTTTTTTCTCCATGTGGGACTGGGGTGGTGTGAGGAGTCTCAAGCACATTTGGGCAGTGTTGCGACTCACTGTGGGCATGACAAATCCCAGGGTTTTTGATTTTCAAATGTCGGCAGGTCGGAGGTGCGTTTGGCTGCTGAGCAGTCTGGCTGCAAAGAGCAGTGCAGAGTGAGAGTCCAACATATATGCGGAACCGAAGCAGAGTGGTGCGCACAGCCAGAAGTGGCCATTACAGGAACACAGGGTTCCAAGTGGTCCAGGGCTGGCCCTGGTAGTCTCAAAATCTTGTCCTGGAGACATAGCTGTCCGAATTGACCTTCCTTACCAAATAACTTTAAAAACATGAGCGGCAATACTGTTCTCTGCCAGTAGATGTCGCCGTCAGCAATGTTTAGACTCAAAACATCAGTTAAAGATATTTGAAATGAGGTACTTTTCAAACAGGAAAAGGAAATTATAAGAGAATACATTTCTTGGATTTTTCGCCACATAAAGTAGTATCACTGGAATGCCTTTAATTAGCATACGAATAATGGATTTCGTTCACAAGAACAGTGGGATTTCATGGTGTACCGACTCCTTTTGATTTGATGTTCCGTTTCATATTCAAACATTTATTTTGGTCACCATTTGTTTTCTTCAATTTATTTTAGTTAATTATTTTTTTTAAACACACACAACCATATTTAAATACACTTTTTACACGGAAAGGGTTTCCTTTTCATTGCACATATCGACAACTCGATTGGCTCGGTTAAGGTCACTCCTTTAATTACACAGGCCACTCCTTTAATTACACAGGCCACTCCTTTAATTACACAGGTCACTCCTTTAATTACACAGGCCACTCCTTTAATTACACAGGCCACTCCTTTAATTACACAGGCCACTCCTTTAATTACACAGGCCACTCCTTTAATTACACAGGCCACTCCTTTTTTTAACGCTCTATTAGCTACTTGGCATCTGAAGCTGCGCAAGACCCTTTATGGCCCTGCCCCCAAACATTGCATCACAATACATTCGAGCCCCCCACCTCGATTTTGTGTCCCACTTAGAGCACTGCAGGGTCAAAAGGAACAAGAATGGGAAGTTGGGAACATCAAGGTTAAGCCGAGGGGAAGGTGGCAGCTGGGGTGGGTGCATGCAGGGGGTGTGGAATCAAATGAAGATCATGGATTGGCAAACCATACCAGAAATTGCCCAGGAGGCGACAAGCGCCTGGACTTCCACCGGATGAGCCCGCGTTCCATCCCAGTGTGCACAGCACTTCCCAAGGGCGGTAACGCATTGAAGAGGGAAAATCTGAACATATCTTCCCTCCCAATGGACCCCCCAACCGGAAGAACTATCCACAGCATGAAATGACCACCGACCGTATGAGTTTGCACCGGTCCCCTCTGCTCCCACCATCGGCACGCACCACGAAAGATACCCGGCCAGCCCACCATACAACCCCGCAGTGGTAAGAGCTCTACCCAAAGTGGGCGAGGAGGGGCACGACCGAGCTGGAGACGACTACATGGACAGAATCAACTAGCAACACCAAAAGCATGCTGCAAGTCGTTAGAGACATCCTGACGACGTAGCTACATCAGACAGGAAGCACACGTGCACTCCACACATTCGGGACATTCACACACCAACCTACACAAAGAATATATGCATACAGTTCTATGAGATAGAGGACGGTAACATATACATACTGTCTGCACATTTATTATTTTGCCACTTAAGCCGCCTACAGCACTGCAGAAACGCAAGATGCCAAAAGATATTGTGCACATACTTGCAGATGCTACTTGCTTTTAACACTATGGAAGGACAGGAGCACTCGAGGGACCCGACAGGCCATCACTCATCTTAACCTATGGACATGGTGCAGAATACACATCTAGAACCAGAGTAGGCCTTAGGAAAAAGCTGCCAGCCAGGAGTGTCTCACAGAAATCTCGAGCAGCAAGATGCTGTACAAGCAGAATACCCACGGCAGAAGCAACGGCAGCCAAGGCTACGATGTTGCAAAACGACATTCCACACACACACCGAGCCAAGATGACACCAGCCGCAGCAGCGACTAGTCCATGCAAAATACAGACCAAATCGAAGTAATTCAGCCTCACACGTGACTCGGCCGAAGCTAAAGTGATGTCAAAACCTAGAGGCTGGGAAAGCACAGCAGCCCACAACTAGGACCACGCTTGCAATAAATAACATATCAGCAACATTATATGCTGGGACTGGACCGCTCTCATGGCAGTAGTATACACACACCATTGTTACTCGCCGTCACACATTGCTGATGCACATTATCCATGACCAGGTGTCTTGCGGGTTGGGAACAAAGTTTGTCCCAGGCCTGGGGGCCTGCGGCCGGACCAATCAGAACACTGGGGTTTAGGGGCAGGTGGTGGGAATCATCAGCCAATCACTGGGACGGCCAATGTAACACTTTCAGAGTGATCATTTTTAGGGATGATCCAAGCACATCACCTGACCCAGTGGCCTCCACTAATATTGTGCACTAGATGTCCCCATTCTGGACCTACCACTCAGGGAGCCAATCCTGCGTGGCGTTCAGGGACGCGACTCGCTGAGTGACGCAAATAACAACATCATTTGTCTACAAAACTGGCCTGTGAGCCAGAATATGTGTGATTTGCCTGGCGTATTCCCTGTAGATGATCCCTGTGACTTGTGCTAATAAACTGCAGAAACGCTTGCTCCTTGTGTGGACCTCTACTTCTTTGGGACAAGGGAAGGAGTTCGGGCCTTGCGTGAACTTGAGGTCCGCGGATCCTAGGTGCAGCTCTGCCGGCCCCGGAATTAGCCTAACAGCATAGCAGGGCTAACCACTAACGTGGACCCCCAAACCCAGGAATACATCAAATTGTCCACACATAATGAGAGGAATCTGAGACGTTTTTTCGGAGTTGGAAAACATTTTAATTTTATTGGAAAAACACATGGTCGCTTAGAGTCATCCTAATGGGCGGTCCCTACCCTGCTCAGGCCACAAGTATGCCTGGCCCAAAATATCCTTTCCCGGGTGCCTCTGCCAGACCTGTGTTACCTAGTCCCATTTAAAAACCGGTGAGGCCTTCTCACTTCGGTTTTCCGCTCGTGCGAGCACGGCCTGCCCTGGTATCAGACTGCCTTTGAGTTGCTCCCATTTTAGTCAATGGAGCAAACAAGGCCACTGCATCGGTTGTTGAGTCCCAACCGTTGCATCATCTAATAAAGGCTCGTCACACCACAGACACCTTATTCAGAGGTCGCTCCCCATCGTTTCCGGTCATGGCAGGAGATTGGCATTGAACGAATCAACTCCCTGTGGGAGAATTCACCCCCGAAACCCTACTACTGGCGGCTTTGTCCATGGTGGGGTGGGGGGTTCATTCTCCCTGGTGTCTTCAGAGGCTTTAAGTCTGCCCTGACCTCAACTTCTCATCTGGTGTAAGATGCCGAGTCTGGGAGAGCACGGCACACACTCTTCCAGAATCGGGGCTACATTGGCGGTCCCCTTTCAATAATTCCAAAGTCACCCCTGCCTGCTGCTGTTGCTCCCGCCTGCGCTCCTCTCCCCCGCCAGCAACCACCGGCAACTCTGCATGTAAGCAGCAGAGCTGCTTACCTCCCGCTCTATACACCGCTACAATTGCCGCCGTAGAAATGGAGAAGAGACGAGAAGAAGCTCTCGTCTACGTCTCCCACGGCGGCCATTTGATTTTCAATTTGGGAAACTGCCACAATGCCATTTTTTTCAACTTAAAATATAAGCCCCTCTGAGGGGCTAGAGGTAGCATTACAGGTACACCACACCCACCTGGTGCCTTCCCGTTTGCCGCTCCGTTTCCCTACTTAAGGAGCCCTCCAGCTTCTTTTCCTTTGAAGATGGGGAGCAGGTGCAGGTGGATCTAGGTCACCTGGCCTAAGCCCCGCCCACCTGGTACCTTCCTGCCTGCTGCTCTTTTTCACCACTTAGCAAGTCCCGCCCACCTAGTGCCTTCCTTCACCATCACTGTCTTGTGGCCAATGCTGGATTTGACTTTTATGGACTTAGTTCATTCACGGTGCGTCACCCTTTCTCAACTCTCATGCTGGACTTCCTTTGCATCTTGTACTCATGGTGGCCCTGAATCATGCTGTTCCCATCTTCATCGTGTATCCTGGCTTGCAACATTATGTTTTACTACTGACTTCTGCAATTGTATTCGCTCTCCACTCTTGCTTCTCCACGCTTTTTGACTGCTTATTCTCTTTTCTCTCCTCCTTTCCCTTCTCCCTTTTCCCATCTCCTCCCCTTACTTTCTTCTATGCACTTACTCTATCAGAATTGTCCCTGGACCTAATATGATAGCAACTTCGTCTGTTCCTACACCCTCCCATTACTGGTTTTTTCTTCCCCACCCCTCCTCTAGCACTATCTGAAATGTCGCCAGGCCTAGTATGATAGTCGCTTGTTTTGTTCCTACCTTCCCTTTCTGCACCCCTCTCCCTCGCCTTTTGTTTTTCTCCTGCTCTACCAGAAATGTCGTCAGGCCTAGTACAGTAGTCGCCTGTCTGTTTCCATTTCCTTCCCACTCTCCCCCTCCCTTCCTTATCCATGTCTTAGCTCTTGCACTACTTGAAATTTCGTCAGGCCTTGTACGGTAGTCGCCTGTCTGTTTCCATTTCCTTCCCACTCTCCCCCTCCCTTCCTTATCTGTGTCTTAGCTCTTGCACTATCTGAAATTTCGTCAGGCCGAGTACGATCATTAGTTTGACATCCTTACTGTTCATGGCCTGTAAGTGTAAGAATGTGGTTGTATTTTCCCTTGTTCCCTCCCTTCCCTTGAAGCGCTTTGAAACACATTGTGTAAAGGCGCTATATAAATAAACGATCATATCATGTCCCAAGGCCCTCACTTAACCCTGGCCTGTAACTTGGACCCCCCAATCATTGATTGCCGATAATGCCAACCGCTACCCACTCCACATTAGCTGTCATTGCTGTATTATTTAATTCAAATTCAATGTGGAACTCCACTGGCTTACAAAACATGGGTTTACGACCTCCGCCTAACAAATCAAGACCCCCGGGTGCATTATTTTAAAGTGATTTGCCCAAGGTCACAATGTGGCCCATTGGGGAAGTCCGGGTGATAACGAAACTGTGTCTCCCGGATCTGCAGTCAACAATTCTGAGCTATTGCCAGTTCGAACCCCGCCCTGGGATGGTCATGGACTCTAACGGCTGCAAATGCACCTGTCCCCTGGAAGTGGCAGCGGCAGGAGGGATGGGACCAACTGGCATTTTCAAACAGGCTCGGGCTGGCCTATAGAGCAACAGGCCCATGGCCAAACCAAAAACACAAAATGCTGGTGTGGACCAGTGGTCCGCTTTTTGGGCCAGTTTGAGGAGTGAATTCACTCTGTGGCTAGTAGTTTTGACCCTTGTCGCTAAGCTAATATTCTTTCAAAGGCACAAATCGCATCACACTTGATCAAAAAACGTCCCCTTGGTTCCTATTTGAGTAGCCATTGGGCAATTTGAGACATTTTTATGGCCCAGTTCGACCCGGTTTTGAAAGGGAAGCCAATGCCTGCTCTGGAAAAGGCTTAAAAACGTACTGCGCCACAATGAACCCCACTGCCGTCCACCAAACGCATGGCATGGGGTATGTATTTACTCACAGAGCGCTTAAGGCCATGGGTGTGTGTGTGGAAGCGCTACACAAACTCGCAAACCTTTTTTACACGAAGGAGCGCCTGCAAATGGCAGACGCTGCTCAGCATGCCACCGCCGCGCAAAGCACTGCGCTCCAGCGGCTTTCAAAGTCAGAGAAGCACTGAGAAAAAAAAAAAAAAACAGGCTTGATTTACTTTCATTAGCAGAGCAATTTGCTCCTCATTTTTCAACAAGTGCTCATTAATTTCAGCAAAAAATGCAACGAGACGTGAACCGCATGGGCTGCAAAATGTACCCACCCGCTGGCGGGAGCCTAGGGATGGAGAAAGCTTCTAGGACTGGGGGCGGCGGGGTCTCTGCAAGTCATTTCCATGCCCTGCATGCCACAGGACAGAAGGGTCGAGAGTGGAACACTGGGCGGTTTTATTATGATAGGTTATTTATAATGCGCTTAATACCCAGAGGTTTCTAAGCGCGGACCCGGGGATCGAACCCGTGTTGCTCCGCGCTGTCTTGCGTCCAAGGCGTGCACGTTGCCCCAGAGCTATCCTCCCGAGACTTAGGAAAGCCGCGTCCTCTGCTGCATTTCCAGCATGACATCCCCAGCACTACTGCTTCGTCACACAGTCTCCAGCCCTTACCCAGAGATCCCCCCACTTTCCCTGCAGCAGGAGTGCTGATGATCCTACGTTTGTGGGTGCCCACTTCACATGAGTCACGCTTTGGGCGAATGTAGGGCTTTTCTCAAGGGGGCGGGGGCTGCCAGCACGTCCATGCCATCAAAGAGGGTCAGGGCTGCTTAGGTGCGTGGAAAACGCCCAAGGTTCTAAGCCGGTCTTGCCACCAGGGATCGGCCAGTGCATAGTGGCATAGAGCAAAATCGATCTCTGTTCTTCAGAACATTCCTAAACATACTTCAAATGCATGCCCCGCTTCAAAGGCTTCCATGAGAGGCGGCCAGCTAATGAAGAAAGCAGATATAAAACAAAAAAAAAGCATCGAATTACTCATTCATCCCTCCGATCAAGCGCTCTACCTTTCCCGATCGTCCACGAAGGCCATACTTTTAGCAGCGTGGGATAACATTGAATGTGAATGCAACAAATCAACTTCCAGGGTGCCAGGGGTCCAGGGATGAATATCGGTTTCTAAACCATCAATCAGCCCCACACTTTTAATTCGCTTGGATTCCAATCTGTTCGGATCCCTTCTGGTGTACTAGAAGACCTCCTTGTCCAATTTTGGTAACGTGGACGGAACAGCAGGCTTATCTCTGCAAGGTGATCGTTGGTTAGTTGCAACACAGCGAAAATACACCACCACACACAACCCACCCTGTAAAGGAATGCAGAGGACAGACAGCTTCAGGAAGGAAAAGGGGTGCACTCTGGATACTGATGGGAGGGTAGTCGGTAAAATAGTAAATCCCAGTACTTCAAGGATATTTGATTTCAACACAAAGGGAGCAATGGGTCATAAAATGTCACTAGCGGCCTTCGGAGAAGGACCAGGGGGACAGAACGACAATGTACCTTGTGCTTGTAGATGTTGTTGGTGCTCAACAGGGTCGAGTCAGTTTCAGGGCAACTTGCAGTTTCTGTCACAGAGTTCAAGAATGGAGACAGCTGCGGGTATCAGGCAGCAGGCAGTTCAGCGATCGAAGCTGGACGGATGGCTGCACGGCAGCTCAGGCTCAGGAATCGTCTCAGTGCTGGTTGGCGGTTCTGAAGCACTGATCAAGGCATCTCGGAAATCTTTAAGCGACTGCAGTGTAACAACAGCCAGCGTTGCAGTCAGTTGCAGCTCGAAGGACTCGACTGGCTCAGAAATGTCCTTTCAGGGAGACGCTGGTTGATGCTTGTCTATGCACTCCGCCTACCTGCTTCATTAGTCTTGTGTCGTCCTTTAGGGCAGGCGGCCCAAAGTTGAGGAGAGTGTTGCAGGCACCGGCCTTGTCCTTTGCTTGGTTCAGAGACTCTGGCATTTCCCACCTAGTAAGCCCGCTGCAGATGCAGGTGGGCACAAATATATCGGTCATGGTTGATGCTTAACTGGAAAAACATGTGGTTTATTAAAATGGAAAACGATCCACTGGGAAGAAGGCACGATTTACCATAAAGAAGGAGGAAGGCGGTGCGATAAGAAGCAGGGAAGAGGGCCAACCTACAAGGAAGAAGTGGGGAGAGGGGCGACCTACCAGGAAGAAGCGGGGAGAGGGGCGACCTACCAGGAAGAAGCGGGGAGAGGGCCGCTCTACCAGGAAGATTGTGGGATGTATTAACCCACTTATGCTCTGCCCTGTGGCATCCCTGTGTTCTGATGGTGCCAAAAATCCTAAAAGGGCTGCAAAACCCTTGTGCGCGCCAAAACCTATGGAAATCGCGTTGTGCAACACGAAAAGATGGCTGCCAAAGCTACCACGCATGTTGTCAGTGGTGGAACAGAGATCTTACTCCTGAAACAAGGCACTGGGTTTCACAACAAGTGAAAATGGAGCCCAGAGGGAAAAGCAGTGCTTTGCTGAAAGGAATCCAAAATCTTGCTTTTAAATCCTTTTTCTTGGTTGCTGAAACTGCAGAATGCCAGTACAAAACACCCTAAAACATCCAATATTCTTGCTGGGTGCTACAATTTGCTTAATTCAAGAAATCATGAACATACAATGTCTGGAAAAGATGAATTAATCATCAAAACATTCACAGCAAAAATGTGCCAGCCTGTGAAATCTGTCAAAATCTGGGCGCAGTACCCCTGGCCGCCTGTATGACAGCTGTCAGAAGCCTGCATAGAATTTAAACTTGTACAACTGAAATCAAATATCTGAAAACTAAGTGACCTGTTATTGAGAGTAACCTAGGTTGCAACTATTTAATCCTATGGTTTAGAAGCTGGAATAAGTGTTCTAGATGCTTCTTTTGAAATTGCAAGTTTGTTTTAAACCAAGAAGAAAATGTAACAGAATTACATTGAATTTAAGCCTGCCTGAAAGCAATCAAATCAGTCCAACAGCTTCCCCCCATGGAGGCCAGGCATCTCCTTTATGCTTCACTCCACCAGGAAATCACACCTGTGATGATTAGATGAGGGGAGGAGAATTTGGGGCTGCCGGGGAACGGGACAATGGACATCCTCTGGCTGAAAGGAAATGCGAAGTGTGAAGAGTCATAAATGGCCGGGCCCAGAAGGAACTGGGAGGAGACTCCTTCTGAGCTGCCAGGAGAAGAAGGAGGCGGAGACAAACCACCATTTGCTGTTTAACAAAGGCCAAAAGCACATTTTTTAAAAGACTGATAAAGTACTGTGTAAAATTGTGAAAAATATGTAAACAGATTTGTGAATCTATTTTTTGGCGGCACGTTTTAAGAGTCACCAGAACTCTGATGTTCTGGGAAGTAACAGCGGAAAATTTTTTTCCACAAATGTATTTAGGCTAAAAGCATGAAACTTCATACACTTATGCCCATATTCAATGCGCACATTTGTACACATTTTCTGATAAACTGGATATTGTGTTCCAGACAAAAAGGGCAAAATTCTGTAAAAAGCAGACACAAGAGTTTACAGCAACGAGGTTTGGAGGAGTATCTGCTATTCAAAATATATAAACTGTATATATAATTGTTATAGAGATTGCACACGTGTAAATATGTATTGTACTAAAAGTATATTTTATGTTCAAGGGACAAGGGGAGGATTCTCTGACTCATGAACTCACACCATCAAGGTGACACCCTATATCTCTCCTCCTATCAAGGTAGAAAAGAGACTCCAGCCAATCGCCTGCCTAAGGGGCGCGCTTAGGGTATACCAGCACACACCCCTTTTATCATAAGCATAAATAGAGACAGCTGAGGATTTAGAAACACACAGATTCACACACTAACCGATTGCTGGCGTAGCACCCTGCTAGAGAACCATCCATCTTCCTTGCTCCAGACTCCAGAAACTTGGCAGGCAGAAAGGCTCATTGCATAGCTGAACCATTTTCAGCTACACCTTAAGATTCCAGAACCCACCCCAGAAACCTAAGGGGAACAAGAGGAACAGCGGGCTGTGCTCCAACTGCTTTCTTGCTAAAATAATTATCAGAACCAAAAGATCCAATCCAGTTGTGCTGTGCTGTGACAAGAGCGCCTTGACACTGCCAATCCCTGACCAGAATCCCTGACCAGAATCCCGGACCAGAATCCCGGACCAGAATCCCGGACCAGAATCCCGGACCAGAATCCCGGACCAGAATCCCGGACCAGAATCCCTACAGTTCCGTTTGAAACCCATATAGTGAGTATCTATAGATAGAACTGTGTCACTATCATATGTACTGCTTAGTCGATCCCAATCTTAAATCCATCCTCTCTTGTATTCAGAACTGGTAGTGTTAGGAGTATTTTTGAATTGTCAGAACTTTTCTTGCGCTAAGTTTCTCTCGTTTGTTTTCTAAAAATCATAAATCATTAGTGTTGTGAATAAATAAATTGAATCCCAGAAAGAAAGTGAGTATCCACCACGTGAAGGGTCCGTGGCCAGGACTGGAGATTCATGTGTGGCATTCTCTATTTCTATATTCATAATCTAGTGTAAGAAATCCTATTTCTCAGTTTTTGTGCTAGAAACAAACGTCTGCTTTTAGCCAACATCCTCAGCTTTCCATGGAACCTAAAACCGCATTCCAAATCCATATAGTTTTCCCGTGATCGCGATTACCGCGCGCAGAAAAGTTTGCCACAAATTTCTTTTTAGGAAACTTCTATCACGTGTAAAACAGCTTTCGATTGCACCAACCTCAATTTTAAGATTTCACATTGTTCCTTAGTATCACATCATTCCTAGTGTTTGTTTGCAACTATCTAAAGTGACTCCCATAAGAATTTAAACAATTTCAGCAATTTAAACCATATTTAGTGTTTTACCCAATCCATTCTCAAGATAACTATAAACCATTTTGACAGCTTGCCAATCAATTCTGTTTCTCTCTTGTGTTCGCTGGGGGGAAATAGGGAGTGACATTTTTTTTTAATTCTGCATTCCTGAAACCTGTTCTCTCTCCTCCTATCTCTTTACATTGCTTGTTGGGGGGTTGAGGGGTGTGCAGCAGGGGGAAATAGTAACCACATTGCTAGTTGCTTTGAACACACACACAAAAGTATTATTTATGTGCTGAAGTGTTTTGCTCACTAGTACTCCTTGTGAATAAAGAGATAGCTTAGTGTCACATCACCCCATTGGTGATTATTGTATACCCATTAAACATAGTCTGATACATTTGTAAATACACAATAAATATTTTAACTTTGCAAACCAGCCCGATTCCTGGTTCAGTGTGACCAGGGGGTTTCCAAGAGAGGGGTGTGATATGAGTGGTACATTTTTCAGAATAAAATCACTTTTAGACACAAATTAAATAAGGATTTCAGTTGTGCATTACACACTAGGCGTTGACTTAGGTGAAGTGCCGGTTTGAAATGACCTACAAGATGTTGGGAGAGGGCCAATCTACCAGGAAGAAGCGGGGAGTGGGGAGTGGGACAATCTACCAGGAAGAGGCAGGGAGTGGGACAATCTACCTGGAAGAAGCAGGGAGTGGGACAATCTGCCAGGAAGAAGAGGGAAAAGGGACAACCCACAAGTAAGAAGTGGGGAGAGGGACAACCTACCAGGAAGAAGAGGGGAGAGGGACAACCTACCAGGAAGAAGAGGGGAGAGGGACAACCTACCAGGAAGAAGAGGGGAGAGGGACAACCTACCAGGAAGAAGAGGGGAGAGGGCCAACCTACCAAGAAGAAGCGGGGAGTGGCACTATCTACCAGGAAGATGCAGGGAGTGGCACTATCTACCAGGAAGATGCAGGGAGTGGCACTATCTACCAGGAAGATGCAGGGAGTGGCACTATCTACCAGGAAGATGCAGGGAGTGGGACAATCTACCAGGAAGATGCAGGGAGTGGGACAATCTACCAGGAAGATGCAGGGAGTGGGACAATCTACCAGGAAGATGCAGGGAGTGGGACAATCTACCAGGAAGATGCGGGGAGTGGGACAATCTACCAGGAAGAAGCGGGGAGAGGGCCGACCTCCCAGGAAGAAGCGGGGAGAGGGCCGTCCTCCCAGGAAGAAGCGGGGAGAGGGCCGACCTCCCAGGAAGAAGCGGGGAGAGGGCTGACCTCCCAGGAAGAAGCGGGGAGAGGGCCGACCTCCCAGGAAGAAGCGGGGAGAGGGCCGACCTCCCAGGAAGAAGCGGGGAGAGGGCCGACCTCCCAGGAAGAAGCGGGGAGAGGGCCGACCTCCCAGGAAGAAGCGGGGAGAGGGCCGACCTCCCAGGAAGAAGCGGGGAGAGGGCCGACCTCCCAGGAAGAAGCGGGGAGAGGGCCGACCTCCCAGGAAGAAGCGGGGAGAGGGCCGACCTCCCAGGAAGAAGCGGGGAGAGGGCCGACCTCCCAGGAAGAAGCGGGGAGAGGGCCGACCTCCCAGGAAGAAGCGGGGAGAGGGCCGACCTCCCAGGAAGAAGCGGGGAGAGGGCCGACCTCCCAGGAAGAAGCGGGGAGAGGGCCGACCTCCCAGGAAGAAGCGGGGAGAGGGCCGACCTCCCAGGAAGAAGCGGGACATTCATGTGGAAAAGGCCAACCCATCTGGAAATATAGAGATCTATTGGAATGAGAATGTTTTTGGTAGAGGTATGCTCTACTAGAAGAGCAGAAACCCTTCTAGAAGAGGGGTGACCCATCAGGAAGAAGGGGCAGAGGGGACCTTAATAAAAATGCAGCCTATTGCCAAGAGTGGGCGACCAGGAGGAAGGGGGCGTGGACCTATCTGAAAGAGGGAGGCGGCCTATCGGAGAGAGCTGTTATGGTGTTGGAAGATCTTCAATCTATTGGAAGATGGCTGACCCGAGTGAAGGAACGTATGGCCTGACCGGAAGAAGTCTGAGGACATTGGAAGTGGGTGTGGCTAAAAGAATGACTGTCCTTCTAGATAGCATCTAAAGGGCGAGTTTGAATTAGTATGTGGAGTGTGATAGACCACGCCTCTTTCATATTAGTGCCTATGTCCAGCTAACAGTAAGATCTAGGTGAGAGTCGTACTATAGTGTCCAAAAGTGAAAGCGCATGCACTCTTCTACACAGTGCGCTTCCTCTACTGCCTTAGTTACACATCTGTGCACAGCAACTTCACACGCTAAGGCAGCAGTGTGTAAATGGAGACTCTGCAGACGCACAGAGTGCATTTAGTGAATACTGATTCATTTGCTCCTTTATAAAGACCACTCCTCATCATAGTGTAAAACCGTTCAGGCTACGTCCTTGGCCACGCCCCTGCGAATGCAAAACCCTACAGCGGTAGAGCAATGGCACGAGGAGCGGTAAGTGTGACGGATCGGTCGACACCAATATAGCCATGATGAGAACATTACCCTCAGGTCTCAGGGGTGGGCAAGGCTCTGAATTCAGCCAATCCCCGCCTTCACCCGAACCCAATTCCCAGCTCCATTAAAACTTCCCATCATTGAAAGAGTGCTCGGCCACCTAATGAATCTCCATCTTGAGAGCGCCACTCCTTGGGCCTACCGCGCTGCCGGTGCAGCAGTGAGTACTTGACGGATCTCTTGGCCTCGCTCCCATTCCCCCAGAGCGGGAATAGATTGCTCTCCAGTGCGGCTCTGCGAGGCGCCTGGAGGCTCAATGGAGCTGGCTGGAGGATTCATTAGGCCTGGGAGGGGCCTCAGCCTGCTCCCGGGCAGCCGCAATGTGCTGGCAGCGGCGGCGGCCATGTTGTTATTCTCTCAACGCAAGACGTACAGTCCCCAGAGCATCTAAATAATTCAGGTCAGGCAAGCGAGCGCCAACTGGGACGCGCTTCCAGATCAAGCGACCACAACGCTGCTGCCATCTGACCGCTTTCCAAAAAGAAATGGAATATTAATTTCCATAAACCAAATTGCTGTAAACCAGGAGGCAGGAAGGGGGCTAGGCAGCAGTAACGTACAACCTGCCGCCTAAGAGGACGACACACAGCTATCCGGTGTTCTAAAGCCCTGAACAGTGATGCTTAGCCTGTGCAGAAGCGTTCCCTTTTTAAATTAGAAAAGAAAAGCGAGGATAGGAGACTTGATTACACAACCACTCAATTTGGTCACGTTTGGAAGAAGCAATTGGAGCTCGCGTAATTCCGTTAAACTGCCCCCCCCCCTTTGCACATATAGAAATAGAACAATACTTCTCTTTTCTTTACGAAGATAATTTAACATATTTTTTATAGCATCCCGTATCTGGGGAAAATCAATCAACAGGTTCATAGCCGTCACCCCTGGGAGCCAGAGGAGTCACCTGCGGGAACCCAAAGAGAGTCACCCCCAGGAACCCAAAGAGAGTCACTGTGAGGAATTAGACCATCCGCACGGTGGGTGTGCGCTCACCTGGGCTTTATTGAAATTTTAAATGAAATTGAATGATGGTAGATCAGCCACCGAAAAATGTGTGGGGCTAATCTGCACACATTTTCCAATGCTCACTGCATGAAAAACACAGACCCATGTACTCTGAGTGGACACAGTCTACAGGCACCGCCCCACCTGTCATATTTAGTTGGGAAATGATAGCCAAGAGTACATCAAGGCATTTCACAAGGGGGAGGGCAAAACCTTCCTCCTACCATGGCCAGCCCAATTAACTGCCAAAGGCTCCATGGATCCGCCTTTCCCTTTGTCTAAGCTCTGCTGCTGGTGGAAGCTTTGCATACTAATCAGAGTTTAATTTAAACAGACCCACATGGGGCCTGGCTACAGAGGCAAAACAAAGGCGACAGGAAACCCCACCACCCCTTTCATATGTACTGTGTCAACCTGAAGCCAGCTCCCGCCCTAAAGTATCAATGACAGTGAGCTGTCATGAATGGGCCTAGGTGTTTACAGTAAGAAATCCCCACAGGGGGACCACATTCAAAAGGTAAAGAGAATGTGGTTTGCAGGAGACAAAGTCCGTTCTCACCACAGCTTGAAGGGGGACCTGCCGCTTTAATCAGGAACCACAGAGAGCTTAATTACCCAGAGAGACCCTTTGATCCACAGCAGATAAAGTAGATATTCAGGTGGGGCTTTCACCAGGAAAGGATGAATATGCCAGCACTGGAAAAGGAGTCTGACTGGCACCAGAAATGGGGTCTGGCTTGCCCCAGGAAACAATGAAGATGCTCGCACTGGGAATTGACACGGTTTAGCCCTGTTAAGAGGAGTTGGATAGACTTTGGAATTGCAGCTGGGCAGCACTTGTAATTAGAGTTGATAGATCTGGTAATTCTAAACATTGCTCCAGGAATTGGTGCCAGATGCTCCAATTTATCTCCAGTTCCTAGTGCTAAAAACCGGAGCTGGAAAGCACGAGGCAATTACCCCGGGAACTGGAGCGGGAAATGCCCCGGGAACTGGAGCGGGAAGTGCCCGTGGGAAATGGAGCGGGAAGTGCCCTGTGAACTGGCAATCCGTAGGCAATGGAGATGCATTGCCCTGTGACTTTATCAGTGTTCAGTTCCCAGGTAACCCATCTACTGAAGTTCTGTTGAAGGAATGCCAGGGCATCATATAGTGACGTCCTGCTGGCTCCCGGTAACAACACCTTGTGTGTCCCTCCCATTTTTAGTTTGGGCTATTAGGTGGCGCTTGCGAGACCTATAAACCCAAACTATTGCATTAGAGTACAGAAAGGGAGGAATGGCATGAGGACGGACAGACAGCCTGTAGGCATCGTTTGGTTATTTTCAGGGCCATACTAATCCCTATGGCTATACCCACCCAGTTCCTACCCCTTCCTCTACAAAACACCTCAAGGGACCTCTTTTAGCTCCCTTTAATGAAGCCTCCCCATGAGACATTGCACTCAAATTGCCTGCCAGTGTTTTTCAAAGCAGTCTTCTGAGAGTTAATGACTTCATTAGAGTTGTAAACCCACCGCTGGTGTAATAAAAATGTCTTAACCAGGTCTACCTTCAGCCACTCAAATTATAAGCACTCTGTTTGTCCTTCACTGAAGTCCTGTTAAAAGCGAGCATTGGCAAAGCCAACAGTTTGCCTTTTGTATAAGTATTAGGCATTTGCCAGGCACTGCTATTAGATACCCAGGTACTCGCACCATTTTGGACCTGCTACCATCAATGCCCAGTTAATACCACTACGGCTCTGCCTGGTAATTGCCTTTCCCATGCCTTCACAAAAGCCCAGACTGTTGGTATTGTCCCTACTACTCTCTGACCAACCTTCCCAGGTTCAACTGGGCCCTTTTCTCTCCACCATCCGATTCTCCACCTCTGGTGTCCCTCAGGGCTCTATCCTCTCGCCTTGGCTTTTTAATATCTACCTGACACCCCTAGCCCATCTGATCTCCTTCTCTCCTAATGTTTAGTGTTATGCTGATGACACAGCTCTCCTTCAAGCTTCCCTCCCCTTCGTCCTCTTCCTCTTCTTCTCTCAAACCTGACTGACTGCAATTCAGTTATGGTGCACTACTAACTATCTCTGCCTTAATGCCAGTAAGGCAGAGATCCTTCTCATTTGGGACATCTGCTCCCTCTCCCACCCCACTCTAGCCACCCTCCTTCGGGGCTCCCTCCCCTCACCCTCATGTGAAGCAAAATACCTTGGCGTCATCTTCGACTCCTCTCCTCACATCAGGGACCTGGTCAAGATGGCCCACTTCCAGCATCACCTCTGCGGAGGCACTCTCCCTTTCCTCACCTTCCCCCAGAAACTCAATGTCTCCAAAGCTCTGGTTCTCTCCAGGCTTGACTAGTGCAACAGCCGCTTTCTCAATCTAACTCTTCCCTTTACCCCTCCAACTAATCCAGAATAGGGCTACAAGACTTATCGCTGGCCACAAGCCCAGGGACCCCATCTCTCCAACCCCTAAATCTCTCCACTGGCTACCGGTGGCTGCAAGGATAACATTCAAGACCCTCTGCGTCTTCCACAAGTCTTTCAGGGGCCTGGGACCCCACTATATCAAACTTTCTCTCCCTAAATTCTGCATTGCTAAAGCCCTTCGGTCTTCTTGCTCTAACTCTCTGCAGGTCAGACATTTCTCCAATCAGAGTTGGAGGTAGATCTCTCTCCTCTGCAGGTGCCTCCCTCTGCAACGGCCTCCCTGCCCTTCTCAGACTTGAGCCGGTTCTCCTTAAGTTCTTGAAGCTTCTCAAGACCCTCCTGTTCTCTTCTTCCCTCCCGCTCCCGTGCTGATGTCCTGGTTCCTTCAGAGTCCTGCGGGCCATTCCCTGACCAGTCTTCCTATGCACTTAAGCTCACGACCCTGCCCCTCGCATTGCACTTGCCTTCACTAGCCCCCCCCCCATCTACACTTAGCTGGTTGGCTTTCTCCCCCCTGTAGCCTTCCAGCCACTCAATTGCACTTAGCTGTGGACACCCTTTACCCTTCCTCCCCCTGGCCCTTCCCATCTGGCCTCCCGGACACCCCCCTTTGCTTGAGTCCTTCCACCCACTTGCTTCACTTCTCTGCCTCCTTTCCCCCCTGCACTTCTTGCTTCCGCACTTGCCCGATCTGAATGTCGCAAGGCCTATTAGGATCGCTACTTTCAGGCTCCCCAGCCTGCTTTGCTGCGCCTCGAAAAACTTTGTACAAGCACATTATAAATGAACAATAAATAAAATAAACAATAAATATGTGTTTCCAGGTGTAACACGAGAGCAGGCGCTGCACATAAGTTCTAACAGTTGTGCTATTTTAAAAGCGCATCACCTTTCTGATATGTGATCAAGGGACAAAAGTTCAAGCTACTAGCCAGCCATAAAAAAGCCACTTGCCACCTCAATTCTATACACACACAAAGCACACCATTTACCCGCCAAGAGTCAAAGATTAGCCGGTGGCTAGTGGCCAACGCAAATATAGCGCCCTTTGTGGAGGTTTGGGGGATTTCTAAGACTAAGGCAACTTCTCAGTTGTTCATAGTGTAAAAGTGGAGCTCCCCAATTTTAACAAACCGTGTTTTCTTGTCCATGCATCGGGCGCTGTCCCAGAGAAGGCCATCTGCATTTTAACCCACTAAATGCCTTTTAATTGTTTTGCAGATGCGAACGGTCAGGTCTCCTGAAAAAGACAGAAATGTGGACTGGTGCCACTGGTCTCGAATCCCAGCTTCCCCCACGTCATGTTATCCTGGGCACATTTTTTTTTTAAATCTTCACTGTGCCACATACTTCAAGGCTGGGATCACTTTGCAGCATTTCAGTGCAAAGCATGCTAGAGAAATACTCACTCCTACTTGCTTTAATGGGCCCTAGTGTTGCACCAAGTGGCATACAATTCCCATCTGTCCTACCACACATGAGGACGGGATGGATCATGTGTAAAGTACACGCTGTAAGCTGAATGACCTTTAACCTCACTTGCAGGCTTGCCACTTGTGAGCCAGGCTTTCCACTCTCGCGGAAAATGGACAAATGATGGGTCGTGTTAAAGGGCAGGTGTTAAAGACATGTAGATTTTGAAACGCGTTATAGTTTGCCTTTTTTTCTTCGTGCTCCCTTACAGTGACGTCTAGTGATGTGCCAGATATGACAAAACGAACCCAGCCAGGCACTTTGTCTTTGACCAATCTATGCCACATAACATTAACTGGTTAACATGTATGCTACAGTAAAAGATTGATTGTGCTGTAACATTGGGGAGCCAACGGTACAGGACAAGGACATTTGGTTAAGCAGCATTGTTCAGTGGTCAGAGCCGGTTAAGACAAAAATGCTAGATAGCCATGCTGGTTTGCTCTGTTATGTGGCATTTTCTTAAGCGGCACTGTTATCCATTACCGGCAATGGAGGTACCAGGTAATGGAGCGTTCAGGTTAACAAGGTACCGGTAAGAGTTTAATGCACTAGTGTGTTCCTGGTGAGCTGAACAATGTTTTGTTGCAAGTACACAAAAATTTACATTTTTAAACTATTTGCCCTCAATATTTGCAGACTTGATGGGGAGACAGTGCCAGTTAGCGTGGCTCCAGAACCATCACATCTTGGAGGAGAGGAGACAAAAGTTCACCATTCTAATAAAAATGAAAGCAGGAAACTAAAAAATAAAATAAAAAAAAAAATAATAAAAAAGAAAATGTGCTAATAATTGCCACAAACCCTGCACACCCTCCCATCAGCTGTCCCACCTCCGCGGCCCACCCACCCGGGCCCTTTGCCCTTAGCCGGTCAAGTGGCACAGCGAGTAGAGCGCTCGCTTTGACACCCGTGCAGAGCCTGTTAACGCAGGTTCGAATCCCGGCGGGGCCAAACTCAGCCTTTCATCCTTCCGAGGTCGATAAATGAGCACCACACACCGTGGGTAATAATAAGCAGCGCTCGGATACCTGAGGGTTTGTAGCGCTATATAAAAGCCTAATTATTATTATTATTATTATTATTATTATTATTATTATTATTTGTCATTCTTGCCTACAGGGCCCTTGGTCTTAAATCTGCCATAGGAGCTGGATTCGGTTGGCACTGGAGAGTGGATGTTCCTGGCAATCGCAGCTATTTAGCTTTGGGAATTAGAGCTGGGTAGCCCTGGAGATTGGATGTTACTGGCAATCGCAGCCATTTAGCTTTGGGAATTCGACGAGGGTAGACCTGGAGATTGGATGGCACTGGATATTTCAGCTATTTAGCTTTGGGAATTAGAGCTGGGTAGCCCTGGAGATTGGATGTTACTGGCAATCGCAGCCATTTAGCTTTGGGAATTCGACGAGGGTAGACCTGGAGATTGGATGACACTGGATATTGCAGCTATTTAGCTTTGGGAATTAGAGCTGGGTAGCCTTGGAGATTGGATGTTCCTGGCAATTGTAGCCATTTACCTTTGGGAATTCGAGGAGGGTAGGCCTGGAGATTGGATGACACCGGATATTGCTAGCCCTGGAGATTGGATGTTACTGGCAATCGCAGCCATTTATCTTTGGGAATTAGAGGAGGGTAGGCCTGGAGATTGGATGACACTGGATATTGCAGCTATTTAGCTTTGGGAATTAGAGCTGGGTAGTCCTGGAGATTGGATGTTCCTGGCAATCGCAGCTATTTAGCTTTGGGAATTAGAGCTGGGTAGCGCTGGAGATTGGATGTTACTGGCAATTGTAGCCATTTACCTTTGGGAATTCGAGGAGGGTAGGCCTGGAGATTGGATGACACTGGATATTGCTAGCCCTGGAGATTGGATGTTACTGGCAATCACAGCTATTTAGCTTTGGGAATTAGAGGAGGGTAGGCCTGGAGATTGGATGGCACTGGATATTGCAGCTATTTAGCTTTGGGAATTGGAGATGGGTCGCTCTGTGGTTTGGGTGCCATTGGAAACTGAAGCCTTCTAGCTTTGGGAATTAAAGTGGAATAGCACTGGAGACTGGATGTTCCTGGCAATCGCAGCTATTTAGCTTTGGGAATTAGAGCTGGGTAGTCCTGGAGATTGGATGTTCCTGGCAATCGCAGCTATTTAGCTTTGGGAATTAGAGCTGGGTAGCGCTGGAGATTGGATGTTACTGGCAATCGCAGCTATTTAGCTTTGGGAATTAGAGCTGGGTAGCGCTGGAGATTGGATGTTACTGGCAATTGCAGCCATTTAGCTTTGGGAATTCGAGGAGGGTAGGCCTGGAGATTGGATGACACTGGATATTGCAGCTATTTAGCTTTGGGAATTAGAGCTGGGTAGCCCTGGAGATTGGATGTTCCTGGCAATTGTAGCCATTTACCTTTGGGAATTCGAGGATTGTAGGCCTGGAGATTGGATGACACTGGATATTGCTAGCCCTGGAGATTGGATGTTACTGGCAATCACAGCTATTTAGCTTTGGGAATTAGAGCTGGGTAGTCCTGGAGATTGGATGTTCCTGGCAATCGCAGCTATTTAGCTTTGGGAATTAGAGCTGAGTAGCGCTGGAGATTGGATGTTACTGGCAATCGCAGCTATTTAGCTTTGGGAATTAGAGCTGGGTAGCGCTGGAGATTGGATGTTACTGGCAATTGTAGCCATTTACCTTTGGGAATTCGAGGAGGGTAGGCCTGGAGATTGGATGACACCGGATATTGCTAGCCCTGGAGATTGGATGTTACTGGCAATCGCAGCCATTTATCTTTGGGAATTAGAGGAGGGTAGGCCTGGAGATTGGATGACACTGGATATTGCAGCTATTTAGCTTTGGGAATTAGAGCTGGGTAGTCCTGGAGATTGGATGTTCCTGGCAATCGCAGCTATTTAGCTTTGGGAATTAGAGCTGGGTAGCGCTGGAGATTGGATGTTACTGGCAATTGTAGCCATTTACCTTTGGGAATTCGAGGAGGGTAGGCCTGGAGATTGGATGACACTGGATATTGCTAGCCCTGGAGATTGGATGTTACTGGCAATCACAGCTATTTAGCTTTGGGAATTAGAGGAGGGTAGGCCTGGAGATTGGATGGCACTGGATATTGCAGCTATTTAGCTTTGGGAATTGGAGATGGGTCGCTCTGTGGTTTGGGTGCCATTGGAAACTGAAGCCTTCTAGCTTTGGGAATTAAAGTGGAATAGCACTGGAGACTGGATGTTCCTGGCAATCGCAGCTATTTAGCTTTGGGAATTAGAGCTGGGTAGTCCTGGAGATTGGATGTTCCTGGCAATCGCAGCTATTTAGCTTTGGGAATTAGAGCTGGGTAGCGCTGGAGATTGGATGTTACTGGCAATCGCAGCTATTTAGCTTTGGGAATTAGAGCTGGGTAGCGCTGGAGATTGGATGTTACTGGCAATTGCAGCCATTTAGCTTTGGGAATTCGAGGAGGGTAGGCCTGGAGATTGGATGACACTGGATATTGCAGCTATTTAGCTTTGGGAATTAGAGCTGGGTAGCCCTGGAGATTGGATGTTCCTGGCAATTGTAGCCATTTACCTTTGGGAATTCGAGGATTGTAGGCCTGGAGATTGGATGACACTGGATATTGCTAGCCCTGGAGATTGGATGTTACTGGCAATCACAGCTATTTAGCTTTGGGAATTAGAGCTGGGTAGTCCTGGAGATTGGATGTTCCTGGCAATCGCAGCTATTTAGCTTTGGGAATTAGAGCTGAGTAGCGCTGGAGATTGGATGTTACTGGCAATCGCAGCTATTTAGCTTTGGGAATTAGAGCTGGGTAGCGCTGGAGATTGGATGTTACTGGCAATTGCAGCCATTTAGCTTTGGGAATTCGAGGAGGGTAGGCCTGGAGATTGGATGGCACTGGATATTGCAGCTATTTAGCTTTGGGAATTGGAGATGGGTCGCTCTGTGGTTTGGGTGCCATTGGAAACTGAAGCCTTCTAGCTTTGGGAATTAAAGTGGAATAGCACAGGAGACTGGATGTTCCTGGCAATCGCAGCTATTTAGCTTTGGGAATTAGAGCTGGGTAGTCCTGGAGATTGGATGTTCCTGGCAATCGCAGCTATTTAGCTTTGGGAATTAGAGCTGGGTAGCGCTGGAGATTGGATGTTACTGGCAATTGTAGCCATTTACCTTTGGGAATTCGAGGAGGGTAGGCCTGGAGATTGGATGACACTGGATATTGCTAGCCCTGGAGATTGGATGTTACTGGCAATCACAGCTATTTAGCTTTGGGAATTAGAGGAGGGTAGGCCTGGAGATTGGATGGCACTGGATATTGCAGCTATTTAGCTTTGGGAATTGGAGATGGGTCGCTCTGTGGTTTGGGTGCCATTGGAAACTGAAGACTTCTAGCTTTGGGAATTAAAGTGGAATAGCACTGGAGACTGGATGTTCCTGGCCATCGCAGCTATTTAGCTTTGGGAATTAGAGCTGGGTAGTCCTGGAGATTGGATGTTCCTGGCAATCGCAGCTATTTAGCTTTGGGAATTAGAGCTGGGTAGCGCTGGAGATTGGATGTTACTGGCAATTGCAGCCATTTAGCTTTGGAAATTCGAGGAGGGTAGGCCTGGAGATTGGGTGACACTGGATATTGCTAGCCCTGGAGATTGGATGTTACTGGCAATCGCAGCTATTTAGCTTTGGGAATTAGAACAGGGTAGTCTTGGGCACTGGAAATCAAAGTTATTTCGCTTCGGGAATCGGAGCTGGATGACGCTGGGGATTGAAACGGGATAGAAATAGCCTCCCTTTTGTAATAAACACCTGGCGGAAATTGAAAGCAGGAAACATTTTCAGGAGCAGCCTGTTTCTGTTTTTTTATTTTTTACTATAAATAGTCCAACTGGCCGGCCTTGCACGTGCCCGTCTCCGTGGCTCCTGTTCACCGCGACAGTGCCTGCACCAGGGCGAGGCTTCCAGTGACCATTACTGCACAGGAGCAGACCGCATTACAGCACCTATACATCACCGGGGCGCGTTTAATGAAGCAGCGCTATAAATACCCGGGAATAAACACCGACTATTAACTTTAATTAGAGTTGCCTCGGCGCCAAGTGGCAGACACACCTCACAGGCTATTGACTGCAAATGAGGCAAAGCTGGCGAAAAGGCAATCTTCGACCCCCCTTCCCGCCCCCGCACGGAAAGGGGTGGGCTTCAGGGCACCCCTTGAAACCCAGAACCCATTTAAAGGGAAACCGGGCGAAGACAACGGGCCTCAAACGCAGTGGAATTCAAGTGGCTGCTCTGTGACCCCAAGGAGGACAATGGCTTGTGTTGGGAATAACTTGGCGGCAAATGTTAGGACACCCACCCACCCCCCTGCCCCCGCGTGATGAAGATCGACTGCCCGCAACCAGGCCACGAATGGTAGGTCCCTCGCAAAGACCAAGATGGACTGCCCGTATCACACATGCAAGGTCACAGCAACACACCTACATGAATATGGCCCATTGCTGCGTGCGGTTGAAGTGCATCACACATGCGAGGTCATACCAACACGCCTACATGAATATGGCCCATTGTTGCCCAGGGATGTAATGTATCACACATGCGAGGTCACACCAACACGCCTACATGAATATGGCCCATTGTTGCCCAGGGATGTAATGCATCACGCATGCGAGGTCACACTAAAATGCCTACATGAATATGGCCCATTGTTGCCCAGGGATGTAATGTATCACACATGAAAGGTCACACCAACACACCTACATGAATATGGCCCATTGCTGCGTGCGGTTGAAGTGCATCACACATGCGAGGTCATACCAACACGCCTACATGAATATGGCCCATTGTTGCCCAGGGATGTAATGCATCACACATGCGAGGTCACACTAACACGCCTACATGAATATGGCCCATTGTTGCCCAGGGATGTAATGCATCACGCATGCGAGGTCACACCAACAACGCCTACATGAATATGGCCCATTGTTGCCCAGGGATGTAACGCATCACGCATGCGAGGTCACACCAACAACGCCTACATGAATATGGCCCATTACTGCGTGCGGTTGAAGTGCATCACACATGCGAGGTCATACCAACACGCCTACATGAATATGGCCCATTGTTGTCCAGGGATGTAATGTATCACACATGCGAGGTCACACTAACATGCCTACATGAATATGGCCCATTGTTGCCCAAGGATGTAATGCATCACGCATGCGAGGTCACACCAACACGCCTACATGAATATGGCCCATTGTTGCCCAGGGATGTAATGTATCACACATGCGAGGTCACACTAACACGCCTACATGAATATGGCCCATTGTTGCCCAGGGATATAATGCATCACGCATGCGAGGTCACACCAAGAACGCCTACATGAATATGGCCCATTGCTGCGTGCGGTTGAAGTGCATCACACATGTGAGGTCACACCAACACGCCTACATGAATATGGCCCATTGTTGCCCAGGGATGTAATGTATCGCACATGCGAGGTCACACCAACACGCCTACATGAATATGGCCCATTGTTGCCCAGGGATGTAACACATCACACATGCAAGGTCACACCAACACGCCTACATGAATATGGCCCATTGCTGCGTGCGGTTGAAGTGCATCACACATGCGAGGTCATACCAACACGCCTACATGAATATGGCCCATTGTTGTCCAGGGATGTAATGTATCACACATGCGAGGTCACACTAACATGCCTACATGAATATGGCCCATTGTTGCCCAAGGATGTAATGCATCACGCATGCGAGGTCACACCAACACGCCTACATGAATATGGCCCATTGTTGCCCAGGGATGTAATGTATCACACATGCGAGGTCACACTAACACGCCTACATGAATATGGCCCATTGTTGCCCAGGGATATAATGCATCACGCATGCGAGGTCACACCAAGAACGCCTACATGAATATGGCCCATTGCTGCGTGCGGTTGAAGTGCATCACACATGTGAGGTCACACCAACATGCCTACATGAATATGGCCCATTGTTGCCCAGGGATGTAATGTATCACACATGCGAGGTCACACCAACACGCCTACATGAATATGGCCCATTGTTGCCCAGGGATGTAACGCATCACACATGCGAGGTCACACCAACAACGCCTACATGAATATGGCCCATTGCCGCGTGCGGTTGAAGTTCATCACACATGCGAGGTCACACCAACACGCCTACATGAATATGGCCCATTGTTGCCCAGGGATGTAATGCATCACGCATGCGAGGTCACACCAAGAACGCCTACATGAATATGGCCCATTGCTGCGTGCGGTTGAAGTGCATCACACATGTGAGGTCACACCAACATGCCTACATGAATATGGCCCATTGTTGCCCAGGGATGTAATGTATCACACATGCGAGGTCACACCAACACGCCTACATGAATATGGCCCATTGTTGCCCAGGGATGTAACGCATCACACATGCGAGGTCACACCAACAACGCCTACATGAATATGGCCCATTGTTGCCCAGGGATGTAATTCATCACACATGCGAGGTCATACCAACACGCCTACATGAATATGGCCCATTGTTGCCCAGGGATGTAATGTATCACACATGCGAGGTCATACCAACACGCCTACATGAATATGGCCCATTGTTGCCCAGGGATGTAATTCATCACACATGCGAGGTCACACTAACACGCCTACATGAATATGGCCCATTGTTGCCCAGGGATATAATGCATCACGCATGTGAGGTCACACCAAGAACGCCTACATGAATATGGCCCATTGTTGCCCAGGGATGTAATGCATGACGCATGCGAGGTCACACCAACAACGCCTACATGAATATGGCCCATTGCTGCGTGCGGTTGAAGTGCATCACACATGCGAGGTCACACCAACACGCCTACATGAATATGGCCTATTGTTGCCCAGGGATGTAATGCATCACACATGCGAGGTCATACCAACACGCCTACATGAATATGGCCTATTGTTGCCCAGGGATGTAATGTATCACACATGCGAGGTCACACTAACATGCCTACATGAATATGGCCCATTGTTGCTCAGGGATGTAATGCATCACGCATGCGAGGTCACACCAACAACGCCTACATGAATATGGCCCATTGCTGCGTGCGGTTGAAGTGCATCACACATGTGAGGTCACACCAACACGCCTACATGAATATGGTCCATTGTTGCCCGGGGTTGTAATGCATTACACATGTTACACATGTGAGGTTACACTAGCACGCCTACATGCACCAAGGCTCCTGGAACGTTGAATGCCAGAAGCAACTCCTTGTAGGATACCGGCTTCCTGTCCATACATTTCACTGGCGCAGGCCATAGAGGGAGGCTTTTAGGAAAGGGTTGCTGACCACTAATACATCAAGCTGACATTCATGGATGAGAAGGAGTTTTCGTGCTTTCACTTATCCCATTTGCCAGGTACATCTCTTCCCCCCCAGACTAGGCTGGAACCCCCAACCTTTCGATTCACTGCCGTCTGCCCTTATTGATTGCGCCACACGAGTGGATAAGAAACAGTCATTGCAAAGCCTGTAATCACAAGCAAAGCAAAAACGCTTCGTTTTTAACATGCCAGGTGTCACAGCCGAATCTGCAGAAATGCTGGAGATGACATAATGAGCAATTCTACCCAGTGGGGAGGGATGGCAGTGCCCATACGGCACTTCTTTCATTATTTGCATGTATAAAGCGTGCAAGCAGCCCAGAGGCACCGTGGCGCTGTTACAAGGAAACCACTTAGTTGCAGGTGGGTGTGTGTACAGACTAGGATACATGATATGCTGCATAGGGGCGATATGGCTACACACATGTTGCATGGTATCATGAGCATAATACATATACATATTACATATAGTTTACTCTTGGAAGTGTGCACATGTCAACCTAGCCTGGAGACACTGCTGAGGTAAATAAAAGCTTAGGTGGAGAGCCTGCTTTTGATAGCTTTGCGAAACACCAGCTGTGAGGGTTCAGATCTGAGGGTGAGTGGCAGGGAGTTCCACTGCCTCGCCGCTATGAAGTGGAAGCTAACTCCCCCCCCCCCTCTCCTCTGGCACGCTTAACTTTGGGTACAAGCAGCAGGCTGGAGTAAGATGTTCCGGTACGTCTGGATGAGAGGGGCCGCTTAACTCTGAGATAGGTAGGGCAGGGCTGAGTGATGGATGCATTTATGGGTAATGGCGAGTGTTTTGAAGATGACACGTTTGCAAACAGGCAACCAATGGGCTTGTCGCCCGGCTGCAGAGATGTGTTCCCTTTTTGGGATGCCTAAGGCGGTGCGTAGGGCATTATTTTGGATGCTTTGATGTTTCCCAAGGTTTTCAGCTGAGGTGCCCTTAAAGAGAATGTTACAATAGTCCAATCTCGAGCCAATGAGGGCTCTAGAAATAGGCAGTTAGAGGAGGTGAGGAGTGGCCTTGTGGCATTTAGGAGTTTAGTGTAGTAGGCTGCGGAGGGAGCAATAGCGCAGACTTGTCTGGACATGGATAGGTTGGCATCTAGATAAACCCCAAGTGTTTTGACTGCCTGGGAAACTGGTAGGGCCATGTTGTCAATGTTGAAGGAGGAGTATCGGTAGTCAAGTTTTTTCAGTGTCGGTGGGTCGTAGCAGAAGTAGGTTCGGTTTTTTCACCATTTAGGCAAAGCCAGTTTTCGGCCATCCAAGTGTGGATGGTGACGTAGGCGGAGTTCAAAGTCTTGGTATCCACCTCAGACAGGCGGAGGAGCACTTGAGTATCATCGCCGTAATTGGTGTACATAACGCTGAGCGAGTCAAGTATGTTACAGAGGGACCTGGTGAAAATGTTGTATAGCGAGGGGGATATGCATGATCCTTGAGGCACTCCACATTGGGTCGAGTGAAGTTTTTTTTTTTTTTGGGAGGGGGCGTACCCATGCTTCCTTAAGGCTGGGTGGAACAGAGCCTGAGGCAAAGGAGGCGTTGATGAATGCAGTGAGGGAGGGAGAGTGTATGCAAACTCTTTGATGTGAGTCGCCGGACAGATGTCTCCTTTGCACATGGAAGGTTTAATGTTTTTCATGAGCAAGAGTTCTTCTTTTTCGTTGACGTCCCTGAATGAAAAGAAGTGTGTGGTCCTCCCCCCCCCCCATGTGTGAGGTCGGGAGTGTGAGATTATGGGTGTGTTTGGGGGGGGGGTGTTGGTTGGCTAACATTCTGGTGTGAAGAGTGGCTAACTTTTTTAACATGGCTGACGGTATGTCAGAGCACCAGGTTTTATCTTTGGAGATGGCCAGGGGTGGGCAGGGGTAGGGGGTAGGTGGCAGGGCTTTCCAGTTCCCTGAAAATAACTAAAATGTCCTTAGAGTCAGAGTGAGCATTGACAATTCTTGTGTTGAAGGAGTTGGGTTCGGCCTGGATGATTGCTTATTTGTACTCCTTGTAGACTTTAGTTACTGTGGGTTTTCATTTTATCAATGTATTGCGTGACTCATGTTTCCCTAATGTATTTTCCACCTTGCAATTCATATGAGTGTATTTTCGGTGCACTGTTTATGCTCAATATTTATTTTGTCAAGTGCTGACATGTTCCCCGGTGTGTGCCATTGGGTTTAGTCCACTCTGTCCCCTGCACCTGTGGTATGTGGGGGGGCAGGGGGGAGGGGTTGTGGAATTCCTCCAGCCCTGGGAAAGAACTCCAAAGAAAACCAGGCACCCATGTTAAACATTTTCTCAACCAAGCTACCAGAATCAGCAATCTGGCCTGACCTTTTTACCCACGTGTCCCACTCTGTAATACCCACCCCCACTTTGTCCTGTCCTCTCTAAGTCCTGCAAACCAGTTCCATGTGTTGCGTCTGTCATGGGTGGGGGGCTCTGGAAAGCCACTTGTCCCACACCAAACAATTAACCTCCCCTGCGGCCCCAACTATACTGCCCCTGAAATGGGAATCATACAGAATCCCCAAAAATGTGTGCCCGGCCCTGTATCCCATCTCCCCCAGAAACCAAGCAAAATGTGTGCCTGAACAAAAACCAGTTGCCTGGTCTCCCCTTCCCTGGAGACCACACACAAAAACGTATCCCTGGCAACCACATGCTGCGTTTCTGGGTGGGAGCGACAGCCTTATACAAGACTTGTGGAAAGGGAACAGGTTCCTCTTTTTTTGGTTGCTGGTGGTGTGTGCTGACCATGGGGTTTGGGGGAAGAGAGGCCTCCTATCTAAAGTACCCTTTTCCCCAGTCTACCCTTCATTTTCTCCCTCTTACCCAAACGGTTATATTTCTCCTCTCTTGCCTGTGTCCCCCTCCGGTCTGTCTCTCTGTGTCACTGTATATCTCTCTGCGCGTCTCTCTCTCCCTGTGCTTCTCTGTGTCTGCCTCTCTCCTTTTCCCCCCGTCACCATCTCTACCAGCCCCCTTCTCCAACCCTTCCCCTCCCTTTCTCCCTTGTTGTCCACCCCACTGCATCCAAGGGTACTCCCCAGGCCCCGGGTTCCATGCCAGTGTGTGTCTAATGTATCCTGCTGGCAATGAGTTTACTCCTTCCTGTAATAAACCTCTTCCTGGTTTCTTCAAAGACTTTGGTGCCTTCATTGTATTCCCACTTTTCAGTGCAGCCTGCCTGTTATTGCCAGAGGGGGGAGCCAGTCCATCTGCGTACACAACACACCCCCACCGAGTCTGTTGACTCCCTGGTCCAAAACTGTGGCTCTGACCGGGGTCTCCCATATGGCCCCTATTTTGACCTGCCTCCCACTTCTGTGTTTGTGGCCTGTCCCAGTTTTCTATTTTCAAAATCTTGTCACCCTAACACAGGGTCCTTATTATAAATTACCAAAGTATGATTTGCCTTCGGAGTTGCACAATAGCAGTGGAGGCTGCTCCATAAATTCCAGCTGGACCACCCCAGGTCAGGTGCCAACTCCATGACCCAGCAGTGGGGCCAGTCTGCCCAGAACATACAATGTTGTCCCTATGCATGTGCGAGATGAGGAGTCTTGAGCCCACCTGGCCCGGCTCCTGCCACGTCCAACTTCGCTCCACCAGCTGTACAGAGAAGGCACGTTCACACCATTCCGTGATGTGTGCATCCTTTCGCAAAGCACTACTTGTACACACTGAGTGGGGCACACAGAACAGAACGTTTGGAAAACTGTGCTTAACCGTGAACACGACAAAACTAAAGACTGGCAGTGCAAGTCAGTCATCTCTCTCAATGTGCATGAACAACAAGGTACAAAGAAATCTTTATTACAAAAACATTTTTACTCGTTTATAAAATACTCCCATAGGAAAATTGACTCCCCCACAAACACTTTTACTCCCAACTTCAAAAAAATAGGGGTAACATACTCCCACTTCAAAATCTGATCTGGGGCACTGCTCATGCCACTCTGTAAGGCAGCCACTAGCCCATGCCAGTCTTAATCACCTATGGACAAGACCGGCTACTGCAGAACCCCGACACTCAAATGCCGTTTCATGTCTGCCATTCGCGAAATACTTGCATCACCCTTAGCCAGCTTCAAGGCACTACTGATGACCCTAAGAGGTGAGCACCAGCCCACTGACAGCTGGGCAGACAGAACCAGACTTTTATCCCGTTTGGCAGATGAGGGGCACTAACTGGTCACTGCTGGAATAGATGGGCAGATTGGGCTGGGGCAGGGTCAGTCACATGTCAGGCAAAGCATTCAGGGGAACATCTAGCCTCTGTAATGAACAAAATACAGATCACCTTTGAACTAAATGAGAGCATGTCTTGTTAATCCCAGGGTTCAAAATTGAGGGGCGCTGGGAGATATTTAGCTCCTGCTTGTAGCCTAGAAGAGCCCGGTTAGCTTGCCACCAACAGCCAATGCAACCCGTGACCTGTGGAGTCCCGCAGGGTTCCGCCCTCTCCCCAGTGATCTTCATTCTAGACACGAAGCTGCTCGGAGCCTTCCTGGCCACACCCAACATCCATCAATATGCCGACAAAGCACATCTCTACCGCAAGATCGACTCCATCAAGGACACCCACAGGCTTAAAACCTGCCTCTCGCTGATCCAGTCTTGGATGTCTCGTGCATACTTGAAGCTCAACCCCAAACAAGACCGAATTCCTACTCCTCACCAGCAACACCGAACACCCAGACATACAGACCTGGCCATCAACCATGAACTCTGAGAGCCCCACACCCGAGCTCACCTCCTGCGCCAAGTCCCTCGGGTTCCACACCGACAAACACCTCTCCTTCATGACACACATAGCGAAAAAAACTCAGACAGCTTTGTATTCGTTCTCCTTTCCTGAAGAATGTCAAGCCCTTCCTCCCTCCGGACAGCTTCAGATCCACCGTTCAAGCACTGGTCCTATCCCACCTGGGTGGGGGCCTCTTGTCGTCCTCCATTGTACCGATGAGAAGTGTTCTACACGCGGCTGCATGCCTCAGCAAGGATCTACGCAGATACGACCACATCACCCCAGCCCTCATCGACATTCACTGACTCCCACTGCACGCACATATCACCTTCAAGTCTTGCTACATCATCTATAAGGCAGTCGTCCTCAAGTCACCCAGCTCCCTCGCCGAGAAACTCAGCATCTCCGGTGGACAGCGCACCACCAGATGCCAGGACACATGCAGACTTGAAATACACCGCTCCAAAAAGGAAAGGGCCAGAAAACCAGCTTTCTCTGCCCACGCCTATGGAATCTCCTCCCAGTCAGCCTCGCTCCCACAATTCCGAAAAGATCAAGACCCACCTCTTCAAGGAGTCTCTCCTCCTCAACACCCAGGCCATCACGTCGCCCATAGTGCCGCCTGACTCGCTAGACACAACCCACCCGTCTACTCCTCGCCACCCAGTACAGCTGTACCTCTCCTCTGTGCCTCTCTGTATCTTACCCCACCGCTGTATATTTGTTCTTTTCCCTCTGTAAAGCGCTCCGTTATACATCTGTATTGTTGTACACCTCTGTTAAGCGCTCCGCTGAGTCTCGAAGCTTGGTCCACGCTCAATAAATACCAATGATAACAACAGCTACCAGGAGATCTTTTTGGCTCCTCAGGTCAACCGAGGCGGAACACACCCCTATGTGAATGTAACTCTGTACGTTTGGGACAATTTATAAATAAACATTAGAACACATCTATACGACATTTAAAGCATAAGGGGTCATAAATAATCGACAAAATGCTATGTTGCCATCTTATGTGGAAGTTAGATTTGTGGCACACTAGGTACTAGCTCCGTGTTTCCCCTGGCAGCTTCTGGTCGCTGGATACTTCTGGATACCCAGGAGCTGCTTTTAGCTCCTGCTTATCCAACCTTAATTTTGAGCCCTGCAATCCAATTAGGCAAACCTCTCAGTCCACCTAACAAAGTAATGGTTTAGTCTGAATTGTAGATTTAACAGACCCTCCGGAACCCCCATGCCCCTTCCTGCTGCCACAACTCCCCTTGGACTTTCCTCGCATTACGCACAGTCCAGGAAGTTCAGATTTATTTGATGTGGGGAAGTCACGCCGAGTCCCAGAGTGAGAATGAGCAGCTACCCCCCGCCGCCCCCCCACCCCCAACCCCCTACTGCTAGACTCGAAGGAGGGAAGAAGGAGAGAAATGAGCCAATTCACTGAAAACCAAAAGCAGATGTGAGGCCCGCCAGCAAAAAAAGACGCAAGCAGCCGCTCCGGACAAGTTGTCTGTCTAGGAATTTAAAGCAGCCGGTGCCAGGAATCCTGCCTACTGCTACCTCTGGGGTGAGCTGGGATCTGGTGCCAGTGTCAGGATCCGGGATCTGCTGCTGCGAGCAGAGCCTGCTGCAAACGGGAGCGGCTGGGCCTGCTGCAAACAGGGGAGCGGCGGGGCCTGCTGCAAACAGGGGAGCGGCGGGGCCTGCTGCAAACAGGGGAGCGGCGCGCCAGCGGCGGGGACTCCTGCAAACGGGAGCGGCGCCAGCTCCGGGGACTCCTGCAAACGGGAGCGGCGCCAGCGCCGGGGACTCCTGCAAACGGAAGCGGCGCCAGCGCCGGGGACTCCTGCAGATGGGAGCGCCGGGGACTCCTGCAAACGGGAGCGCCGGGGACTCCTGCAAACGGGAGCGCCGGGGACTCCTGCAAACGGGAGCGCCGGGGACTCCTGCTCCATTGTACGGTTGGCGACCTGGCAGCTATTGGGAGTGTCAGATGACCATGTGCAGTTCCTGTGCAGTTCACTGGCACGAGGTGGCAATGGGACAAGGTGATGCTTGGCTCGAGCTGCGCTCTCGTGCCGAGCCATAGGCAGGCCTTTAACTGAAGCCAGGCTCGAGCCTGCACGTGCTCTCCCACCTCCATGTCTGCAGAACTGACTCGCTGAATGACAGCTGGAGAGCCCAGAGTCTAGCACACCAGGAGGTTGGTGAGAATGATCGAAGAAGCCCAGGAGCCTCTGTCCGATAACACCATTGCCACCTCAGGACGACACAGCACAAATTCAGCATTCCAGGGTGATGATAAATGGTTCTCTGCAAACCTCTAGGGAAGCTCATGTCAGATGTGCAGGGAGAGCATTTCACACAGAGGACACCTGGTTCTCTCTAAAGAACTTCAAGGAGGCTACCCCGCATGTCAGGTGTTCAGGGAGAGCATTCCAGAGTGATGACCCATGATTGTCTTTGCAGAACTTCAGGGAGGCTCCCCCAAGTGGCAGGTGTTCAGGGAGAGCATTCTACACTGAGGACACGTGGTTCTCTCTGCAGAACTTCGCAGAGTCTCCCCCAAGTGTCAGGTGTTCAGGGACAGCATTCCAAGTGATGACCCATGGTTCTCTCTGCAGAACTTCAGGGATGCTCCCCCATGTGTCAGGTGTTCAGGGAGAGCATTCCAAGTGATGACCCATGGTTCTCTCTGCACCACTTCAGGGAGGCTCCCCCAAGGTGGAGATGTGCAGGTAGAGCATTCCACCTGGTTCTCTCTGCAGAACTTCAGGGATGCTCCCCCATGTGTCAGGTGTTCAGGGAGAGCATTCCAAGTGATGACCCATGGTTCTGACCAGACCTTTCCCAAAAGTTTAACGTCTAGTTTGGAGGATGGCAAGTGGATTCGGGTACATTTCTGGATGTTGAACAGGTCTGGAAACTCTGGATCGGCCCGTGGGCGCTGCTGTCCATTAGAGACCAGGCTGTACCTTGTGATCTTTCCTTGAGCAGAACCCGGTGAAGGGTCTTCGGGGCAGTCACAGTCTGGATTTGACAGAGTTTTTGTGCTCTCAGGACGGGGAATTTTTGAAATGTTGAGGTTCATGGAGAACTATAGGGCTACCCCGGTCCCCCCACAGAAGGGTATTCTTTAGCTAGTTATTTCTACCGACTCCATTGTAAGATCATTTGGGAATAGAGGGCAATATATTGCTGTGGTGATCCTTTTGGGGGCAGCGCTATTGGGTCTTTTGCAGCGGCTGGTTGGCAATTGAATTTTACCAACATATATCTTGGCCTAAAAACTGTATTTGTAACCATTTGAATGGTCTTGATTGAAGACTTTTTCCCATACCAATTCTGTCTGCTCACATTTTTCATTGCAGGTGTTGTTCACATGAGAGATATTCTATCTTATATTTCTGGTTCTGATAGCATTTTGCATGCAATTTTTTTTTCTAGCCTCCATTGAAATGTTTGCCTTCGTGCACTGTGCCACTCTGCTTCCACACACAAAGCGCCAACGCGAGACCGGCCCTAGCATTCTTCCGCGCAACATTGTAGACATTTATTCCTTTAATAGCAATGATACAGTCGTTCACGAGTATTGCCCGATTTCAGACACAGGTTTTTAAATGGAGTCGACCGCCAAGAAAGACAAGAGCAGTTTGAGGAAAACTCCAAGTTCGGCTGCCATGGAAAGTGAAAAGGACCTCAACCTAGAGTAAAGCACCCTTTCCCACTTTTTTCAGCAGCCATGTTGGACTGGGCACATATTATGAATTTCCTTCCAGTTATCACCATTAGGATGGGCTAATGGGAATAATAACCATAGCACCAGCACGATAATGTGCTGTCGCCCTCTGTAACAGCCTCTGCTTTGCTCCGCCTGTTGTATGGTGGTAACGGACGTGGGTGTAGGGTCTGGTCATCTCTCGCTGCCTTACTCGTTTGATCCACGTCCAAGGATTACAGATGCCGCCGTACTGCATACACACTCCCCTGCTCTCCCTTTGCAACCTTCTATTGGTGTAGTGTCTATCCTACCCCTGCTTCTCTCCTCCGCTTAACCTTTTCCCGCTCACTTCCTTTCCACCGCAGAGTATGGTCTGGTTCACCCCAAGGCCACAATACGCTCCTATGGTGGTGGGTGCTGTATATACACGCTCTTTTACCAGAATGTATTCAACTACTGAGGAATTCATGGACGAATTAAAAGGGTCCTCCCCCCCCCCCCCACTAGTCCCCCTCCGCTGGGGTCACCTGGATTCACCCAAGCGTGCTGCAGCTGGTAACTCTTCACATAAATAAATCAGATCAAATGCTAAGAAATTAATGGGTTACTGTGACGTAACCAAAGGGAAGTGGCTTTGCCCTCATACATCACAGAATAGGGTGACCCCAGATTAAAAAAATAAATAAAAAAAAAGGACATGCCATAAACACAAATAAAACGATAGTCCTACTTCTATGTTGCTGGCCTGTTGCGGGGTTGGGAGGGGGGGTCACAGGCACACTCCTCTCATTGGAGGAGAGCGGCCAGTGAGGGGGAAGGGGGAGAAATGGGGGTGTGAAAACCATTCACGCCCATGAAGAGTTGCACCGGGCCCCATTTCGGGATTTCGAAATCGGGTCCCGTTGAAAACTGGTACCGTACCCAGCCACCCACCCTTCCAATCCCAGGACGGGGTTTATACAATTAAACTCTCAGGACGGCTGCCATTTTCCCAGGACTGTCACGGGAAAACCGGGACGTCTGGTCACCCGATCACAGAAGTACTTTCGGACGTCCTGCAATGAACAGGAGATGGTAGAGCAGAGTATGACTGTTTGTTTCCATCTATCTGTTTAATGTTTAGATTTTCTGCTCACCTGCCAATTATTTCCCTTTGCTCCCGCAATTTTATTGCCCCCTTAGTGAAAAACACAAAAAAGAAAATAGAACGAGTCCGACAAGACGGCAGAGCAGTGATCCAAGTAAGCGGGAACGGTCGGGAACGACGTTCCACTGCTTTTATTTTCTTCGATTTCCTCCCATTTCTCTACTTTTTACGACCATATTCACTGTGCTGTAGATGGGCTTTGTCCAGTCATGTCCTATGCCAGTGTAAAGTTGTGCTAGGAGTCTCAGTTACTTGTGCCTTAGACTACTGCAATGCCCCGGCCACAACACCTTTTCACATGTTGCACTAGGCTTCCGCCTGCCCACCTCCCCCTATCCCGAGACCAGTTACCTGCTAGAAGGCTCTACGCCACAAATTCGAATCAGACCGGATTCTCTGAAATTCAGCGAAGTCCTAAAGTCTTGGTTGCAGAAATCAGTATTTCACGGTTTATTATGGCCAGGTCTCCAATTGTGGTTCCCCTTTTCTCGGTTATTGTTGTCAAGAATGTCATGTTTTTACCATCACAGCTGCACTTCCTCATTGTATTTGTTGTTTCGCTGTACAGCGCTTAGAAGCAACTGTGTTTGCCTTGTTCACGCTTTATAACATTTTTGAACTTTGCCGACGACACACAACTGGTATTTGAACTGAGTGGGCGTGATACTACAGACAACAACAAGCTGGCTTACATCTACAACTCCACCGAGTCCTGCATGAAGACAAATTGGCTTTGCCTCAATGCAAGCAAGACAGAGCGTATGATCTTTGGATCTCCCCAGGCTAGGGCCAAACTAGACCAGACTATACCACCTTTAAGATCAAAGACTCAAACTTTGTGGTCTCCGACAAAGTCAAGCCATTGGGTGCCTGTCTATCTGCAAGCATGTGTAGGAACCAATGCTCACTTAGCATATTTGAAAAAGATCTGTCAATACCATCAGAGGTTACTCAGACGTATTAGTCCGGTACTAAGCACAAAACACAGTACCATCACTGCCAGAGCCACAATCCTATCCAGATTGGACTATGGGAATGCACTGGTGATTGGGGCGAACACTAAATGCATCAAACAATGCCGGGTGATGCAGAGCAATGCGGCGAGGATGATCACTGGAAAAACAAGAGGGAACACATCACAGAGGATAGAAAGTCCCCCCCCCCATTGGTTAGCCCTGGAAGACCGCATCTCCTTTAAAGCAATGACCACTGTCCATCATTGTATATTCGGGTCCGCCCCAGCTTACCTAAAAGAACAAGTAACCACATACGAACCAGGTCACGACTTAAGGTCCAAACTCCATGGACTTTTTGGCACTCATGAAAAAAAAGTTAACGGATTTGGTTGGGCCGTTTCCACAAAAGCGGCAACGAAGTAGAATGGGCTACCAAACACCCTAAAAGTAGAATGCAACTATTTAACTTTTAGGAAGAAACTGAAAACACTGCTGTTTAAATAAATGAGCCGCCGGTATGACAAAGAACAGGTAAGGTGTTCAGGTCTTGCAATCTTGCTCTACTGTCCCGTTATTACTCATTTCGTCCTTGTCTATCTGTAATGCGCCCTGATG
The DNA here is from genome assembly GCF_040938575.1 of Ambystoma mexicanum. NCBI lineage: Eukaryota > Metazoa > Chordata > Amphibia > Caudata > Ambystomatidae > Ambystoma > Ambystoma mexicanum. The sequence continues at coordinate 1,620,851,259 of NC_090932.1, read as the reverse complement.
CTTGCGGGCTCTAGCGCTATATAAATAAATACAATTAAAAAAAATAAAATCGATGTTATTTGTCAATATGTGAACACTGACCATATACCCACAATGTAAAAAGTGCAGGGCTTTAAGTGGGCCGGGGGTAACCAAGGCATAGCCTGGGATGGCTCTGCAAATTGTTTCTGAGACAGGGCCTTGTTAGGGCTTACTAAAGTCCACTGCGCACCAGGCTGCTAAAAGGCAAAGCTTTTTTTTCCAAAGCCTGAAGCTCTCGCGTGTAAGCGAGACCTTCAGGCTTCAGGAAAAAAGCCTTGCATTTTCATTGTGTCCCATACCTCTCTGTCAGACAGCCTTTTCATTGGTAATCCCTGCATCTCTAATTAAAGTGATGCCTGGCAGGGGGTCGGCGACACAATGAAAAGGCATGGCTTTACACAAAAAAAGCCGGTTTATTGTGTTGCCAACCTCCTGCCAGGCACCCCTTTCATTAGAGATGCAGGAATCATCCCCCTGCACCCCAGGTGAGAGGGTGATGAACCCTGCATCTCCAGTGAAAGGGGTGTCTGGCAGGGGGCCAGAGCAGCAATTCAAATACAGGCAACACTTACCTGAAAGCTGCCTTTAGCAAAAAACGACCCAGGGCTCTTACTTGGGGCGTGGCCTGTCAGCCAACATTCAGGTAAGGGATGCCTCTTAATTGTGGCGCCGGCCCCCTGCCAGGCCACGCCCCCAGGAGCCCTGGCTCGGGTTTCAGGCCACTCAAGGCACTGAGTGCCAGTCCTAGTCCTACTCCTTCACCACTTAACCTTCCAGTGAATTGAGGCAACAGCACTTTCTCCCAGGCTTCCTCTGCACTTCAGTGCCTAGCGTGCTTTGTTTTTCAAATGACGCTGCACTCAAATATAAATGCATCCGTCCCAGCAGACACTCACCATAACACCTCTAGAACCAGCGTCTCCAGCGCACTCTAGGACCACGGTCCCGCAAGACTCCCCTCTGGGCACAAATGCCTCTGTGCTCTCAAAACGCCTCCTAGAAGCAGAACCACGGTCCTGCAAGGCTCCCCTCTGGACACAAATGCCTCTGTGCTCTCAACACGACACCTAGAAACAGAACCACGGTCCCGCAAGGCCCCTCTGGACACAAATGCCTCTGTGCTCTCACACGACACCTAGAAACAGAACCACGGTCCCGCAAGGCTCCCCTCTGGGCACGAATACCTCTGTGCTCTCAACACGACACCTAGAAACAGAATCACGGTCCCGCAAGGCTCCCCTCTGGACATGAATGCCTCTGTGCTCTCAACACGACACCTAGAAACAGAACCACTGTCCTGCAAGGCTCCTCTCTGGGCACAAATGCCTCCGTGCTCTCAACACGACACCTAGAAAGAGAACCACTGTCCCGCAAGACTCCTCTCTGGGCACAAATGCCTCTGTGCTCTCAACACGACACCTAGAAACAGAACCACGGTCCCGCAAGTCTCCCCTCTGGGCACAAATGCCTCCGTGCTTGTGATGCTGGAAATGCATCCGAGGGACAGGGCCTCTGAATCTTGTCCTTTACTGCTTTTTATCGTGTGTTCTGTCGTGTTTTCTGCCCCAGAGTCCATGTGGGACTCCTGGCAGTGCAGCTCTCTCTTTTGGTTTGGTGAACAGACCCATGGGATACCCTTATGGCACCCATGGGTAGGGGTACAACCCTGTGCCCCTAGTGTATGTTTCTGGGCACCTGTGGGTGGCCCACAGAGCAGGGTATGGGCTGGTGGCAGCTCCATGCTGAATTTGACAGGTGCTCTGGGTGTCCTACATTTTGGGATACCCAGGCCCTGCCATTGGGATCAGTTGATTCCTGATAGGAAACAAGATGGCCCCTGTGGCCTCTTGCCTTCTATTGCCTGTTACCTTGTTTTCCCAAAGTCCTGGGAAGCCCTTACTCTGTCCCTTCCCCCTGACTGGCTGTTGGGTGGAAATTCCATATATGGTGTTGTTGTGAAGGCCCAGCTAGACTGACTGGAGCCTTCCCAGTGACTGTATGTTGTGGGTACCTCCTGTGGGTGGGAGCTGGGTGAATGGAGTGTGTGACCAATATACACTCCTTGTTGTGGTTGCCTGGTTTCTGGCATGAGAGACAAAGACTGAGACAGCCCTGCCCGAAACTGGACTGAATGCAGTGTGTAGTGTTGAATGGCTGGGTACTTGTCCCAATCCACATTCCTTGTTGTGAGTGTCTGAAAGGGAGGAGTGTGGCCTGAATGCACTGTGTGCCTGATTGGCTGACTGACTGCATGAATGCCCTTCTGTATGATTGGCTGCTGAGTGTGTGCCAGCAGTGTGGATGAGAGACAAAATAGTATATCTGGGGACCTCTCACCACTGGTAATTGTTCAGAAGCGTTCTGGAGTTGAGTCTCCACTCTAAGAGTAACTGGAACTGCTGATCCTCGACGTCCAGCTGGAAGAAGAAGACTTGCTGTTGCATTTGCTTCGACCGATCCGAAGGCTGCCGAAATCGAAGACTGACCCGAGAGAGGACCTGGTAAGGCGCCCTCTTCCCGTGCTCCAAGGGACCATCGAGCACCGCTCCATCTTCGCCGAAGCGCCCTGGAAGTCAGACCCTCGAAAGGCTGCCGACCCGAGACGGGACCGCCGAGGAGATCGAAGTGAAGCACCCGGACATCGCCGCCGTTGAAGTCCATTGCCGTCGACCAGGGTTCGCAGGTCTGTGTAACCGCTGGAGGCCCGTCGAAGTTGTGTTGCCCAGCCGTGGGAACCACTTGACGCCGTGCCGCCGCCGACCGGAGCCGTCCGCTCCTTTGCCTAAGAACATTCGAATCGAAGGACTCCCTCGTCCGCATCGTCGACCGCTTTATCCTGCCGGAGAAAGTCGAGGACGACCAACGCGCCGAGGAGAAACCTGCCGGTGGGTTTCCCGCCACCCGAAGACTACAAAGACTCGAACGACTCGACGCCCTTGCTGGGCCCCCGTCTTCACGAATCTTTGCGGTCCAGAACAATTGTCGTCGAGGTGCCCCGCACGCCTCTTCCTTGCAGGATGCCGACGCTCCGACGCCGACGAGCACCGCTTGGATCGAAGCTGCCGCCTCATCGACGCCGTTCTACCCTGTTTGTTGTCGGACGTTCGACGCCCCGTGTCTCCCGCTTTAAAGGGCAGGCATTCAAGAAGGGCCGTCGATTCCCCGACACCGAACGCCGATTTCCTCGACGGACGTTCGACGCCCCGTGTCTCCCGCTTGAAAGGGAAGGCATTCAAGAAGGGCCGTCGATTCCCCACCGCCGAACGCCGAGTTCCTCGACGGACATTCGACGCCCCGTGTCTCCCGCTTGAAAGAGAAGGCATTCAAGAAGGGCCGTCGATTCCCCGCCGCCGAACGCCGAGTTCCTCGACGCTTCTCGACGCCTCTCGACGATCCGTGACTCCCGCTTGAAAGGGGGTCGCTCAAGAAGGATCTGTCGACGCCTCTTCGAAGAACTCGACTCCACCAGGTACATTGGGGGGGTAAAAACATTATAGGAGGGAATAAGACTTGCAGAACAATATATGGACTGGGCTTGTACTATATCTTCATTTTACAGGTTGCCCAGGTGGGGGGATCTCCACACAGAATTGTGTCTAGTGGTAAGGGCCAGTATTCTGCCTATTCCTCAACCATCTTATTTGCTCTCCTCTCTCTATTGCTGGTTTCACTCTATTGATCTGTGTGACATTGTTACAGTATTGTTGATGCACTTTAATAAGATCTAATACAAAGGGTGGTACCACTTTAGAATTGTATATATTTGCCATTGTTGATTTTCCTAAGTACAAAGTGAGTTATTATGATAAGTGTACATAACCTTGAATATTGATTATATAAAGACTGTGTTCTAGCCAATACAGTGTGTGGACATTCCTTTGTGGGGGGCTTGGGGACTACACTGTACTTAAGAACCAGCCTGCATCACCTCCTGAGAAGCTAGGCCTTGATTGCTCGACCATAGCTACCGAATAGAGAATCTAGGCTGGGGTCCTCTGTGCCTCCCCTCTACCATATAGAGAGCAGAAGTACAGACCACCCCCTACCGGTCCTTTACAGTGCTCTCAACACGACACCTAGAAACAGAACCACGGTCCCGCAAGGCTCCCCTCTGGGCACAAATGCCTCCGTGCTCTCAACACGACACCTAGAAACAGAACCACAGTCCCGCAAGGCTCCCCTCTGGGCACAAATGCCTCCGTGCTCTCAACACGACACCTAGACACAGAACCACGGTCCCGCAAGACTCCCCTCTGGGCACAAATGCCTCTGTGCTCTCAACACGACACCTAGACACAGAACCACGGTCCCGCAAGACTCCCCTCTGGGCACAAATGCCTCTGTGCTCTCAACACGACACCTAGACACAGAACCACGGTCCCGCAAGACTCCCCTCTCTACCCCCCTGGACACAAATGCCTCTGTGCTCTCAACACGACACCTAGCCACAGACCGGCATGCAGCGTGCAGGCCCATCCTCGCAGCAGCCCAGAAAACACGCATGTTTCTCTCTCCCACCTCCCGGGTCAGACCCGCCAGGGGGCCTCGAGACCACGCACATGACGACAGGGCGCGACATGGGGGAGGAGGACAGGCCCAGCTTTCAGCAACAACCGCCACCTAATTGACACTTCTATGGACAGGAGGATTAACAGTGGCTTGTTACAAGAAACCTTGCTTGAACTGCGACAGCCGCATGCCAAGCAGAAGGCGTGTAGCAGAGATCCCTGAGGCATCTATAGCAAGCGCACAGGTGCCTCGGGGTTCGGTGCGCTATATAAATGTCAAAATAAATAAAAGATAGGGCTAAAAGGCCAATAGTTACGGAAAGAGCTTTAAAAAATAGGCAGAATCTTGAAAAATGAACAGAAGCTGAACCTATAAAAGAAGCTGGCCCTGAAAGAACAAAAACGTTGCTCAGAAAAGGGAGGTTCAGATGCAAGAAAGCCAGGAAAAGGCTGCGGCCACTTCCATGAATATAGAACGCCTTGCCAAAATTACTTGGGGTTTGGGAGGGAGGGGGGCGAAGGAGAGGTTGCAGAAGTATAATCTTAAGACTGTGCGGGGAGGGGGGGGACAAACATACTTGTGTGGGGGCTTCTTTATGGATTCTAATGTTACTATTCTAGTGCAACTTCAATGTTACATGCAGTTAACTCTCATGTCTGAAAGCACACACCTAAGAACTGCTGCGAGAATGAGTGGTCTCCTGTCCCTCCCCCGCCCCCGCCCCCATTCCAATCATTCGCCAGGTATGTAGGTACTAACGCACCCTCCCTCCCTCCCCATTGCATCACGATTTCAATTGGCTAAAAACCTATGCATATGAATGCGGGTGCTAGCAATGAAACGTTTTACATTAGTAATTGCGGAGCCTTTGTTAACCGTGAAGCCCAGACAGCGTTTCTTGGCTGTGTCCCGTCTGTCCGGCCACGGCTCTGTAGGACAGTCAGGTCAAGTCAACATAGCCCAAAATGTCGGGGGAGTCTAAAGCCAGACCTGCTCACTGGCCATCGCATCGCGCCAATGGTCCAGACTTTTGCTTCGTTATGGACAATCTTTGCCCGAGAGCGTATTTCTTTGCGGAAATTGGACTATTGTTCTGCAAAATCTTCACTGTGAGGAATTTAATAACGTGATCGTGAATCTTTCGCTGCAAAATGCATCTACCGTTAAGTCGAGGCACCCCGCGGCTGAACGGAGTCCGCCCACTTTTTTGAGAGGGCGACCGCCGTCACCCAGTGTTTTTAAGGAAGTAAAAAATGTTATTAAAGTTGAAGTGTGCATGTACGTGGTCAGGACTCGAACCTGGGTTGCACTGTTCAAAGTCGACACTCTTAGCCACAAGACCAGACTGTATTGAGCAACATTAAATGTCTCTTATGTTCACTTTCTGTGGCGTCATTTTCCGGTGCGTGCGTCACCGTCCCCCAACTCCTGCGTTTAAGCATGTTATGTTGACCAAATGTGCATGTAGGGTTAGATAGGCACGCTAGTAGAGACATATACGACCCCTTGCTCCCTTGGTGCTGAAACCAAATAATCTTGAAGAGTTGAGACTTATTGTTTTGCCAACTAACTTATCAGTATCCAGAGTGCATCCCTTTCCTTCGTGAAACTGTGTCCTCTTCATTCCTTTACAGGGTGGGTTGTATTTGTAGTGTGCTAGAACCGTCTGTTGTGATGATAACGAAGTAGATATTTGAATACAACCTTGACTGGACAGTTCCTTTTATCATTGGGTAATAATGTGTTGCAACAATCCACCGATCTTGCCAAGATAAGCCTGCCGTTCCGTCCACGTTACCAAAATTGAACAATGAGGTTTATTATTGACTTCTGTTCCAATCTGTTCAGATCCCTTCTGGTGTACTAGAGGTGTGGGGCTGACTGATGGTTTAGAAACAGATATTCATCCCTGGACCACCAGAAGTTGATTCATCAAAGATGCAATTTGGGTGTTGTAGTTTTCATTCACTTCAATTAGACAGTATACCCACGCTAGAATGGAAAAGAGACTGGAGCCATGCGGCCCCTGGGATATGGAGCCACCGGGTGAACCCACTCTCCAACATAGAAGTTGCACACGACACAACATCCGCACTGTACGGTAGAGTAGGCCATTTTTTTTTGGTCGTCTCATTTTAGTGTTGCCCCATTGTGTGGCATTAATGCACAACAAGGATCTCAGCGACACAATATCAGTTACACTAGGCCGTGTGAGTCCTCTGGCATCAGCAAAACCATCAGGCAATAGAACCGCTGCCTGGCTGGGCGTTGACGTAATATTATAACAAGAACTCTTCTGCGTTCCCCTAATCAATGTGTAGTGACGTAATTACATAACAATAACTCTTCTTCTGCGTTACCCTAATCAACGTGCTTTGAGCACTCTGAATTTCTATAGACTTGTCAAATCAGGAGCAAAAACAATTAGTTGTACCGGGGGATAAATCAAAAAAAGGTTTTAAAAATGTGCTGAAGGCACAGCTTCCACTTCATGAAATCGGAGCGAAAGAAGCTGCATTTCCTGAAATTGTCTGCGCCTCCTGAAATACGCCCAATGGGACTAATTAACAAAGAGCATGTGATGGCAGCTGATGGCCGCCATGGGGGATGCAGCTTCGATAAACCAGGTCAACCTTTGGCAAGCATAGGACGACGCGCAGATCAGATGCGTCGCCCTAGTGGACCGCTGAGCACATGGTGGCGCGCGACTCGCCGAGTTCCTCGGTTGGCCATAACTAAGGGGAAATGGCGGCTAGGGTCAGTCATTTTTGGCAGACACCCATTCCCTAGGTATCACAAAGTGAACCACGGCCAAGTTGCCTGCATACAACAGTCAGGAGGCCTCTTGAGTACGTTCAGGTCAAAGTGGTATGCTACCCGTTTATCTGTCCTTCCATCCACCTGGAGTTTCATGCCATGGCCCCACTGCCTCTTGTATTCGTATACCTCAAGATCCACCGTTTACTTTTTCCCCTGAGAACATCAATTTCCTCAATCCTTTCCCGACAACCAAGACGCCTGCAATTTCCTACACGGCTGCTTTTTCATTTCCATTCGCAGATCGTTCCCAATCAAGGTTGAGGCTGGAGGGTACACAACCGCTGAGTCGCGTAGGTTACGTAGGTCTCGCAAATTCTTAAAAATCCCAATGGACCTGCAGGGCGAGTTCCTTAGTTTACTTACTTGACCTGAGAGAAATGCACTTGCCCCATGGTGAAGGGCGCCAATCTACTGAACAGTGCTTTCTGTAAAATGGTGATCACCACCATAAGCACACAACATATTTGGTGCAATACTGCCACGCAAAGGCCAGCCAATCACAGTGAAATGTATTTACAGCAAACAAAGGTTGCTTGCAGTAAAAGGCAAATACAAGTTTTAAACATCCCAATACTCGCCAGTAAGGTTGAGGAATATGCAAATGGAACTCGCCCTTCATAAAATCTCCTCGCCAATGCAACTGGGCTAGCAGATTTTGTAAGCCCTATGTTAGGAGTTCTTCATGCGGCAACAGACACAACCGTAACAGACTAACATCACTAGAGCTTGATCATAGAGTGCCGTATTGTGTCCTTACCAGTTACCCAGAACTTGGTCTCGGAGAGCACAGAACAGGGCGGCAGACTAGGGGGAAGGCAAAGGGGAGAATGGTTACACGTCGATTTGTCGAGTAAGGGAAAGAGGACGAAAGAATGGAGTTTGTGTTAGTTGGTCTGCCTGCAGAGTCAACGTGGAACGATTAAAGCAAAGCAGTGATTGGAAAAGAGCAAATGCTTAATTCTCATGTCACCAGTTTCTAGTATTTACTGGGAAGTATTCAAATTATTAAGTGGCCGCGTGATGGGGTGAAGATGTTTCCAAGTTCATCATTAAAGCATGGCGGTTTGCTTGTTCCATTAGGTGTTACTAGAACCTGCCAGACCCCCTCCACCCCAGTGACAAACACAGGACTGCCCGCTGTGAGAGTGGTCTTTACGCAAGGTGGTTGTGAAATCTTCTCACGTAAGCAACCACTTAGACCTCTGCCTAAAGTGATAGTCCTGAAATGTAAATGTAACTATGCAAATATGTAAATAGGAGTGCATCATTGTAACCTTCTGCAACAATTGTAATCTTTCTCATGTAAGCAAGCGCACAGATGCCTTACGGCTTGGCGCACTATACAAGCGCCATAAATAAATAAAGGCGAATGAGGTCAACACACAGGGGATGAGCAATCTAGTGTGCAAGCCGGGCCTCACCTGCTTGGCCCTGTGCAGAGGGTAGGGTGTTGTGCGAAGGAATCGTGTTGTGAAAACTACACTGTGAACCACGTGGCAAGACCCCTCGCGTGGGTGGGGACTGGGTAGAGCGCCAAAGTCAGACAAGCGCATGCAATGCAGACATGACCTGTGAGGGGCAGTGTAGAACAGAGGCCTCTGAAGTACACTCCCAAAGGGTGTTAGTGTCTTGGGGGTCATGGCTGGGCAACGCACACCTGGATGGCATCCATTGCCCGCGGTGTGCACGTGAATAGGAAATACAGCCCCCCCAGCCCCACACCAGCACCCCACTAGCATTCACCAAATCTAAAAAGACACGCGTTAAATGCCCGCGGGACAGTAGCCTGGCGATCATATGGAAGAACACACCTAATGAACGGGACACGTTGTCCTAGCCAGAGACCTGGACTCGCTGCCACCCTATATTGCATGCCATCAGGTGCCACTCCCCTGGGATTAGTCCCTTACCCTAAAACGTCCACAACGCCTGCCCAGTTGATGCTTTCTCGCTTTGATAACCACCCGGTTACATGGGTGGTTAAACGGGCCGCAAAATAATTGTTGCAGAAACCCTCGATGTGTACCTTCATTTAAAAATGTTTTGTAAGCAACCGAGGACCGTTTAGTCCAGGGAGATTAATATTATTTCCCCAAAATCACACACTGTATTCAAGCGGGGAAGCTGGGATTTGCAGAAGGTCACACTGTTTGCAAAAGAATAAAAATCAGATACATGCATGCATACTCTTTTTGTGAGCACAACAGCAGCTGTACATTGAAAGGGTGTTTGACATTAGCCCATTAAACAAAGTGCACTTATAAAAGCGCAATGTCATTTTTTTGTGATCTTGCTTCCTGCCGGAGACCAGCCTCCAAGCACAGGGCTGGGATTGGAACCTGTGAAGCTCTGCGTTGGACACGTTGCCCCCGGCCTATTCCCCAGGCCCAATTTGCACTGTGCAGCACGAAATTAAAAAATAAACAGGCTTTGGGGCAGGTCCTGGGTTCCTTGACACAGGGCCTACTGTCGTCGTTATGGCCCCAATACGCTGTGAGGCGTTTGGCCTTTCGGCGGACTAGTCTGGACAAACATGGACAATACAAGAGCATTAAACTGCATGCAGAAAGTACTTCAAATTTAGGAGACTTTGGAGGACCCCACCCCGTGAAGTCGAACGCAAGCGCATAGATATTACAGAAGTGATTGCTTGGCGCCAATCTTTAGGAGACGAGAATAAATACCTCATTGGAAAGACCGTATAAAACGCTTTTGTAGGGAATTTGTAAACAAGGTTACTGTTTTTTTTTTCTTCATTTTTCCAAGAAGTCTACGCTGGGACTAATAACGCTCTCCCGAAAATAACGAATTCCATTACATCGTAAAGGCGTATCCTTAAACCGGTCAGGGGCGAAGCGAAGTCCCTTGCTTAAAGAGGTTTATTGTAAAAACCAAAGTTGGCCAGTGGTTCGAATGCACGTTCTCTGAGGCTCCAGAGGACCGGCCGTGTTCCATCGCAAGGCATGTGGAAAACGTGACAGTACAACGTGTCCACATTAGGACAAGCCTCTGAATGGCGAACGTGTGCCCCCAAATTACTCACGCTTGGCCTCACGGTGTAGGGCAGCTCCCCCAGCAAATGGAACTCAATTTTTAAGGAAATGTGGGGGGCAGGAGGGGAATTTTCTATTGGATTTAATGGCTGGGCCCGACTTCTTTAAATCACCCACAGTATAGTCAGTTCTTTAAGTGGGGTGAGAAGTCGAAGGGGCGCAACAAGGGGGTGTGGCTTAAATGATGGGCGTGGTCTGAAGTGTCCCCAGCACAGAACAATAAAAGAAAAAAGGGGAGGGGGAATAACGTTTTAAACAAGTGTCTTTCCTGGCAACCGGGTTGTTGTCCCGTGCTGCGGATTAACAACCAGATCCCTGCTGGTGCCAAGCCAGTGTGGCATCGCACTGTGCCAGGGGCACCGACGACATGTGTTCCCGGGGGTGCCCGCGCCAGAAAAAACAACAAAAAAGCCCAATATAAACTATACGATCCTTTACGCAGTTGCCCTTTCTGGGGGGCGGGCCCGCAGCCCCCGCTTACTCGCGTTCCTGCACTGTGCTATATGGATTCAATAAACTCAACAATGGGGCCAGCACTTTCCGATTTGTTCCTGGAGCATTTGCTGGCGGGCCGACGAGGCTAGTGCCTAGGGTCAATGCACCCATCAAGGATCTAAACGCATCAATTAGTATACATGTGGGCTAGAAGCAGAAATGATTTCCGTGGGGTACAGCTAAAGGCGGGTGGCCCCCTCCAATTGACTGCCAATGGCCATGCTAATCTCTAGGGCCATTCCCAGCGACTTCCTGACCATCCCAAAACACATACTCCTGGGATCTCTTTGAGCTAGCTTTATCAAGCCTTCCCATCAAACTTTGCACTGGATTTGCCTGCCAGTGTTTTTTTTTCAAAGTAGTCTTCTGCGAGTTAATGATTTATTTGGAGCTGTAAAGGCCCTACTGGTGTACTAAAAATGCGTTCACCAGGTCTGCCTTTAGCCACTCTATTTATAATCGATTAGTTGTTCAGGCGATCAGCGAGTGACCAGAGAGCCCTGTTCTACCGCAATGGCAGAATTACTATTGACAGATTTTCAGCTTATTCTAACTTCCCTCATGAGGGGTTATTCAAGATTGTGAAGCCTGGAAGAAGACCTGTGGTCGAAACACGCGTCGGCTGTGTTCATGGCATTAAATATTGACTTATTTCATATTAACTCTACATGCGCAGTGTGGTTGCGTAAACGCTTAAATTGTCACTCTATTTATAAGTCCCATGCCTGTCCTTTACTGAAGACCTGTTAAAAACAAGCAGTGGCAAAGACAATAGTTTTGGATGTGTATATTAGGCCTTTGCCAGGCTCTATGAGATGCCCTGTTACCCGTACCATTTTGCAGCTGCTACCATTCATGGCCAGTTAATACCACTGCGGCAGTGCCCGACAAGTGCCTTTCCCATGCCTACACAAAAGCCCCAACTGTTGCCAATGACTGTTTTTACTGTTCTTGGTGCTCAAGACAGCTCAGAGCTGGTTCATGGTGCTGTGCAGTAAGCATGAACTGCAACAGGCACACCGCAAACAAGAGGTGACATATACAGGGCAGTCCAATAAATAGGGGCCCGGAAGCTGGATTGCAATGGTGAGGGAGAAACATGTATGGCAACGAGGCATCACAGTGCACAGTGTGACGATTCAACTTCCGGGGCACCTGTGGTCCAGGGATGAATATCGGTTTCTAACCTATCAATCAGCCCCACACCTCTCGTATACCAGAAGGGATCAGGACAGATTGGAAACACAAGCAAATTATAAACCTCCTTGTCCAATTTTGGTAACGCGGATGAACAGCAGGCTTTTCTCTGCAAGGTGATGGATCGTTGGTTAGTTGCAACACATTGTTAGCCAATGATAAAAGGGAATGTCCAGTCAAGGTTGTATACAAACATCTACTTTATTATTAACAGACAGTTCTAGCACACTACAGAATACAACCCCCACTGTAAAGGAGCACAGAGGACAGACAGTTTTACGAAGGAAAGGGATGCACTCCAGATACTTGCAGGTGGGTAGTTGGTAAAGTAACCAGTCTTAACTGTTCAAGGTTATTTGATTTCAGCACCAAGGGGCACAGGGTCATAAGTGTCTCTAGGGATCTTCGGAGAAGGACCAGGGAGCGCAGAACCACAATGTACATAGTACTTAGAAGTTCTTGATGCTCAACAGTGTTGAGGCGGTTCCGGTGCACTTGGCAGCTCCTAAGAAAGAGTTTGTGACGGGAGACAGCTGCGGGTATCATGCGGCAGGCATTTTGGCAAGCAAGGAAGGACAGACAGCTGCAGGCTGGACTACATGGTGGCTCAGGGTCATGATTCGTTGCCTCTGTGCTGGTTGGAGGATCTGGAATGTTGGTCGAGGCATCTCGGACGGCTCAGGTGACTGTGGCTTGACAACAGTCAGCGGTTCACAAGGTTGAGGTTCGAGGACTCGACTGCATCGAAAATGCCCTTAAAAGATGGAGGTTGGATGATCCTTGTGTGGCACTCCTGCTAGCTTGTTCGCAGGGCTCGTGTCGTCCTTTCAAGACCGACGGTCCAAAGCTCAGGAGAGTGTTTGCAGGCAACTGCCTGGTCCTTTTCCTTTGTCCAGAGACTCTAAAGCACTTCCCAACTAGGAAGCTTGCTGGCAGAACCTTGCAGGGCACGCTGTGTGTTGGCTGGTACCAGTTCTGGAGCTGCTGCATGAGTCTTCCGAGTGGGAACATCTGTTCCATGGGAGATGTTTAGGGGAGGGATCTTGACTCCATCTCGGAATTCCTGACCCTCCTTCACTGGCGGAAGATGTATGGTAGACTGTACCTTCAGCCCGAGTCCAAATGAGTCCTTACTCCTTTTGAAGTTGTCGGATGATCTCCTAAGTGAGGGGTTCAGCTCTCTTTTAAAGCCAAATGGGCCCCAGTGATTGGTGTAGGCTAATCCTACCTTAATGAACCAATCCTGGATCCCCACCAACAATCTTCTGTTATGCGTGAGGTCAGAATCAGAGTGCTTTACAACAGGAAAGGTGAGGGGTGACAACATATACCCAAGTCCCACCCGTATTCCTGTCAGTTGTAGATGAAAGTGTCTCTCTGGTTAACTGAGCCCTCTGTAACTCTTGATTAAAGTGCAGGCCTTCCTTGAAGTTTGTGATAAGAGCAGACTACCCGTCTCCCCCAAATCACATACTTCTCCCCTCTGAAAGGTGTCCGCTCTGGCCTGCAGTAAATAGTGCACCTAGACATGCATTTCACTGCCTTTCATAGAAAGGGGTGGGAGTAGCTTCAAGTTGACACATTGCATACCAAAGGGGTGTTAGCCCCACTTTTCCTGTTGTCTGTTCCTGCAACCAAGCCACTTCAAGGCTTGCCTCAATTATCTCTCATTAGTATGCACTGCCACTAGCCGGTTTAGACAAAGGGAAAACATAGCCATGGAGCCTTTGATGTTTAAATTAGGCTGTCCATGGCTGGCGGAAGGTGTGCCTTCCCCCTTCTTGAGATGCTTTGATGTAACCATGGCTGTCACATTCCTGCTGGACATGACAGGGGAGGACAGCGCCTATAGGCTGATCTCCCATCATTAATTTTCATTCATCCCAAAAAAATCAAAAAAGCCCAGGCGAGCGCACGCTCCCTGTGTGGATGGTCGAATTCCTCACACACAGTCAAGAGACACATTTAGCGACTCGCCTGCAAAATTACTTTTAAAATACCTTTTGGAGACCCACTGCAGTGGATCCAATGCACCTTTTCAGGGAATAAGCAGGATAGGGTGCTACTGTCCCCACATTCCGGCACATACATTTGTGGTGTGTGGGGTCTTTATGGAGTTTCTTTATATTGAGGCACGGACGTACTCTCTATAAATGCATTCTAGGTTGAGTAGATGATGTGAGGAGGTTGTATTCTCTCCAGAATCTTGGGTCTAGCCAGAGCAAGTCTGCCAAGCAAACCTCTATAAAGGGTCTGGGGGAGGGACAAGTACAAGGATTCACAAGCGCCCACTCAGAAACCTAGAAGTAGCAGTGTTCCTTGCACCCAGGTGAGCAAAGGGTGCTTGCAAGCAACAGAGACCTGGCACCCACCAACTGGAGTGTGCCATGCGGGTGGTGTTGCTTTACCAGGTGGCTTAAATGAATCCCACTCGCAAGTCCTAGGCCACAATCTGCAGTTCAAGCGGCCAAAAGAGGGCCCCCAAAGCAGAAAGATGTTCCAAAGTGATAGAGAAGCTGCTCGTCAGCGCAGACACGCGCAGTGTCATCCCCACCACTGCTCAGCAAGTGGCGGACACCCAGGAACCCACCGATAAATACAGATCAGCACTGGATTGCACAATTGGGGCAACGTCGAATTCACATTTCCCAGAACAGCCACACCATCCTTGCAAAGCAGCGACAGCAGTGGGAGACGGGACCTGGCTACGACCCCTCTGGGGCAAGGCAGTCAAAGCAGAGGGGGATGTTGCTAAGGTTAGGCTGGCCAGCTCTCTACCAGTGCACCGACTGGGGTTACACGCAGTAGTTCTTTTCAACCAAAAATATAAGAAAGCTCTGGGCCGTGTGGGGCGAAAGGAAAGTAGGAAGTGGCGGTTTCACAGGATAAAGGTTTTATGTTTTACTGCTTATATCTTTACTTGTATATTCTTATAGCAAAAGAAATGGGAAATTTCAAAGAGCTACAGTGAAGAAGACAGTGTTTAATTATGCATTTTATATAAAATCACACAATTTTACAATGGACAATCTTATGCCAAAGTCCAACCCTGGCCACTGGAGTACTTCTAGCCCCTATGAAAAGTCATAAGCCAGTGGGAAACTTTGGCCTCTGTGAGCCTCAAGGGGGGAAGCAACCTCACCCCTGAAAAAGGCTGTCCCCAACTCCATTGGAACGGGGGAGGAAACAACACCTAGACCACTGCACCCTTGCAATGTCTGCTCAAGCTGCCGCCCCGCCCCACTTACCACCTCCGATGGAACCAGGGCAAACGGGGCCCTCGATAAGTGGTGCACAGGTGCATTGTACCCCCTAAAGCGCGGCCAGTACTCACCGATAGTGAGCACCAGTTAGACATGCGCCGTCCCTTTATGTGTACGGGTTATGTGAGGTGCTCCGGCCAGTGGGACCAGTGCTATGGCACTGCTGGATGTCAAGGTGGCCTGTATGTCATGTTATGCCAAATCAGGACCATAGTGGGCTTGCCCAATCATCGGCACATTGTGGCCCCGTCCACTATATGGTCACAATGGTGCTTTGCATTTACAGGAAGTCCTATCTGCAAAGGATGCTTGACATGGAAGAAAAATACCAATATTTAAAATGAAACGTATTTTTACTTGCCCAAAAGTAAGTAAACCAGCCTGGAGCGAAAAGCACCATTTTGACTCGCTAAAAATGCTCTGCTGTAGAGATCAGGGAGCCGGACACTGGATAGGCACAAAGCCTCGAGCCTTGGGCTGACCAAAAAAAGAAGGGTGATTTTTCAAGTGTAGGTAACAAGCAGTGGTCGAAGCCGTGGGAGCGGTGCTCCTCTACTTGACGGCTCCTATACTTTTATTTTAATAAGAAACCTTTCAGAAATGGCTTTGTTTTAAAATAAGTGCGTAGGAAGAAGTTGAAACTTGCACTTCAGTGCAACGCACTGAACATTCCCTTAAACAGCAGGTGTGTTTGTTTGGAGGTTGGATTGCGAGTTGGAGGGGGCGTGGCAATCAGCCCTGTTTCTTGGCCCAGGCGGAGCGGGCAATGGCCCATTGCGCAGAGCTAAACAGCTCAGGAGGGGCGCAGTAAGGGGACCACCCAGAAAGCTGCTTCTGATTTTGTCGGACATCTAATTAAGCAGCCTGCTGTGCCGGTGGGCGCTCCTCTAAAATGTGCGTCTGCTGCTCTCTGCCACTTGTGGATGACTGCGATGCGTTGGAATATGCCAACAAAGGATCGCATATTCCAAACGCAGCGTGTGAGATGCTCTGGAGTCACACAGCCTGGGCCCCTTATTTTTTGTGCCGATAGCCCTTCAAGTGGGGCAATTTATAAGAGATGGTGGATTTAACCAGCCATTGTTTTCACACAGTATGTTCTTAACATTTCAGTGTTACGAACTGAACATGGGGCATTTGTATTCACCAGGCCAGCACAAGTATCAGTTAGCTGACCAAACCTATGCATTCTTCAAAGAGAATCAAAATGCCACACAGAAAAGCTTGAAACCATTTTCATGTCTCTTTATTGGACATGCCAAAACTTTTCATTTTTGATTATTACGTTTTAGTTACATACGGCTCATCCCTGTCATTTTCTTGCTCACGTATTCTAGTGGCTGCTTTGGGACATGAACTAAATGCATCCGCTCAGCATCAAAGGTCTTTTAATATTCTTAACCGGCCAGCCACTGCCTAGCGCGCACACCAGAAGGCAACTGAATGTCACTTGGCACCTTGATTAGGAAAGCCGGGTTCATTGTGTGTCACCATGCAGACAGTAGACCATTGCAAATCAATGCAGCGATGTGTGCAGCAATGATTTGTGCGCTGCACAAGTCATCACCTTGTTAATGGTGTCTAGGTTGCGCGCCCGTATGTAACAGCACACATGCCTGTTTTTGTCTGATGTATCTCATGTCCACACAATAGCACACTGGAACGTTGTGCATGTCATACTGTGCCCACACTTAAACGCATGAAGCAATCAAAGAAGGTGCCTCAAATTGTACATCCAGTGGGCCAAACACCCTTCTACACTGCCACACCATGATCTTCACTAGCTGCAGGCCAGCACTAATAAGAGATGCTAATGGCAGTTCTGTTAGATAAAGCATGGGGCTGCTCTTCTTTGCAGAAATAACCCCTGAGGCCTGTGCAACAGTGAGGAGGTAGTGGCTGAGGAACTGTGCACCCTTTACCATGCAATGAAGCCTGTTCTGTTTAAAACGCTTCATCAGCTTATTACTGGTCAGGCTAAAGTTTGCAAGAGGTACAATCCTTTGTGTAGCCTTTCTGTGCATGGTTTATTGGGGCTCTCTATCCGGTCCTGTCTGCAGATCTAATTCCCTAGAGATGTTCCTGTATTGGGGTTGGGCATGCTCACACTGAGTCCCAGCCCCTCATCTTTAATTCTCCAGAAACAAGAAGCAAAAGAGCCCTTGTGCCACATTTGAATGGCTGATGTTGCAGCCATTTTATACTCTCATCGAAAAAAGTAGCCTGTCCAAATGAGCATGTATGGTTTATGGTTACAAACATTTTAATGGGTATCCAGTGATTTCAGGGAAAAGAAAATAGGTATTTTTCAGCTAAACTGTAACAGAGAAAAAAAAATACATCAAAACATAAAAATATATATATATATATATATGGGGGTTGGTTAAGGGGTTAATACATGTAGGGAGGGGGTTGGGTTAAACACATAAGGAAACGGTGGCTTATTGTTTTGCTGAAAAATACCTCTCTGAAAAAGTTGTATCAAATCACAAAGGACCTTTTAATGTTCGGGTGAGTGTTGTGAACAGTGATGTGAGTACAAAGCCATGAATCTGTTATGAATTTTGAGATTCACACACAAAATCCATTTATCACAGACTTTTTAATCCAATATAGAGATCTCTGAACACTATTGTAGTCCTGAAATGCTCTGATCTAATGCAAAGCATACAGAAACCCTCATTGGTGCTATTTGCCCCCTTTACCACTCTCAGAGAGGTGTTTTGAAAGAGTACAATAGGTGTACCAGTCTGTCCATCTTGCAATGATAACCTTCCATCAGAAAATAATTCATATGGTTAGTCTAGTATTGTCCCTTGCGAAATACAAGTGAGGTGGTACAAACAGAACACCTGCAACACAGGACCAAAGGTCAGTGGGCCCTCGGACCCTAGCAGGCTGGTCGCACCACAGTGTGCCGGTATGGACAGTTTGAAACTGCATACAGGCAAGGTCTTCACAAGAGCAGGTGAAAGAAAAACCATTTACTTGGACAGCAGCCGCTGTGTTTTCACATTAGAATTCTTCGGTAAAGTACTTGAATTACAACGTAATGAAACCAGCTTCATTTGTATAGCAATGATGCATTGATATTGAGGAGGGAGTGACGTGTGCCAATCGGGGTTTGGGGGAGGCGCATTCTGGCATTTCGCCCTGGGCACCAAGTTGGCTAGAAACTGCCCTGGTGGTGAAGGGGTTTGTGCGGAGTGGGTGCAGGTCAGCAGTGAACATAGTCCCACTACTTCTTTTCGTACACTTCGACCACTGGCAACAGCCATCCCTTCCGGGTCACAAATCTGAAATTACGCAGCTGCCATTTAACAGGCATCCCTTCAGAGTCACAAAGCGGACATGACGCGGCTGCCAGGTAACAGGCATCCCTTCCGGGTCACAAAGCGGGCATGACGCGGCTGCCAGGTAACAGGCATCCCTTCCGGGTCACAAAGCTGGCATGACGCGGCTGCCAGGTAACAGGCATCCCTTCCGGGTCACAAAGCCGACATGGTGCGGCTGCCAGCTAACAGGCATCCCTTCCGGGTCACAAAGCCGCCATGGCGCGGCTGCCAGCTAACGGGCATCCCTTCCGGGACACAAAGCCGACATGGCGCGGCTGCCAGCTAACGGGCATCCCTTCCGGGTCACAAAGCCGACATGGTGCGGCTGCCAGCTAACGGGCATCCCTTCCGGGTCACAAAGCCGACATGGCGCGGCTGCCAGCTAACGGGCATCCCTTCCGGGTCACAAAGCCGACATGGCGCGGCTGCCAGCTAACGGGCATCCCTTCTGGGTCACAAAGCGGGCATGACGCGGCTGCCAGGTAACGGGCATCCCTTCCGGGTCACAAAGCTGGCATGACGCGGCTGCCAGCTAACGGGCATCCCTTCCGGGTCACAAAGCCGACATGACGCGGCTGCCAGGTAGCAGGCATCCCTTCCGGGTCACAAAGCCGCCATGGCGCGGCTGCCAGCTAACAGGCATCCCTTCCGGGTCACAAAGCCGACATGGCGCGGCTGCCAGCTAACAGGCATCCGTTCCGGGTCACAAAGCCGACATGGCGCGGCTGCCAGCTAACAGGCATCCCTTCCGGGTGACAAAGCCGACATGGCGTGGCTGCCAGCTAACAGGCATCCCTTCCGGGTCACAAAGCCGACATGGCGCGGCTGCCAGGTAACAGGCATCCCATCCGGGTCACAAAGCCGACATGGCGCGGCTGCCAGCTAACGGGCATCCCTTCCGGGTCACAAAGCCGACATGGCGCGGCTGCCAGGCGTATCTTCCGGGGCTAGACATCGAGTCATTGGATTCGTTCAGCGGCTCTGCCCGCCAGCTCTTCAGCGCGTCGACCGTTCTACAGCAAGGGCCCTCTAGGAAATAAGAGGCCGTGATGGGGCAGGCCCCCTGCCTGGTCGAGTTATGCCTGAACAGAACGAGGCGGCGTACTGGCCCACTTTCCATCCAAGGGCAGGCAGGGCTAATGGGGGCTGTGCCCCTAATAAGAGCGGCCCGGGCCTCTAGACACAAGGCTGGGGGATACCAGCCCGGGCCTGTAGACAGAAGGCGGGGGGGGACACGCACTGCCTGGCTGCTGCCTTCGCCCCATTTCAGGCCCACCCACAAAGGTTCTGGGGAATCGGAGTAATTTTCCCTCCTGTTTTCTTTGAACAATCTTGTGTGTAAAGTGCACATCTACAGAGAGAGCAAATGCCTTGGGGAACAAGCGTTCCCTTTATGAATTGTCCCGCATGATTTTAAGTTCAAGCAGTTCGGACTGGACTGTCCCTTTTGTGGGCGCTCCAAGCCTGATTTGCATATGGTCTTTCCCCTTTCTGTAATAGCTTGGCAGGGTGAAGAACGATGGTCTGGGGAGGTTCCCAGAGGTTAAGATTAATTCTAAACCTTCCAGCCATCACCTGTTTTGATAGGCTGCCCCAGCCTGCTTGCAATTGTCACGAGCTTGCAATTGAAATGATGCAGCACTACAAACCCCATAATGCATTGGATTACTCAGCCAAACTGTGGGATCAGAACAAGTGCGTTTGGTGGCATGGCGGTTTTTGGCACGTTAAGCTCAGAACATCTGCATTTCATAGAAAAAATATAGGGCGAGTCCTCTCCACCCCTCGTCTAGTGCCCTACCCCTTCCCTGGGCGGTTGCACTCAACCTCCGCCGCCGCTGGCGTCGATTCAGCCACCAATCTGCTCGGGGTAACATATATATTTAATTAAAACCATTTGCTTTCTGTCTAAAAGTGGGACGGCAGAGAATGAATGGCGCGCTTTGTTTGACATTAATCTCCGGCACTTGTCCGCGTGCCAGGTGGCGCGGCGCGCCCTCTAAGCGAAGAGTCGCTTGTGCAGTAAATGTGCTTACAGTGATTTAATCTGAAGCAAACCCTGCGCGATGAGGCCGCAGAGAAGGGGGGCAGGCGCTCTCATTTGCGGCTTCAGGTTTTTGCGCAATTCACGGCCTACTTAAGGTGTGGGGGGAGGGCGGCTGGGTGGAGAGGGTTATTTCGACACTTAAGGTGGTGTTAAGATGAACAAGCACTGGCTAACCATTTTGGTAAAAGAAACCCCTTCACACAGAAGGGGAGCAGCAATGTTGCTGGCCGGGCGCCATATGAAACAATGCGGATGGCGTCATTAAGGCGCCGGGTGAAAGGCAAAGCTACGGTGGCCGAGTAGGTGGCCACCAGAAGCAAGGGCGCTGCTACGGTGGGTAAGGGGGCCTAAGCTCTTTCACAGCACCGGGAAAACAACCCAGGGGTGTCGCTAGGTCTGGAAAAGACGGGGGGCTACGCTAATGTCGGAACTGTCGAGACTGGGGGGCTAGCTAGCCTTTTGGCTGTAGCTCCTGAGACTCTATCCCGGGCTACAACCAAAAGACCAGGGGCTATAGCACCCCGAGCCCCCCCCCCCCAGCAACGCCTCTGCGCATCCCCCCACTACCCACCGCCAATACGATTTAAAAACAAAACGAGCAGGTGCATGTCGCCCGCTTTTGCCATGATTTGGGCAACTTTTTGCAGCAGAAAGGAAAAGAAGGGTACGTGGGCCCGCAGCAGACATCTTCTGCCTGTGGGTCATCCCAGGTCTTCTCAGGGCTGGTGGGGGGGGAGATGGGCTTTCAGCCCCCCATTCACCTCCAGGACAACCTTTAGGAGGACACTGGGCCACATTATGAGTGTGGCAGTCCAGAAATAAGGGTGCCGGCAGCAAAGTACCAGCACCCTTTCCGGACCGCCACACTCCGACTCTGTGGGCAGGGCCTGTCACGCCCGGCCGGGCCTAGCGGCCCCGGACGGCAGTGTTTTCCCAGAAGCAACGGCACCGTTAACGATGGTGCCAGTGCTTCCGTGAACCCATTCCCCTGGAGTCCTATTCGGGAATGGGGACTTCCCGAATCGGCCGCCTGATATACCTGGCCGTCGGGATTTGTAATGTCCCGGTGGCACCGGGATATCAGGCGGCGGACGGCAGGTTACCGCCGTCCTCGTAATGAGGCCCACTGTGTCAAAACATTGCTCCCCCAAATCCAGCATTGCGGCCATGGAATGGCCACTGTGAATGGCAGCACATCCCCCAAATTAGCATTAACGTTTGGGTGACAAGAGGTGATGGGGGCTTTTGCAACTGAAAGCCCCCACACAGGTGCACCAGTCAACTATTGAAACAAAATGACCCATTGCCCTCTTTTAAAACTGTCCAATGCATTTCCCAGGCATCTGTTTGCCATGGGCTCCCGTAAATCCTTTGGGACTTGACCATTGTCATAATTCCAGGTCTCAAGATAATGACCAGCCGCATGTCGCGCGCCTGCGAGTGGACAATAAGCTCGAGAGCTGAATGACAAGGCCTACATTTCTCTGCATTCCGCTAGGTGTACATAGAGTGGCGAAAAGGACACAATCCATAAGAAACTAACTTGACAAAAATCTAAAACTTTAGAGAAATAGGTTAAATGAAAGGAAATGTGGTCATTGCTTTATTTTGCCCATCCTGAATGGAAAACAAGTAGCATGATACAATGTGAGCATAAAACTTGTACTTTCCACACGCCGACACACAACACAAAGTATGCATTGTAACTACCACGCTACAGTATTGAGCACAGATGGAGAAAGTCATTGGGCTATATTCGGGCAGGTTTTCAGGTCCATTTGGGCTATTTGTAAGTTTCCCTTTCTGGTAACTATGGCACCCATCCTGTTTTTTTTTTTTTTTTAAACAAACAAAAAGTGATCCCGCATGCTGCCACGCCAGCAGCCATGGTACCCTATGTCAGAAAAAAAAGCACCCCACATGCTGGTGCCACCATGGAAGGGGGGTGCCTCTAACATAGGGTGCCGCTGGCACACCAGCACGGGGGAGCCTTTTTCCTTACATATGCAATTGTGGCAACCAGGCCACCAGCACACAGTATCTTTTCAAAGGCTCCCCGTGCTGCCATGGCAGTGGCCACAGAACCCTGTCTAAGAGAAAAGCTCCCCCCACGTGCTGTGCCGGCACGGCTCTAATGTAGAACATGGAATGTGTAATGGTTAGGACTCTACGGAGATGGTTGGGAGGGAGAAGGCAATTTTCAAACAGCTATCACTAGAGATTTGTGCCGGTGCCTGAGGTCAATTAATGATTGCCTTTGTGAACTAGTTGTAAAGTACAGAGATGCAAGGGGTCACTAGACATCCGCTGCAGCCCTTTCCAACAGTACAGGGTGAACCACCAAGCGCGTGGAAGGAGTATTGGGCAATCTAATTAAATTAGCCCATGAAGGTCATCCTGCGGTCATCTTAAGAGGAGAGTGAGGGAGAAATATTGATGGCCGGTGACAGACCTCCAAATGGAGAGGATACTCCATGTGTGTGCATCTTGTGCGAACTGTGGAAAAACAATAGTGACCAATACTCTTCCATTGGCTCCTATTCCCATGCCAAAAGGACCAAGAATGGAGTTGGACATTGACATTGTGGGTCCTTTTGGAGCACTAGGGTGAGGAAATTGATGTTTGTTGGTATTGGTGGACACTTATTCCGTTTCGTCATACGTGGCAGTTGTGGACAGGGTCACTTCTAAACTAGCAATTCTGTTATTTGGAAAAGAATTTATGAGGGAAGGCAATCCGGAAATTGGACTCTGTGATAATGGTCCTCAAAATAAGGCGAAGGAGATCAAGGAATTTTGTGACAAGTCAGGTTTTGGGTATAAGTTCTGGTCAGCGTATCACCCAGAAACCAATGGCATGGTGGAAAGGCTAAATAGAGTGGTCGGAGAATATGTGCAATTGGCTTTGGCAAACGGTATAGACAAGGAGGCTTTGGGTGATTTGTTATGGAGCATTAGAATGACACCCCACAGTGCTACTGGAGTATCACCTTTCCATTTAATGAGAGGTAGAGAACCTAACAGTAAGCTTTCCACAGCATGAATTGATGAGAAGTGAGAAATCAACAAGATCAATGAAAACTGTGTGGCTAATAAAGTGTTGGAAACCCAGATGAAACAAAAGCATAGCACGACAAAAGGTTCAGTATAACAAGGAAGTGGGAGAAGTGGCGATAGTGAAATGGAGAGGAAGAAGAAGTGGCAAGGAAGGTATTCCCTAGGCCTATGAAAAGGATAGAATGTTTTAAAAGTTTGGTGAGCATAGAAGATGGGTTGTAAACTGTGAATATGTACCAGAACTATAAGGAGGGGTGAGGACAGACCTATGAATCGCTGGGATTTTTCTATTGAGGATAGTAATGTCAGAGATGTCGACAATGCTGTGGAGAGGTTGGTGAGAGAGATCCTATAGGGAACAGTGGATGTGAGGAAGGCAGAGTGGAGGAAGGTGTGAGAAGAGGTGTGAGCAGGATACCGAACAAGTCACAGGAATATGTTTATTAGTAGTTTAAGTGTAATGTTTCCTCTTTTCCTTCATAAAGGAAGGGCATACAACAGAATTTAGGACATGGAATGTGTAAGGGTGAGACCACTGGGAATGAGAAGCAGTTGCACTGCGTAAGGGAGAAGACGCAGTAATGTCATGGAGAAGATACACCCCTTCCCTCTGGCGACATCCATACATCACACCCATCACATGGTTTGCTTTTGCACGCCCCTCCCCCATGCTTCTCGCGACTCACCTGGCTGGTTTGCCAACACAGTTGTTTATTTAAAAACCATTCAGGATGTGTCGAGCGGGCGTGGTCTCAGCAGTGGCAGTTGTGTGCAAAGGCTGCACACTTGGTGCTGCTGGAATGTGTGTGGACGGCTGTGCAGTGTACTCTGTGGCCCAGCCCGCACAGGCTGCAATTTCAATTAGAAACTGAGCGGCTCAACGTATGCACGTGCCACTTCCTGTAGGCGCACAACACTGTGCTTACTCTCCCGAGCCACGCGTGTTCAGTTTCTGACGCTGCTTCCCCGTGTTCCAATGGGAGGATAGCAAATGGCGGTGGATGGATCGCATTGCTGTGCAGCCTTGTGATCTTGGGCAAACGCCACATATTCTGAACCGATACTACTGTATATGAATGCGTTGCTCGGGTATAGTTTGCATTGCCTGAAAAGTGTATGGCTAACCCTGCAAACTCGCGTTTGACTTAAAATGAGGCCACAGGCGGCCCTTCTCTTTTCTGGTCTGTGCACCCTCTCAGTTTTAGCGCGATTTTCAAAAAACTGACCATTTAGTTGGACCCCCATCAATAATGACTCATCGCCAACAATTACGGGGTGATCACAGCATATGTGGCTAGTGTGGACTTTTAGGGTTACAGAACTTATTTTAGTGATTTAAAAAGTTGACCTTTCCTGCATTGTATTGTTAGCCGCATGTAACTGGGTGATATTGAGGAAATGGCGCCCGGTTCGTCTCGGATCTCTTTTGTGCCGGCCTCGCTAGCAAGTGCATGCCTCAAGCCATTGGAAGGCAGGAAAGAAGATCAATCCAAAGGGCGCGAGACTTGCTCACAATCATATAATTAGGCCAAGTGGAGGAGCCGGGATTTAAACTTTGCACCCGCAGTATACGTCTTGCCCACATCCATTTTAGTGGCATGATGGAGTAAGGCATTACAGTATTTTTTTAGTTTCCTCGTATAAACCTAAATCAGCAGAGGCCTTACTTAAAAAAAATTCTAAACAAAAAAATAAAAACCAGTGCTTTGTATTTTTCCAAGTTACAATTGAGTAATCCAAAGGAGAATTTCGTTTCATTTTTATTTGTGTTCTGCTCCGGCCCTACCCAGAGGGTCTTGGAGTGCCTTACATACTTAAAAGAAGGAAAAGGTGGCAGGTGAAACAGAAGTTACAATAGGTTTTCAGGATTGGAAGATTAGGATGGACTAGTAGTAGCAGTGGAGAGGGAAGGGTTACGTGTGGAGAAACTGAATTTTCCAGGCACTTGCAGACACTGCTGATGGAGGTTGCAGTGTGAACGCGATGAGGTGCAGTGTTCCGTGCCCTGTGTGCCCAGTGGGTAAGTGCCTGTTTGTGTGTGCATGTGAGTTGGCAGAGTAGAATGCGTAGGAGATGCGGGCTTGTCTGGATGATGGGCCTGAGCTTGTCGCGATAGTAAGTTGGTGTTTCGCGGTGGACGGCTTTGAATGCAATGCAGAGTCCTTTGGAGGCAATTCTCTGGGGTACGGGATAGCCGGTGGAGCTGGGCAAGAGTGGGTGTGACGTGTGAATGTTTGGGTAGGTGGAAGATGATTCTGACTGCTGCGTTTTCTATGGCTTGCATGGGGCAATGGTGCTTGCTGGCGAGTCCAGTGAGGAGAGAAATGCCGTAGTCCAGCTTGAACAGAGCCAGTGAGTGAACTGCAGTGCGGAAGCTACCAGGAGACTGGATGCGTCTGATCTTGCATAGGAGTTGTAGTTGTACATTGCAAGTTTTGAGCCATTTTCCCAAGATCAGAGCGTCACCGGTCAGACATCGCTGGAACACATCCTGCCACACATCTTTAGTACAAACTAGTGGAATATGTTACATAATGGAAACTGGTTTCCTCTGGTGCAGGTTAATAACTCGGTCAGAAACAGAATAATTAAGGAATCTGCACTAATTAAGCTCCTGTCTTCAGGGACTCATGTCTGTTGGCAGTAGCTCTGGTGGAAGGAGTGGTCCAGACAGGACATTCACTGGCCTTTCATACCAAGGGGGTGGGGGGTGTTCATACCAAGTTGACACATTGCATTACAAAGAGGTGTGGGTCTCCGGCCTCCATTGTCACTTCTTGCACCCAGGCCTCCCTGAGGCCTGCTAATTAACATTCTTCAGTATTCGCCGCCACCAGCAAGATGTAACAGAGATGCAGATCCATGGGGCCTTGAAATGCTAATCAGGCTGACCACGGCCAGAGGCCTTTGATGTACCCACAGCTGTCGGGTGTCAGGTACACATGACAGGGGAGGGCGGCGCTGGTAAGCTGTGTCAGAGTACAATTTTTCTGCTGTGCAGTGAGCGTGGAAAATGTGTGGGAATGGCCCCACATATTTTCCGGAGGTTGATCTTCCATCATTCATTCATTCATTTTAAATAAACAAAAATCAAAAAGCCCAGGCAAAACGCACTCCCCCTGTGTGGATGGTTGAATTCCTCACTTTTACCCCGCCAGCACACAGCGTGCCCTGCTAGGTTCTGCCACCAAGCTTCCTAGGTGGACGTGCCAGAGAGTCTCTGACCAAAGGTCAAGACTGTTGCCTGCAAACACTCTCCTCAGCTTTGGACCGTCCTCCTTAAAAGGATGACAAGAGCCCTGCGAAGAAGCTAGGAGGAGTGCCACAACAAGCAACCACCAGCGTCCATCTTTTGAGGAAATTTTTCGAGCAATTGAGCCCCCGCACCGTGACCGGCTGCACCACCGACTGTTGTCATGCTGCAGTCACTAAAGCCGTCCGAGACGCCCCGACCAGGGGTCCAGTTACGCCGACAATCACAGAGACAACGATTCTGGACACGAGCCTCCATGTAGGCCAGCCTGCAGCCGTCCATCCAGCCTTGCCTGCTGAACTGCCTACCGCATGATACCCGCAGCTGCCTCCCATTTTTAAATCTGTTGCAGTAGATGCAAAGCGTCCTGGAACCGACTCGACGCTGTCGAGCATCAAGATCGTTTCGAGCACCAGGTACATTGTGGTCCCCCTGGTCCTTCTCCAAAGGCCTCTAGTGTCATTTACACCCCCTTGCTCCCTTGGTGCTGAAACCAAATAACCTTGAATAGTTAAGATGGATTGTTTTACTGACTACCCTCCTGTCAGAGTGCATCCCTTTCCTTCGTGATGGTGTCTGTCCTCTGCATTCCTTTACAGGGTGGGTTGTATGTGGTAGTGTTGTTAGAACTCTCTGTCATGATAATAATAAAGTAGATACTTTTATTAAACCTTGACTGGACAGTCCCTTTTATCATTGGGTAATAATAGTATTTTCACTGTGTTGCAACTAACCAACGACCCATGACCTTGCAGAGATAAGCCTGCCATTCCGTTCACGTTACCAAAATTGGACAAGGAGGTTCATAGTTGACTTGTGTTCCAATCTGTTCGGATCCCTTCTGGTCTATTAGAGGTGTGGAGCTGATTGGTTGTTTAGAAACCGATATTCATCCCTGAAACACTGGTGCCCCGGAAGTGGATTTGTCACAGAGACCCACTATGGTACGCATTAATCATGCAAAGTAGATACTCACCAAGGTCGATACACGTTTAAACCCGGCAGCAGTGTCCTGGAGAAAGTGAAAGATAGCGGCGTTTCACTATCGGCCTTAAGTTTCATGGCGTGAGTGAGGGTATTCCTGCACTCTGCTGCCCCCAAACTGCTCCAACTGCCCTCAAGGGTGATCGCCGCACCCAAAAGAGCGCAAACCAACGTTGTTTCGAGCCAAACCCGTGGCTCGGCCGTGCAGAACCGGAGCGAAGCCACGTGCTTCGTGAGAACGGAATACACCCAGCGATGCCAGTTAAGAAGCAGCATTTTCTAAAGTTATAGCAATAAACAGAACTGCAGCCCTCCTTCGCTCACGGCCTGGCTATTTCGTGCCTGGAATTTTTTAAATGACTGAGCGTGTTTAAACTCTGAAGCAGTCCCCGGCTTGGCTCGCGCTATAGCGCTTGGAGCCAAATCAAGCCGCTGGCTGGATCGCGATTCGGAATGTTCTGGTTTACACCACTCTGCACGTACCCTGCCAGGGTGAAGCACGTTCTAAAAAATGCGTGGGCCCGTTACTTAAAATGCTCATACACTGAGCAGGGCGGTATTTCTAGCAAGTTACTTCTCTCTGCAGGGCGGCAGCGGAAACAACTAGCCTGACCTAAGTAATTACCCATTAGGTAAACAGCGGCCTTACTGTCCGGAACATCACACGTGTTCAGTGCTGTCGATTAATCTAGTCGAGCCCGTTAGTCTGCAACATTTGGGTCTGCAGATGTTTTGCACCGATTCTCCCATCTGCCCTAGGCAACAGTCAATGGTGAGGGATCATGGGAGTTGTAGTTCAAAACCTCTGACATGTTGTAGGCTCCTTAGTCCAGCTCCGAGCTGGTCTAAAATGGTGCTGACACAGAACAGCCAGCGAGGAGGTGGGAAGCATTAACATGGGGTACGCCCCCAGGCTTCTGCAGCCCCTCCAATCATAACGCTAGCAGGCAGTCTTGCTGGATTTATGTAATGGACAGAAGGGATCAGTCTTTACAAAATGGTCAATACGGTCTGTTCCTTGGGTAATGGCAAATAAGGACTACTGTCTCAGTTATGGGCAATACCGACTGTCAATTACATAATATGACACACTTTGCTATGCAGTATACAGTAATATGTAATATAACCATGTGAGCAACTGTAACCTACCAAACCTTCTCTAAGCATTATTCTTGGGCCGCTTATTGTAACCCTCAAGCAAGCCTTCTTAAGTATCCGCTATAGCACCTCGATGCCTGTGGGCTGTAGGGCGCTCTACACATCCGAAATAAAATATTGGTCCGTGTTTGACTTTACTGGCACTACTGGGCAGTGTTTACGCAATGGGCAGCATGGGTAGCGTAATGAAGCACCTTAGCTTTGGATACTAACATATAGAAAGCATACATTACTGGGGCACATGACATGTTACACAGTGTTTAGCCTGGGCGAGTAACCACAGTATTAGGCTAACATCACAGGACCCAGCCCGGGAAAGTGAGGTTTAGTGGCCCATTGGGGGTATCACTCAGAATCTTTAGCTGTGAGGGAATAGAAAAGGCCAGCAGGTGTGTGGGTACGAGAGGTGGCGGCAGGGTGAAGCGAGGGGTCAGCAGGGCCGGTGCCATCACTAGGCAAGGTTAGGCGCTTGCCTATAGGTGGAAATGGTAGAGTGGCAAAATGCTGCTTTAACACCTTCACACTAATTGTATACCAACTGCCTTGCCTGTGATAGCACCAGACCGACTGTCTGCAGGCTGTGGCTGGCTGCAGCAGCAGACCAGGTGCCGCTGCCACGCCGCAAAGGATGGGGTCGGGTCACGGTCATGAGTGGCATGGGCGTGGCATCGCTGGCACAGTCTGGCACCTGCGCATTTGAACTCCACGTGGCAGTCCATGAACGAAGCACCATACGATACGTGCTCCCTCGAGTCTCGACCGATTGTCGTGATGGTCATGGTGGGAGTCTATCAGGAAATGCTGCAGTGCACTGTGCAGCCTGGCTGAGCCCCCTGCCCTGAGCCTGTTAACTTATTGGTCCACCCGTCCGGACCGTCCATCAGACGTGGTAGCCTGCGCACCCTGACTGGAGGCAGGCAGCAGCCTTTTGCTGTGTGGTGCGCCACCAGTGAGTACCTGTTGCATAGGCCACCCATCTTGGACATGGCAGCCCCTGCTGTGCTGTGAGAGGGACCCTAGGGTTGAGCCCTGCCTGTACTAGCTTGTGCTGAGAACAGTCCGTCAGACGTCATGCAGGTGAGGACTCCACACGAATTGTATACTGCCTTGCCTTGATAGGATCAACCCCGCTTCCTTTGCACACTCCCTCCTGCTCTTCAAATCCCCCTAGCAGAAACTGGTACCTGCGTTAACAGGTGAGCTCTGCTGTACTGCGCGTGCAACACTAGGAGACTGACATCGTGCAGATTGCATGCTCGTGTGTGCCCTGTGTCTCCTTCTCACGCCACTACACAAAAGTCAGCGAGTCCCCTGCAAACACCTTTAAAACATAGTTTGGGTTGAAAGCCCATTTGTATCCTTAATCTAAATGCACCAACTATAACAGTGGAAAATAGCACGGAGTGTAGGCAGAGGTGCGTGAGTGCAATATATTATGCATTAATATAGCTCACTTTGTTAACACACCTGCTGTAGATGTCCCGCAAGTGTGCAGTGCAAACTCTTCCGGTCAACAGCACTAATGCAAGCAGGACCGACTCCACCTTTCAACCTTCCAAGGTCAATCAATAACATGGCTGCCATTTCCTTCCTTGGGGCAACACTTGTTTGCGACAGAGCCAGGACCTTGAATAATGTAGCCAGTCCCCCACGATACCCATTTGGGGATTCAGAATATAGCTTTAACGCATCCAGGGGAGCTGGAGGCAAGAAATTCACGGAAGGCCCCACGTGGAAATAAATCCGGGATGTTTAGTGAGACCCTGGAATGCAGGCAATCCCAGTGTCCGTGCAGGTCGCAAAGTCTTCCCGATTCTCGGATATTGTTTTAGTGATTACATCAAATGTGAGGAACATGTGCGGGCAGAGTTGCCCCATGTGCCTTCGTGGGACACTGTGCCCATTTGAGCTTGCAGTCCATTGACTACCCAAGGCCAGCCATTCCCAACCACTTCCTGCCCAACGCGCATCCACTCCTGGGACGTCTTTGAGCCTACTTTACTGAAGCCAATAGCCCCATATCGCCTGAGGTCATCTCAGAGTCAGCCCTCGGCCCCATCAGTCGGGCTGCACCAACGGCAAAAGATGTTTTGAGTAAGTGCAGTTCATTACTGCTCGGTCACAGCTCTGCTCAAGTAGGTCACTTTGAAATACAGTTGTTTCTTAAAAAAGAAAAAGGGGAGTTGGGGGCTGTGAGGAGTGCGGGCTCATCACACTTCCTCTAGTACTGGAGTGCAAGGTAACCTATTTAAGGGAATACCATGACACTAATTTATTTATTTTTACTTATTTTATTGTTCGTTTATTTGGCGCTTATAGACAGGAGGAGTGCTTCAAAGCACTTCAAGGCGGGAAGGGAACAAGGAAATACGGTAATCACTCTTAGGCCTTGGAGATGCAGAGTGACTGACAGAAAGACTAGCATACAGCATTCCACCTAGTGCAAGTGCATGAAGTGTTACAGCAGCGATTAAGCTAGGGAGGGGGGACAGAAAAGGGGGGGGCAGGATGGTATGCAGTGATTATCATGAATACCAAAATAACTAATACCATTATAACAAACCTAAAATAACGAATTCCAAAATACTGAATTTGGAAAAAAAACTAAAAAAAGGGGTTGGGAGGGGGATAGTGATTTTGGGGGTGGGGGAAAAGTATTAAGAACAAAAAAAAAAAAAAACACATGTTCGATCAACGGGTCCGCGCTTAGAAACCTCTGGGTATTTAAGTGCATTATAAATATGCAACTAAGACAAAAAAACAAAACAATTACGCAACTAAAAATATATATATATATATTCATTCCTGTAACAGCGCATCGATGTGAGCGCTTTAAAAATGCTAAATAAAAAATTATGGTATTCGTTATTTTGAATTCTTTATAATTTACATGTAACCGAGGACAGACTAACTGCATGCGTACAGACAGAGGTGCGAGGAAGGCAGGCCTGGGGGAACAAATGCGTCCAGTCCAGCAGGGCCCTGGGTTAAGCTCCGAAAAGTTGCCCCGCTCATGGAGCGAGATCTGAAAGTGCAGTAATGCTGAACATAGTGCAGTGGCATGGAGGCAAATGCACAAGACTGGCAGGGGAGCCTGGGACTTGTAAGGCTCTGGAGGTGAACCAGGCAACCAGTCAGCAAAACTGAACAGAGTTAGGGAGGAGAAGGAGGGTGGAGAGAAAAAGAACACAGGTTAGCAGGGGAGGGAGAGAAAGAGAGAGAAAGAGAGAGAAAGAGAGAGAAAGAGAGAGAGAAAGAGAGAAAGAGAGAAAGAGAGAGAGAGAGAGAGAGAGAGAGAGAAAGAGAGAGAGAGAAAGAGAGAGAGAGAAAGAGAGAGAGAGAGAGAGAGAGAGAGAGAGAGAAGAGGAAGGTCTTGAGGAGTTTACAGAACTTAAGGTGCTCCGGCTCAAGACTGAGAGGCAGGGAGGCTGTTCCAGAGGGGGGCACCTGCAGATAGAGATTTACCCCCAAAGAGAGTTGGAGGACGAGTGGAGGACTCTAGAGGGAGAGTATTTAGGAAGAGCGCATTGTAGATAGTGCGGGCCCCGGCTCCAGAAAGCCTTGTGGATTATGTAGAGGGTCTTGAACTTGATCCTTGCAGCCACAGGGAGCCAGTGGAGGGATTTCAGTGCCAGAGAGATGCATTCCCTGGGCTTGAGGCCAAGGATAAGTCTTGCGGTTCTGTTCTGGATGAGTTGTAGAGGACAGAGAGTAGAGGTAGGAAGATTGAGAAAGACTGTTGCAATAGTCCAGCCTAGAGAGAACCAGGGCTTGCGAGGTGGTGACTCTCTGGGGGAAAGTGAGAAAAGGCAGACTACCTCTCAAGAGGTGCAGTTGGTTGTGTGACTTTTTGGAGAGGTCCGAGATGTGACAGGAGAAGGAGAGATGATCCCTAGATGTTTTGCCTCATTGGTGGGTGAGGGCGCAGGGCCTAGGGAGGTCGGCCTGTGTGAGAGTGGGAAAGCGGGAGCAGGGGTCCCAATGAGAACAATCTCTGTGTTACTGGCATTCAGGCAAAGATCGTTAGCAGCAAACGGAGACTGACCTGCAAATAGACAGTGAGGAATGAGCGAGGAGGAAGAGGAGGCCGAGGGTAGCGTGCAAAGAGAGCTGCGTGTCATCCGAATAACAGTGAAAGTTAGAGGTAAAGGTAGAGATCCTGTGGGCCAAGGGGGGCCATGTAGATATTGAAAAACCAGGAGGAAAGGTCAAATCCCTGGCGGACACCACAAGCAGAGAGAGTAATAGAGGAGAGAAAGGACCCAAGCTCCACCTGGGAGGGCCGGTCAGAGAGAATGGAGGTGAGCCACGACAGGTCCTGATCTGTGATGCCCAGGGTATCACGGAGACGGGTGATCAGGATGTTCTGGTTTACCATATCGAAAGCAGAAGAGAGGGCGAGAATAATGAGGACAGAGGGAGAGTTAGAGTCAAGATTTGGGAGCAGGTCTTCACGGATGTTCAAAAGAGCAGTTTCCGTGCCTCTGGATGCTCTAAAGCCAGACTGATGGTCACTGAGACAACCAACAGATTCAGTGTGGAGGGAAGTTGAGTGATAGCAAAACAAATGAAATCCAGAATATTTACACTTGACTTTGTCAGCCAGCATCAGTCATCAATACAAGCAAAGCCTGCTGTGTGCATCCCTGTGTACAATAAGTGTCACACTGACATGCACGTTACATGCACTGTGAAAGAGTCCCTTTGAATAATAACCCTGCACAAGCGATTAGCTCTCGGTTTCTGTTCCTGGCCATCTCTCAACCTGCCATCACCCGCTGCGAACATGCGTGCACCTGACACACAACCGCATTCGAGAGCCTTCACAAGGCAGCC
Source organism: Ambystoma mexicanum (assembly GCF_040938575.1). Lineage (NCBI taxonomy): Eukaryota > Metazoa > Chordata > Amphibia > Caudata > Ambystomatidae > Ambystoma > Ambystoma mexicanum. The sequence goes on along the minus strand of NC_090932.1, from coordinate 1,620,817,231 downwards.
AGCCTGCCTGGATACAGTGTACCAGCGACATGCTATTGCTCTTGCAGTTTAATGTGAAGAAAGCGCATTGGAATCCATACACACCAGAAGATGTGACCAATGTGTTAGGTGAAGGTAATGTAATGGGTTGCAGCAATCAGTAACAAATTGGTGACGGTTGGTTGAGAACGGTTAGGACCCGGAAAGATCGTGGTGAGGGGGCGCCAATCTGACAGTTTACCTAGGGTGGCAAAATTCCTTGCACTGGCCCTGGGGGTCAGGGACACATGAAAGATGTGTACACATACGAAATGATCCGCGCAGTGCTGGCTCAAGGGGCGCTCAAAAGGGTGCAGCCACACAAGTCGCCCCCGCGGCACAGCAAATAAAGGGCGCCCCAGCGGCACAGCAAATAAAGGGCGCCCCCGCGGCACAGCAAATAAAGGGCGCCCCCGCGGCACAGCAAATAAAGGGCGCCCCCGCGGCACAGCAAATAAAGGGCGCCCCCGCAGCACAGCAAATAAAGGGCGCTTTGCCAACAGCTCAGTGTCATGTAAACAACGCCTATTAAAAGAATAATGCTGTGCTGTTTACATGTCACTGAGCTGGAGGCAAGGCGCCCTTAAACACATTTTACAGGAGCGGCCGGGCGCTGGCAGGCCTGGGGCCGGCACTGGATCCGCGTGGCATGGTCAAAGCTGAGCACTTGTAGCGAAGTGCTGAAATGAGTCAGTGGCTGTGTGGGGTGGACTTTAGATGTGCTCCGGCAAACTCTTGAAGTGTGGAGGCTTCCAGCTTTCTTGGAACCCGCCAGACCCCGGGAGCACGGAACCTGGGGTGGCCAGCTGATGTCTTAAGTGATGGAGCCCGGAGTGGCCTTTATGCAAGGCGGTGGAGATGGACACCCACTGGGGAACAGAAATCTGGTGTGTGGGACGTCTCCCAGGAGGCTGCAAACTGAGAGGCGGGTCCAGTGGGAGGGCACTGTTCTGATCATATATTGTTCGAGTGCTTCTGTGCAAGGGGGTTGCTTGTGCTACCATGTAAGGCAACCACGCCATGCTTGTTGCACGCATAGAACTTCACGCCACAGTCAGGCTACTTCCCCACGCTGAGGGCAAAGGTCAGTGGGTGGGGGAAGGACTCTTCAGCTGCAACCCAACAGTGTTAGCAGCAGGGTGCCCAAAGATCCGCACTGGGTGTCCTTCAGCCCGGCAGGGCCTCAACCTGGCAGGGCTGCGGTAGAGGGAAGTGTGCGCTCCTGTAGGCCTTCCCTGTTAGGATGGCTGGCGGCATCGAGGCTTCCTGCCCACGCAGTCATTGCCCCATGCCAGCAATTACACGAAGATGGAGAACAGTGCCAGGGGGCCTTCACAGGCTCTCGTTTGTTTCTGTGTAAAAAAGAAATACTCATTTACACAAGAACTGCCACAACATGGATATTATGTGCAACACCCGCAGATTTGTTTAGCCCCGATTTCTCCTTATTTATTTATTTATTTATAAAGAGGTTTGCTTTTTGGGCAGAGGTGTAGGGGCGCCACTCTGACCATTCCTGGCTTGAGAATTGCTGTGGAGGTCCCTTCCTTCTTAACCGTCAGCAAGTTTTCAAATAGTAATGAGCACACAAGTCTTTCCCAGGGCAAGCAAAGGGGTTCCAAAAAGGTAATATTTTTAGCTCCCAAATTGTGCTGTGACTTCTATGAAAGGATAATCTTTTTACATTATTTTAGGTTTCCATTAATACAGAAGGGCAGCCCTATCCCCTTAGACCACGGGCAGCGGCGGCCTTACCCATTTTTAAATAAATTATAAATGGGATGAAGCATTTCATAGAATGATACGAAAGAGTGGGGCCCTGGTATTGGAAAACTCTTGCGCTTCGCTGTGGGTTAGGGTAGTCCAGTTTGCATAGTAGCAAAGTCACGGGGGGTTGGAAGTGGTGCCCGCACCTTCCTTGGTATAGAGAAGAAATGGTTCCCGGATACCTCGCACTTGTTTCGTGGAAAAGAATAATTATCCACACAATTTTAGGTAGTTTACGTGGTATTTATTCCGAAGAAGACAGTCTTATTGTGACCAGCCTACACTTGTTCCGACCTCTGGGTCTTTCTCAAGGCTTTAGTGTTTCCTGGACGTCTGTATACGATTCCCTCGTTGGGGCTTCTTATTTTATAGAATGAGCCCTTAGGATGAAGCGATTTATATGGTGGTGGCCACTAGGATAAAGCGTTTTATAGAGTGGGACCTAGGGTGAAGCACTGTATAGACAGCTTTGCGCTCGGCCTTATATTTTCAAATGACGCATACTGGGGCGTGCCCGGGATTCTACAGATCCCATACACTTGTGTAGGGTAGAAAGAGGATCTGTTTAATGCACCGGGTCCCTAGTGGCCACATGGAGTTTGCTGGAGTCATGAGCAAATTCCAAATGCAAAAACACGCCCATTTGAGCACCCAGCCGTTTTCAGCCATTTGGAATCTGAATCCTGATTGGCCGTTTGGAATTCCAAAGGATTGCTCAGAATGCCGAAAGAACTGCAGCAAAGTGCTGGCCAACTACCACAGCACAGAGCGATCAGAAGGGACAACTTCTCTGCATAGTTTCATTTATGCCAACGGGGCGTTTTGGATACAGACTACTCATACCAAAGTCCTTTGCAAAATTTCACTCTTCAGATCAAACTCTGGAGATGTGAAAATCTGCAGGACCGAAATGGGATTGTGTCTCCAAAATTCACTGTTGCAAAGTTGCCCTCCAAGTGGGAGCAATGCAAGGCTTTGTAAATAAGGAATTTGGCTGTTTTAGGAAGACACGTGTCAGGAACGGTGATGGGAGATGCATTCTTGATATGAAATTAGCATTCGTTTTAGGGATAAAATGATCCAGTTAATGGGAAAAAGGCAGGAACAGACAGTTGTACTAGGGAAAGGCAGCTAAGATTTGGAAGACAATAAAACTTGCATGAAAACGAGGAGCAAACTTTCTGAAGCAAGGGGAGGATCTCACTATTCCCTAAAATAACACATCAAGCCTGTTACTCTGCTGGATCAGACCACTTTAACCAACTGCGGCCAATATTTATTTCATGCCGTGCCTGGTATATTGGAGGATAAGACTCAGACCTGGGTTTTTTTTCACACCAAGGAGAGCAGTTGCTTTCCAGGACTAATCCGACTGGAGTGGTGGACTCTGTCAAATCTCCGCGACAGCCATCTCACCGTCTGGCTGACGGGAGCCGTGTGATCCCCTCGATTTTGCAGTTGAGCGGAATTCTGTACCCACTGGAGAGGATTACAGCTGGCGGGGATTAAGCAGGGGGAATTAGCCGACATCAGCGGCACAGTAGTACTGATCGAATATAGGTCGTAGGCCAAAGCTGGCCACGTCCACACTCCAAAAAGAGCACATGTCCGACCACCACCCCCCTATCCTCCAAGCCCCTAGGACAAGCCCAGGGGCACAATGAAACCTACATTTCGGGTGAGGAGAAAAACGTGAAGTGGTGGGAGAGGCGCTAAGTTCAGAGACGTGGTGGGAGGGGCAAATGTATGTGCAGGGGGTATGTAACTTCTTTACACATTCAAATGAGACTATTCTAGTGCAGCTTCAATGTTACAAGCAGTTAACTCTCTCCTTTAAGTCTGAAAGCACCCACTTAAGGACTGCTGTCAGAATGACTGGTCTCCTGTCGCCTCCCTACCCTTCCAATCTCTCCCCTGGCATGCAAGTACCAACACACATCACACTTTCAATTGCCTAAAGATGTATGCACGTGAATACAGGTGCCAAAAGTGAAATGCTTTAGTAATTGCAGGACCTTCATTAACAGTGAAGCCCAGGCAAGTAGCCCAACATTACGGGGAGGGGGCATGAAGCCCGGTCAGCTGAATGGTGCTGTGTCACCGAGCACACCACATTATTACACAGCTCAGCTTCACACTGAATGTTAATGATGTGTTATTTATATAGCGCCTTAAGCCAAAGCGCTTTACAGAGAACATATTTACATACATTTATCATCTCAACCGAAGTTGGTACTCATTTATCGACCTCGGAAGTATGAAAGGCTGAGTTGCCCTTGCCGGGACTCAAACCTGCGACCTGCAGATCACACGTAGATCGCAGCAGCGAGCGCTCAACCCACTGAGCTACCTTACCGGCTGACGCATGCATGGTCAGGAAGATGCAGAAAAGAATTCCCTGCTGGGCTCCACCATGAGAAGTTGGGGTTTTCAGGAGGTGAGAACATCTCAGAAAAATTCTACACAAGTTTAGATGAATACATGAAAGTTTAGAGGAATGCATGATGTGTTGTGTCCACAATTAACCACGCCCTGAACCGATGATTAAGCTCCCAGGGGCCAGCGGGTCGCCATGAAGAAGATGAACGTGGCTATAAGGAATTTGGGATTGATGTAACTAAGAGTTATGTTATCTTCCATTTCTATAGCGCCTCCTCCCATCGTTTCTGGTGCCAAAACACTTGACTGTCCAAGAGGTGTATGATAGAACATGTAGGAGTGGTGGGGGTAGGAGGAGCAAAGTCGGGTAGATAATGCGAAAGTGGAGTGTCAGCTCACAGGCAGCCAGTCACAAATTCTCTGCACACCGTAACGGCGTAACCTGGGCATGCACCCAGTCTCCACACCGTAACCTGGGCATGCACCGAGTCTCCACACCGTAACCTGGGCATGCACCGAGTCTCCACACCATGACCTGGGCATGCACCGAGTCTCCACACCGTAACCTGGGCATGCACCGAGTCTCCACACCGTAACCTGGGCATGCACCAAGTCTCCACACCATGACCTGGGCATGCACCGAGTCTCCACACCTTAACCTGGGCATGCACCAAGTCTCCACACTGTAACCTGGGCATGCACCGCACCAAGTCTCCACACCGTAACCTGGGCATGCACCGAGTCTCCACACCCTAACCTGGGCATGCACCGCACCAAGTCTCCACACCCTAACCTGGGCATGCACCGCACCAAGTCTCCACACCGTAACCTGGGCATGCACCAAGTCTCCACACCGTAACCTGGGCATGCACCGCACCAAGTCTCCACACCGTAACCTGGGCATGCACCGCACCAAGTCTCCACACCGTAACCTGGGCATGCACCGAGTCTCCACACCGTAACCTGGGCATGCACCGAGTCTCCACACCGTAACCTGGGCATGCACCGAGTCTCCACACCGTAACCTGGGCATGCACCAAGTCTCCACACCGTAACCATGAGATGCACTCGCTCTCTGTACCAACAGCTCGACATGCCCTCCAGGGGTCGAAGTGTACGGAAAGAAGTAGAGGAACTATGTACCCTGCTGACCTGCCCACTCCCCACAAACCCCATCACCACGCCCCCTCCCACGCGTATTCCAAATCCCCAAATAAACGCACCTCCTGTTTAAGGGAATGTTCAGCGCACTGCACTGAAGTGCAAGTTTCAAATTCTTTTGACACTTTCATTTTAAAACGAAACCATTCCAGAACGATTCCTTTTGAAAATAAAAGTATGGTAACAGTTAAGCCTCCGCCACCAATGTTCCAACAGCACTGGTGCATTTCCCCCCCCCCCCCCCCCCCGACAGGCGACAGCTAATGGACTTATCAAATTAACTTGACGGGTGGCCAGGAGGATAGCTCAGGTGCAACGCGCTCGTCTTGGATGCAAGACAGCGCAGAACACAGGTTCAGATCCCGGTCAAAGACTGGAGCCCCCAGCTGTGCAATGAAGAACGACAATGTGTGCAAGCCCCCTGCTGTACTCGATAGTGTTGTTAGGGCGCGGCGTGTTTCCTGAATAAGCGTTGGCGCCAAGCCGCTGCCACGCGAGACTAGAGCTTGGAGACGGCTAATAGAAAAAGTAATTGACTGACACTTTACATTGTGTGAGCCGGGGGTGCCCTTTATTTGCAGGGCATCTTTGCCACTGCACCACTTGATCGGCCCTTGAGCGGGCTCCGCCGTAAGGACATGCCCTCACTCTCCAAACCAACATCTCGACATGCACTCACTCTCCACACCGTAACCAGGACATGCCCTCACTCTCCACACCATTACTTGGACATGCACTCTCCATACCATAATCCCGCCATGCACCAAATCTCTGTTTACCATAATATCACCATGCACTAAACCTGGGCTTACCATCACAGCCACATGCACGCAATCTCACTGTACAATATTAGCATCATGCTCTCGAGCTCTCCTGACCCTCATATGAAATGCACTTTTCCATGTTGTAATAACATGCAGTTAGCCACTCCATCCCTCAACAACGTACCCTCAATGCCTCCATAACCTATTATCGACTTGCACTTAATTGCACCATAAAAGGCTATCAAAATGCACACAATCTCCTCATACCATAAGAACACCAAAGCGTCCTGAGTGAAAAGATCTTTTCCCCAAAAGATCGATTAAGAAAGACCGCTCCTTGACCGCACGGAGCGGTCTTTTGATATGATAGTTTATTTATATAGCGCCTATACACAATGTGTTTCAAAGCGCTTTAAGGCAAGGGAGGGAACAAGGGAAAATACAATGACACCCTTACAGGCCATGAACAGTAAGGATGTGAAATTAACTATCGTACTCAGCCTGACGACATTTCAGATAGTGCAAGAGCTAAGACATCGATAAGGAAGGGAGGGGGAGAGTGGGAAGGAAATGGAAACAGACGGGCGACTACTGTACTAGGCCTGATGACATTTCTGGTAGAGCTGGAGAAAAACAAAAGGTGAGGGAGAGGGGTTCAGAAAGGAAGGGGAGGAACAAAAACAAGAGACTATCGTACTAGGGTTGATGACATTTCAGATAGTGCTAGGCGGGGGGACAAGATGAGGGGGGAGGAGACAGACGAGGTTGCTATCATACTAGGTCCAGAGACAATTCCGATAGAGTAAGTGCATAGAAGAAAGCAAGCGGAGGAGGAGAAGGGATAGGAAAAGGGAGAGGAGGAGAGAACAGAGGATAGGCAGCCAAAAAGAGTGGAGAAGCAAGAGGGGAGAGCAAATACAATTGCAGAAGTCAGAAGTAACATAAATGTTGCAAGCCAGGATACAAGATGAAGACGGGAACAGCATGATTCAGGGCCACCATGAGTGCAAGATGCAAAGGAAGTCCAGCACAAGAGCTGAGAAAGAGTGATGCACTGTGAATGAACGAAGTCCATAAAAGTCAAATCCAGCATTGGCCACAAGACGGTGATGGTGAAACCAGAATCTATCAGGACAGACTCCTGCAGAAGTAGGCTGGAGGGGGGGGGGAGCAGGGTAGAAGAATCAAGCAAAACAGGCAACACCTGTGTGCAAGAAGAGAGGGGGGCACAAGGGAACATCGCAGGGGTCCAGAAAAGGTGGGGATGGCCTAAAAGGTCAGAGAGCGTGAACACATGTCGGTGCATGCTTAACTGCTGACTGAGCAGGGGTTCAGGCAATGGGTCCTCCTGGTCCAAACAGCAATTGCCCTTTTCTTTGTCATCCCTTCGCTATGGATTCCCGGGTGTGAGCCACTGTTGACCTAAGAGTTAAGAGCAGTAAGGAAGAGGCAGGATTAAGAAGGTGGGTGGTGCTTAGGCCAGGTGACCTAGGTCCACTTGCACCTGCTCCCCATCTGCAAAGGAAAAGAGGCTCCTTAAGTTGGGAAAAAGAGCGGCAACCTGGAAGGTACCAGGTGGGCGGGGCTTAGGCCAGGTCATCTAGATCCACTTGACCCTGCTCCCCCTCTGAAATGGAACTGTCACGCCCCTGCCGCAGACGAGTGAACGGGTAAGTGTGCGAGTGCGTGTTTGTTGTGTGTGTATTAATATATATATATATATATATATATATATATATGTATATGTATATCTTTTGGTTTTGGTGAGGGATGGGGCTGAAATCTCAAAGGAGAGGGAGGGGGAAAAACGAGGGGCTCAGGGGGTGAAAACCACTGAATATTATTTTTCAAATGCATTTTAAAGGTCCCAAGAGAAAGAGACCTTTACAATGCTGTTTTTACTATCAAAAGAAAAAAGTGGGCATTGTAAATCGGTCTTTTTCTCTTGAGACCTTTAAAATGAGGTCTCATCACATTGAACCACACCAAAGTCATCCAGCACTTAGTCCCAAAACTCAGTGGTCACCTTGGTGGTGCAAGTTGGCACTCAACCCCTTACCAGAGGAAGTGGGGGTGGCGAGGTTGCCCTGCTCTTGTCATGTCAATATTAAGGAGTGGTGTATACAGGATGCCGGATGGCACCCATCTAACACTTGGGAGATTTACATGTCAAAATAAAATTGTGACCTGAAACCGAGACTCCATTCCCCCACCGACCCCTCGTGAGGAATTCGACCATCCGCATGGTGGGTGCGAGTGCCCGAGTGGGCCTTATGACATTTTTACTAAATGGAATGATGGTAGATCAACCTCAGGAAAATGTGGGGGGCTATCCACACACATTTCCCTTTGCTTCCCAGTACAACAAATGCATAGACCCATGTACTCTGGGCGGGCAAAGGCAACAGGCAGAGCCCCCCCTGTTAAGTTTAATTTGGATAGGACAGCCAAGGGCAAAAAATGCATCTCCAGAAGGGGGAGGACCAAATCCTCCTCCTGCCATGGCCAGCCTGATTAACTAATAAAGGCTCCATCGATCTTCCCTGCTCTTTTGTTGACCCCTGCAGCTGGTGGCAGCAATTTGCATACCAATTAGAGGGTAATTCCAACAGGCCACATGGGGCCTGGCTGCAGAGGTTACCAGGAGACAAGAAACCACAACACTGGGCAATTTCATATGCAAATTTTGTGAACCTGAAGCCGGCTCCCACCCTCGGTATCGATGAGTTAACTACGTGTTTACAGTAGGTCGCCAGGCAGGGGGACCCCATCATAAGGTACGAGAATGTGGTTTACAGGAGCCAGGGAGTCTGATTTTGCCAGAGCTTCGAGGGAGACCTGCTGCTTTAATGAGGGACCACAGAGATCCATTAACCAGAGAGACTCTTTGATCCACAACAGACAGGAAGATGGGCGGGACTTCACATTAAATGCTTTCACCACTTTACATTCCCTGTTGCAAAGCACTCTGGTTATAACCTCACACACACACAGGAGATTGTTGGTGGGGACCCCACTATTGGTTCATTAAGGTAGGCTTAGCCTACGCAAATCGCTGTGGCCCATTTGGCTTTAACATGGGGCTGAGCCCCTCTTTTGGCAGATCTGAAGATTTTGCAAGGAGTAACAAGAAGAACTCATCATTGGACTCTGGATGAAGGTACATTCTGACTTACATCTTCCGCTAGTGAAGAAAGGCCAGGACTTACAAAGGGGGAAGCAAGATCCCTCCGATAAACATCTCTCAGGGAACAGAGGGAGATACTGCTCCAGAACTGGTACTCATCCATGACACACAGTGCCCTGCTAGGTAGGAAGTGCCAGAAGATCTCCGAATCCGAAACCAAGGACCAGGCAGCTGCCTGCAATGCTCTCCTCAGCTTCCTTGAACTGCAACGTTCACCATTGTTAAGCTGCAGTCGCCGAAAGACATCCGAGCTATCTCGACCAGTGCTTCCGAACCGCCAAGCAGCACTGAGACAATGATTCCTGACCCTGGGCTGCCGTGTAGGCCAACCTGCAGCCGTTCGTCCATCTTCGCTCGCCGAACCGTCTTGTGGCCCGATACCCGCATCTGACTCCCGTCTTGAACTCTGTCGCAGAACCTGCACAGTGCCCTGAAACCGACTCAACCCTGTCGAGCACCAAGAACACATACAGCACAATGTGCATTGTGGTTCTGTGCTCCTGGAGCTTCCCAGAAGACCCTAGAGGCATTTTACGACCCATTGCCCCCTTTGTGCTAAAGAACTATACATAAACAATGGGATATAGGCTACCCCTCCCTTCCACACCTATAGATATGAAACACACTCCCTTTAAAAGACGCCTAAAATTTGGTCTGTACTTTACATAAAAAAACAGATCACCAAATTAACAATAAAAAACACAATTTTATTTGTCATCATTTTACAAAACAAAGGCCCAATTGTAGGCTTCATAACTGTAACATTCTATGATATGGCATTTATAACGCACCTATACACAAGTGTTTCAAGCAGAACATTTGTTATACATATTCAGGTATTTCATCTCAATTGTTGTATGGATACCATATTAATATTCATATAGTGCTCAACAGTAAATATTAGAACCCTGTGGTGAGGTTGTGAAGGAAGGGTTAGTGAAACAGTGACTTTATGTGTTGTTATTTTTCAAAACATATTCCAAGTCGACACTGTTGGTGTTTCTGACATAAAATGAGAGTACAGTTGTTGGTGTATCTCCTCCTATGCTTTCCTCAGGACTGGACTTTGTTAGGGTGAGGGTCTCTTCTTATTCAGAAACATTTCAACTCCCCTTGGTGTTTTGTGCTGTACTTTAACTTCTGGTGGATTGGCTGTGATTTCTTAAATGGGTGTCATCTGTACACCGGTACAACTGGTTGCTTGACATTTCATGGCGTCATTGAAAACGTCCATTATTAAATCTGCACTAAGCTCTGCCACCAACTCACCAGCACTGCACTACTCCGTCCGTCCTCCGCCTGGTCTCTTGCTACACCTTCAGCTTTCTCTTTTAAACTATCTTCCTTCTCGAGCTCTCCGCTCATCAGGGCCTGTCTTTGCATCAGGCAGCCCAGGCGGCTGCCTGAAGTCAGTCAGCCTCCAGGGGGCGCTGCACCAGCAGTCCACAGTGCCAGTGCTAGAATACACATGTAACACGTTCGTTTCCTAACATTATTAAAATGAATGTGCCTGTTCATTTTTATAAAGTTAGGAAACGAACGTGTTACACGTGTATTCTACCACTGGCACTGCTGCAGGCTGTGGCCTCAGCCAGGGCAGTTTCTAGTCCATTTGGTTCCCAGGGCAAAACACTAGGAATGCGCCCCCCCCCCCGGACCCCATCCCATGCGCCACTCCCACCGCACCCCGCGCTCCACTCCCACTGCACCCTGCGCACCATTCCCAAACTACACCATTAAGGAACTCCTACCCAAAATCAAACAGTCTGTCACACAAGGAATGAATTGCCCTTTGCAACGGTGGGCTACTTTTTCACTGGTGCCCAAGACAATTTTATGCCCCAGTCCCACTTAGGCTGCAGATAATGAGGCCTGGGCACACCAAGATACCATGAATATGGCATAGGATGCAGTATATACATATATATGGGCGCGACTGACACTGAAGTGTGAATCGATTGGTGCTGGATGGTGTTGTCGGCCCCGGCCATTACAGAAAAGAGGAGCGATTGAGTCACTAAATCCTGAAGTTGTTCCCATCACAAGCACACACTGCCAAGCAGCAGCAGAATCAGCAAATACAAACAGTTGCCACATCCTGCCCTCGCTGATTGGGCTTTGTTTTAGGAAGTCCGGCAATAACTCCAGCCTGCCGAGGCAAGCACACTTCTTTCCTCCTGCTCCCGTCCTCGCAGGTGAGGCCTATTGCTGCATAGGTGTTTTATTTATTTTAAAATGGTATTGCGTAGATGACTGGGCCAAACAAGAACAGCCTCGGGAGGCCACAAAACTAGAAACTTTTGTCAAGGCTCAAGTAGTCATGAAAAAGGAAGCGAGCACTGGTGGTGGACTCTCCTCAGGAGATCAAAAGGCCGGTTCTCAGAAAACCTGGGCAGAGTGTCACCGTCAGCAGATCTTAGGCAGTTGCAAGTTCCAGCGGGGTTGGACTGGTCCGTCCGTCAGCCATTCGGCCCGTGGCCAGGCCAAAATCATTTTGAGGGTGAGGCCTTGGGGGCCAGTACCACGCGTGGGCCGGTTTGGAGGTTACTACGCCCCCCTAGTTCCCACTCCCGAGCATATTGTTCGTCGTTCCCTCTTTCCTGGGCATGCACTGCCGACTTCATTTTCGTGCAAGAGTTTCATACATTTCACTGTTCGCTTAGACTTGTCTTATTCTCTTCTTTGTCGTTGTGCTTCTTTTGTTTGGAATAGCAATCACGCTAGTCTAACGAGATACACAAACACCTACACAAAAGCGCCTTGTGAATGATGGTGTGAAGGATGGATGCAGGCGCTGGACCAAAAGCTGAGCGTAGTCTGCACAGCAGCTGGCTTGGGAAAGCGACTCAGCAACCACAGTAGAAACGTCTCCGTGGACGGTTGGCCCGTCTTCCGTATAATGCAAATACCCAGACTTGCAGGATGCATGCTTCACTTTCTTTGTTCCATTGGGGGCGACATGCTGTAGCATCAATTCATGGCCTTTAAAATACCCTGCACGGTGCAGCTTCCGATCTCCTTTAACACAAACGCTGGGAAATGGCCATGACTAGATAACGCTACATTAATCAAAGCCAGGTCTCTAAATAATGGTTCAAGTCTTGGGGAATCACCTGCTCACACTCTGTCGTGTGACCAACCAGTGCGCAAAAGGGGTTTCAGAGCGTGGGGCTCTTGATGCCACCCATTTCTGCATTTGATACACCAGCAGCTAAACACACCCTGGGGAGGCAGCTCCTTCTGCATAGTCCATTTCTCTCCCAAGCTCGGAACAATATTCTTTACCATAATGGAGAATGTGAATAAGCGCAGGGCTGCAAGGCTTTGGGCTGAGGGTGGAGGGCAAAGCACACTATGCTTGGGGTACACTGGAGATGCTTCCCCTGATACCCGCAGTACTCCAAGTCTCTTGAAATGAAATTTGTCTTCACACTGCACAATGTGTAAGGGCCGCTGTTATTCAAGCAGCACGCGGCTAGTAATTTGCAAAAAGTAAACTTAACTAGTCCCAAGAAAAGGTTGCCTTCCACCCTATAAGAATTTGATTGTTTTTGTTTTTATGTTGGGATGGTAGACATCGTTTTTCTTTGCGATCTTACAGTTTCATGGTGCTGTCGGGAGCTAAAATGAGTGATCACGAAGGAAACATTTAAGAATTGTGAGAGTTCACGAGCATGAGCAAAACAAACCCCAATACTCGAACTGCGATTTCTCTGCCACGGTAATGCACTGCAGTGTGTTTCAATGTAAAGTCCACATTGTAATGTCATCATTTTGGAACGCCACCTCTCCAACATGAACATTGGGAGCGATGTTGAATTGTACATGCATGTTAACTCTCTGCATATGTTTAAAGTAGACTTTACCACTCACATGGAGTAGTAATATTGTTTACATGTGTCCCTCCTAAATATATTTAGCTTCTCGTGAAATATTTGATGCAATACATATTGCATAAATGCATTTATTTTAATGCTGAGATAGACGGGCGTGTACAGCTATCGGTGGGCTTGTTGCTGGTGCTTGTTTTTGGAGGTTTGAGTAACACTGTTCAAGACCAGTTCTTCACCTTTTAAGAGTGGCTAAATGTTTGAGGTCATACGAATGAAATTAGTGCAGATCTGAAATTGTCGATTCTCTGACCTGAGTCACAGCAGCAAACTGGTCATTGTTACTAAAAATGAAGAGCAAAAGCAGACTAACATAACCAGGCCGGTTCGGGTTTGACCCTCTTATTGTTGTTTTCTAAGGGTCATGAAATTCAGCAGATGCCAGCATTGACAATTTTGTTAACTCATAGTCCCCAATCCCGCTGCTCAGACCATGACACATGCATGAGATCATAGGTCAGGTGAGCGGGGTGGGGGGCACCAACGATGCTTCCCGCCTGAGGTGCCATCTGTTGTAAGACCGGCCCTACCGCTCATCCACTTCCAACTACCTGTACAGTCCCTTCTCTCTGCACTTATGAGGCACCCACTGGCTGCACTTGTAAGTTTACTGCATTGCTAAGTCTATTGCACCAGACACGGGGAGGATGTGGCCCAGTGATCCGGCTTCTGGCCTGGCCCCACCGGTTCTGCAGTGTCAATCTGTCAAAAAGTCCCCCAATTTCCCCAATAGGCCGGCCTGCCTCTGGTCACATGCGCTTCCCCTGCTAAAAATAAAGACGCTGCTTAGCTCGGTGGCTGCTAATCGGCTGTGTGCTGCCGGAGGAACCACGTGCGCTGCAAGCACGGGAACACGCTGTCCTCGGATAGCCCCGCTCTCCGTAATCACTTGCTTTAGCAAGGCCATTTACCGGCTCCCCACTCACTTACACCCAGGATGCTGATGCGACGCAGGAGAAGGGACTGGCGCAGCATTCCGGTAGGATGCAGGACTCTGCTGCAACAGCAGTGCCCGGAACCCTGCACCGAAGGGCAGTGGCGTCGCTGGGGGGTGGCAGTGGGGGGCCGTCCCCTCCTCTGAAGCCCTGCCTCACCCACTTGGGCCCTCCCTATGTCAGCTGGGCTACTCACTCTGCACTGTCTGCAGTGCTGTGTTCGCCTGCACGACACACACACAGGGCACAGCACGTACACAGGGCCGCAATCAACAAAGAAGAGCTTTTAAGTTCCCTCTGCCGTCAAGAGCAGCCCCTCCAATCAGCATGTAGCGCCCAAAACTGAATGATGGGTCATTAGTGACTTAATGGTTTAGTGCCTACATTCTGATGGGAGAGGAGGTGTAGTGGGGTTTGGTAGTTGCTGTGCACAAAAGCTTCTCTGCAGGAGTGCTTGTGACGTCACACATTCCCTTTCATAGGCGGCCCCCCTAGTTTGGTCTTTGGCCCCCTCTGTGCCCCCCCTAAATTTGATTCCTGATGACGCCACTGCCGAAGGGCGAACAGGCCCACCGGTCTAACACAGTCTGCTGCACGGTCTCCAGCTTTACCCTGGCTTGCCCCACACTATTGCTTTCGTGTGCAGGTTCAATCATTATTCCCCAACGTGCTCCCTGTTGTTTTTTACACGGCGCTCTTAGGTGGTCTCCAGGTTTGCACTTGTTTTTGCATGCTCATTTCCTACACTGACTGTAGGGTGTTGGTTTTTGATTATTATTATGAAAAAGTCACATACGCACGCACGTACGTACGCACGCACGCACGCACGCACGCACGAGCATCAGGCCTTTCCTACCCACCCCCAACAGAAGCAGAGCTCTCAGGTTTCCTGTGCTGAGCAAAACAGAAGGATACCCCTTTGGACTGGTACCAGATGGGGCAAAATGACCAAAAAAACAAAAGGGACTGCCACCGTTGTTGGTACGTGATTGGTTACCAATGTTTACCTAACTGTATCAACATATTAGCACCAAATATTTATTTTGATACCTACAGCATATCATAGAAACCACTCGTATATGATAAATAAACCAAAACGTTTTAATATTATTCAGTGAAAAACAAACAAAACTAATGTTATTAAAATCTATTTGAGTGGAACGACTTAATCAAAGAAAAAGTGGAAAGCGGTGTTAAGAAAAGAGAAAGACCCAGTGCTAATATCCTGTGGAGGAATTCAGGAGGAGAAGGAAGAAAAGAGCAGAAGCTAAAGGTCAGGACTGTTGATCATTAGAACTTTTGAAAAAAAGCTAACACAAATTGATCATCAAAAACCGCATGGACAATATGAATTCTTGAGTTGTGCAACAAATATAGTTTTGAAAACTTGATCGTTCAAACAATGGTAATTACTGGTGAAACGCATAACGGGGGAAACAGTGAAAAAGGACATACATTCCATCATTAATTTGGCTGATGCGGTATAATTCCTCCCAAGTGATGCTCATGTGTATCCCTTTTCTGATTTGTAAGCGATTTTTCTAGACCAAAAGGAAAAAAAAACATGGATCTGTCCACGTGACAAAGCAAAACAAGCTCCAGTGCTGGGGGGTGGTTATCTTGGACAAAGTTGGGAGAGACCCCCAGTCTAGAATACGTTTCGGCAGCGTTCGGTTATGCAAGGCTGCCTTCTTCAGGGCCTGGCTAAAAAGACCCTGTGGAAACATATGCACATCTAATTAGTGCTCAACATGTGTAGGTATGAAACTGAATGAATCAAGAAGGGCTGGGGTTTCGGCTGGAGTGGAAATTCCGCAGGGGTGGAACTTACCCTGGAAAAGTGGGGCTGAAAGTGTCACAATCCGGGTGGCTTGGGCCCTCTGTCCATGGATCGTGCTAGGGACTTGCACTATAGGTCAGCCTTACCTCAGGATTAGTCAGCAGGGGCTACATGTAGGCTGAAGACTAGCGAAGCGCCCGTCTTCAGAATGCACAGGGTCCGAGTGTTCCGGCTCTAAAGTAAAATGTAGGAGGAAGGGATACTGTAATCGATCGCCCTATGGGTGGCACACTAGTATAGACATATTTACGTTAGTTCCCGCCCTGGGCAGGGACCTCACATTATGCAACCCGGGGGGCGGGTGGCTTACCGAAGAAACGAGCCAGCAAGTCATGGGAGTCAGTTAACTTTTTCTTGCACTCATGTACCTACCCTTTACCATGATGTATGCATGTATCTACTTGCCTTTGTCATGTATCGATGTATTCACCTTGCCAAGATGTCTTGCAATGGCCCAGATACCTCAGGGTGTGGCGCGCTCTAGAAATAATAAACAAACAAGCTGGTCGACTTGCGAGCGGAAACGCAAAATGGCCTTCTGTCCTCGGAATGCAGAGGATCCCGATGGTCAGGCTCCGGGGGGGCTGTGGGAGGAGCAAGCACAGTGGAATAAATGCCCCTCTTGTGAACACACACGTGGAGATTCGCGAGGTAGACTAGAATAGAAGGTGCTTCTTTGCAGATTCATAGAGTGGAAAGGCTACCCGGAATTTGGATCTGAAGTTGGCTTGCGCGGGTCTGCAATTCTGAATGTAGCTAACTTGAAACAATACAGGTGCGGCTGCGGCATCCTCAGATCACAGCGGGGCACACGGTTAATCTGTTGCGTGCCTGGAAACCAATTGGGACTGTCCTATACGGCTGCTCGCGATCCGAGACGCGAAACCGTTGCTATGGAAACCCGTGCACAGCATTCCACGTTGCTGAGCAACTGGAGACGCGAGCCATGTTGAGCCGACAGCAAATCTGTGTGTTAGGTGAAAATGGAGTCGCTGCTGGTATATCTGAAGGGTGAAATCAAAGACAATGCGAGTTCTCTCTGATTTATCGTTCTTTGAAAAATAGATAGAACCAAAAAGACACCTCACTCCGGATTAAGCAGCTGCGTGCTACTACAAACTCGTGCGCATACATAATGCGCAAACAAGGGAAATCGTGGACATTGGCAAATCTGATTGCGTCGAGGGCCAAACTGGTGGCCATATATTAACAGGCCTGATCCAGCGGGGCATAAAGGAGAGGAGTCACAGACGTGTCCCTCCTTGATACTGCATATGCCCCAGATGGTGGCACAGGTATGCGCGTATGTCAGCATTATTGGCTAATGCGTATGAAGAAACGAGGTCTGCAGGGTACCTTGCCAAGAACGGGACCCTCGGTTATTGAGAAGGATAGCAATGTGCTACTGGGTGCCCGAATGAATGCGGTATGTCCTGATTGCCAGAATATGTGCGGACACTATTTGTAGGACTGTACGGTATTACCTCCAGATGCAGCACAACTCGGACCGTCGTGCCCTAATGCGGCACGGTCTGTGAGGGCTGCAAGAGATACCATGTTCAGTAGTTGTGGGGGCCCCCCCCAGGTGTGATACCAAACACTTATGTGGCCGGGGGTAGAAATTGTTCATTTAGTCCATGACTGACAGTGTCTAATCTATAGATCCATCTGCATTCTAAATCGAGGAGACGTCCGGGTATATTAGGACCCCCTTTCACCTTTTCTAGGACCCACCACAGCAAACCATCAGGTGGATGTCTGGCCTCTATGTAGTGCTCCACCAGGGGAGCAGTAAGGTTTTTGCACCCGGATTCGGGGTCTGTGCTCGGAAAGCCGGGTATTCACGCTTTTCATGGTTTAACCAACGTACCGCAAGCCACAGAGGCATTGTATGCAATATACCACCTGGTTTGACTTACAGTTGGTCATGTCCTTAAGGGTCCATGTTTTAGTCACAATTAGAAAGGCTTGTGTTTTAGTAGCGAGTTTGCAGGCCACACAGTTCCCGCATGGGTAGTGGCCCTTCATGGAGCACACATTCCAGAGGCAGGTTCTTGGGGGTTCCTTAGTGGACAAGATGTTCAAGTATGTTGCGGGAGCATTTAAACGCGAACCGCAGGGAGCTTCCTCTGGTAAATTGAGACGTGCCAGGGGCCAGTATTTCCAAATGATCTTCCTGATCTCAAACGTCTGTGGACTGTGTGTTATGTTGCATGCCAGCCGTCCGTATTTTTCCACAGGTGTTGGATCTCGTGGGTTAAATAGTGCACCCCGTCTGTGAATCTTGCTATTTTTATAGAATTGGCAAGTAGTTTCTTGGGCTATCCTCAGGTTTCCCGTGGCCACATGTGAGAAAGTCATCCAGTCCCATGTTTCCTTGGAATTGCAGTTTTCCTACATTTTGAAAGGGGAAGACAAAAACTACAAATCCCATAATCCAAAGGATGAGAAAACGCAGGGCTGGTGGGCCTTCAAGCGTGGGCAACGAAACGTTGAAGCAAGATGCCAAAATCCATTAAACCTTCAAGATCATCACCTGTGAATGCCTTGTGGATGGCTAGACAGGCCTATCCGAGGTGATGACCTCCTTCATGGACGTCCCTCCCCTTCACCTCCAAAATCATCAATTTGCGAGACTACAATTCCAGGTCTGAAACGTTTACACCACCGTCAGAAATTACCAATAGCACTCCACAGCCTCACATCTCCTGCTTGTCTCAACTCATGACAACCTTGACCTAAACCTGGAGATACACAGTGTGGAGTGCGCGCCGAGCTCCTGGCTGGACCAGCACTATATCAGTCGGTCCACCAGCCTTTATTTTGATCTATCCTGGAAGCAGAGTTGCCACTCGACTACCTTCCTTCCTTGAGCTCCTCCGCAGTATCATTTGGGGACTATATCAAACGCATCAACCTCCTACGTGACAGCAGTTAATTGAAGCCCACCTCCAACCAGCCATCTGCAGTTTAAAGGGGAAGCTAGATCAGGAAATTGATTGTACCAGTGGCTAGGGCATGTATTTTCTAGTATATATCGATCCTAAGAAAAATTCCAATGCATCTTACCTTAAATTCTGTGACATTTACACATGCGAAATCCGTGCTTTGGAAGCGGCCATCTTGTGCTAATGTTATCTGTTGAGCCATCTCACAAAGTTCAAGTGCCCCTGAGGCAGTAAATCATAAGACCCTGTGGGTGCGATTTCTCGCCGTCGCCAAAACCAGTACAAAAGGGACCCTATAAAAACTCAAACAGAATAGAGTTGAGTAATCATTGCTTTATTAACACACAAGCATTCGCGAATGGGCCACAAGTTCAACCGTCTCGCAAAGCAAGTCGTCAAAGTGCCGCCCTTTGCCCTGCACATCGTGGTCCTTTTATACCCATCTGTTTTACATTGTCATACATTGCTGCACATAGATTATGTCCACCACAAGGCGGTTCCTCCCAGTCATGACTTTGCATCAATGGTCAACAGTTCAACATCTGCTATTGTGGTTTCCTGTTATCTGTTATTCTCTCTCTCTCGTGCCCTTCTGTGTCCTTATCTCTGTGCACGAGGCTGTGCTTACTCATTCCTTCCCCACCCGTAATCTGCAGATAGTTTTAGCAGGCTCAGCATGCTTCGACATACAGTGACCAAACACAATTCTTCTGTTAAAACAAGTTCTTGCCAGGTCAGCAGGTCTTAAATGTCGCTGTATAAAGAGAAGGCCTCTTATTTTAACAAAGGGTACATTCTTTTAACACATATGGTGATTAGTACAAACTCCAAGTGTGAGCACAACATTACATATGTATGCGTACCTTCAATCCACCCTTTGCTCACACTTGAGCATCAATCTAAACAGTCCTAGCATAAGCAGATGGCAGGAAAGCAACATCATCACATACTGTATGTACCATAATCTTCTCCAGGCCTCCCATGTCAAAAAATTCCTGTTGTACATGGCTTTTATCCATTGGATTTAGGCGCGTTATGCTGGAAGAACACATGGAAACACAGCACGACACACATACCGGGAAGCATTGGATGCAGAGACAAATTCCTACAACTATTGCCGCTAGAACCAGTATAGGCGTAAGAAGTTGCCATCCAATTTCTTTCAGGAGCTTCATCCACCAGCTATCTCCTGACCCTTCCTCCTGGTGGATGCTATCCGCCACTTTATGCAGTTTGTTTACTCCATCCAGGATTCCTGTACTCCCTTCTGGTATGTAAACACAGCATTGGGATCCCACCAAAAAACAGACTCCGCCCCTTTCTGCAGTGAGTATGTCTAAGACATACCTATTTTGGAGAGCCACTAGCCGAATTGCTTTCATTTCATAAGTGATGTTTTCCATTAGGTCTGCAGATTCTTCGATTACGAACTCAAGGGCCCTGTTTAGCTTTTGGATTTCTTGACTGTTCATAAAGATGCCCGCTGGAGGAACCAGGACCCCCATCAGATCTATAAACGTTTCCCATCCTGTAGGTTGATACGTAGGAATTTTTGGGTTTACTGCTCGTTTATTTCTGCTGTGTATTTCTTTATGCAGAGTAGACGGGGCATATACCATCACAGCCGGCATTATTCTGGCTATGTAACATACCCCAACAAAATCTTTGGCTAACCACAAATAAGCCCTCTTGTTACAGACGTAGGCATGTCCTTCAATCTGTAACAATCCCTTCGTGTAGTTATTTAGATTCACCATTTGACTGCACCCCGAGATCATTCTTTGATTACCTCTTGCGCTCCTCTTAAAACATATATTCTTTGGCCTAAACTCTTGTGTGATGGTGATAGGGGGAGGAGGTTCTCTTACTATCTGTACCATAGCAGGTGCAAGCCCGATTCCCTCAGTTTTGATTTTATAGCGTATCTTTTCCTTTAGAAGGGTTTTGTTCTCTCCTCTAACATAACAAGCGGTATTCGGTATCATGTATTGCTGTGCTGACACTATTCTCATGTAAATTAATGTACACCCGGCATCCTCAGTAACTGGCGATGCGTACACTGGGATGCCTTCACTGCTATGTCGGGGCATGTGGGTGCAGATCCAGCAATCAGTTTTATTCACTACCCCATATGTTGTGTTTATTATCTTCACATATTCATTTTTAGCATAGTCTTCCGGGTCGTGTTGGTCATAGGCATCTCGATTCCTGCTCTTGACCCAATCTGTTCTCCCTGTTTCATTTGACTCGGGCAACAGGTTCTTTAATTCATATCTAGATGGATGTTCCAGATACCAGAATATTATGGCAAATGCTATTAGTACTACTATCGTGCATACAGAAAACAAAATTTTGCCTCTTGTGGTACAAACTGGTATTTTCCTCTTACCTTCTGTGTTTGAGGAGCATACACTTATCCGTTCAGGGACTAAACCAGCATACACGGGTGTAGACATAGTTCAGTATATGGCTCAGTATACAGCGTATATCAGTTGCAACCTAGCGATATAGCAATATCCCCTATTTAAAGCACCAGTGTCCTTATTACTCTAATAGTGGTAGGTCTCACTGAAAACCTTCATCCGATCTGTCCCACGTCTCGTAGTGCCTGTCCCAGGAGGGGAACGCCGAAGGCCCTTCAGGCTACAAGCCCGTCGTCTTCAGTAAGGCACAATTCTGCTAAAACCAACAAGAGAGTCCAAATGTTCATCTCCCTAATGATCAAAGTTCAAAACAGTGTCCTTACACGTTGCTTGGCACATACACGTCACGGGATCGGAGACGATGGGCACACCTACTAATGGCGTCTGGCAGTACTGTTGCAACCTGGGGTTGGTTGGTTCCCTTTTCTGGATTCACGTGGTACCAGTGCGGTTTGCCATCAACTTTTACCGCAGTTTGTGTTGCGAGGAGAACCTGAAACGGGCCCCTCCATCTGGGTTGCAGTCCGCTGGTGCGATCGAAGGCTTTTATAACAACCCAGTCACCGGGCTGCACGTCGTGACCTTCTCCTATCAGAGGAGATGGAGCTACTGCGTTCACCTGTGCATTAATAGAAATCAGTCTATTAGTTAACCCAATACAGTACTGTTGTAATGCAGGCCATGCTTGCTCAGACAATCTCTTAGGTGATATGGGGGTCCCAATACTTGGTGGGCGCCCCATAACAATTTCGAAAGGAGATAAACCATGTGTACGCTTAGGCATAGTACGCATACTCAATAATGCAATAGGCAATGCATCCGGCCATTTCAGTCCCGTTTCAGCACAAGCCTTTGCCAGTTTGTTCTTCAGTACCTTATTTGTGCCCTCTATATCTCATCACCAAACAGTAGGAATGTTTATTTACAGGCTCCAGCTGTATAAAGTCCATATACACCACCTCAAAAGGGCAGGTGGGTAACTTACTGTGGCCCGCCGGGGCCGGTACACCTTTCCCCACATTATATAAAACACATATTTCACATTGTTTTGCCCATTGGCGACAATACATTCCCAATCTTTTGTTGTACCACACAGTACTTAAAACTTCTTCCATAGTTCTTGCGTTAACGTGGGTTGGACCATGAGCCACGCTCACTATCACAGGTAAGTATGCGTCAGGTAGTACCCAGGTGTTCGTTTTGGTATGTGCCCATAGCCCATCTACCGTCTCCTCGTATTGATCATCCTTGTGCCAAGATAGTCTTTCTTCAATGGTTGCATCTGCTTGGATTTCCTTTACGCGCTCCTTCGTCCCTTCCATAGTCACATCCCTCCCCACTATGAGCTGTCGGGCTTCCCACCGAGTGTCCCTTGTGGCAGCTAGTTTAGCCATCTGGTCAGCCAAAGAATTTCCCTGCGTGACATAATCCAGTGTTTTTTTATGCGCTGAGCACTTCACTACGGCCACCATTTTGGGCAGCGTAAGGGCTTGCAATAATTCAGCAATCAATCGGGCATGTTTAATAGTATCACCTTGGGAGGTTAAAAACCCACGCTCTCCCCAGAGTTTACCAAAACTGGAAACCACCCCATGAGCGTAGGCTGAATCAGTATAAATTGTCACTTTCATACCGCTGCTTAACACTAATGCTCTTGTTAGCGCAATTAATTCTGCTGCCTGGGCCGATTTTTCACACACTTTCCCACTCTCAATCAACCGTTCCCCTGTAGTTACTGCATACCCTGCTGTTGTCTCCCCATTTGGCAGTTTGAAACAGGAACCATCACAGAATAATATACCCTCATTATCAACCAGCGGGGTGTCTTGCAGGTCTGCTCTACCCTTAGTGTGTTCTTCCATTTGGATCACACAATCATGCCTAATGTCATCAGGTGAGGTGGGCAAAGGAAGCAGTGTCGCTGGATTCAAAGTGTTACACCGTTCAATTTTTACATTACTGGCAAACAGGATCATCTCATACTGTGTGAGTCTAGCTGTAGTCAAATGCTGTGTATGCACTCTATTCAGAAGAACATCTACCGTATGTGGAACCTTTACTGTTACTTCACTCCCTAGGATGATACCTGCACTTTGTTTTAGGGCTGTCGCTGCTGCAGCTACTGCTCTCATGCATGGGGGTAGGCCTCGAGCTACTGAGTCCAGAGTGCTAGAAAAATATGCACATGGTCTCTGTTTACCCCCTTGTTCCTGTGTCAAGACTGACACAGCGCAACCTTCCTGTTCATCAACAAAAAGGCAAAATCTCTTAGTATAATCAGGTGTGCCTGTTTCCAGCTCCCGTGTCTACCAGACATCTCAAGTTTCGGTGGGGGCCGATCCTAATAGAGGCATAAGGCCCCCTTTGGTCTATAGGAACCTGCACCACTCCCGCTATCTCATTCCGGCATCCTCAGGACATATCGCTTGTGTTATCCTGAAAATCATTGTTATAGTATACCCCTTCTCCACATTCTTCACCCTGGCATACACCTTGTACTTGTGTCGTTTGTTGTGGCTGATACAGTAGATTGGGGGGAGGCGGGGCCGGCCAGGGAACATCCCCTCTTGCTTGTCCGTCAAAGGCATTGGGTTGAGGGGGTTTAAACATTCTATTGTCTTGGTTGCCGTACCCACCAGTCCTATTTCCTGGGGCAAATGTTGTCTGTGAAGGGGGCCGTACGCCCCTTCCTCTCCCACCACTCTGGGGACACTGGGATTTCCAGTGTCCGGGTCTCTTGCAGAAGGCACATACATCTTGGGGTAGCCCATCCCTCCTCCCATATAGCGCACCTCCTTGCACTGTACCTCTTCCTGTCCCTTGGCCCCCTATCATGTTGCTACTATAGCCCTGTGACGGGCCGTTATAATTGTAGTTATACCTGCCTTGGGCCCTTGATGCAACTGTTGCATCAACACTTTGGTTTTTAAATCCTTCTCTTGTCGTGCCTTTTGTTGTCCCTTCACTCTTTCCCCTCTTTCGTAATACCTAGCCATTTCGAGGAGATCCCGGGGGTTTCTAGTCATCCATGTACTTTCTGCCCTCCTAATGTTCTCCTGAATTGGCCCGTGGAGCCCCTCTACAAAGTTTGTGGAAAAGTACCGTTGGCCCGTTTCAGACCCTATCTCTAGCCCACTGTGCGCTTTGAATGCTGCTTCATAACGCAGAAAGTACTGTGCTACTTCCTCACTTGCACCCTGTATCACAGCGGACAGTTTCTCCACATTCACATCAAATGGGGGTAACACCTTTTCTAGAGCCCTCAGGACTGCCATGCCATGCCCCCTTAGGGGTTCAGGATATTCCTCATGCAGTTTTCTATTTTTGCTCGCATCCATTACATCTTTCCATTTTATTGTTTCATTGTCTTTGGCACGAAAGGGGGTCCATATTTCTTCTGGGACAATGGCTAACAATATGTTATCTACATCCTCTACGGTAAATAACCCTGGTCTGAATAACTTTCCTACTTCCTTGTAGAATCCTGCCGGGTCTATACGGGGGTCGGGGATGGACTTGGTGATATGCATTAATTCAATTCGGGATAAAGGGACATACACATAGGTGCGCATCATGTTACCAGTGGCTGCCTCTATGGTGGGTTGGCACTCTCTCATTGGCATTAATAGTAACTTTTCCATGTCTGTTTGTTCACTTACAAGGGCCTGCGCTGGTGGCGAAACAGAGGATTGATGACTAAGAGCTTTCTCTTTTATTTTTTTATAATCTTTTAATAGTTTCTCCACCTTAGCCATCCTCCATTCTTCCGCCCCTGAATCATCCACTCTTATATTAGGTAGCAGTTTCTTATCCAATTCCGTCCTAATCCTATTCCACTGGGACACATACCTAGGCTCCTTTTCCTCTTCTATATCATCCACCCTAATAAGAAGATATTTAATTACGTTTACTTGTATAGGCCAGCCAAGGCCCTCCATCAGACTCACCAGGGTGGACATGGACTGCGAGTGTATGGATGCTATCATACGATTAGCTACGTTTTGGCCCGCCTGGTCTGCATCTTTGAGTTTAGCTTCTCTTTCCTTCACCTCTCTTTCCCATGCCCTCTTTTCCTTCTCCCATTCAACACCGCCCCTTATGACTTCCGCTATTATGTCGGACATACATCCCCATAACTGAACACTGGACGCAGTCACTGGTAGTAACGCGACAGCGTCCTGATATGCTGAGGGCAGATCCGCAGTACTCTGTCCTCTCAATTTACAGTTACCCTCATAAAAGGTATATAGTTTAGTGGCCACTGTCCTAAATTCCAAAGGTGTCAAACGCCCCAATTGGTCCCGTAGGCTGTCATTGAGGGGTGTGCCATACAGCCCGGTCATAAGGATTTGCAAGTCTCCATCTCTATCCTTTTCTACAGTAGTCGTTCTCCTATGGTCTATCAACCTATCTGGGTCTCCATACTTCATTGGGAATTCCACCCTTTCACCCTCACTGTCTGCCGGTGGAGCTGTAGCTCCTGGAAACAATAATTCAGTCGTTGTTTGTTCTGCTTCTAGCCCTATCACATCTTCATATCGAGGCACCGGCACGGCAGGATACATACCCCCACTGTTCTTAATCATCATATGTCTATCCAACTGATCTAGCCTCTCACCCTTCTCTTTTATCTCTAGATCATGTAATTTTTGATTTACCGTTCTCTTCTGCTCCTTTGCTTTTTGTTTATTCTGAGCATTGCGCCTGCGCATTGCTTCTACCCTCCATAGTCGTATAGCCTCAAACTGTGCGGGTCTAACCCGTCTTTTTACTAATTCTATTTCTACTTTGGATATGCGGTCCGCATCAAAGGACCCGGTGTCTGGCCATTTATGCTCAATCAAATCTTTTGTGTATTCGGACCATTCTTTTAAGAACAATGTTGAATTCAATCCATGTTTAATCAACATATCAAATGCAGGGGTTCCTTCAAGAGGGGCATAGTGTCTCTTGCCTATACCACTCTTGCTGGAAGCCGCTTGACCCATTTTGTTGGTATACCACAATTGCCTAAAACACTCACCTTTCCCAAATATGCACCTATTGGCTAACAATAATAATACATCCTCCTGGCGTATCTAACATATCATATCATTATTTCAACATTACTTCTTCATAGACGGACTTACCACCGTCCTCTTCACAAACCCTGAATCATTATTTCCTTATTCCATCATGCATCCGTCCATACCACTTATCTTAAGGGTCCCGCCAGAGTGTTCCGGACCCGAAGGGCGACAGCCTGCTGTTCCACCGCCAACGGAGCCGGAAAAACAAGGATGACGCGTTGGTTGCAATCAAAGGTGCGGATTCAGTTGTTGGGGCCCCGTGATCAATTCCTTCTCCGGTTCCGCCGCGGCGTTCCTCACCCAGTGACGGACTGTCGCTCCTTCGCGTCCCACTTCTGACACCAAAATTGTGGGTGCGATTTCTCGCCGTCGCCAAAACCAGTACAAAAGGGACCCTATAAAAACTCAAACAGAATAGAGTTGAGTAATCATTGCTTTATTAACACACAAGCATTCGCGAATGGGCCACAAGTTCAACCGTCTCGCAAAGCAAGTCGTCAAAGTGCCGCCCTTTGCCCTGCACATCGTGGTCCTTTTATACCCATCTGTTTTACATTGTCATACATTGCTGCACATAGATTATGTCCACCACAAGGCGGTTCCTCCCAGTCATGACTTTGCATCAATGGTCAACAGTTCAACATCTGCTATTGTGGTTTCCTGTTATCTGTTATTCTCTCTCTCTCGTGCCCTTCTGTGTCCTTATCTCTGTGCACGAGGCTGTGCTTACTCATTCCTTCCCCACCCGTAATCTGCAGATAGTTTTAGCAGGCTCAGCATGCTTCGACATACAGTGACCAAACACAATTCTTCTGTTAAAACAAGTTCTTGCCAGGTCAGCAGGTCTTAAATGTCGCTGTATAAAGAGAAGGCCTCTTATTTTAACAAAGGGTACATTCTTTTAACACATATGGTGATTAGTACAAACTCCAAGTGTGAGCACAACATTACATATGTATGCGTACCTTCAACCCGCCTCTCAAGTTGACATAATTAGAAGCTTACCCCTCCTGTCACAAGGCCAGTGCATATCTCATTCTCCCATGCGTAAACCAACCAAGCCAACCCTGCTTAGCTTCACAGGAGGCAGGGTGGAGCCCAGAGAGGCTGTAAAGCCGAATACAATCAGTGTTTCATCTCAGCAGCCCGATTGCCACTAATAATTTGCCTAATGCCTGTGAAGCTAAGCAGGATTGGCCTTGGTTGGTTTGAGGATGGGAGAGTGACAGAGAAATACCAAGCTGCGATTGCTGCACATGGATTGTGTTTATACATTTACATTTAATTTGATTTGATCTCCTTCACAAACAAGCATTTGCCACCCTAATGTTTGGGCACTGCCATAATGGTGCCACCAAGCAAAGAGCTGGAAATAGGTGCAAGTACCTGGGCATATGTCAGTGCCTGACAAATGACCATCCAATAATTATGCACAAGACAAAGCTGTGCTTCTTTATTAACAAGACTTCTGTGGAAGGAAAAGATGCAAGAATACACCTAATGCTTATAAATGAAGCACCTGAAGGCACATTTGGTTAATACATTTGTATTATCCCAAAAACTAATTTACAGCTGCCATTTTCACCATTATCTCACAGCAAACTGCTTAGAAGTAACATTGGCATGCTCTCCACAGCACAAAACGTCATGTTACTGCTTGATAGAGGTAGCTCAAAGAGATGCACCGAGGGTGTGTTTTTGGCAGGAAGAGGGCAATAGAGAGTAGAAGTAGCTATACAGATTATCATGGCCATGGGCAGCTGAAAAACCCATAAGCTGTATGTCCCTCCTCTCATTCCATCTCCCTTTTGGCTGTATTCCAATGTAATAATTGTGGCTTCGAGGTGGGGCCGAGGACCACCTAGCAGCCAAAACTAAATAAGGACTTTCTTCAAAAGAGCGTTCTAATCATGAATGAAGAAATCCCTTTACCAGTGTTAACCGGAGGCCCCCAGAGACTGAAGGAACCATCAGAAACGGAGAACTGATCCTTTCCTCCCCTCACTGCATCAAAGAGAGTGCACAAATGAGACTTGAAGCAAAGTTGAAGATGGGGATTCAGTCAAAATGACTGCACCTAAAATACCAACCTTACCAAAAGTCCTAAAATGCATACCACCAAATGTTTGAATACCAAAAGTTCAAATCTTTCTTTGTGGTATGCATTTTAGGTAGGTAAAAAAAGATGAAGATGGGCCACAAAGAAGAGACTTGAAGCAAAGACGAAGATATGCCACAAGGAAGTGACTTGGAGCAAAGATGAAGATAGGCCACGAAATAGAGACTTGGAGCAAAGATGGAGATAAGCCACAAAGAAGAGACTTGGCACCTGCTCAGATCCCAAGGATCATGTGGCAAGCTAGCAGAACCATATGGGGGAAGGGAGTTGTGGAAGAGAAGACATGACATGCTTTCCATCAAAGAAGCAACCATTGCTGGCACGCTCCAGTCCGGGTTCGATAATTCTATGTGAGAAATGGGCAGTCCCAGCTGGGCAAAGAAGTGGACATGACACAGATGCCAGCATTAAGGACCGAGCTGCTGAAATGGGTTGTGGTCACTGCTGGCTGCTAAAAAACGACCCTTTTTTTTAGGGGCCAGCAGTGGGCCAGCAGGGATGGGGTAAAACGGGAGAAGCATTTTACCCCCATCCCAGGTGGACCAGTGCACATCTCAGTTGCATCAGCCAACACTGCGGCGATTCGCCCTCGTTGCAGAACCCAAACTTGCACCCAAAAACCCACTGCAAGCTGCAAAAATGCCACTCCTTCATTTAAGCCCCTCCCACTTCTCGTAGTTGCAAACCGGAAGTCGGCGTGTGCAACAGTCTGGGCGTCAATGTACCCTACGTTTGCGTAGAGTGCAATGCAAATCAATTCATTGAAGAGTGGCAAAGGGACCTGGCAGCGCTGAAATAAATATAGATTGGCAGGGTCTGACTGGGCTATACAGTTGCCTCGGGCACCAATTGAAAAGTGGGCCACAGTTGCAAATGGCTATTCAATCCTTTTCTGACACTGTTTGAATAGTACCCAAGGGTGAGTTGTTTGATAAAATGTGATGCAACTTGTGCGATTTATGGAATATTTATTCAGCAACACTGGTCAAAACTACTAGCCGCAGAGTAAAGTAACTCGTCACAGTGGCCCAATTGGACCCCAAAAATGGCTACTTTGACCCTAAAAATGTGCCCACTTTGACCCAAAAAATGTGCCCACTTTGACCCCAAAACAATGACCCACTTTGACCCATAAAAAATGACCCACTTTGACCCATAAAAATGGCCCACTAACCCAAAAATAATTGCCCACTAACCCAAAAATAATTGCCCACTGTGATCCCCAAAAAATGGCCCACACCAGCATTATGCGTTTTTGGTTTGGTCAGGGGCCTGTTGCCCTATAGGCCAGTCCGAGCTTGCAGATTGGGTAGCTTAACCATGCACTGCCATCCCACCAAGACCAGCTTCAGAGAGGTTGCTGCTGCACGAACCTCTGGCGCTGTGCTGTGCCGTACAAGGTAAGCAGCACTTTCACCCCCTGTCAATGCCGACACTGACACTCCATGAAGAAGAAAACAAGCTTTGGCAATGCCAACAGTTTGGGATTTTGTGTAGGCATGGGTAAGGCACTTGCCAGGCATTGCCGTAGTGGCATTAACTGTAGGCCACAGGCTGGATTGTTTCTGAAGAAGAAAGAAAACAGCCTCCACAATTCCAATCCACATTAGTTGGTATTTAGGGAGCGAAATAATCTACAGGAGTTTGTAAAAATAATGTTTTGCACAAATATTTTAAAATACAGGATAGCCTGCTTCCTTTTTGTGCATTTGAAACACAGGGGGCATATGCAAAAAAAAAAAACAATTTTGTTGTGGATTATAGACCAAGTGAAACATTACCAACCGTCAACTTTTGACAGTGTATTAAAAAAATGAATAGATAGGTCACGTAGAGACAACCATCTACATCCACTATTCCAATCTAAATGTCGTTGACACGCTGTTTCGGCCAGAGTAGAGTGCTTAAAGAACTCTTTTTTTTATAGTGGCCTTCATCAGGACGAGCACAATGTATGGGTATGACTAGCACTATTTAAATAGGCCAACACGGGCTTCACCCATGAGGTCAAATGGAGAAATAATGTGGCAACTTCATATCGATCTCAATGAGCCACTTGTTTACACCCGAAAAGTGGTGCGTCTGTACTTCAATTCTATCAGTTTAGCAGATGTACCCTGCTGTCATGCAGATTTAAGCACGGCATGTCACATGGCCAGGAGTCCCCAAGCAGCGACACATTGTTTTCATTTGTGCCGGTTCCTGACAGTGATCGATCCTTCACACTCGTTAACAGGACTGAATTCTGGACGCCGGCAGAACGAAGAAGTGGTATTTACTGGCCATTGACGGTAGCAGGTGCAAAATGGTGCGAGTACCATGGCATCTAATCGCAGTGCCAGGCAAATTCCTAATACTTCTACACAAGCCAAAACAGTTGGCTTTGCCAATGCTTCCTTTTAACAGGACTACAGTGAAGGACACACATAGTGCATGTAAATCAAGTGGCAGAAGGCAGACACAGTTAAGATATTTGTATTATACCAGAAGCTGATTTACTGTTGCAATTAAATCCATAATGTTCACAACACAGTATTGAAATACGCTGGCAGGCAAATTCAATGCAAAGTTTGATTTAAAGCTTGAATAAAGTGGGCTCAAAGAGTTCCCATGAGGAGGGCTTTTGGGCGGGGAGAGGCAGGAAGTGGATGGGAATGGTAATGGGGATTTGCACAGCCATGCGCAGTGAACGGGTGGCAAAATAACCAAACACCACCTACAAGTTTAGTGTTCCGCCTCACATGCCATTTCTCCCTATCAGTAATCTAATGCAATATCTTCGGTTTATAGGTGGCACGAAGTGCCAGCTAATAGTGCAAACAATAAATACCAGGAATTCACTCTAAAAATGTACTTTTAAAGTGTAAAATGTTTCTCTGCTTTATTCAGGGAAAATTCATGACAGCATAATATATGGCTGTATTTACACCCTGTAGTTTAATGAACATGCCCTGATGAAGCATGCAGGATGAAACACGTGGTGCCCCTGAAACACTGAATAAGGAAGCACCGTTTTTCTTCTGTTTTAATAAGGTGTTTCTTTAAGAGACATACCCTGGTGGTAGCGCCTGTGCCCTCCCGCCAAAAGATGGAAATGAAAAAGCACACCTCTTTTCAGATTATCAAAGCACTATTAAAACATCAAACCACCCACCCTGAGACACAGCCTCCTAAGGTACATTTATTGTGGCACGCCTAGAGTTTTCTGAAATATACGTATATATCATTTCTTCAATCAAAAACTGGATATTTTGCAGAGCAGGAGATAGCATTTTTTCTACTTAGAAAATGCAATTTCCTAATTCGTAGATTTTATTTTTCCCAATCAAGAGATTGTACTTTCTTATCCGGAACATTTTCTTTTCTTAATCAGAAGATGCTTCTTTCCTCATCAGGTGATTGGATACTCCCGTTCAGTGGCAGCGCGCGCCTCATTAGAAGCAGACGACCAACCGCCAGGTGGCGGAAGCAGACGACCAACCGCCAGGTGGCGGAAGTGGCGATTCCTCAAGCTGCAACACCCCTCCACCCTTTTAGTTAGTTTGTTGCAACAGAATGCATGCACTGCTTAGTTGCAACTGATCCACCCACACAGTTAAATTACTTTGCATGCTGTGAAACAGACGATGCTTAGCCCGGGCTCTTAAACATTTTCACGCAGTGTTTCCTTTTCTCATGCGTTTCCCAGGTTTTATACCATTCGGTCCCTGATTTCAATCCACTCCACCATACCTACTAAGGGGGGATTCTGTGCATATGAGCATTTGATGGTTACTCCTGATCTTTCCTTAATGTTCCCTATTACAGGAGAGGGCTGCTTCCATGGAATTATTCTCTTTAGACCTGTACCTTTGGGTTATTTAAAGGTTTGCATCAATATCCAACAGGGTTGAAAATTGAGGGGAGCTATGTACACCAGAAGGGATGCAAAAAGATTGCAACACAATTATAAACCTCCTTGTCCAATTTTGGTAACGTGGATGGAACGGCAGGCTCATCTCAGCAAAGTTGTGGATCGATGGTTAGTTGCAACACAGCGGAAATACAATTATTACCCAATGATAAAAGGGACTGTCCAGTCAAGGTTGTATACAAATATCTACTTTATTCTTACTACAACATACATTTCTAGCTCACTACAAAATACAACCCACCCTGTAAAGGAACACAGAGGACAGACAGTTTCACAAAGGAAAGGGGTGCACTCTGGATACTGACAGGAGGGTAGGCGTTAAAGCATTCAGTCTTACAGTTCAAGGTTATTCGGTTCCAGCACCAAGGGGCAGAGGGACATACCGGTCGCTAGCGGCCTTCGGAGAAGGACCAGGGGGGCAGGACCACAATCTACCTGGTGCTTGAGGTATTCTTGATGCTCTACAGTGTCGAGTCGGTTCCAGGACGCATTTCAGCTCTTGTGACACAGGTCAAGATGGGAGACAGCTGCGGCTATTAGGCCATCAGGCCGCAGGCACTTTGGCAAGCGAGGCTGGATGGACGTCTGCAGAGACTGTCCGGCGCGGCGGCTTGGGGCCAAGAATCGTTGGCTCTGTGCTGGTTGGCGGATCTGAAACGCTGGTCAAGGAGTCTCGGATGGCTCTGGCGTGACAACAGTCAGCGGTGCAGCCGGATGCGGTTCGAGGACTCGACTGTCTCGGCGCTGGATAATGCTTGTGTGGCACTCCTCCTAGCTTCTTCGCGGGGGTAGAGTCCTTTCAAGGCACATGGCCCAAAGCTCAGGAGGGTGTTAGCAGGCAACGACCATGTCCTTGTCCAGAGACTCTCTGGCAATTCCCACCTAGGAAGCTTGCGGTCAGTACCTAGCAGGGCATGCTGTGTGCTGGCTGGGTACCTGTTCTGGAGCTGCTAGGTGGGTCCTCTGAGTCCGGTATCTCCTTCTGTTCCCTGGGAGATCTTTAGGGGAGGGATCTTGCTTCCCTCTTGGTACTGCTGACCCTCCTTCACTGGCGGAAGATGTAAAGTAGACTGTACCTTCAGCCTGGGCCCAAATGAGTCCTTACTCCTTGCAAAGTCTAGGGGTTTTCACCAACCTGCCTGGGGTACTGTTTGAAAGCACCATGGTTCTCTGAAGACATGCCTACATGTTACCACTAGCCTCTACCCTTTCAGTAGAGAAGAGACTCTCCAGTAGACAAGTAAAATATTTGAATTCAAGCCTCTGATGTGATGATGTGCTGCTTAGCAATCCAGTGGCTGCAGGCAGAATCGGTTACGAACGTGGGAGAGGATGCTCTAGTCCTAGGGCAAAACACTTCCCTAGGTTTAAAAAAGGGCGGGCCGCTTTCCGCATTGGGCCGGCCATCACACCACATTTAACAAAACTGGTGAAGAGGGAGACGGGAGCCTGACACTGAGCCCCTCTGCCCCCCCCACCTCCCATCTCACTAAATTCATGACGAAACGAAAGGACAGAAAACACCAAATTCGTCCATTCTATTTCTGGCGAGTTCCTAACGGACCAATGATTGCTAAATCGTTTGAGAGGTATCGGCTCAGCCAGCCATACAGACCAGGTGCGGTACAGCTCTATCCATGTGTGGATGAAGAGCCGCAGGCCATGGTCAGAGACACCTATATGGACAGCCTGGAGTAGAGCACCAAGAAGCCATATTGCTGACGTCGTTAGAGACACACCACGACATAGCATTAGACATGAGCACACGTGCCATCTGCACTTCGGGACACAAGCACACACTCTAATACATGAAGAAGACGAGCGTACAATTCTATAGTTAGGGGACAGATACATGTACACACTGTCATTTCTTTTGTTATTTTTGCCATTATCCAAGTTTAAGAAATGTAGAAACCGCAAAGAAACCGCAAAGCACAAGAGATCCGGAGCAAAGCTTGCAGATACTTAAATGCAAATAACCTTATGGAACTGCAGCAGCACCTATGGGACCCGACAAAGCCAAGTGTGACTAACCTACGAAAAATGTAGTATAGCGTGGACAAGGTCGAAACCGCATCATAAGGTTTAGGACAATCACAGCAAGCCTCAGGCCTCTGCGCAAGAGACGAGCTGAGCTGATTCAGGCTGGACATCGAGCAAGACATGGGAGACAGGACCCTCAGCCAAGGTCAGGAGATACAGATGACATTCCAATACCCAGACGACAAAGGCACAAGCTGCAGAAAAGACTAATAAATGATCATAATTCAGA
The DNA here is from genome assembly GCF_040938575.1 of Ambystoma mexicanum. Classification (NCBI taxonomy): domain Eukaryota; kingdom Metazoa; phylum Chordata; class Amphibia; order Caudata; family Ambystomatidae; genus Ambystoma; species Ambystoma mexicanum. The sequence continues at coordinate 1,620,782,546 of NC_090932.1, read as the reverse complement.
GCTGCAGAGCTCAACTTTGTGGTCCCTACGTGACGCAGCCGAAGCAGACAATGGACAGTGATCAGCAGTGGGAAAGGAGAGCCAGTCTCAGTCCACTAAACACAGACTGCAATAAATATGCAACAAGTCTTGCGCCGAGCAGGAGAATATTTTCATATGGCAAAGGTAGTGCACACAAGTTACAATACAGACACAATCATTCTCATCACCTTGAAAAGGTACACAGTGAGCTGAGAACTGTTTCGGGTCCCAGGCCTGGGGATGTTAGCTCTAGCCAATCACAGTTTAGTACCCTAGGGTGGGTCGCAACAGGTAAGAGCCAATGGTAGGCCCACTACTAAGCAACAATGTAGTAAGTTGGATTTTGGGGATGTGACAAGTCAGTCACCTGACATGCGAGGGACAGTAGGATAACATCTATAGTGTCCTGTATAGGTTATAGAATACTCAGTACCCAATCACCTGGCCTGAGGTTTTCTGGAGAAGGGCCCAGGTTGTGACGAAGTGTTAACGCCATTTGAGGGTAAAACCGTCCCGAGAGCCGAGGAAAAGCGAGATGTGCATGAATAATTCTCTGTTCCTGTGCTGATCCCCCGTTTGTAGTGGCCGTAATAAACCACAGTTTGAACTTGCCGTTGACCGAGTCTTCCGTGTATCCTGGGGGAGGATGTTGGGCCCTCCAAGTCCACGAACTTCCAGTATCCCTGTGACGTACCTGGGAGTTTCCCCCAACACTGGGTTTAATGGGAGAGGTCTTGACTGAAAAGGTCAGGGAGCTGGGCTTTGTAGATGCCCTGGCTTGTACCCAGACCACAGGGCTACTGTGACAGGGAATTTCATGTCACTCTCCATTTAACCACGTTGGGGTTTTCGGCGATTAGGAGTGACGTTGACTCAATAGAAGTGCCGTTCAACAGGACTCCAGTGGAAATAAGAGTGCTGTGCAGAGCGCCTGGACAGCACTGCATAGGCTTTGGGTTTTCTGTAATACAAGCATCCCCCTAGGCCATTGGTCTTGAAACTGTGGGGCTGCCCCCCGCCCCTTACGAGCCCAAAGGTTCGTCCGGGAAAGGGGGGGGGGTGCATGATGCTCCCTTTTAAAGGGGATTATGGTGACTGTTTTTAATAGAAAATATAAGCAGTTATAGCTTGTGGGGGCAGGGGGGCCTAGAAAAAATTTTACTCCAAGGACGGGGGCCCCGGAGTATAAAAAAAATCTTTAAAGACCAGTGCACTCGGCCCAGAGTTGCCTCTCATTGCAGGCATCTTGCGCGCCCGCGCGCTGTTTAGCAGCTTGTGTAAATAAAGAGATTATGCAGCTTTCATACTAATCCTTTTAAAAAGGGTAGGTAAAAAAAGAAACACAGATCTTCCAGCGTATTTATGATGTTTATGTTAAGACTAGCTTTCCCGCGTGGAGTTAGGAGGCGACTGGATCAAGGATGCAAAAAATAGCGCTCGGCGCGTTTATTCCATTGCGCGCCCGGCCCTTGGCGATGGACCATGAACCGGATACTGTCACTGAGTGTCGACTAAGGAATCTCATCCGTTTTCGGCAACTTGGGATCACGCCCTAGAGGGAATCGGAATGAATTCACACATTTAGCTCCGGCATGTAGTTGTAGCCCAGGAGCACAGCTGCCAGGTTTCCCAGTTCCAGGTGGAATCTTTGAGGCAGTCCAGTGTTATTTTTTTGGCACGGCATGCTAGGACTTCGAGGCCCTCCCTTGCAATGGGAAAAAAAATAAACTACAAGTTCCAGCATGCATATGGAAGCAAAAAGCAAGACTGGCTCGAGGTGTCACGCATGGAGCTGGGAAACTTGACAGGGAGTTAGGAAAGCCTTGATAACTTGACACCAACTGCTTCCAGGCGCTGCATTCGCCCCCCACCCGCCAACCAACTGGTGTCATACAAACATAGATACCTCTGTGTCATTAACTCTGGCTTTTTGGGATTGTGTATAAAAAAGTGTATTGGGCCACATTTAGTAGACATTTTAGGCACAACGGGTCATCTACATTGAGCACAAAGTTATAGTTTGCATCTGATGTGAACGGTAGATTTGTTTTATGTGAAGGTGATGACAGCGCACCGCTTACCTTTTCATGGTCTCCAAGCACTCCCGCAGATCTGAAAAGAAAAAGGGCCGTGGGAGTTTGTTAGTGGGAGCAGAGGGATAGCGCAAGAGTGCTTTTGCTGTTCCGTTAGTTTCAGTTCGGAATAACCGCTCACTGTGTTTTGGGTTTGCTTTGGGGTGGTTGGGCCTAGTGTGGGTCCTTGTGGGCGAGCCTGGATAGGTTGTTTTGTGTGCCGGTGGTATAGTGTTGGAATCTGAGTGTGTTGTGATTGAGTGAGTTCTTGGATTGGTGTGCATTTTGCTGTAAGATTTTAGAGTTGGTGTTCTGCGTGGTAGTCATGTGTGAGCGTTGTATTTAGTAATATTCCCAAATATATAATTTTTTTTGTAATTGGGGTCCCCCAAAACCCCTATTTTCCAAATTTACCCTTTACCCCACCCAAACATGCATACATATTTTTAAGATAAGAACATTTTCAATGAAACATTTTTTCGATTTTTTTTTCCCGATGAAACATCTTGTCAATGAAACATTTTTCAATGAAAAGACTGTATGCCGATCCTGTGTAATTAATAAGGATATGTCGTTTATCTGCCATTCTGCTGGGCCGGCTTATGGAGGGACTGGTATCCATCCGGTCTCAAGATCCCATTGGGTTGAGCAAAGGAAGGCAAGAACTGTGTGGGTGAACTTTCACCCCCGGTCATGGGCAGATTCAGTGCCTTCCCATTCAGGCTTGCATTTTCCAGGTGGTACTCTGCCCTTGAACTCGTTCCACTTGCTAGTTCTCGGTTCCTCCATCCCACTGGCGCTGTGCCAAGTTTGGCAATGCAGTGTGAGGCAGGCAGAGCCGGAATTAGTGGAGGGCGAGCCAGGCGACGGCCCGGGGCGCCACGCCCGCCAGGGTGCCATTTGGCCCCACTACGCCAGCTCAGGGGAGTCTTTCAAGGGCTCTCCCGAGCTGGCGTAGTGGCAGGAGGCGTGGCAGGCGCCTCATTGTCATTAAATGCACCCGCAGCAGCAGGCTCATTTAATGACGATAGGGTGCTGACATGCCCTATTCCTATCATTACCTCCTCTACGGAGCGAAGAGGTTAAAAAAAAAAGTAAACATTCAAATTATAAAAAGTGGGTCATCCTGGCCCCACCCCCTTTCTACCCAGCTCCCTGTTAACCAGGGGCGCACAGGGTGCGAGGGGGGGGGGCGCCAATTCGCCCAGGGCGCTGCTGCCCTTAAGGGGCAGGGTGCCAATCCCAACCGGTTTGTTGGAGGGCCAGACTTCAGGGCAGGTGTGGATCAGCTGTTCGCCAGGAGTCACCTTTTGGTGCCCCCCCCAAATTGCTTTCAGTTGCCCCCCCCCCAACCTCTCTCACCACGCCCATTGCAGAGACTTTTGCACACTGGTCTAGTATTTACAATGATTATTAGATGTGTAGCGCATAGAAACAGTAGCAGGAGCCTGTGTGAGCGGCCATTCACCATTCCCCTGCTGCACTTCTTGCAATGAATGCCCCTGCGCAGCCCAACAAGGGTTAAAATGAGGAGCTCAGCTCTGCAACAGATTTTCTGCAACTCAATACAAAGCTGCGCGCTCTCGTTTGTTGCTGGACAACAACCAAACTGTTGTACCTTTCCTAAAGCCGTAGAAAGGAACAAGGACTCGAACCAAACTAGCTCCGCTTCCTTCTCTGTATCCTCTGTGACCATCTTATAAAATGTTTCACTTGAAGATGTTCTAGGATGCAGGCCCTGCTGGTAAGATGGCTTCGAGAGTTAGGCACTCCCTGCTGTGATCTGCATGGGACTGCAGGCCACAGCCTCAAGTCCCAGGGGAGGCCAACTCTGCACTCTATAAAAGGAGTACCAATTTCATTGGGTAATAATAATTGCATATAAAAATGTTTTATAGAAAGTGCCTCGGCAAAAGCACCGTCATAAATAAATGGGGATATCATCGTTAGTATAGTTTAACCGCCGGACAGTGCAGGACATGGGCGATCCATTTATTGATTTGTCACGTGCCAAGCCTGCAGGCATCAGGGTGCACATCAACACAAAGACATTTCAGAGGACAGGACACAAAGGATCGAGTTAGAGAAAAAAAGTTTACTCGAATAATAGAGTTTAGGCGTTTTCGGAAGATCCGCAGATTAATTTCCTGGCGCAGGTCCGTGAGCAGGATGTTCCAGGCCTGAGCCACTTGAACTGGGAAAGACCGACCTTTCCCCCTTGCTCGTTTAACTCTAGGGTTAAGTAGGCATTGGGTGTTGCTTGAGCGCAGGGGTCTGCACGGTTGATATAGTTCAAGACCATGTCTGAGGTAGGAGGGTGCATTCCCATAGAGGCACTTGGGGACCAAGGTGATTACCTTAAGACGCACTCTCGCAGCCACTGGCAACAGTGTAGCTCTTTCCTAGCACTGGATATATGCCCTCTTCTCAGGATATTACTGGCAATCCTGGCTGCCTCATTCTTTATCATCGGGAGCTCGTGGATGCAACATTTACTAGCACCACTTAGGAGTGCGTTACAAAGGTCTACTCTGGGCAGAATAATGGCCCTAACCAAGGCTTCGCAATGCGTGTCGGTCAAAAAGGGTTTAAGTTGCCTGAACACTCACTATTGATACCGAGATTTCTGATCAGCTTCATCCATGTGTGCACCTGCTCCAAGAGAGGCCTACAAGACGACACCGAGGGTCCTCACCTAATCCAACACAGGATACAACTGCGCTCAACATCAAGGCTCGACTCTTTACGAAACAAACATCGGTTCTAGCACTACTCAAGCACATCCAGTTTGTTGACATCCAGTTCTTGACAGACTTGTATTCATTAGACAAGTTGTCTGAGTCCCTGGTGTAATTATGGCGGAACTCCATCAGCACTTGCATATCGTCCTCATATTTAGTCAACGGTATCCTCGGGTTTACCAGTTGGTCACAAAGGGGTCATATGAATACGTTAAACAAGGCCGGGGACAAGCACGCACCCTGCGGAACTGTGCCGGTTCAGAGGTGGCATTTCCCCTACACACTCTGGACCTTCTACTGCTCAGAAGTGAGCCGATCCAGTCCGTAACATCCCTTGAACAGTTGGCCTGTGATCGCGAGTGTTTCCAACAGGCGTTTGCGATCCGTCAGGTCGCATGCTGCCGATCTTGCTTCCGTCCAAGGTGTCTAACATTTTGTTTGTTTATTTGATTATATAGCGCACCTGACCCAGAGGTATCTAGGCGCTTCTAGTATATATTACATACAAAGGAAATGCAGCTAAGAGTGGAGATTGTACATACATAGAAGTTAAAGACACATATCATGTAGGTACAAGTATACAATTTAAAGAACATAGGCAATAATGAGTAGTTATCAAAGGTGAGTATTACACATGGACAGAAGACTGGGCAGGGCCTGTGTAGCAAAACGTAGGTTATATAGGTCGCTGAATGTGTTTGGAGATCCAACAGGGAATTTTCCCGTGGTTTTCCTGTAACCCCGATTGTCTTTGGTGGAGCATAACCGAGCGTTCTAGATGTTCCTGTAGCTGGGGAGCAGCGATCCTACCCCCAATCTTCAGGAGAAAGGGAGTGCTGGTAATGGGCCCCAGATTGGTTGCTTCTGTCGGGTTCAAGCCAGGTTTTGCTATCGGGGGGGTGGGGGGGTACCACATCTTCTTTAATTGTGTGAGGGACCAATTTGTGGGTAAAGGATGCATTGGCAAATCGTACAAGGAAAGGGATAAAAGGTTTGGATGGGAGGACATCACCCGGACAAGAGGTGGGAGGCATTTCTTTAAGTGTGCTGTCCATCTCTGCCACAGTGACAGGTTTCAAATGAAACTTCGGTTGTTCTTTGCTTACCTTAACCTCCAGCGTTGCCGGCTGGGCCTCCCTACTTAGGGTACTGGCGATACTAGTGGGAGCCAGATGTACTTTGTCCAAGAAGGTCTGCTGAACCCTAGCACAATCCTCATTAGGGGGAACACTTGAGCTTTTCAAGTTTTCTAAAGACTTCAATGAGCTTCTTTGTATTATTCTCGGCGCTTTCGATTTGGTCGTTGAAAAAAAGCCCTTTTGTTTCGTACACTTTTGGTTTATAGATTTTTTTTCTAGCAGTGTCCAAGCTGCCTTATTGATGTCAGACTTGTTTTTGGGCCAGGACCGCTCTGCCTGTCTTTTCGATTTTCAGGTCGGGTAAGGCTGCAGTAAACCAATTCTGATGACACAATCCGTCTCTTATGATTTTTGACTTCATGGGGCAACTGATGGCAGCCAACGGCCTCTGTTTAAATGGAGATAAAACAGAGATCCTTGTAGTAGGCACCAACGAAACACAAACTCTCCCCTCAATACAATACCTTTAACATTGATAACTCCACCATCACAGTCTCAATGTCAGTGAAAACCCTAGGAGTCTACCTCAACTCCTCCCTATGTCACGCCATGTCAGTGCCATAACCACCTCCGCCGCACTCACCACCAAGGTTAGCAACGCAGTCAAGCCCTTCCTCTCTACAAAAAACTGCCTAGCCATTGCCAGAGCCAGAGTTGGCACCAAGCTGTATTACTGCAATGCCCTCTTCCTGGGCACCTCTGCTAAAAACATCAAACTACAAGTCACACAGAACAATTCCCTTAGAGCAGCATTGAGTATTGCCAAAAGAGAACACATTTCACAGGTTAGGAAATGTACACAATGGCTGCCGGTGAAAGAATGCATCCCTTTTAAAACCATGGCCATCACACACAGATGCCTCTCCTTCGACGCCCCACCTTACCTATCGGAAAGGATCACCCTCAACCCGTCCGCTAGACCCAGCAGATCCTACCTGGCTAACCAGATCTATGTGCCCGCCTTCAAAAGAACCAAAGCTGGAGGCTCTTGCTTTCAACACTTGGCACCAAAAAACTAACGCGCCCTGCCCACAGCACTAAGAAACGAAAATTCCTACACTGCCTTCTGCAAAATGCTGAAAACTAACTTGTTCAATTAAGCCTGTCTTTTCGCTGCAATATGTAATACATACAAGAATTCTTATGCCGTTCCTATGTAACCAACTGAACATGCATAATATACCTGTCACTATTCTTTGTATTATTGTTCCTGTTCAATGAATGCCTGTACCAAGCAAGTATTCTGTAACAACGCCACGATGCCTCTGGGCCGATGTGCGATTTATACATTTAAATGAATAAATAAAAATAAATAAAACTCTACCCACGAGTGTGTTCAAGTGCATACCACAGGAATCCACCAACCAGGTTGGGATATCCAGATCCATGGTAGAGTTCATACATATTTGGAGGCAGCTGCCTAGAACCTCCGATTTCATCTTGTTCAGATTGCTTTGTGAACGTGGGACAGCACAGGGGCAACATGCTGGCCTTGAAAGCAAGACCACGCAGAACAATAGAGGTTCGAATTCCGGATCCGCGCTTAGAAACCGAACCGAACTCAGTTACAGAATTAGGCGCGTAACAACAACACAAATAAATGCTGACAACGCTCTTGACGTTGTTACTTTTTTGTACCAGTTTCTCGGGCAACTGGAGAAGGCATTCTATAAAAAGGTGGTCAGACCAGATACATGGTGTATGGTAATATTCTGAGAGATGCCACCTTTTGCATGGGTTGCTTCTTTATTTTGTACTAGGATGCCCATATTATCGAGGTGCTGCTGTAGATTTCGCGCTTTCTTATCGGAGGTGTCTCTCAACCATCGATTAAGGTCGCCCAGTACTATGGTGGAGCAATTTGGTTTATTTAAAGGGTCCAGGAGATGTCCAAGTCCCTCATTAAAGCCAGGCATATCCGCGGTTGGACGATATAACAGTATAACGTTCACACAGTTATTGTCATTCGGGGTCATCTTTAAGTGGATGATGTCACATCCTTCACAGACCACGGGGGATTCAAAGAAGCAAAGTCCTTTCTGAGCCAAAATGGGAACACCCCCACCATTGCCCTGCTTGCGATTTTTCCAAAAGTCGTCGTATCCTGGCAGTGTTGCCAGGTCTACTTTGGTCCAATTGAGTCTTTGAGCCACGTCTCCTTCACACACGACGTCAAAACCGTTATCCACAATGTAGTCATGAATGTCAACTGCATGTTTGCCTATTGATCGTGTGTTTAGGAGGGATATTTTAATTGGTCGATTTTCTAGTGGGGTGGGGGGGAATTGCAGCCCTAATGTCAATTGGATTGCCTTCAATGAGGCTATTATATTTTATCTTTGGCTGTTACCGTGTCATGACCATTTATTTCACCGAGGTCCCGGTACACACACTCTTAATACTCTTATCCGCTGAGATGTCTCTCTGGGAATTGTTTTGAAGGGAGTTTCTCCAGAATCGCCAAGTCATTGTTTTGTAACAAGCAGTGTGGAGAGAACAGAGCCCAGCAATTACATCCAGGGCTATCTGTTCCAACATGAGTAACGGTGCCAGTGACTTGATTTCAACCAGCCTGACGCTTTCAGCGTAATTCATGCGACTAACACTCACTGCATCTGGCACTTTCATCTGCATCGTCCACAAGGCTTTCAGGGGCCTGGGACCGCTCGACCTCCAACTTCCTCTTCCAAAACATCTTCCTTCTCAAGCTCTCTACTCATCCAACTCCAACTCTGAGGGTCAGGCGCTTCTCCAAGCAGAGTGCTTGGGCAGATCTATCTCCTCGGCTGGGGCCTCCCTCTGGAACAGCCTCCCTGCCTCTCTCAAACTTGAGCAGAACCACCTCCGGTTCCGGAAGTAACTCAAGACCTTCCTTTTCGCTTTAGCTTTCTCTCTTCCTCTCCCCTGCTGATACACCAGACTGCTCTGCGCACTGGTCACCCGGTCACCCTCTGAACTCGGAGCCCAGGCTCCTGCATGTCCAGTTGCCCTTGCACTGCCTCCGGGTTCCCCAACCCTTAAGAGCCTGTATCTTCAACCCCACAGTCCCTTCTCTCTGCACTTATGAGCCACCCGCTGGCTGCACTTGTGAGTTAACTGCACTTCCCCCTTCCCCGCATCCCCCCTGGCACTTCTCTCCTTCCCTCTTCCTCGCACTTGTGCGATCTGAACGACACAAGGCCTAGTAAGATCATTATTTTGTCATCCATTTTTCTCCCCCCTTGTCTTGTCGCACCTAGAAACACTTGTGTACAGGTGTGTTATAAATACCACATCATATCATGTCAATCTTGGGTTCTGAACATTCTGCATTTGCATATTTTTGAACAATGATGTTGCGCTTCAGTATTTGTGCTGCTACAACAAGCTCTGGGTGACACCTCATCATGCAGAGGTGTCAAGGATTGGGGGTTTAAGAGAAATGAGCAGCTTACACTATTGCAGGAAAGTGTGGCGTTCCAGCCGACTGCTTGCGCACACATCCAACGTGAACCAGCGCAGACCAGTCAAAGCGCGCCGGCGCTATGCGAGCCCCATATAATGCACATCGGAAGAGGCCTAGCGCGTCCTCGCAGCATGCGCCGTAGCACGGCAGGAGATCAAATCTGTCCTTAGATGCCTGCAGTTGTTGGTTATTACTCATCTTTAGTTCGTATGGACCTTAATTCATCCACGTTTTGGGAGCAGGACAGACTGCTCTGTCCTGGCCCTGATTGGGGATCCCCCCCCATCCCCACGTGACCCTCATGAGCTCATGGTTTTGACAAGGGATGCAGGCTCAGGACTGCCAGAAACTCACTCTGACTCAGAGAAGGCGGATTCCGAATTGGCAGGCACCATACCCCCCAAAAAAACAAATCAGGATGCGTAGAGAGACTTGGGTTCCCACCCCACTTTTTGGACCATTACAGGGCCTGTGAGGGAGGTTCTCATTGATTGGAAAGTGCTAGTAATGGGAGACGACTTCCTACTGCTCCAGTGGGAGATTCCTGCAAGGCTGATCGAAAGATCCGGAAAATAATACTCCCAGAAGCCTACCCAATAACATGGCAGCGGAAATGTTTTCAATGGTAACACTGCCCGAGCTTATATAAAAATACTGTATAACAGGGATTCAACCATCCGCACGGCTTGGGCTTTTTGGACATTTTTATTCAAATTGAATGATGTTCGATCAACCTCCGGAAAACGTGTGGGGGTAACCCGCACATATTTTCCTATGCTCACTGCACAGTGTATGCATAGACCTGCGTACTCTGGATTGATACAGCCTACAGGCACAGTTCCCCCTGTCATATTTAGTTGAAATCTGACAGGTGCAGTAGACGATGCATTTCAGAAGGGGTGGGGGGCGAATTAACTAACAAAGGCTCCATGAATTCGAGATGTCCTTTTATTGAGCCCTGTAGTTGGTGGCAGCATGTGCATACTAATCAGAGTTTAATTCAAACTGGCCCACATGGGGCCTGGCTATAGAGGCGAAAAAGGAGACCAGAAACACCAACAACCTTTCATATGCAACTGTATCAACCTGATGCCATCTCCTGCCCTCAGTATCGATTGACAGTGAAATATCTTGCCTTGGACTGCATGTTTACAGTAGTCATCCCCGCAGGGAGACCCCATTCAGAAGTATGTGGTCTAGCAGAGCCAGAAAAATTGGTCTTGCTGCAGCTTCAAGGGAGACCTGCCATTTTAATGAGGAACCACAGAGAGTTCCATTAACCAGAGACCATTTGATCCACAACAGACAGGAAGATGGGTGGGACTTAGTATTACATGTTTTCACCCCTTTACCTTTTCTGTTACAAAGAATTCTGGTTATGACCTCACGCATACAGGAGATTGTTGGTGGGTACTCAGGATTGGTTAATTAAGGTAGGATTATCCTACACCAATCCCTGTGGTCCATCTGGCTTTAAAAGAGGGCCGAGCTGCTCTTTTTGAGATATCATCTGAAGGCTTCACCAGAAGCAGAAGGAAGAACTCATCATTGGACCCTGGCTGAAGGTACAGTCTGCCTTACATCTTCGGCCAGTGAAGGAAGGCCAGGATTTCCAAAGAGGGAAGCAAGATCCCTCCCCTAAATATCTCCCAGGGTACAGAGGGAGATACTGAATCCAGAGGACCCCCCAGCAGCTCCAGAAGCGGTACCCAGCCAGCACACAGCATGCCCTGCTAGGCTCTACAGCAAGGTTCCTAGGTGGGAAGTGCCAGAGTCTCTGAACCAAACTAAGGACAAGGGAGATGCCTGCAACACACTCCTCAGCTTTGGAACCTCTACCTTAAAGGACATGAGCCCAGTGAAGAAGCAGGAGGAGTGCATCGACGAGCATCTACCGACGTCCGCATTAAAGGACATTTTCGAGCAAGTTCAGCCTCTTAAGCTACAACCGACTAAACCGCCGATTGTTGTTACGCCTCAGTCGGTAAAGCTGTCCGAGACGACTCAACCAGTGCTTCAGAACCGCCGACCAGCACTGAAACAAAAATTCCTGATCCCGAGCCGCCATGTAGGCCAGCCTGTAGCCGTCCATCCAGGGAACAGAAGAAGATCGCCAACCACAGATATATTTATGAACACTATATGTTGGTGTCTAAACGATGATGTTCAAGTTATTTACAAATGAAGGCTTCAAAGTAGTAAACCGAGTATACAATTGTATCCCCTAATCAGGCAAATAAGGCACAAATCCCCTATTGGTGTATAAAAAATTATTTAGTTCAATTTTATTCTTTTTCTGTATTGTTAACTCATACAGTAGCCGTCCATCCAGCTTCACTCGCCGAACTGCCTGCCGGCTGATACATGAAGTTGTCTCCCATCTTGCACTCTGTACAAGGAGCTGCAAAGCACCCTGAAAATGACTCATCCCTGTCGAGCACCAAGAACTCCTACAGCACAAGGTACATTGCGGTTCTGTCCCCCCGGTCCTTCTTCGAAGGCCCTTAGTGACATATTACGACCCATTGCTCCCTTTGTGTTGAAACCAAGTATCATTGAACTGTTGCAATTATTTTTACTCTACCGACTCTCCTCCTGTCATTATCTAGAGTGCATCCCTTTCCTTCTTTGAAACTGTCTGTCCTCTGCATTCCTTTACAGGGTGGGTTGCATTTTGTAGTGTTGATACAACTCTCTGTTGTGATAATAATAAAGTAGATATTTGTATACAACCTTGACAGGGCAGTCCCTTTTATCATTGGGTAATAATTGTATTTTCACTGTGTTGCCACGACCTTGCAGCAAAAGCCTGCCGTTCCGTCCACTTTACCAAAATTGGACAAAGAGATTTATAATTTGCTTATGTTTCCACTCTGTGCAGATCCCTTCTGGTGTACTAGAGGTGTGGGGCTGATTGTTTAGAAACCGAGATTCATCCGTGGACCACTGGTGTCCCGGAAGTTGATTTGTCACGGTGGCACTAAATGGAACACAAACCACAGTCCCCGGGCCCGAGAACAGGGTTCCCAACCACACCACCACGGACCCAACAGTGCTAGGAGTGCCACTCCTCACCGAATCCGGGACTCGTACAAAGGCATCCTATTAACCTAGTAGCCGATGTTCTTGGCACCGATGTGATGCTTGCGTGCCCAATAACAAACGTGCTGCCAACAGACCCAATTGCTACCGACCTAGAGAGTAACATGAAGGATAGCTAAATAGTGCGACAAGAGGTGCCTTAACACTCTGAGCTACCATCCGCAATCCTGCAACAGAAAAGGGGATTGTTGAGGGGCAGGCTGAAAGTACAACAGTGGAAAACCTTGAGGTACCATTGGGTCAGAAAGAAACCCCCATTTTATATCCTAAGAAAATCTCACACTCTGAAGCGCCAAGAAGCAAAGAAGTTATGGAAGGAGCGCTTTACAAATAAGTAATTTCTGAGAGTGGTCTACACACTCCTGTACCAAGAGGTGGGAAAACTCCAGGGGGATTGGAGAAATAGAAAAGTTCAGTCTTATTGGCTGCTACCGATACAATTCTCATCAGCCACCTTTACTACTTAAAAACAGCCAAAGCTCCCAGTAAAAAAGGGAGTAAAATACTCCCAAAACATAGGAAAGATACAGGAGAGTCTGTCCCCTGCTGCCCACACAGTTCCATCAGGGGTACCAGCAGATAGTGGCAAAAGATGGCGCTGTGGCAATCACTGCCTCATCTGATGGGGAACTTTAAAGGTTAAAATGCACCTTTTAATATTCATGAATTACTAGGAGCAAAGTATCATGGATTACAAAAAGATGCCCACTTTAGAGTTAACGTATAGTGTGCACCTAATATAGCGGCTTGTGAAATGGCAATTGCTTTATTTCCTAACAAAAACAATTTGACTACTCCCAAATTAAAATAAAAAAAAAAATCGAGTAAAATGCCTCCCTCTTCCAGATCTTCTAGGCACGCCTGTTTGTACTTCTCTCTCCGTTTTTTTCTTTTCATTCTGAGAACATTAAGACTCGGGGGAAATTGTACAACCGTACAAATAAACGCCACTTAATTTACACATAAGTGCGACACCGGTCTAGCTCCAGGAAGCAGCATAGCGCTTCATGGGTAACAAGTAGGATAGCGGGAGCCTCTCAAAGATGACAGCCAGAAAAGGGCCGGGGGTGAGAGGCCTAGGAAGACCGGATAACAGAAGCCAGGGTGCGATCAGCCATATGCCCAGAATCACACCGTGTGTTGGAAGCCGGTATTCACACGTTGCAGATCCCAGGACAGCCCCCTTCCCGCATCGCATCCAATCAGTGATCCGCCGCGGACTATGACGGGTCCTTCACTTCTCCAATCCATTCCCAACAAGCGCACAGTTCTAGGTCTGCCAAGCTTCCGCCGTTTCCTAGCTTCCAAGCCAATCAAGCGCCTTGAAGCGGCAAATCGGTTCTTCAGCCATACAAACGCAGTCCTTTAGACTGGTTCAGAAACCCGGGCCTTGCTTTATCTACAACGCGCACTTAAATGGACGGCCTGGGTGGCGAGGAAGCAGAGTGACATGGTCTGTAGTCGGACAGCTCATCAGGTTCACCCACCTGCTGCAGATGTTTTGGTGCAACCTGCACATCGTACAGGCCAGGGGGGTGAAGCACTATGACATTAACTCAGCCACTCACCCTGCTATGGTTAAAATGCTAGGAACCACTCAGGGGGGCGGGGGGTAACGCACATCCATTCCTGTTAGAAGCACCACACTGCTTGGTTCAGTGGTGTTCAATAAAAGATCACTTACTATTAGCATTCGTATTATTAGAAGGGTGAATGGTGACTGCTGAGCGAGAGCGCCTTGAAGCCGGGAGGTGGTTCCGGCCGCGCCACCCCGCACCAAGCGGCATCCCTCAGGGGCGCGGATCGCGCCTCGTGCCGGCAGCCAGCTCCGAAGCCGGGCGCGCATCCAAAAGCGCCCAGACGAGGCGGAAAGGACACGCGATAAGTGCCGGCGATAGGGCCTGAGAGGGGCTCCCGCCACATCGCCTTCGCACTGTAGGGTTTTTCCTTTGCACTGTAGCTGCACTTCAGCGCCCCCCGATCCCCCCCCACACACACACACTTTTTTTTTATTGGGAAAGTAGCACCGGGTGCCCCTCCCCCAATGCTGCATGAATGGTCATCTTGAAAGCAGGGCATGGCTCACAAACACACGATGAATACTTTGAAACGAGTGGAGGTGGGGGTTGGGGGGCGCTTTAACCACAGTGAAACAGATTTCATCTTTTAACACTCGGTGACACGTGCACTTCAGGCGTTTAAGTGCCTTTGCATCAGCCAGTGAATAACACCGAGGCCCACAGGAGGGCTTACAAGCCACACACCCAGACCATAATGTAATTTCTGCAATGTAAGGGGGGTGCAAGACACGTAACCCTACATTATAACTATTTGTATTCACCGGGCTCCTCAGAATTCTAATTAGAACTTTTCAACTGGAATTCCTCAAGCCAAATTGGGAGGTTTTATAAAATCATACCAGGCGGGTCCTATGTGTGCTGTGCCAGTCCGGTATTTCGTTTCTGTGCTCCACCTGCACCCACCCACCCACTCAGAAAGCAACTGGGACCAGTCCGCCACTGTCAGAGGCGGCAACAATGCGGGCACTCATGCTCGAGTCTTGCCATTTCAGGGTTCCAAATTAAGTGGAGCTGGGAGCTATTTAGCTCCTTGCTTGTGGCCTAGAAGAGGCTGGTTACCTTAAAACAGCAGTTACCACGAGCTTCGCAGGCCAAATGATGCCGAACAAACAACTGTGTGAATTTAACTCTGTGAATATGGGACAATCTATAAATAAACAGTAGGACACATCCGTGTGACATTCAAAGCATAAGGGGTCATAAATAATGAAACAATTCTATGTTTGCAAGTTTTGTGGCAGTTAGATTTGCGTAATGCTATGTACTAGTACCTCGTTCCCCAGTGGTAGCTCCTGGAGACCCGTTACCACTCAATACCATCTCCTTCTTATCCAATCCTTATTTAGAGCCATGTGTTGGCGCTACACACACCTAAAGGCAGCCTGCCAAGTTAATGCATTACTGCATAAAACCAAAAATGCAGAGCAGACAGTGAAGTTCCCTCACCCGGAAATCAAGTGTCTTTACGGTTAGCTTATTAGATGCACTGAGAAATGCAATATATCCGGCCGCCATATCCCGGTTAGATTGGCCCATTCAAGGCTTCTGGGGATTGGCCAGTGTGGAGGCTTACGAGAAGCAGAGGGGGCAAGGGCAGAGTTCCATATAAGAAAGTGGGCTGGGGTCACAGTCTCTTGACTGTGAGACACAACATTTCTTGCAAAAGAGCCAAGGTTACGGTCAAGGAAAAGACTGCAGTGGGCCGCCCTTACTCTCTGGATAGTCACCCGGGGAAGCCTGGCCTGGCCTGTTGCCTCCCTCCCCTCTGCACCCAAGTGAAAGCTCAAAGAAAAAATGGCCCGGTGGCCCTGGTTCGGCTGCGTCTCTAAATAAGAGGTTGGAAGGCTTGGCAGTCCAAGACATAGAGCACCACGTTATTGCATCGAGGCGCTATCCCACTAAGCAGCACATTGACATCAATCAAGTTAGTACCAGGGCAGGTGGTACCAATGATCAACAAAAGCACCAGTGACCATTTATATAGATTTATATTTTATATAGAATACAGCACGTGTCTCAAACTGAGCTGTCTTTTGGCACAGATAACAGCTGTTAATAGCCAAATCAATTGTACTCAAGCTATCTAACTCTCAAAAAGGAAGGTCTTAGATTGGCGGGATTCGAACCTGGAACCCACCACGGGTCCTCTGGCTCTGCTGGGCTTCCCAGCTTCCCAGTTGCCTCCGGGCTAGGCGCGCTATATAAATAAAATACAAATACAAGGAAAGGTTCGGCAGTACTTCAGTGTCCCCAAAAGAGCCAACCAAGCGTGTATCGTTCAGGTACCGGCAACCACCTACTCTTCTCACTTTAAGACTACTCATGGAGCCCAGCGGAGGGCACTACTCGCATCAAATGATAGGACTCTCAGCTAATGGGTGATAATCCACAAGCCCCCTTCAGAAACTGGTCTGGCGCAACATCGCCCCCCCACTGGAGGACATGGTTCCTGCACCCTCTGTTAGCAACACCCACCTGTACACTCAGATGGTGCGGGCCCGCTTGCTCCACAGTCGGCCCCCCTCATAAATTATATAGAGTTTATGAATAGCGGGTACAGTGCCGCAGGCCCCTAAACACTACACTAGTGAAAAGGCCCACGCCAACTTTCAACGGGTTTGAAGGCTTCCTTGAGATGGGCAGGCTTGGGCATCGGCGGCGGCCCGTGGAAATAGTGGGGCTGCAGGATGGGAAACTAGCAGGTTTTCACCCTGGGTCAGCACCAGACTTGCGCTGCTGCCATCACTGCGCGATGATATCAGAGGCGGAAGGCGGCTGAATCCGGCGCTATTTGAAAGCATTGGCCATGCCCTTCTTCTTGGAAGTCTGATCAGTCTTTTGGTTAGGCGACCTACAAAAATCGAAACGACATACAAACAATCGGTCTTGGGTCAAGCAACCTTTTAAAAAAAAAAAAAGTCGAACCAAAAAAAATACGATTTAGAAAGACAGCTGTGTGACCGCACAGAGGCGTCAGGCACGCCAGGACTGGGAAGCGGCCTTGACAGAGGATGGGTGAGTGGATATGTGCCATGGTTGTGAGTGTGTTTGTGTGCATGTGGTTGTAGGGCGTTGGGAGGTTCGGGGGTGGGGGTGTGAACCCCAAGATTTGCAGCAAATCTGGGAAGAATAAATCTGGGAGAGGGGGAGGGGGTGAAATCGCATTTTTCTCTTTCCATAGACTTCAATTGGCCCGTGCAATGAGCCCTTTATTATGAGGTATTTTCCGAATGCAATGCCTGGTTGCATTCCCCTTCGTTTGTTTTCACTTGAATTTCTTTATGAAGCCCTTCCATGTGGTCTGGTGTCGACTGGTCGCCCCCGGCCTCTTGCTGGTTTTCCCATAAGAGTGCCCGCGGCCCCGGCACATCGTGCAGAGTAAACCTTCCATGTGAAGGAAAACGTAAAAAGAAGCAGAGGACGACGCCCGCGAGACGCTTCGGGGCACATCAGTTTGGGGAAAGAAGAGGGGGTGCTGTGAAAAGCCGAGTGAAGAGCATTAGACCATTTTCAGTCTGGGGGATGGAGATGGAAGAGACGGCCAGTCTTTGGGAGAGATACACGCGGCAGCGGATGGGGCTGTCTGGGAGAGGGTCAACGAGATCAAAAATAAAAAAAGAATGAAAATACATTTTAAAAAAAAAAAAAACTTTAAAAAAACACATTGCCCAGGGTAGGGAAAGAGGCATAGGAGAGCACCTACAAGCGTGCGAATGGGACAGATGGATCGGCAAGGAGTGAAAGGTTAGGAGTGAACTGGCCAATGAATGAATGAGTAGGCCTCTCAATGGGACAGATGGATCGGCAAGGAGTGAAAGGTTAGCAGTGTACTGGCCAATGAATGAATGAATGAATGAGAAGGCTTCTCACATCCCATCTCAGACCCTTCCAGCGCGCCCCGTAGGCAGGGATGGACTGAGAACCAAAAGTGGCCCTCAACGTTTCGAAAAGTGGCCCCAGATTATATTGCACAAGTGAATGTAGTGAGCAAGGTCACCCCCCACTCACCCCCCCCCCCCCCCCCGGGGAGGATTTGGGAGTTCAGCACCCAAGAAAATATGGGCAAATGGTTGCCAAAGGGGAGTTTTAAAATACATTTGTCACTATGTAGGAATTAACAAGTAGTTAAAACAGGTTGCAAAGGGTTCCGGGGACTGAGCAGAGATGAAGGAAGAGGGTGGGGTGACTGGGAGAGGGTGAGGGGAGCAGAACATCAGGGAGTCCACAAAAAAGAGGCTCACGGTGTAGGGAAATCTCAGGAGTTACATGTGGGCCAGTCCACCTCTGCCCTTCTGTGTCCATCCCTACAGTACCCGCCCATCACTCTACAAAGGCGTTAGGACTTGGCCCAGTACCCCGCTTGAGGTCTGCTGACCTGGACTCAGAGGCATTACTAGAGGCGGGGGCTAAGGGGGCTGTAGCCCCTGGTCTTTTGGTTGTAGCCCCGGAATGAATCTCAGGAGCTATAATCAAAGGGCTAGCTAGCCCCCAATCCCGACAGTTCCGACAGCAGCGTAGCCCCGGGTCTTTTCCAGACCTAGCAACACCCCTGCCTGGACTGAATACCCCTGGTGAGGGCCCCAAAATCCTAGACGAGGGATCCAAACCTGGGCTTTACACATGGAGGGCTTCAGAACTGGGCCCAGTACCCCAGGAGAGGGTCTCGGACCTGGATAGAACACCCATGGGGAGGGCTCCAGCACCAAAACAGGCAGGATGTCCAGAACCTGAGCCAAAACCCCCGGCAAAGAAGCACACACCACTATATGCAGCTGGGTTCAGAATCAGGCCCAGTACGCCATGAAGGCTCCAGAATCAGGCCCATTAGTCCATGAAGGCTCTAAGATCAGGCCCAGTACTCCATGGGAGCTTCAGACGTAACCCACTACTCCAGAGAAGGTCGCCAGACTGGGAATCAATCCTGCAGGTGAGGGCTCCAGACCTGGTCCTAATACTCCAGGTGAGGCCTCCAGAACCAAGCCCAATACTCCATGAAGGCTCTAGGATCAGGCCCAGTACTCCATGGGAGCTTCAGGCGGAACCCACTACCCCAGAGAAGGTCGCCAGACTGGGAATCAATGCTGCAGGTGAGGGCTCCAGACCTGGTCCTAATACTCCAGGTGAGGCCTCCAGAACCAAGCCCAATACTCAATGAAAGCTTTAGAACTTGGACCAGTACTCTAGGCGAGGGCTCCAGACTTGGCCTCAACACTCCAAGCAGGCTCTAGAATTGGGCCCAGTACTCCAAATGAGGCAGCTAGACCGGAAATTAACTCCCCCAGGCAAGGGCCCGGGATCAGTGTCCAGTACTCTGAGGACTTCAGGACTTGGCGCAATACCTCAAGCGATGCCACCAGAAACACACACACAACATCCAGGTGAGGCCTGGAGACAATACCTTAAGGTGTATATTACACTTCTGTGCGGAGTATAGGTGCAAGACGACCATATTCTACATATGCTACTGGGCCGGGAAGATGGCTCCTGGGCAAAGCAGTGCGTCAGGGGTTCAGATCCCGGTCCCACACTTCGAGGCCGGTCTCCGGCATGCGGCGCAATATAGACAAAGCTCAGATACTAAAGGGGGGAGGGGGGCAGCTGCCATTTCCATGATCCAAACGCTACCACCCCAGCATACACCCTAAAGAAAGAACCAGAAATGCGTGAATATTTGGGTCACGTGTCTGCTTTACACAATCACCGGCTACCAAGAATGCAAACCAATCACGAAAGGTCAACGAAGGAGCCGCAAGTTGAGGGGTGGATGAATGCTACTTTGATACCATCTGATTTGGAGCAGGTCATGTTTCGGTGACAGGGTAGGGAGGGGAAAATATCGGGATCTTTGGATGCCCTTTAATGATTTATAGGGTAATGGAGCATCAGATTAAGTAATACATTTGTTTCAGCAGTCAGGAAATGAAGTGATATTGTTTTTTTGTTGTTGTTTGTGTAAATGTTTGTGTATTAAAGGGCATTTTTTGATTATTTTGGTGTTATTTGGGCAAGATGATTGTTGCCCTAATATGAATGGGAAATGTTTAATCTACAACACATTTTATAGGGCAAATGCTACGTTTAATAGCTGACAATGTTAAGATGCATAATATCTCAATTGTACTATTCAAAATGTACATTGTTGTATTCTTGCATACGTTTGTTTGAAAATAATAAAGGTGATTTTTTTAAAAAAAGAAAAAAAGTCAGCAAACACCAGCACCCACACCCTCCAATGGGTGCTCGTGTTCGCGGGACTACAGTTTCTTTCCATGTCTGATAGCGCTACAGCGGGTCTACTTTTTTTATACAACCGTTACACCGATTGACAGGAGCTATTTTTTAACCCCGTTTTTGAAACCTTGCATACTTCCAGAAGATAAATCTTCCTTCAACCTACTGTAACACAAACCAGAAGGAAAGCGAGAGAGAAAAGAGAGAGAGGGGAGACAAGGGAGAGAGAGGAGAGACGAGGGAGAGAGAGGAGACGAGGAGGAGAGAGAGAGAGAGAAGGACAGAGAGAGAGAGAGAGAGAGAGAGAGAGAGAGAGAGAAAGAGAGAAAGAGAGAGAAAGAGAGAGAAAGAGAGAGAAAGAGAGAGAAAGAGAGAGAAAGAGAGGTATTAAAGCAACTTCCAGGCACCAGTAGTCAAGGGGCGAATATCGGTTTCTAAACCATCAATCAGGCCCACACCTCAAAGGATTAGAACAGGTTGTAAGCACAAGTCAATTATAAACCTCCTTGTCCAATGTTGGTAACGTAGACAGAACGGCAGGCTTATCTACAAAAGGCCGTGGATCGTTGGTTAGTTACAAGACAGCGAAAATACAATTACACAATGATAAAAGGGACTGTCCAATCAAGATTCTATACAAATATATTATTATCAAAACAAACAGTTCTACCACACTACAAAATACAACACACTCAGCTTCAAAGAAGGAAAAGGGATTCACACTGGATACTGACAGGAGGGTAGTCGGTATGGCAAATAATCACAACAGTTTAAGTTTCTATACAAAGGGAACAATGGGTCTAATATGTCTCTAGGGCCCTTTTGGGAAGGACCAGGGGGTAGAACACAATGTTCCTTGTGCTTTAGATGTTCTTGGTGCTCAACAGGGCGATTTGCAGGCCTGTGACAGAGCTCAAGACGGGAGTCAGCTACGGGCACCAGGCGGTTCGGCGAGCGAAGCTTGACGAATGGCTGCAGGCTGGCCTACACAGCGGCTCGTTGTCAGAAATCGTTGCCTTAGTGCTGATCTGAGGTTCTGAAGCACTGGTTGAGACACCTCAGATGTCTTTAAGCAACGGCAGGATGACTATGGTCCGTCCGTTGCGGTTCAGGGAACTCGACTAGCTCGAAAATGACCTTTAAAGCGGACGGCAGTAGGTGCTTGTCGAGGTACTTCTCCCAGCTACTTCAATGGGCTTGGGTTGTCTTTTAAGGCAGACGGATCAAAGCTGATGTGTTACAGGAAGCTGCCTTGTCCTTGGTTGTAGGTTCAGACACCTCTGGGCACTTCCTATCCAGGAAGCTTGCTACAGAGCCTATCAGGGCACGCTGTGCGCTGGCTTGATATCGGTTCTGGAGTGGCTGGAGGGTCCTCCGAGTTCTTTATCTCCCGCTGTTCCCTGGGAGATGTTTAGGGGAAGGATCTTGCTTCCCTCTTTGGAAATCCTGGCCTTCCTTCACTGGCGGAAGATGTGAGACTGTACCTTCAGCCAAGGTCGATGGTTGAGTTCTTTATTTCTTACTTCAAGTGAAGTCTTCAGATGATCTGCCAAAAGAGAGACTCAACTCTCTTTTAAAGCTAAGTGGGCCCCAGTGATTGGTGTAGGCTAAGCCTACCTTAATGAACCAATCCTGGGGTCCCTAGCAACAATTTACTGTATGCATGAGGTCATATAACCAGAGTGCTTTGCAACAGGAAAGGAAAAGGGGCTAAACCGTGTGATACTAAGTGCCACCCAACTTCCTGTCTGTTGTTGTTCAAAGAGTCTCTCTGGTTGATGGATCTCTCTGTGGTTCCAGATTAAAGCGGCAGGTCTTCCTTGACGCTGTAGCGAGACCAGACTCTGTGGCTCCAACAAACTACATTCCCATACCTTATTAATGGTGTCCCCCTATTTGGGTGGCCTACTGTAAACACACAGTCCCAAGACATAACACACGGCCATTGATGCTGAGGGCAGGAGCTGGCTTCAGGTTGACACAGTTACATATATGAAAGGTTGTTGGGATTCTGGTCTACTTGGTTAATCTCTGCAGTCAGGCCCCATGTGGGCCTGTTTGAAGTACCCTCTAATTGGTATGGTAATAGCTGCCACCAGCTGCAGGGCCTAACAAAAGAACAGGGTGGATCAATGAAGCCTTGTTTAGTTAATCAGGTGGGCCATGGTAGGGGGAAGCTTGGTCCTCCCCCTTCCTGCAGTTGACAGTTTACTCATGGCTGTCACAATCCAACTAATTATGATCATGCGGACTGCGCCTGTAGACTGTCCACCCAGAGTACACAGGTCTATGCGTTAGTCCTGATGGGAGCATAGGAAGGTGTGTGTGTGTGTGGATTAGCCCCACACATTTTTCTGAGGTTGGTCTACCATCATCCCATTTAATTAAACATGTCAAAAAGCCCAGGCAAGCGTACACACACCCTGCGGATGGTCAAATTCCTCACCGAAAGGGAGAGGGAGAGAAATGCGCCTTGAAATCTCGGCGCATGAGAAAGAATTGTACCCGTAGGCCCTTTAAGACAAGGCAACACTCTACAGGGTGGATGGGGAGGGAGAATTACTCAAGCATCAATAATAAAACTGACTCAAGAAGTTGGCAAAAAGACTTTTTTTTTTTTTAATAACAATCATCTAAAACAGGGCGTAGAACGGACATCAACAATGTCTAGCAGTAAGATCTCAACAAATTCCATAAAAAACACACTTCGATGCTAAACATGTGCCATTACTGACATCATGCTACGTGGCAAACTAAGAAAACGTATATAAAACTGTGATTGGGTAACAGAAATCATCTAGGTATATTTTCTATGAGGGTTGGTGTTGTGATTGGATCTCTACTCTCAGGTGGACATCTCTACCCACCCCTAGTGCAAGCCATTGTGAGCGTCAAACACACAACGTCTTACTGGGTCTCTAAGCTATAGGGCTTTTTGGTACATGGCATTTTATAATTGGCTGGCACGCTTGTACCCTTCTGGAATATTCCACTCGTTAGACAACATGCAAGCTGGTACCCCAGGTACCGGCGGGTTGGACTTGACCATGCCTCCCCACCCAATTAGCCCACTATCCATGAACTGTCTGCCATGAGAATAGTCGTTTGGACTTAGCTTTGCAAGTATCCCTGCTCCTGGGAATAAAAGGGAGTGTGGGTATGACTATCTTTTGGACTCAGTGTAACCTGCCAACGAGTCTATTTTCATCTGACCATGTGACTGGAGACCACGTTCTGAGCTTTTTTGTAGTATTTAATGGTCTTAAATGAATAAAACTTGGCACTCATTGTCCCTCCACCGCACCTTAACAGGAGCTCGGCTCTCGCCTTCTCGTTCAGTGTCTTTCCATGATAATTAACTAGTTTCTTGGCTGCCTCATCCCTTGAGATTGAAACAGGCAAGCCTGCACGATTCTTCTCCCATCTGCAGTCAGGTTCATTCGGCTGCGCCACACTTTTCAGCCCTTCCATTCTCGGGCTCCAGTTTGCTCAAATACAAAGTGGAACCTCCAGATTCCTATGCATATATATATATATATATATAGCTTGGCGCATCACCGTAATCTATTCACTACGTAGCCAGCGTTCTGATTACTTCGTCTACTTGCGTTACTGCATCTGTACAATTATAAAATGGTTTTCATTTTCTGCAGTGCTCTTCAGACGTGCAATCTTCATTCCGCATATGGCAGTTTACTCGATTCTTACTTCGTCATCAGATTCTAGTCATCTTCTTTCTTGTCATCTCTTCTGAGGTGTGTCATTTTTCTTCATGTGACGTCACCAGTCTCTTCCTTCATCCGTCTTCACGTGGTCTTCAGGGATCCTTCTCAAGAGGCTGTCAGCTTTTCGTGGATACATAAAGAATGGTTTTCTCAATGGATACCTTGCTTCAAAGGCCGCTCGTGTTCATTGCAGGTGTCGAACTTGTCACTATTTCCGGGTCCAACATAGCGGCAATTTAGGGGCAGGGGGCTTTTGGCTCCTCCTTTACAGAGTGAATGACTCATGGAGCTCCACAGGGTAAGTCACCTCCACCTAGAAGCATAATTTGATGTTCAGGCACCTTCCACCTGGAATAAGCTTCCCCTCTCCTTTAAGTCAGCAAACTCTCTCAAAGACTTTAAGAAACTGATCAAGACGTATCTGTTTAACCTTAAACCAGGTTCAGTCTACCTGTCCTCTTGGCTTGACTGCCCCAGGTCCCACGCTGATGTGTTGTCGGTCTTGTCTCTGTCTTTTGTGCGCCCCAAGGCCCACGGGAAAGCAGCACTTCATAAAAATTACAATAAATAAATCGTAACTAAGACAAAAAAAAAATACACAATTACGCAACTAAGAAAAACAAACAATTCCTGTAACAGCGCCTCGATGCCTGCGGGCTGTGTGAGCGCTTTATAAATGTTAAATAAATAAATAAATACTGACCCATGTATAATGGATGAAACTTTCTGGTTTGTTACAATTCATGTGGAACATAGATTTGCAGCACGCAGTGTTCTAGCTCCCTGATTAATTGAGCGTGCAAAACTCCCTTTAAAATCAACCCTCTTTTGCAATTTATATTTTTTGCACAGAATTACTATTCATTCAAATAAACGGGTTCATTTTTACCTTAACATTAATCTTCAAATCAGGCCGTAATACTATTAGAGCCCCCAGTGGCCCTGCGGCTAGCACTGGTCGCAACATCTGTGATGCAGGGTGGGGGCGGAAGCAGGGATGGGGGAGGGGGCAGGCTCCCATGGGTTCATGGTTTACACTTTTTGGGGGGAGTATTTACTTGTTTTTTGGGAGCACACGTCTCTAGTATGCCAGTTACCCGTCAGGCTGCAATTAACAAAACATTGCTCATTGGTTTAACCAGGCCTATACCCGCCCTGCCCCGCTGAGGGCGCTGTCAAGCGAAGGGTGCCACAACAGGTCTCAATACCCAATGAGAGGTCCTCAAACAAGGGGGCATTCAGCAACCCTTACTGCCAAGGAGGCAGGGATCGAAAAATAGAACAAGGATGATTATCTGTTCAGTAAATTGCTCCTAAAAGGGGCCAGCTAGTGGACAGAAACAACTGCAGATCTGTTTATCGAAGGGAGTGAGGGGGGGGGGGGGCTTATCTTGCATTAGGGCCCGGTCAGACCACTATAGCAATAATACCATCTGAGAGGGAGGCGGAGAGAGACAGAGTAAAGGAGGTGCTGTGTTCAGGCCTCAAAATGTGCACTCCCCTCTAGGCGTTGGGTAGTGACAATGGACTCTTGGCAAGTAACATTGTGCCGTGTGCACGTGGAGCCACGGGGGGGGGGGGTGGGGCGAGGGGGGGGTAGCCTGGCTAGTATCTTGCAAGTCGACATATTTGCCCCTGGCATAATGCTTTATTAATTTGGGTGCTGGTAGCTTCACACCACTGTCTGTCGAGAGGAGAATTAAAGCAAAACAGTGAGAAGGATGCGTAATTATTGCATGCCGGTTGATTATATAGCGCTTCACACCAGCACCAGGGCGACTAAGCACTGTGAAGATGAGCAAGGGGCGAGAATTAGAAAAGGTGGGGAGAAAGTGGGAAGGAGGCAATAGAATGTTAAGATGGCTGGTTATACAGTATTTTGCACCACAGTTAAGCTCCCCATGAGCAGTGAGAGTGAAAAGGCAAGAGGGAGGAAAATCGGTCCAATCTAGCCTACTAGCGCCTAGAGGCGCAAACATCCCTTAAGCGCACTCTTCAAATGCAATACATCAAACACTCACCACAGTTCAGGTTACTTACTGCACACATCTTCTCAATGCAGCCTGCAACTTGCCTAGAAGGCGTTAGTTGTGTCCTACACACAGAACACGCGGCGACGCAGTCAGAGGTTCCTCTGGCGGCATAGACATGGCCTGTGGTCACAGACACGATAATAGCCCCCCGAGAGAGAGAGAGAGAGTCAATACTTTTAAGAAGGAAAGGCCTTTTAGAAAATGCACTGAATGTGAAAAAGGGGTTGGACTTCTTTAGAGGGCATTAACCACCAGGGCTCTGAAGCTGCACTTACACTTTGAGCTGGAGGGTCTTTAGGCGCAGGGGCACAGACTGTACCACAGGAAAGCCAAACTCTGGCACAAGGCTCTCAACTTAAGACACGTAATACACAAGAGCTGAGTTCCTGGCCAGGACAAACGGTCCATCTAGAAAATAATGGTTAAGCAGCAAAAAAGGGGCCTACCCGGACAAACTAATGTGAAGACCAGGCAATATATTTTATTACAAGTCTGAATTAACTAAATTTGTGCTTTTTATGCAAAGTAAACATTCATATAGCTCACAAGTTTCCAGAATATATGGTGTTCGCCCAAGATCAGAAGACTGCACTGTTTGAAGGTATCATGAAGCAAGATACACAACAGATTCAAAAGTTCAAACAAAAATGGTTTACTAACTGAAATGTCAGGATGGTGAAAGGCCCAACACGTCCCTACCTAAAGAAACTAGGGATAGTCTGAGTCAGTAAATTCAACTGTATCGGTCTGTGTCCAAACTCTATACTTGCCCTCACAAGTAAAGCCAAACAGTGTGTAGGGATGTCAGCAACAAAAGAAACAGTGTTCCAAATAAGGTTCTGAGCTTCTTCCAGCTCCTGGCGTGCTTTCCAGCTCCCCTTCTCCAAGTTCAAGACAGTTCCACAAAGTCTCAGGGTTCCTATCCCCAAGAAGACAACACGGTTTTAAACAAAGGGGGTCTTGAGGGGCCCTTCCTCAAGACAACACCAATGTTCATAAGGTCTCAGGTTTCCCTTCGGCAAGACTTTAGCTTGTTCAGTTTGCCAACTTGTACTTCGTCTCAGTCTCTCAATATTCAAAACCAGTTCCAGGTCAACTTCAAACGCCTTCTGGTTTCTTGACCTTTCATACAGATCACTTTCCTCTGCGTCACTTCTGCAATCTCGTTCATACCCTTGGATTGGCCCTCTGTATGTTTCTTTGGCGTTCACGGATAGGGTATCCCGGTCTAAGCGCATCTGTCGGACCACACGGTCCACCCATTACAGGTCACGCAACCCGGTAACCCTAGGCTTGCTTGCCCACACAAGTTCCCTTGTAACTACCCCTGTGTTCTGGTTCACATTCACTTGGCTTTCTCCTGGCCAACCTTTTGGCTTTGCCACAATGTGTTTTCACTATTTGCCAGTCTCTTGACTTTGCCACAATGTGCTCTTTCATGCAGTTCACTTTGTGGCGCTCCCTTTCCTTCACAACATTAATTTCACACTCTTCAGCAATACTCAACATTTGCTTTTCACTGCGTTTCATACGATTCGCACTTTGCTTTCCATGTATTTGTACGTGTACATCACACAAAATTGTCATTGATCAATTGATTTGTCAAAAGCTTTCATTTAGTTTGTTATTCAATAGTTCCGAACTTTTATTCCGTTGCTCATAGTTCGTCTTATTCGTATTATTCACCAAAGCCCGTTGCTTTGGGTTTACTACATTTTGCACATCATCTTTCATTCACTCGGCATTCACCTCTGCTCTCCAACAGCCCCCAGGAACAACCCGGTTTGAGTGTTACCGCCTGCTCAGTCACCGGTCCCCGGCGTCTCCTCTGGGCAGCTGCTTCTCTTCTGCTGCGCAGACACATTTCCTCTGGATTTGCGAGCTCGGTTCACCCTTCGCTCCTTTCTCTGTGGTCTTCCGACAGCTCCGCTCTCTTCCCGCAAACGCTGCCAGTAGCTTACAGCTATCGAATTTCTTCTGTGCCCGCAGCTCCTGCTACGAACATCCGACCAATGAGGATCCTACCACTGTGGACCTCTCACCGCCCGCTCCGGCCTCGGCTCCACAGCTCCTTCGGGATACTTGCCGGCATCCTGGCTTCCCAGGAGGACCCTACGCGGCCACATCCTTCTGCACAGGATTCTCCCCTAAGGCCCACAACCCTCAGCCCGGCTTCTCTCCTGTTGGTCTCCCCATTCTCCTTGTCAGCTCCACCTTTTATACACCTGCAACCATTTGACAGGTTGCAGGTGTGAGTCCTTAGGCCCAATTGCCTGACCATAGTCAGTGGAGAACTCTGGACATTCCTGACCCATACACCAGTCTGCAGGCCTCTTCCTCGTCTCAGTACTAGAGTGGTGAAATGACAGTGTGCACTTCTCCCAATCGCCTCTTCCTCGTCCCAGTACTATAACGATATGAATGAGGGGAAATGGTTTGCAACAGCCTATAAAGGCACAGGGAGGTTAGTTCTCACAACGAAAGGGGGATACCGTGTCTTTCCTGTGACGACCTCCTCTTAACCCTCTTTTTAGTGTTTCTAGATCAATAATATTTCCTGGTGTTATCCCGGCCAGAGGGAGAAGAGTAACAACATCCCACAAATGCGGCTGGGACTGAGGGTTCGTCACAGAATGGAAATAGGTGCTAGCACGTCTCAACCAATGACATCCCCCTACCATTCCCCCCCCCCCCCCCCCCCCCCAAGTCTCTCATACCCAGGTGATCCTCCCTCGCATCTCCACCCCCAGGGTTGGGATCCAAGAGCGAAGGCCCTTCCCTGGCCACCTGAGTAGAGGATGTGGGAGGGAAGCGTGGAAGCCCTCCGGCTCCTCGCAACGGTCCTTCCTTATCCTCCCAGCGCTGCATGCACACCTCCTGGATGGTGAAGGCCGAGGTATTCCGTGCCAAGTTCTGGACAGAAAGAAAACCGGGTCATAACCAGTACACAAGCTGACACCATCACTCTGACAGCACACACCTGAATCCTTCCTCGGTGGGCCACAAGAGGCCCAACCACCTGGATCCATTAGGGAGTGGAGCCAATAAGGATGAGAGTTGCAAAGAAAAAGAAGGAAAGTTACCATCTGTCTAAGGCGATCCAGGACACCCTCACACGCCCACTCACCTCAATAACGAATGCCACATCCTTCACAGACCTCGGTGCCATGCAAATTACAGCCCCAACATCACACAAAAAAAGCAATCTGTGTCCCTCACACGGCTGCAGTGAGCATAAACATGGTTGTAGACCCTCCTAGGTTGGAAAAATGGATAGACCAGGCAATTTGAGCAAGGATAGCTCTCAGTCAAGGGACTCCCACATTTTCGGAAATTCTGAACCAAAATAACCCATTCTATGAGCTGCAGGTCGAATTATTTTCCCATGTCATGAATACCAACCAGGCTTTGACTGGCCACTGGGCAACAGGGCAATGCCCAGAGTGCCAGCCAACAGGCAGGTATGGGCCCTATGTTCTTTGCCGATAGGGCACAGTCCTTGGACTGGGCCCTCAATGGCAATGTGCCTGGCCCAATGTGCTTTAAAATGGACTGTTCGCCGCCCACCTCCCTGCCATTTTTCCTTTGATGCCCAGGGGTATTTTTATTGTCCCATCACGAATATAATTCTAAGAAGGCATTATTGGACCTTAATACGCTGTTGCAGGCGCATACTATATGTGCAACATACACTTTCCAACATGTTACAAGAGTTCTTTTTTGCATTTTTAAAGCGCTCACGCAGCTCGGGGGCATCGAGGCGCCGTTACAGGAATATGTCTTAGTTGCGTATTTATAATGCGCTTAATACCCAGAGGTTTCTAAGCGCTGACCCGGGGTTCGAACCTGTGGTGCTGCCTTCCCAGGCGAGCACGTTGCCGCTGAGCTATCCTCCCGGGACAGTGTGCACTTTAGTAATACAACAATGCCGCAAATTATAGAGTTTGAAATGATTAGAAAACAGGAAATAACACGGATCCATGAAACAGCAAAACAATGACTAATTAGCAAATCCTTGCACTCTCACTAAAAAAGAGGAGGAAAGGGAAGCCAGTGAGAGTAGAAAGAGCGTTGGCTAGCCCCTTATCATATGAGACCCCAGAACTCTGGAACACCCCCCACAGTAGCAACTACCACCACCTCACGCGGGAAGTGGCCCCAGTGACAGGAAGGGTATTATCCCTCCCCCTCCGAGGTCCGGAAATCCCTTCCCTGGCTAGCGGTCAAATGTATCCAAGCCAGCGTTTTAAGTATCGCGTCAAATGAAGCGCCTCGCCTCCCCCACGAACCCTTTAAAAAGTTTTTTAAAAAGCTGTTCAAGTGAAAACCTGGCACAAGCCCCCCACCCTCACCCCTGACCCCCACCAAATCCCAAAGATATGAATTGGCGCTTAGGATTCAGGGCTAAGCTTAACAACTCTCTCTTTCCGGTTCGCGCAGGAGGACCCCAGCGCCAAGACACCCACCTATGGGTACTGTACGCTATGTGAATGTCTGGGTAAATGCTGTACATTTGGTAGGACACTTGTATGGATCATGTCTGTCTGCCCCCGCCACCAAGATTATAGAGCAATCGTTGTGTCAGGATATCCTCTTAGAAAGCACTAGCAATCTGTTCATCATTAGGACTCTAGAGCGCTTGTTTTCCAAGCGCTACATTACTTCCAATCAATACACACTATTAGGGCTGAATTAGGGGAGGGAGCCCTCCTTGGGGGGGGCGGCGGGGGGTAAAAGGGGCATGCCATCCCACCTCATCCATGCACTCTGCCCCACCCCTTTCTCTAAACCAGGGCTATTAAAGTAAGAGTTTGCCAAAGGGGTTGAAAATAAAAGGTAAAGGAAATAAAATGACACTTTGGGATTAAGTAGCATACTCTTTAGGCAAGAGGCGCTCTATGGTAACGCATCCCGTGCAACCCCCACACCTTTGCCGCGGTCACCATCCAAACTGCATCTCAATAGCTTGTCAGGACCATGTCTCAAACACGCTTAAGCAGCAGTCCTGTGGCTCATCACCACGGCAACATTTACCTGTGGCGGAGAGCCTGGCCCGGCAGGACATTAATCCCAATAATCGGGTTATTGGGCGTCTTCGCTGCACAAAGCCAATCTGCGCACCACTGGGGCGACTCCGGGCCTAGCTGGCGCGCGGCAGCGTCGACGCGCAAAGCCTCAAATTCAGGTTTCTTGCTTTCATCCGAACAGGCAAAGGAGAGGTTAAGTGTTCTGGAAAGATCCATAATTTGAATGCATAAGGAGAGCAGGCCCTTCACTCTGCAAAGTGCCTGTGTGAAGGGGTCATGGGCAGCGCTGGTCGTTGATGGCCGTCCAGTAGGGTCTTCATACACTGCAGTGGGTCTGTCCGAAGTGTTCTTCAGCAGCTCCCTTCTTTAATGACCATCCATTAGAATCATGATGAGTGCAGCGTGTCTGAAGGGGTCATGGATGGATCTGGGGCTTGATGGCCATTCAGTAGGTGCAGAGTTTCTGTCTTAAGAGTTCATGGCCAGCAGTAGACCTTGCTGGCTGTCAGGAAGTATGGGGCCAAACCAGTGTGTGCACTCTTGTACTTTATGGTGCCCTACTGGAGGGCCATCAAGAGGACCAGAGATGCCCAGGACTCCTTCAGACAGTGGTAGTTTGAAAGGTTAATGAGCAGCTCTGGTCCTTGGTGGCTGTCCAAAGGGTTGGTCACCATACAGTCTTTGTCAGAAGGAATCATTGACAGCTCTGGTCCTTGGTGGGGGTCTAGAGGCACTAAGTCGCAATAGTGGACTGTGTCTATTTGAAGACATCATGGCCATCTGTGGTCCTTGGTGGCTTTCTAGAAGGACTGGGTCGTCAGCATGGACCGTCTATCTGAAGGAGTAGTGGGCACCTCTGGTCCTTGGTGGCTGTCCAGAAGGACTGGGTCGTCAGAGTGAACAGTGTCTATCTGAAGTAGTGGGCAGCTGTGGTCCTTGGTGGCTGTCCAGAAGGATTGGGTCGTCAGAATGGACTGTCTATCTGAAGGAGTAGTGGGCACCTCTGGTCCTTGGTGGCTGTCCTGAAGGACTGGGTCGTCAGAGTGAACAGTGTCTATCTGAAGTAGTGGGCAGCTGTGGTCCTTGGTGGCTGTCCAGAAGGATTGGGTCGTCAGAATGGACTGTCTATTTGAAGGAGTCATGGGCAGCTCTGGTCCTTGATGGCTGCCCAGAGGGATTACGTCGCCAGAGTGGACCGTCTATCTGAAGGCATCATGGCCAGCTGTGGTCCTTGGTGGCGTTCCAGAAGGACTGGATCGTCAGAGTGGGCTGTGTCTATCTGAAGGAGTAATGGGCAGCTCTGGTCCTTGGTGGCTGTCCAGAAGGACTGGATCGTCAGAGTGGGCTGTGTCTATCTGAAGGAGCAATGGGCAGCTCTGGTCCTTGGTGGCCACCCAGTCCTTCTGGACAGCCACCGAGTGCAGTGTGTCTGAAGGGACTGCGGCCAGCTCTGGTCCCCGATAACTGTCCAGAGGGATTGTGGCATGGACAGGCCTGGCACTGGGCAGCCGCCAGTAGTGTTGGGTCATGATACAGTGATAATAATGTTGACGGGCTGGAAAAGCCGACCGCCAAACGAGCGCAGCCCTCGCGCCTCGGCATGCCACTTCGGAATGCCTGTGCTTGGGTCCAAAGCCCTGTTGCCATAGTTACGGGATCTTCTCTCCTACATCCTCTCGGAACGTTCTGCCTGCGAGGGGGATGGGAAGCGCGAGATGAGGTTTCTGGAGAGAGTGGCGGTGCTCCTGAGTGCCTCGCCTGATCCAGCAATGAGGAGTGGCTGCTGCACCCGTGCTGCCCCTCGTGGGCGGTCTAACACGGGAGACAACACCAGGGTCAGTGAGAGCAGCGCCTCAGAGCAAGCGCCTCAGAGCAAGCGCCTCGAATGACCACAGGCGCTTTCATGCGCCATAGACACGCCACAAAAGGCAAAGAGTGCTGAAACATGCATAACCACAGGACGCTTTCATGCGCCATACACACGCCACGAAAGGCAACGAGTTCTGAAACGTGCATAACCACAGGACGCTTTCATGCGCCATACACACGCCACGAAAGGCAACGAGTTCTGAAACGTGCACAGCCACAGGGCGCTTTCATGCACCATACACGCCACAACCACAGGGCGCTTGCATGCGCCATACACGCCACAACCACAGGGCGCTTTCATGCGCCATACACACGCCACGGCTGAAACGTGCGCAACACACGCCACGACTGAAACATGCACAACCGCAGGGCGCTTTCATGCGCCATACACAGGCGCTGAAACATGCACACACACACGGGGAACACTTGGAGGGGGGTTAATAGCTGCAGAGTATCAGGGGACAGGCAGCGCGCAGTGGCGCTTAAACCCTAAATGTGCACTTAAGAAAAGGGGCCTGGTCAACTACTTCATGTACAGGCAGTGCCCACCCAGAGTGCATGCGTGCAGCGCCTCGAGAGGTGCTGTTCGCGGCGGGGGCGGTTTATCCAGCCGCTGCCTGCCCCTCGTTTATGTCACACCCCACAAACTTTGCCCACGCTACCCTTTTCAGAGGACTTCTGCCTCGATTTAGTATCCCACGAAAAGCACTGCCCACCACTGTCCCATCTGTCAAAGGGTGCACAAGACAGGCGTGTGCAGTCCAGCACTCTGCCAGCACACTCTTAGGCGCTACACTGACCAAGGGGAGTCGTGCGGAGGAAGTGCACTTCGCTAAAGGCCAGGTTGCTCAAGGCCAGGATGTGTCCCCGGTACTCAACTCGGCGGTGCACATTTTATTGAATTTAAAATGATCAAGGGCCTGTCAGATAAACACCGTCATAGAGTCTCCGGCAGCAGGTGCATTAACCACCATGAAGACAGCATGCCGGCTAGGGAGACCAATCCGGGGAGCTCGACCAGAAACATCGAGGGGGCGAGGGTCAGCAGCGCTAAATGTTTATAACGCAGGAGGCCCGAGCAGCGACTTTCTTGCCGTTTCCCGTTCTGCTGTCAGCGAATGACCGGCCAGAGAATAAAGAGGCCGGGGCGTCTGCCGTCCAATAAAGGCCCGTGTGTGGGTTAAGGACTTTAGCCGCAGTCCTCACTTAAATGCTAGAAGCGAGCTTGTGTGAATGCCGTGGACCCGGGGCAGTCTTCAGTAGAACAGGATGTTGGTTTAAACCGGAGGAACTTGGCATCGGAGAGCCCCTGGAAACAAAACCTACAAAACAATCGAAGCAAACAGCCCGTGACGGAGCCAGAGGAGAAGCGAGAGTGTAGGAAAGGTGACCAGAAGAAGGAGAACAAATGGAGAGAGGGAGGTGGGGAGGAGAGGGCGAGAGGAGAGGGAGAGAGCAGGGCGAGAGGAGAGGGCGAGAGGAGAGGGTGAGGAGAGGGTGAGGAGAGGGAGAGAGAGCGAGGGTGAGGAGAGGGAGAGGGCAGGGCGAGAGGAGAGGGAGAGAGCGAGGATGAGGAGAGGGTGGGAGAGAGAGCGAGGGTGAGGAGAGGGGGAGAGAGAGAGAGAGAGAGAGAGAGAGAGCGAGGGTGAGGATAGGGAGAGGGAGAGAGAGAGAGCAAGGGTGAGGAGAGGGAGAGGGTGAGGAGAGGGAGAGAGCAAGGGTGAGGAGAGGGAGAGAGCGAGAGTGAGGAGAGGGAGAGAGCGAGAGGGAGAGAGCAAGGGTGAGGAGAGGGAGAGAGCAAGGGTGAGGAGAGGGGGGGAGAGAGAGAGCAAGGGTGAGAGAGCGCGAGGGTGAGGAGAGGGAGAGAGAGAGAGCGCGAGGGTGAGGAGAGGGAGAGAGAGAGCGAGGGTGAGGAGAGGGAGAGAGAGAGCGAGGGTGAGGAGAGGGAGAGAGCGAGGGTGAGGAGAGGGAGAGAGAGCGAGGGTGAGGAGAGGGAGAGAGAGCGAGGGTGAGGAGAGGGAGAGAGAGCGAGGGTGAGGAGAGGGAGAGAGAGCGAGGGTGAGGAGAGGGAGAGAGCGAGGGACGAGGGAGAGAGGGCAGGGCGAGAGGGAGAGAGCGAGGGCAGGGCGAGAGGAGAGGGAGAGAGCGAGGATGAGGAGAGGGTGAGAGGGAGAGAGAGCGAGGTGAGGAGAGGGAGAGAGCGAGGGTGAGGAGAGGGAGAGCGAGGGTGAAGAGAGGGAGAGAGATGGGTGAAGAGAGCGAGGTGAGGAGAGAGGGAGCGAAGGGGGAGAGAGGGAGCGAAGGGGGTGAGGAGAGAGGGAGCAAAGGGGGTGAGGAGAGAGGGAGCAAAGGGGGTGAGGAGAGAGGGAGCAAAGGGGGTGCGCAGAGAGGGAGCAAAGGGGGTGAGCAGAGAGGGAGCAAAGGGGGTGAGCAGAGAGGGAGCAAAGGGGGTGAGGAGAGAGGGAGCGAACGGGGTGAGGAGAGAGGGAGCGAACGGGGTGAGGAGAGAGGGAGCGAACGGGGTGAGGAGAGGGGAAGAGGGGGTGAGGAGAGGGGAAGAGGGGGTGAGAAGCGGGAGAGGAGAGAGGAGAACGAGCGGAATGAAGAGAGAAGGGGATGGGAAAACAGGAAATGAGAAGAGAGTGTGATTGGTGGGGCGAAAGCACGTGAATAATAGGTAAAGAGAGATAGGGTGGGTGAAGAGAAAGAGGGTGAGGAGAGAGGGTCAATGAGCGGGGGGGAGCATGAGGCAGAGGGAGAGCAGGAGGACATTTAATTGGGGATGACTCCGAAGCCCAGTTTTGCAAATCCTGATGTGCCCTCTGCCCCGGCTGCCCAAAAAATAATAATCAGTGGAATGGTGCCACTTAGGAACACTTTGTCATCAGGTGAAGACCCCCCCCCCCCCATCCCACTGAATGGCAGTGCTGGTATTGGTGCCAGGTGAGGCAAAGCTTTACGCCTCTGTGACCGCTGGAAAAAGAGACAGGGACCAGGAGTCCGGGGGGGGGGGGTCGGAGGGCATGCGGGCACCATGGGAGTGGGCGGGGGGGTCAGAGGACACGGGGCTCCATGGGAGGGGGCATGGGGAACTCAAAGTGCTGCACCTGTGGATTCGGTTCGGGAAGAAATGAGGGGATTGGACAAAAACGTCAAATCGCAGCACCACGAACCTGAACATTTCTCTGGTCCAATGTTTGCACTTTTTCTCGCAGAGAAAGATGGTTGGTAGGGTAGAGACATTAATTAGGCAAATGAACACTCAATAACATAAAACAGTAAAAAGCATGGGTTCGTGGAGCCTTGGGAGCTGGAACACAAGAGGCTCCAACCACCTTTTTACTAATGGAGTGCTTCAAAAAGAGAACTTTAAAGTGCTGTGCCTACAGGAAACATGGCTGCTGCAACCACCTACACTAGAAGGATACGTGGTATTACTGAACTCAGCCGTAAAAGGCTTAAGAGGAAGACCTATGTCAGGTCTATTAGTAGCCATTAAAAACAACCTGAATTGGCAAGTGCTGGAGGTGGTAAACCCAAACCCATTTATCCAGATGGTAGTGATACAGAAAGATAAAGAAGTCACGAGAACATTAATATTGATTAATATATACTGGAATCCTGCCAACACTCTATACGAAAATTTACCAGACAAAATTGCAGAACTAATAGACAAACAGAGAGAGAAGTGGACAGATCCAACCTACATACTAGTTGGTGACCTAAATTGCACCTGCGTAAACAAGGATAACCAACCAGAGCACAATACAATAAAAGCAACAGCGAAGGAAAAAAGAGGAACAATGTGGAATTGCATGTTGCAATCAAGAGACTGTCATACTAAACGGAAAGGTGAAAGGGGATCTCCCAGCAAAGCCGACTTGGAAGGGGGTACAATCTGCAGAGATCCTGGACTACATTTGTATTTCAAGTAATCTGTCAGAGAATATCCAGACTTTGGAAGTAATAACAACAACAGAAAGTGACCATAACTTGATGAAATTGACATTTAAAAATATCAGTAACAATAAGACAAGCACTTATAACCAGGACTTAGTGACAGACCAACGAGGTACGAAACTAGGGATCAGACCAGAAAAAAATCAAAGAACTAAATCGTAAATTAAAACATATGATTTTGACGCTCGTAAACGAACAAGATCCACAAAGGATTGACTATACACCACTCTTCAGAGCCTTTGTCACAGAAAGGAAACCTGGAAGTAACCATCCAACTACGAACCATCAACACCAGTACGATAGTCGAATCCGAGAAAGGAAAAAAGAACTAAGGAGAAACATCAGACGACTAAAAAAGACCAAATTCAATTACCCTAGTAAAGAGATATATAGGTTAAAACAGAGGTACCGAAACTGGCTCCACTTACATAAGAAGACCATGCTAAATCAGGACGCAGAAAGAATGTTAGAAAAAATAAGAACCAAAAACACTGCAGAAATTTGGACAATCATTAACGATGTAGAGAAGCCTCAAGATTTAAGCCAAATGAATCCAATAAGTGCTACAACATGGTGTGAATACTACACACAGCAGCAAGGGGAAAACTACACCGTTCCCAAGAGGAAATCATTGGCAAACAAAAAAGAGTCAACAATAGACATTAGTAGTGAGGCAATTGAAAAGATTTTAAAGAAACTAAAAGACTCAAGAGCCCCGGACCCCGATGGGCTGACGAATGTAACATTAAAAAGCAACATATGTGAGTGGGCAAAGTTTCTACATCATCTGTTTAAATACATACTCCAAACAGAAAAAATTCCAGACTCCTGGAGGAAAGCGGTAGTGGTGCCGATTTTTAAAAAGGGTCTTAGAACATCAGCAGACAACTACAGACCGATCGCACTACTGGACGTCGTGGCAAAGGTCTTTGCATATACACTGCTGAAAGCTTTGAATATCTGGGCACAGCAAAACGGACAATGTGATCCTTGGCAGTCGGGTTTTGTGAGAGGGAGAGGTACTGCTCTTAACATCTTTTTGATTAACCTGATGAAAGCAAGAACACAAAGGAATAAAAAACCAAGAAATCTACATAGCTTTTGTAGATTTGTCAAAAGCCTTTGACACAATAAAAAGAGCTAAACTGTGGAAGAAATTGGAGAGCTGGGAATGACCGCAGACACTGGTGGAGAACATCAAAGATCTGTACACAAACACAAGCATCAGAGTCAGGCTGGACAAAGCAGGAACGCTAACAGACCAAATTTCGATAAGAACGGGCCTAAAACAAGGGTGCCCGTTGGCCCCAGAACTTACATCAGACATCGACGAAGCCTTTGAGTTTATTCGCTGCTTTCCACCTAAAATTGCAGGGACTCCGGTAGGAAGACTGCTATATGCAGACGATATTGTCCTGATGGACCAGACTCAAATTGGTTTGCAAAGACAGCTCACAGCATTGCAATCGTTTGTAGACGCAAACAATCTTGTAATAAATCCAGAAAAATCTAGGATCCTAAAGCTCCGTCCAGGAGGAAGAAAAAGTAGACCTAAAAAAACCGGCTGGTCAATGAAAAACAAAAAAAAATTGGAAGTGGATGCATTCACATACCTGGGAGCTAAAAAGGAAAGTAAACAACTTAGCTGCTCAAGGGAAAATACTGCTTAAAAGATGCTGCAGATTCACCTTAACACCACTGGTTACCTTTTATAGGATGAAAGTTGTGCCCATACTGACATATGGTGTCGAATCACCAATGCCCTTATTGCCCCAAACATGGTCAGCATTGGAGGGCCAGTTTTGGCGAAAAGTACTACAACTAGGGCTGTACCGAACTTCGGCTTCGAGTCCCTATTCTGCCGAAGTTCGGCTGAAATACAGCTATCCGGCTTCGGCAGAATAGTTTCTGTTTAGGGACTCGAAGCCGAAGTCCACTTTCTATGATTAGCTGCCCTCTCCCTGTTTGGGCGATGACAGCCAATCATAGAATGTTTGACAGTGTTCAGGCTGCAGAAGCCAAACAAGCTGTTTGCCTATTGGCTTCTGCAGTCTGACCACAGAGGAACCAGCCTAACGTGTTGAAATAGGAAGCGAGGGAAGGGAACAGTTCTTCCCTTCCCTCGCTTCCTATGCCAACAGACGGATTCCAGCAGATGCCAGCACCCGGACCCAGAGAAATCACCAGGTAAGTGACCCCCCCATGCCCCCTCATCACGGTGAGGCCGCGGGGGTGCCCTGCACCCCCGCGGTCTCACCGCAGTAATTGCATGTATGCTGGTCGGGCCACCGGTGCAAAGCCGGTGGCCCGACATTTATTTTGCATTGGGGGGCCGCTCCTACAGGAGCGGCCCCCCCAGACTCATGAGGTCGCCGGGGCACTCTGCCGACCCCGGCGGCCTCGATTTCCAATGTGCCCCCCCATCCCCCTCACCACGCTGAGGCCGCGGGGGTGGCCTGCACCCCCGCGGTCTCACCGCAGTACCAGCAGGTATGCTGGTCGGGCCACCGGTTCAAAGCCGGTGGCCCGACGTTTATTTTGCATTGGGGGGCCGCTCCTACAGGAGCGGCCCCCCCCCAGACTCATGAGGCCGCCGGGGCACTTTGCCGACCCCGGCGGCCTCGATTTCCAATGTGCCCCCCCATCCCCCTCACCACGGTGAGGCCGCGGGGCCTCAGGGAACCCCCGCGGCCTCACCGCAATAATGTTGTGTTTGTCGGGCCACCGGTGCAAAGCCGGTGGCCCGACGTTTATTTTGCATTGGGGGGCCGCTCCTACATGAGCGGCCCCCCCAGACTCATGAGGCGGCCGGGGCACTTTGCCAACCCCGGCGGCCTCGCTGTGAAATGTGCCCCCCTCACCCCTTGAGCACGGTGAGTCCGCGGGGCCACAGGGAACCCCCGCGGCCTCACCGCAATAATGTTGTGTTTGTCGGGCCACCGGGCCAAAGCCGGTGGCCCGAGTTTGTATTGCATAGGGGGGCCGCGGCCCCCCCAGAGTTATGAGGCCGCCGGGGCACTTTGCCGACCCCGGCGGCCTCGCTGTGAAATGTGCCCCCCTCACCCCTTGAGCACGGTGAGTCCGCGGGGCCACAGGGAACCCCCGCGGCCTCACCGCAATAATGTTGTGTTTGTCGGGCCACCGGGCCAAAGCCGGTAGCTGGGGATATGTGCCCCCCGACCCGCAATGTTCTCCAATGTTCCCCCCACCCCCACAGTTGTCCGGCAATGTACTCCCATTGACCCCCACCCCTCAATTGTCACATGATCTCCCATGTTCCCGCCCACCCCCACTGTTGTCCCGCAATGTTCTCCCATGTTCCCCCACCCCCTCCATTGTGCCATGATGTCCCTGCTGGAGCAGCCCCCAGGGTTGCTTTTAGCCTTGCCCTCCATAGAGTTCTGTGTCTGAAATATTTTATGAGTGGATCTCAGTCCCACTGGCTGTGATGGGACTTCTGCGTCCCAAAGAGTCTCATAGTTTGTTCCTTTTAGGCCATAGTTTCTTGATCTTATGATCCAGTTGTCCTGGGCCATGTATTTGTTCTTGTAGACTTGTGACAAAATGTGAAGAGTGGAATAATTGTGCATTTTCTTAATCCTGCAACACTTGTCTAGCAGTAACATCATCCTTTTCTTTACTTTAGTTATACCACAGCCCAGAAAAGACACAGCACGTACCAAGGAAGCTCACCCCTGAGACGGACTTACACCACCTTGATGCAGATGCCTGCTTAGTGCCCACAATCCTGGTGAGTACTATGGGGGTTTTACTATTCAGGGGAAGCTTGCGGTGGGAGGTTAACACTCATATGCCTGATTAAATGAAAGACTGCTATATTATGCTTGCTGCCGTCAATGGATGTACATAATGACACCAACTCCTGGCAATTTCAAGTGAGGTTTTTGTCGTTCATATTTTGGTTTTTTACATAGTTAAATTATTTTTGATAAAAGGTTTTTTCAAAAACTTTTTTAAAGGGAACCCTGATACCACGTCAGAGCCCAGAGCCATCATGCAGTACTGCCCCGCCAAAAAATTAAGTTTGACTTTTGCTTTACATTTCTTTGTCACCAGTACGAGCTTCTGATTTACCTAAAGGCCCACAAGCAACAGCTAGGAGACGTGCCCAGCAGAAACCCTATCCCTCAGAGCTGCAGAACCCCCTTCGTTGTCGGCATGAGTAGCACCAAGGAGAAAACCAGCCCTGTGTGGGATTACTTTACCATAAAAATGGACGATAACTCCAAGGCAGTGTGTTCTGTGTGCCTTGCAGTTTTGTCTCGTGGATCTGCAAACTCGAGACAGTGCAGCACATCAGCACTGACCAACCATCTGCGGTCCAAACATCACAATGAATATGTCCAATATGAAAGGAAAAAAGAGGCAGTTGTTGGGAGAATCAATAGCAATGTGTCTCCCGCAAAGTGCAAGAGGGCATTGTCACAGCTGTCCATTAAAGATTGTCTGGACAAAAAACAAGCATGGCCTCTGGACAGCCCTTCCGCACATGCAGTGCATCGCAGTATTGGCGAAATGATAGCGCTAGACTTGCAACCATTTTCTGTTGTTGAGGATGTCGGTTTTGTGTGTTTACTCCATAAATTGGAGCCTAGGTACAAGGTTCCATCACGTAAATATTTTTCAACGCGCATCATCCCCGACCTGTATGAGAAAGTGAGCCAGTTTATTGGTTCAGAGGGCTGAGAAAATTGCATTTACTGTGGACATTTGGACATCTGATAACACTGTGAAATCTTTTATGAGCCTAACAGGGCATTGGCTGGCCAGCAACATGAAAAGGCATGGAGTTTTGTTGCAGTGCGAGGCTTTTGGTGGAAGCCATACTGGTGCCAAAATAGGATTAGCATTTCAAGAAATGCTAGAAAGGTGGCAAATTAGCCATTCCAAAGTGCACGTCATTCTTCGGGATAATGCCGCTAACATGTGCAAGGCCTTCAGAGAAGCAGACCTAGCTAGTGTGGGGTGTTTTGCTCACACCCTACAGCTTTGCATCCATGATGGCCTTTTTGTGCAAAGATCTGTGTCAGACATGATGGCACATGCAAGGAAACTTGTAGGCCACTTCAAACATTCTAGTTCGGCCACGTCCCGCCTGCACGCACTGCAAAAAGATCTAGGGCTGCCTGAATTGCAATTGATTCAAGATGTATCTACACGGTGGAACTCGTCCTTTTTGATGCTGGGGCGACTGGTAGGGCAGAGGCGGCCAGTAAGTTTGTACTGTGCGGAGGACGATAAAGTGTCAAATCTTTCAGCCTGCCAGTGGCTTTTGGCAGAAAATGTTTTATCTTTGTTGGCACCCTTTGCAGAGCTCACAAAGGAGATTTGCTCTCATGCATCAAGCATCTCCTTGGTTGTTCCTGCTATGAAAGCTTTAAGGGCCTACCTGAGCTCTGGCGAGGTTAGGGACACTGGTGTGAAGCTAGTGAAAGCATAGTTATTGAATGCTGTAGAGGCAAGATTCAAAGACATTGAGGCTATATCTATCTACTGTGTGGCAACAGGCATCGATCCGCGGTTCAAATTAACATTTTTCAGCAATGATGTTGTGGCCAACAATGTGAAATGTTCTATGCACTCTACTGCCTTAGCCCTCTGCGAGCAGTCCTCCCCTCCTGAGGGGCAACCTGCAGACCCTGACCCACAAGAGGATGAGC
This sequence comes from Ambystoma mexicanum, assembly GCF_040938575.1. NCBI lineage: Eukaryota > Metazoa > Chordata > Amphibia > Caudata > Ambystomatidae > Ambystoma > Ambystoma mexicanum. The sequence continues at coordinate 1,620,739,920 of NC_090932.1, read as the reverse complement.
CACCACCCAAGAAGAGCGTTCAACCATGTGGCATATGGGCATTCTGGGACAGTGTTGTTGAGCAGTCAACGGCTGGTGTGCGTCAGTCCATAAGTTCCCTGGACACTGAGCTCACTGTCTTTTTGAGAGAGCCGCTGCTCCCTAAAACTGCAAACCCGCTGGAGTGGTGGGACATGAACAGTGTTCGGTTTCCAGGGTTGGCAAAAGTTGCGCGTATGTACTTGGCACCTCCTCCTACCAGTGTGGACAGCGAGAGAGTGTTCAGTTCAGCTGGAGATATTTATTCCGAACACAGAAGCAGCCTCTTAGCTGAAAATGTTGAAAGGCTTGTTTTCCTAAAATACAACCTTCCCCTTACAGGTTACTCTTACTAAGAGTGAGGGCTTTTCCCGTAATTTTTGTATTTTTTCTTTGTCTTTTCTCATAAACTTACAGAGATGTGTCCAATTAATAAATATGTACCCATGCAATAGAATGCCTCCTTAGTTTATTCATTGAAATGCTGATTTTGTATGCCCTAGAATATGTTTGCCTAAAAAAAAAAAACTATTCGGCTCACTATTCGGCTCCGGCCGAATAGTTGACAAACTATTCGGTATCCGGCCGAATACTAAATATGCTATTCGGTACAGCCCTAACTACAACTGCCCAATTCGGTGTCAATACATCAAATAAGGAGAGAGCTAGCTTTAACCTCACTCAAAACCATAGTGGTATGGAAAACATTAAGCTTCTACCGAAAATGTCTTGAGGGAACCACAATAGGAGGATTCAGTGCGTTGAATATAGCCCTATAAGAAGAATCCGACACAATTCTAACAGAGTGGCAAAAGACGTGTCGAGCGACCCGAGCGAATCTTAACGAGTCAGAGGATGACTTATGGATCAACCCAGACAAAACAAAGAAAAAACTATCCATGGCCGACTGGATAGAAACCCAGGAAAACCACTGTAAATACAAAGGCTGTGAAGACTTCTGGGCACAACCACGCAAGCTGAACAAGATTCCGAGTTACCTGACTTTATTCCCGAATTGGTACTTTCGAGACCTTCTCCTGAGATTCAGACTAAACATCTTGCCAACGGGAGAAATACTGCAAAGGAGAAAACAGTTGAACAGTCTCGAAAGTTGTAGAATACGTACAATAAAAGGAGAGAAAGAATCTCTGAAACACCTTACCCTACATTGCGTAGGACTTAAGAGAAGAGCGTACGCAGTGCTTGGGGAAAATATTGAGAAGCCCTAGGACAATGAGCGCTGAAGGACTCTAGTTGAAGGAGAAACAATGAAGATGAACATAGCGCTCATAAGACTGGTGATCCTAATAATCAAGGAACTGGAGGGACTAAAAAGCGTGACAACGCTTGGAAAATATTAATAGGCCCAGAAACATTAGATCCAGCCTGGAGAGTTAGACAGCGTCCATCAAACCGTAGACAACCAATGAAAACCTGGACACGGTGAGGTTAAAGGTTTCATATATGGAAACCAAATAATCTGTGCAAATAAAAAAAATAAAACAAATTAATTTGGCATGGGGGCGTGGAGATGGCACTGCATGGGGTCTACCCTACATTTATTTGCAAGAAAAAGCGCAGGAATTCGAGGGACCCCACTCCCCAACGCACCGCAGACATGTTCGTGCTTCGGGGTAAGAAAAGCGCCGTAATCACACAGATCCGAAATTCGAGCTGTACTCTGGTAAAATGCTGGTGCTCACTGTTCCCACGAGATGGAGAGATAGCTCAGTAGGCTAATGCCCCCACTGCAGACTGTGCCAACTTCCGTAACACATGCTCTGTGCCACTAAGACCAAGTAAATCTTTCACCCATCAGAGTGGATGAATTGTAACCCAAATTAGCTTTCTGGGGAAAATAGTTTCTTTTTTTAATTATGCATGCCACTCTCTAAAAAACATAACGACTACGCCTTGAAGTTGCAAGTTACGGCCAAGGTACAAAAAGTCCCTGGTCCCTCCGGTTGCCCGCATACCATGGCTTACTCTGCACGAGTACTTTATAACTGGCTAGTGCCGAGGCCTGTGTGCAGTGCTGGTGACAGCCAACAGCTGCCCCTCGGCGCACGCGTCCTGCTTGCACGCGAGAACGGGGCGCCCATTCTCCAAGAGTATCCGTGTCGCCTTTGCGGGTTTATTCGGGTGTTTGGTGGGACTCCACGGGTCACTTTGCAGCCACTTCTCTACCTCGTGGGGAGTCCAGGTGGAAGTTTGGGCCCGGGTGTTGATTTGCGAAGCGATGGGGCCTTTCATCGGGACCATGAAGGACAGCACGACCTGGATGGATGGGGTGGGGGGGGTCAGGATGGGGGGGCTCGGTCCAATCTGCTATGAGGGGTACGTCATCCATCAGTTCCACCAGCTCCAGAAGCAATGGGCAGTGAAGAGTTGCCCATCCAAGCAGAAAGAGGAGCTATCGGGCACCTCCCTTTACCCCGCAGTGCCATCAGTTCAGATGGGTGTGGGGGGAGGGGAGGTGCCCGATAGCTCTTCTTTCTGCTTGGATGGGCAACTCTTCCATGCCCAACTGCTGTTGCAAAATGGGCCTCACCCAGTCAGGTTCACCACAGCCTTTCCAATATCGCTCGTAACGTCCAGGAGCTCTAATGTCCTTTTAAACAAACACTGTGGGCAACCCTCAACCAGGTTCACTCTTGTCGACATACTGTTCCCGGGTGCATTACCTTTCGCCCCAACTCAGGGGTCCCTCAGACGGGTTCACGTTGACCACACGTGCAATTCACTCTACTGAATCTCAATGCGGGATTCACTCTCTGTAACTTTCCCCTGGCATCCCTCCGTCGGGGTCACATAGCCATCATGAATTTCGGGGGGACCAACCAGTGCACGTCACATTGGCGGTTTCTCAAAAGGGGCACTCTCCAACCCTCAGGGAAGCCCATTTCAGCTTTGAACGCCCATCCCCCCTGCCTCTTTTCCATACAGGTTTGTTCCTTAAAACCCTGGGGGTTTGGGGGGGGGGGGGGGGGGGGAGAGGGTCACAGTAGCATTGTAACGTGCCTACGAATACTACACATCTTATTAAATAAAAATGTTTGCAAGGTCTTTCTAAAGGCGAGATGGTCATTAATCGCCAGAGAGAGGCACAGAGTATCACAACTGAGGAGACTGGCACTGAAAAGACCCCCCCACCCCCAAATGGTGGCTCTTAAACATAAAATAAAAAGTGGCCCCATTAGTATTCGAGAATGTAAACTCCTAGGAGTATACGTAACACATTTCTCCTGGAGAGGAAAAGCACCCACCCTCCTAGTGACTGGGGGCCACAGTGTGCAAAGCCCCATGGGGTTGCAAGTCTTTCTTGGCTTTGGCACCTAATCGGTGGCACACAGTGCTATAATCCATGCAATTCAAAATCACTGCAGGTTTCCATCTGTCCTTCTACAGTACGGATGGTACCCCGTTATGCCTGGATTTTGGAGTGCACGGCGCCTCGCTAGTGACATTGCAACCTCTCCATTCCCCCCCTGCAGTGTTCTCCACATTATAGGTCATCATTTTGATATGCGTTTCATTGACCCCTGGCAGCTACCCTGGCGATCTTCATAGTAGGCGTGGTGAGAACGAAAACACAAGTGGGACAGGGTGTACTGAGAGAGCAAGAGCAAAGCTGGAGACCATGCAGAGTGTACCTCAGGCACTGCACAGCCTGGCTGCTGCCCGAGGTCGGTAGGTCCGACCAGGCCTCAGACACGCGTCGAGAGAACTCAGGACGTGTCACTCATGAGGCACCGGTGATCCGCAGGGCTGGTCTCCAGGCCCTTCTGGGCCCGGCCTCGCTTGTAACCACGGCTCCTGCGCGCCCTAATTTGTGTCACTCTTTGAAAAGGATTAAAACGAATATTCCCTCCCGCCTTTAGCTGCGCAAACACGAGGCAGCCCCTGCGGACGGCTGCCACTCTGTTCAAAGCGAGTGCAGGCGGCAGGCTCTCTTAGAGAGGCGCCTCTCATCTCTGAAAGAGCACTCGTGGAGAGCGGGAGGGCGGGGCACCGGGAGAACAGGGGAAACACGCCAGGAAAGAGAAACACGAACGGCGAGCGCTCAAGTGGGGGCCATTCTGAAGGCAGCTGCCAAGTGGTACCGTGCGGTGTATGGCGCCTGATGGCAAGCTGCTCTCCCAGCTTTCGGAACGCTGCATGCTGGGACTTGTAGTGTATGCTTCGCTCGCTGAATAAACACGGACTGGAAGTCGGAGACTGGCAGCTATGTGTAAAGTGCTAGGCGTGGTAGTTTCAACAAGGAAAACGGAAGCAGTAGAGGGAAGTAGGGGTCAGGGAAGAAATGGGATCAAGGGTCCTAGTCCTGGTGACTAAGCAACGCTTTGGGTAAAGAACTGCCTTAAAGGAGTTGTTTGGTCAGAAATGTTATTGGGCCAATAAATAAAGAAATAAATAAATACAATTAAAAAAAAAAAAATCGGATGCGATTTACCCAAGTTGTTCTCCCTTTAACACATGCAAAAACGACTTGTCGGGTACCACCATCTTGTGCTAATCTTATCCGTTGACGCCATCGCAGCGCTAATTCAGATCACCCGCCCCAAACATCACTAGATGCTCACGCCCCAATTCACAACCCCAATGTGTGTCTCATGTCAACATCCTCTGTGCGCAGTCTTTTTGACGTGTCTCCACAAACAAACCCTTTCTGATCACACAACGCTGGAGATTCCTTTTCCGTCATGTCGGAGTATTTGATTTCTAGCTTCCCTGACTGGTTACTGCTCTGTTCAGCTATCTGCCAAGTGCGACGCACTGAGAACCTGTACTTATACTGCCTAACATGAATTAACTCATTAGTCGCTTTTCATTTCTTATATTATGGACAAATGTCTTTACCAAACCATACTTGAACATGTGTCCCTGCAAACCTCTAAAGGTGGAGCCTATTAATCGTGTCTTTTCAGGATGTGTTTTCGTAACATGGCTGTTTCTTCACTTGCCTTTAACATTCATTGTTAGTGGGAAACCTCTTTTCTTTACTGTATACAAACGAACACGTTATTTATTTACCTCACGGTTGATTCTGTGCTACTTCACTATTCAGGAACTATGGCAACAATGTAGCCCTCCCTGTACGAGCCCGAATATTCAGAAGAGGAGATCCTTGAAATAGAAAAAACGCGAGACGGTGTGTAATCAGATGCAAGTCATGGGGATCAATCGCTGGAGCCTGAACCCAGTCGCCTGGAACACGTTCCACCTGGCGTTCCTGCCATCGTTGTGATCATATGCCTACTCTGGTGGAGAACTGCTGCTGCAGAGAACACTCTGGCTGCTTGGCCTACCATTGCCGAAGAATACACCACCACCGGTATGCGTTACCAAGCTGCATGACTTCAGGGCCTCCTGCTTACAAGATCCGCGTTACGAAAGATGATGGTCCTTATGCACAAACTTCGAGCTACAGTTCACCCTCGTAATCCAACTAACAAGTACGTTCACTCTGTACGTCGTGTGTTTGACGACCGAGACTGCTAATATAATATGTTGTTCTACATTAATATAACTTCGATGGATCACTTAGGAAATAATTTTTCTGTAAATTGAATACATTACTTATTCTAATCTGAAACTAAAGTGTTCAACTCAGCGGCAACATGCTCGCCTTGGAAACAAGACGACACAGAGCAACACAGGTTCGATCATCGGGTCCGTGCTTAGAAACCTCTGGGTTTTAAGTGCGCTATAAATAACCTAATCCTATCAGGTCTTTAGATTTATCATCCGAGCAGTTACGTTTCTTTCACTTGGAAGTATCTCCCAAGCTCTTATTGCTGTAATGTGCATTCACATCTCTAATTGATCCCTACTTGAAATCACAAGTACTGTCAGTACTTCGCATGAAAAGGTACTTTTTTATAGCATAACAATCCCTTACATTTTACAAGGTATTGCAAACAAACTAAAATGCAATTATTTCTGTATCCCTTACACAGGTGGTACAGACTTGTGGCATCTCGTGCCTTCACATGGTGGATTCATTTGCGTTCAACGAGCAATACCTGCTTGGGTGGGTCGAGGCATTCATGGTGAATTCCCCGGTGACCACGGACAATACCATGCATTTAGAGAGAGAGTATCTCGACAACAGCAGTATCATTTGTAGTGTCATTTCCATCAAACTTTACCAAACGAAATAAAAACATAAACAAATGAGTTAATCTGAACAGTTGTTCGACATTTTTTAGAAGTCCACAACATGTCCAAACATCTAAGAGTATCATAAAAGATTGGTGTGTTTTAACAAGTTTACTGGCCTATCGCACTCCCTTTATCCACATCCATCCCCCCTCCACTATCAATGGCTGTTCGCACCTCTGCGCATGCGCTCGCAAGCGGGCTAGGAGGATGAGAACGCTCAAGGTGTTGAATACGATGTACACCACAAAGGGTTCTTTCGCATGGGCACCCTTATGCATATGCATATCCATATGGCCCCCCCAGATCCGGTGTCTCCATCCAAGACCCTGTCCCTGTAATCCCAGGTCCATCCATCCATCCATCCAAGACCCTGTCCCTGTAATCCCAGGTCCATCCATCCATCCATCCAAGACCCTGTCCCTGTAATCCCAGGTTCATCCATCCATCCATCCAAGACCCTGTCCCTGTAATCCCAGGTCCATCCATCCATCCATCCATCCATCCATCCAAGACCCTGTCCCTGTAATCCCAGGTCCATCCATCCATCCATCCATCCATCCATGACCCTGTCCCTGTAATCCCAGGTCCATCCATCCATCCATCCAAGACCCTGTCCCTGTAATCAACATACGTCTGTGCCCTTAGACTGCGTTCTGGGCCTGTTGTGCTCGCCTCATCCACCTCCATCCCCCTCCGCTATCAATGACAGTTCACACCTGTGGGGGTGCGATTGCAAGGGGGCTGCACTGGCGGGTTTGAGGAGGTCTAAACATTGTCATAGAGGCCATGTGGGTGCGAACGAATATGTCAGACATTCACATACACACCCACTTCTGGCATCCTTTATAAACACTGTGGGAGTTAACAAGGTAACATCTGTGAGCTGGACAACGGATATCGACAGCTCTCCGCTTTTTACCTTGCTTGCTGAGTCGGCTCATCCGTTCTTCTAAGTAACGTTTAGTCAACTTTTACTATTGTTTTCTGTAGCGTCAACGTTCTCTGTGTGGCCACTTTCTATTGCTTTATACTCCATGTACACCCTATTCTCATTTTATTATATTCCAAAAGTCTACATCAGGAATATGTTTGATGTGCTCACTGTGATACTTTTTTGAATAGTAATATTCACTTATATTTCTTTAACTGATCATGGGGACAATCCAACAATGCCTTCTTGTATCGTTTTGTGTTGCACTACTAACAGCCATGCTAAAAGTCAGAGTAGAGTCCTGCATTTATTTCCAAAGGATTAAAATTTAATAAGAAAATGGCTCTTGAGCTGAGCATTTTCAGTTTCCGAAATTGAAAGCAGAGCCAAGGATATCTTCAATGACGTGAGGGGCGATCGATTCCACGCCTGCGGCATGCACTTCTAGGAAGAAGTTTGCGGAATTCGACCATCCGCACGGGGAGTGTGCGCTCGCCTGCGCTTTTTTGATTTTTTAAAAATTAAAATGAATGCTGGGAGATAAACCTCTGAAAATGTGCGAGGCCATTCCGCACACATTTTCCCTGCTCACCGCACGAAACGCATAGTCATGTGTACTACGGGAGGACACAGCCTACTGGCGCCATTGTCCCCTGCCATGCTCAGCTGGAATATGACAGCCATGGGTACATCAAAAGCATTTTATGAAGGGGGGGAGGCGACACCTTCCTCCGGCCATGGCTAGCCTAATTAAAATAACAAAGGCTCCATGGATCTGCCCTGTTCTATTGTCTAAGGTCTGTGTTATGGTGGTGCAAACTGATGAGAGTTCATTGAAGCAGGCCTGCAAATTGGCCTGGTCATAGAACTTAACAATGGGCAGAAACACAAACACCTCTTTCATATGCAATGTGTCACCTTGAAGCCATCTCCCACCCCTCTGTATAAAGGGCAGTGAATATCATGTCTGGGACCATTTTTTTAAAGTAAGCAAACTCCAATTCAGAGAGACAAAGTATGTGATTTGAGGGAGACAGAAGTCTATTCTCACCACAAACTTCAAGGGACACCTGCGCTTTGATCAAGGGCCAAAGAGGGCTCAGTTAACCAGAGAGACACTTTGATCTATAACAGACAGGAAGATGAGTGGGACTTAGGAGTACATGTTGCCACCTCTCACCTTTCCTGTTGGAAAGCACTCTGGTCCTGACCTCACGCATAACAGAAGATTGTTGGTGGGGACCCCGGATTGGTACCTTAAGGGAGGCCTAGCCTGCTCCAATCACTGGGGCCCATTTGGCTTTATAAGATGGCTGGTGCCCTCACTTAGCAGATCATCCAACGACTTTGGAAGGAGTAAAAAGAAGGACTCATTTGGACCTTGGCTGAAGGTAAAGTCTGCCTTACAGCTGCCGCCAGTGAAGTACGAAAAGGAGTTTCAAGAGGGAAGCAAGATCCCTCCCCTAAACATCTCCCATGCATTTTGTCATGTTGCAGTCACTAAAGTTGTCCGCGATGCCTCAAACAGCGTTCCAGATCTGCCAACCAGCACAGAGACAACGATTCTTTACCCGAGCGGCCGTGTAGGCCAGCCTGCAGCTGTCCATCCAGCCTTGCTTGCCGTACTGCCTGCCGCCTGATACCCGCAGCTGTCTGCAGTCTTGAACTCGGTCGGAGGAGCTGCAAAGCATCCTGGAACCAACTCAATGCTATCAGCAACAAGATCATCTCAAGCACCAGGTACATTGTGGTTCTGTCCCCCTGGTCCTTCTCCAATAGCCCCTGGTGACATTTACGACCCACTGCTCCCTTGGTGCTGAAACCAAATAACCTTGAACAATTAAGACTGATTGCTTTACCGACTCCCCTCCTGTCAGTATCCAGAGTGCATACCTTTCCTTCTTTTAAGCCGTCTGTCCTCTACATTCCTATCCAGGTGGGTTGTATTTTGTAGTGTTGATACAACTCTCTGTTGTGATAATAATAAAGTAGATATTTTTAATACAACCTTGACTGGACAGTCCCTTTCATGATTGGGTAATAATAGTATTTTCACTGTGTTGCAACTAACCAACGATCCACGACCTTGCAGAGATAAGCCTGCCGTTCCATCCACAATACCAAAAGTTGGACAAGGGGGGGGATTTATAATTTACTTGTGTTCCAATCTGTTCAGATCCCTTCCGGTGTACTAGATGTGTGGGGCTGATTGATGGTTTAGAAACCGATATTCATCCCTGGGCCACTGGTGTCCCGGAAGTTGATTTGTCACAATATGTACGTACAATCACAGTACACTAAAAAGCGTTGCCCCATAATCCTTTGCACATTACTTTCCAATGCAGTTCCAACTGAATTTCAGCACACGCTGACCTAAGTGAGTAGTGGACACTTAATTTTTAAATGTGGTTTACCATTTTCTAAATTAGCCTGTATTATATGTCTTATAAATGACCAATCAATGTATTGAAATAGTCTGTGAACAGGTAACATAATGAACGTTTTTCAGGTTTTGGGGAATATTTCCATTGATATTTTATTACACCAGTTTCCTTTGTGGCATGATGTACTGTAGCTTGTACATTTTGAACTTTAGATTATTTTGAGTATCGCTACTTTAACAAATACTCAAATAGTTTAGTGCAATGGGAGCCTTTCCAAACATACACTCATATCGTGTCCTTTAAAAATACGTAATTTAAAAAACAAATCAACATATCTGGCTTTAAGTAGACCGCACTGATGGAATTACAGACCGATACCATGGAGGAAACCACAGATACGTCCAACATCCTAATGGTGAGGCAAAGCAACTTGCACATAAACTTTTTAAAATAATTTTTGATGTGGTCTAAATTATAATACTAATGTCCATTTTCCACTGAAAAATGGTATGACTATATACATCGATTAAAGGACCGTGATGCTACATCGACCGCTATTCCCGAGTCAATAGCAACCTCATTCACCTGTCAAGTAATTATATTATAATATTCCTTCAGCTGTGACTATACTAAATATGTATTTGTTCAAGTTCAACTTAAAACAAATTGATTATTGTTGCCTGTAATATTCGCTTTTGATACAAACTGGCTTGCAGGCTTCTTTGTCAATATCAAACATCTTTTAAATGACATTTTGGTTTGATGTTGCATTTTTAGTATTACAATTAATGTTATATAGGCGGAGCCTGGAACTTCAACAACATACCATTCTTCTACTGCAACCGGTCTGGAGGATGAGGTATGAGAAGTGAGCATTTATTGATTTATACTAATAGTTATTGATTAGCAAAATCTTTTTTACATTTAAGATACTTTGATAATTTGCAATATTGTCAGCAAATTGCAAAGCGTTAGATTAACAGCCTTGATGTATTTATCGCAGAAACACATGCAACTATCAAAGTAAAGCTTCAGAAAAATGTACTTCGTCACTGACTAACATAGACCCTTTCACTATATGAATGGTGTATGTTTTCATTTATAAACGTTAGCTGCTTAGCAGAAAATGGAATAGTTGAAACAAAATAACATTACAAGGCATGAAAGGGGCCACAATTTAATCAATAGGTTTTGCGGGATGTTCTTGCAGCAACTCCCTGCAACATCTCTGAAGGTTGTCAAGTACAGTTTTCAAATATGTCTTTTTAAAATGTTACATGTACAAAGTGTTCGACTATGCGATTACTAAATTTAAACATTTTAACGAGACGATGAACCATATCTTTTTACATAGTTTGACTTATATTGTAAGGTCAACAATCATATCAACTTTCTCAAGGTGTACTTTGTGAGATCAAAGATTCAATCATTAAATTGTTTAACAATGTAATCAATGTTCTTTGAATTTGTTACGTATAAGGAATGTACTACTGAATCTGTCCAAATTGGAGAGACACATGGACAAGAGATACATAAGATACTGTAAAACATCAGTTATCATCCATTCTAACTGTGATGACATATTGAATATGTTCTAATGCTTTCCATATAGTGACCTTTTGTTATATATGTATATATGATTCTTAAAGTGGAAGAGCCAATTTCAAGGTTTATACACTTTCAAAATGCAGTTTTTCAGCTTGGTATGGTGGTCGGCAAATCCAATTTGACTGTTTCAAGAAAAGAACTGGAAAAAAGGGTACATAACGGTTTAAAAAATATATATATTTATCAGTTATTTTAATGATATTACATTTTCATGTTGTAATTCATATATTCTGTATGTGTGCTATGAATTAAGCATTTTATTTTCTCTTCGATTAGAAGCCTAAGAAGAAGAGTAACATTGTGAGAAACCTGAAGGTGTCTCGCTGAAAAGTCCTTGGGGGATCTGCCATCCAGGCGGCCAGGGCACGGCCATCGCTATTGGATCCAGTTCCTGAGGGTGGACCAGTGCAGGAGGATCACCTGGATGAGCTGTCCTCGGGGAATGGAAGTGGGGCACCGACGAGCAAGACGCGGTAGCCCCTTCCCTACAACACCTTTTCCCATCCTACCCCGTAGGATTTGCAGACGTTCTACCCCCCTTTTCCAACGGACACCTGAGCCATTTACCCGACATGTCCCAACACAAGGGTCAGGCAAAGTCAGCTAATTGACAATAACTATGCACACTTGACGGCCCTTTCCCTTCCCCACAGGGATAAAAGGCGGAGCATGAAAGGCAGACCATACAAGCTAGGCAGACCATACGATGAGGCAACTGTTCCAACACAGAAATTCAAGAGGAGGAGAAATGCAGCAAGAACCAAAAGGACGTCCAGTAGGAAAGTGCCATTGTCCTTATCGACCAAAAGGAATTACAAGGCCAGGAGGAAGAGCCAGCGTCTGGCGTACCAGGTGTCAACGGTGCACGGAATCCTTGTGCACCGATAACCAAGGCAGGGAGGAATTCTTGCTACCGTGGTACCGCCCTTGACTCCAGAGACAAGAAAAACCAAGCAGTTCATCACAGCCAGTGAGTCGGAGGGAGAACATATAGTGAACGAAACTGTGATTGAGCGAAGGTTGCAAAGAGCAACGTATTGTGAATCAGAATTGTTTTGAAAAACCAGGGGGAGACCAGGAGCAGAGTTGTCTGGCGGCACACAGGCGCTTATTCTAAAGACTCTAACCAGTCCCCCTTCTTGTTGAAACTACTGATCCCAGAAAGCCCTAGGAGGGCCAACGCATGTGATCAAAGTGGTCATACAAGGTTCAAGTAAAACCCCTTGTACATATTGAAACTCTGACCCGTAATCTATTGGAAAAATAATCCTGTATCATGATAAAGTAGAAGGAACTGTGTGTTGACAGGCGTGAACCTGATTGAGGGATGCCCACAGTGAATTGTTTAAAAAGACATTGAGACTTGTGAATGTAACGGGGGAAATCTTTGGAATAAAAGATTTTGAACCCGCCGGAGGGAGGCTAACACTGCATAAGGATCCGAGCCCGGAAGAGGGGGATTCCAGGGTGAAGAGTCATCACCAAACGTGCAAACAGAAGGGAACTTTTGTTTTATTTTGAGACATCAGGCTCTCACGGCAAGAGACGTTGTGGGAAAGAGACTTGACCATTGAGGATCCTGATATCGCTGAGAAGAATAGCCGCGTGCAGGGGAAGATCAGTTGTGTCCTGTGCTGAAGAGGCTCGCCGTGTTCTGTGCTAAAAACATGGGGAAGGGAGACCCCGGCCAGAACATCCTGACATATTATTTATAAACACTTCTTTCTTTTCTTGTGAACATTATCCCACACTCTTTTATAACTTTGCGAAAGGATTGGCAATAGGTTTTTTAGTATAGGCCCTTTTTATTTGACAAGACGCCACTACTACTACCACCTAATTATTATTTGATGGTTGCAGCTTGCTCCCATCTTAAATTTAGATTAGACATTTTTCTCACCTATTTATACAGTTTAATAAACACCCTTGAACTGTGATCACTTCTATCTTTACTGTTACCACCATGAGTTCCTTACAGCATAAAGACTCAGACAACTACACAAACTAATGGTGTCCCTTGCCCAACCATTGTGACTTGGGAGCCGCTACATTTTGAGGATCAGCATATGGCTCTTGCAAGATTCAGTGTCTTAACGCAGATCTCCATTGGGTGGAATTTGAATTGAATTTCAGCAGTAGCGCATGGTCAGTAACCATGGATTATTGTTACAGCACACAACGTCGCCCAGACAACACAGAATATGGTCCAGAACTCCTTGCAGAAATGCTCACATAATCCACAACCTCTAAAACAATGCTATCTAAGACACAGACAATGTTCCCTGTTTCCACCATACATGTGCACAAATTGGAAATATCACACACAAAAATAACCGAAGCATCGTCGCTACTGATTGAGGATTGTGCTTGTGTTGTGGACTTCACTTTTCCTAGTGTTGACCACTTCTCCTCCAGCATGGAATCACAAGCCAGTATACTTCTGGATGATTGGCTATTCAAGGAACCAAAATACATTGTATTCGACTGCTGCCTGATCGAGATTATGAAAATGACGAAATGTGATCATAAATTGCGTAGAGGATTTGTGGGGAGCCATTGGTGAAGTTTACTCGTGTCGTCAAAGACACCAACCTGAAGATCATGGGTAGCTGTGTACACAACCATAACTCATTTTCATGGTCTGCTCAACCTAGCCTTGGAAAAGTGCCTGCTGGAAATGTACTTGGTTCATCTGCTTTGTTTAGCGGAACAACGTACGGTACAATTTCAAGTTTTTCTAACTTTGTGGGACCCCAGTTCCTTTAAAAAACCCGGTACTACAAATATCAGAAGGATTTCTTGTTTCCCGGTATTAGCTAGACATGGACACTATCAGATGACAATGCTCTGGCTTGCTGGTGATGGACAGTGTGGCAGTCCGGGATTTTCTGCTAAATACTGCACTTACCACTTCCAAGACATGGAAACCAAAATAATAGTGAGTTCAGTCATCGTGCAAGTATCTGAATGTACATCTTCTGTTGCCATGGAAAAACATGGTTTCATTAAAACCATTCAACTTCTGCAATCCAGAGGAAATACAAATAGACCGGATAGCCGATGACAAGCACGTTTCACTAGCCAAGGCCATGCGAGAGCAGTTCCCAGACATAAAGCATCAATATGGTGTCTGGCACGTCGAAAAATCAATTTCGAAAGAAAGCACAGCTGCTGGAAAAAAGGCTACAGAAAACATTTGACATTGGTCACAGTCTATCACCATCCATCAAGATCACAAACACCTTTTTCACCAACTATGCTGATGATACTCAGATGGTAATCAAACTCAGTGGAGACCACAAGAAAGGTAACGATGGACACCAACTGGATGTGCTTAAACGGTAAGAAGACCGAGTTAATGGTATTCGGAGCCCATCAGGCCAGAGCCACCCTCCCTCCTGAATACCGTGCATTCCAGATAGAAAGCACCCAAATCCTGGTACTGGACAAAGGCAAAACCCTAGGCATGATGCTAGAAGCATCTTGGGGAGCCGAGGCTGAGGCCCAATACATTAAGAAAACATGTGCATTCTATCTCAGACTTCTTAAAGCCATCCGGACCTACCTTTTGGAGGGTAATTGTGCTACTGTGACCAGACTGACTAGACTACGGCAACGCATTGATGTTAGAGTCCGATAAAAAATGCCTCCAAGTCTACCAGATCATACGAAACAAGGCTGTAAGGATCATTAAGAACAAAACCAAATTTGACCTCATTAATGACTCCAAGAATAGAGCTACATTGGCTCAAAATTGAAAACAGAATCCAGTTTAAGGCCCTTACCCTGGTGCATAGATGCATTCACGGGAAAGCACCAGAGTAGTTAAAAATTAAAATACACTCATACGCACCCAACCGCATGCTCAGATCATCAGACCAAGGCATGATCACAGTAGCTACCCACAAGCATAAATTGGGCCTAGGGAAATCTTTCCCCATCATTACGGCGGGGCTATGGAATAATCTGCCCGCCAATATAAGAAAGGAAGCCAACTACCTGTGATTCCACAAACTAGTGAAGACCCACATCTTCAACTAACTCCCCCACTAAGGGACCCCTTCAGCAATCATATTGTCTGTCTTGTACCATGCTTTTTGTTTGTCCTTTGTGGCCTTGTGTCTGCGCCCCGAGACTCGAAAGTTAGCGGCGCAATATAAATAAATAAATAATTGGTGGAGCTCAAAAACCTGGGATGGATCTGTAGATATTTTGCTTGAAAAATGGCATTCTATGATGCACTATTGTTCTAACATACATTCTTGGAAAGAAATAAAAAATGTCCATGAATGTGCACATGGACCATTGAGCAGGGAGCAGGAGTGTGAGAAAGGTGGTTGGTTCACAGCACGCAAGTAGATTGTGTCTGACAAAACACTTTCAAGAGACATGAGGGGGCTCTCTGTGTTCTTTCGCACTGGAGATTTTGAGCTGTTCCATAATATGTGCATAAAGTACAGTCCTATAAGGTTGCATTTTGGCATAGACAGTTTGGAGACCAGAACAGGACTGGCTGTACTTGCACACAACAAGAACATTGGATGGAAACAAGCAAAACCTGGCGGAATTTTCAGGATGCCTTGTTTCAACAAGGAGTTTCCCAAAAGAAGCAAACAGCGGTGGGCAATGCCAATCTTCCAGCAGATGGAGTTTGAATTTGTGAAAGATCTGACATGGAATGTGCTGTTCATGCAAACGCATGGAATTGATCCAGATTCTGTTTCCAGGGCCCAGTCTATGCCACTGAACATTGCAAAAGGGGGTTGCCCTCCCAAACTTCAACTTATTATTGAAAGGTTGACTTCAAGTTTCAAATGATATGTGGCTCTCTTCAGGATGTTTATTAAAGCCAATTTCAAGCTTTTGCACAGTGTTAGGAAACCATTTTCATTGTACAATTAATGGAATACTATGTCACTTGAGATGTAATTGTTAAAAACACGTATCAATTACTGTTTGTGAAGAATGTCACTAGATAGGCCTTTACATTTCTATTTGTCTTTGATTTATATTACAACAATAAATGTCAGTCTGATTATTTCAAGCATGTGACTGGAATCAAATCTAGAAGAACCTGGTTAGCTTAAAACCAACAGTTACCAGGAGCTACTTTTTGCTCCCCCAGGCCAACAAATGGTATAAACTAGTTCCTGGTTCCCTAGAGGTAGCTCCTGGCGACCAGTTACTACTGGATACCCATGCACTGCTTGTAATTCCTGTTTATCCAATCCTAATTTTAAGACCTGTTTGTAATGAACTCACAATAGTTAAAAGAATCCAATTAGAAAATTGGAGCAGCAGACAGTCAGACACTCAATGTCTCCAGAGCTCTGGACCTCTCCAGGCTGGACTACTGCAACAGCCTATTCCTCAATCTGCCTAAATCCTCCCTTTGCCCCCTTTAACTAATCCAGAATAGGACTGCAAGACCCATCCCAAGCGCAGGGATCACATCTCTCAAGCCCAAAAATATCTCCACTGGCTCCCCGTGGGTGAGGATCAAATTGAAGTCCCTCTGCATCATCCACAAGGCTTTCTGGGGCCAGGGACCCCACTGCATCCGACTCTTTCCCCAAATGCCTCCCCCTTTGAGACCTTCAGTCATCTAGCTGCTATTCTCTGTAAATCAGATGCTATTCCAAGCAGAGGGTGTAGGGTTGATCTCTTTCCTCAGCAGAAGCATCCATCTGTAATGGCATCCCTACCCCTCT
This sequence comes from Ambystoma mexicanum, assembly GCF_040938575.1. NCBI lineage: Eukaryota > Metazoa > Chordata > Amphibia > Caudata > Ambystomatidae > Ambystoma > Ambystoma mexicanum. Next base: position 1,620,723,103 of record NC_090932.1, on the reverse strand, counting down.
CAGGCTTCTGCCTGATCCTCTTACGTTCCGGAAGATTCTCAAGACCCAACTTTTCTCTTCTTCACCTCCGCCTACTAATTCCCCCCTCTGTTGCATTGACTGGCTTCCCGGACCCTTCTGAGCTCCAAATGACACCAGGCCCCCCTTGCCCAGTATACCCCAGCAACCTGTCTTCCTGCCCCCCCCTCCTCCCTTGAAACTTGTGTATAGGTGTGTTATGAATGCCAGTTCATATATCATACAACCTGCACTTGCCCTTCCGGGAACCTTTCACCTGACAAGCCCCACCTGGCCTCCCCTTAGCACTTGCCTAGCCCCATTGGCCCTCTTCTTCCCCTTCTCCTCCTCTCCCCCCCCCTTTACTTATATACCTCCTCTTGTCTCGCACCTGCCTTGCACCTCCCTCCCACCCAAGCATTGTTCCCCCTTCTCCCCCATCTCCAACCCCTCCCCCTGCACTTCATGTTACTGGTCTTGCATGAACCAAATTACACATGGCCTAGTAGGACCGTTATTATTTCTTTACTCCATGCCCCCCCCCCCCCAACTGGCTTTTTTGTCCTGTGGCACCTTGAAACACTTGTGTATAGGCGCTTTACAAATAACCATTAAATAAAATAAATTAAGTCTAACCCCGCTGGAAAGTAATCATGGCAAGTAGCTGCAGATAGCAATAGACCAAAGGTTTATGTGCCACAGTGTTAGCAAACATTGATGTAACGAGTGAAGGAATAGGTCTTGTCAATGTGCACTATGAACATGCGCCTGTGGCCTTTGCAAATTTACAGCTTACTGTGGAGGCCCACATGTGGAGGACAACCAGGCACGCAGGCATCAATGCAGAAAAGAATAGGATTGCTGGAATAGATATACATAGAAGCCAGTAAGCCTTTCAAAACTGCACTCATTCGAGGCATGTTGGAATTGTATTGATGCAAACCTTTATTCTTTTTATTGTGTGGCCCTGGCTGCAACAGTACACCCAGCCTGGTGCGAAATAGCCCCTCCCCCCCAGATTCCTGGTCCGTATTCAAATTCTGCTTATTTCAGAAAAGAAGTGGCCTGCTTTGGCCCAAAAAACTGCCCCACACTATTAATGAGACTTTTATTTTCTGGCATTACCCTGTTGAAGTGTAGGGAAATCCAAGCCTGTCTGCACCTCGCCCAGGGTCACCTTTGAAGGAAAACGTAAATGTTGGGGTACCAGACGCATTGATACCATTCAAATGGAAGTCAATATTTTGATATGTGGGATACTTAAAATATTTCATTGTTTTTCACTGCACAGCTTACCATTAATATTGTTCATTTTTGTGGCATGTGTTCCCAAAACGAAACTCTGACACGCTGTGAACGCTGGATGAAGGGTCGCATTGTTATTTGTCCTTGAATCCAACACACTCACAATTTGAAGGGACAAGTGTGTTGAATAAGTGATAAGATTCACTATATTATATATATATATATACTGGACCACTCTAAACGGCCTCGGTCCTGGGCCCAGCCACTCTCCACTTGCACTGATGCCCTGGAACCCCTTTGCACTGCGGGACTGTCTCTGTATCCCTACAGCCCCCCCCTTCCCCAGCACTTGCTCTGCACTTACCTCGCACTTGCCACCAGCTGGCCCTATTTATTTATTACTTTACGCCACTTACCTTGTACTGCACTTCCCCCCCCTCCCCTTCCCCTTGCACTTTTCCCCCTCCCCCACCCCTGCACGCGCGATCTGAATGACACCTGGCCTAGTAGGATCGTTGTCTGTCTCCCCTTGTCCCTCCCCTCCCTGCCTCGTCGCGCCTTGAAACACCTGTGTATAGGCGCGTTACAAATACCATATCATATCATATATATTGAAAGCTTGCCTAGGAATGCTGAGTTTCTATTACTGAGATCTGTCTTTTTGGTCATCCATCACATAGTGAGAATGGAAACACAAGACATAATGTACGCAAAGTTTTAAATAATATTTATGCAAGTGAGGATGGCAAGTGCGCTGTATGCTACATGATCAATGTCGTGATGGATACATCTTCAATTTGACGCAAATGAACATTGTATGTGTTAATTGTAACTTAAATGGATAATTAACATAAACATGTACTGTGTATATGCAATTACAAATTGAGTACTGAAATATATTTTTGCATTCTCAATTTTACATATAGTTCTATTATACCGACGTGCGCCGGGGTCATGGGTGCAGTTTACCGGTCGACAGCTTCTTCAATCGTAATTGGTCGCCAGGCACCAATCTGTCCTTTTGCGCTTACAGAGATAAGGAGCAACATGGCAGCCTTTAGGTTCTGAAAACGTGCAAATGTGAAAATGTTGCATTGGAGATGTAAACCACTCATTTCTTCTGTGTAATGGAACGCCATGTGGCTGAATCAGAAATCCGTGATGGAAGATAATAACTTTCTGTGTATAATGCAAAGACAGGGATTAGTCGATCAATGAACTGAAAAAGCATTATAAGATAACCTTTCATAGCTAAACAATAAATTAGAACAATGCGATGTTCGCTAGGTATAACCTCTATTGGGTACCTTTTTCCAGGTTTACCTCTTTTCAGCATTATGTCAAAATAAAAGAACTTTTTACGCTCCCGACTATAGCAGTTTTCTTCAAAATACATTTTATTGTTTTATAAAATATTTTATCATTTTTGTGAAAAGAAACAAAAGTTTTGCATCTGTTGTGGATGTGTGTGTTTATGTTCCTGGTTCTGAGTTAAGTAACGTAATGACTTTGGCGATGACAGGGTACGTTTGGCTACGCTGCCCACGACGTCATTCAAATAGGAGGAGCTCATCGAGAGTGTCTAATGAAGTCAGCGTTAGGGGCGGGTGATCTGAATTAGTGCCGCGAGGGCACTTGAATTTAGGACGATGGATCAGCGGATAAGATTAGCACAAGATGGCCACGCCCAACCCAGCATTTTCCCATGTGTTAAAGTGAGAAAAACTTGGGTAATTTGCATTGGACGTTTTGTTTTTTAAACGATCAATGTATACTCTAAAATACATGCCCGATCGATTGGGCCAATAACATTTCTGACGGAAACTACCCCTTTAAGAGGAGTGCAGGTGGAAATGGGTGAACCCAAGAAAAGAGCACTGCAGCCCAGCGAAGCTGAAATCTGATTCCGCCAGACAATGGTTTCATCCGTGGAGAAAAGTTCGCTAGAAAACGGCTGAGGCTCACAGTTTATCAAGCTGAATTTGAAAGTTGAAATCGGCACCAATGCTGAGACCAGGGACTTTGCAGAAGACAGGATAAGGAGAAGCACCCAGAGAAGAAGGCAGAGAAAGTCATTACGGACAGAGGCAGGGAAAGAAGCGGGCGGACATCAAGGGAAACTGGACTTCAGATGTGGTGGACATCCAGTCCTCTGTAGCCTGGGCAATCCCTCGGGTAGAGGCAGTCTGCGCTTGCACGTTCTAAATACTCACAAGGCATAGTAGGTTCGTCCCTCGCCCTCTTCCCCCCTCTGCTCTTAATATTCTGTTTCTCACCCTTCATTGTGTAACCCACCAACCTTGAGGGCTGCCATGTCCGCACTACAGTAGGCACCAAAAACAGGCAGAGTCTAGAAGTAGGCAGCGAGAGGTACGCGCTGGTGATTGCAGTCCGTATGCTACAAGCCAGACTAGTAGTGTCGAAGTAGGACTGAGGGGGTACACGCTGGGGATTGCAGTACCCATGCTACACTGGGCGCAAAAAGCAGACGAGTAGTGTCAAAGTAGGAAGCAAGAGTGTACCCACTGGTGATTGCACATCCCGTGCTACAAACCAAACATGTAGTGTCGAAGTAGGACCGAGAGAGTACATGCCGGTGATTGTAGTCCTGTTCTACACCGTATGCACAAGCCAGCCTAGTAGTGTCAAAGTAGGACTGAGAGGCTACACGCTGGCAATTGCAGCCCCCGTGCTACTCCAAGCACACAAACCAGTCTAGTAGTGTCACAGTAGGACAGAGCGTACATGCTGGGGATCGCAGTCCTGTGTTACACCGGACGCACAAGCCAGACTAGAAGTGTCGAAGTAGGAAGTGAGAGGGTACACGCTGCTGACTTTTAAATGACTGACATCATTAAAAGAGCTCCCCTGAAAAGTCGAATAATAGCAGGAAGATTGGGCAATTCTGTAGGGTTCCCATTTTTTGTAGTAATGGCTTTACTTGCCCCTCATGGAGGAGGCCCCAAGAAAAAGGAGATGTTTTTGGTGGCGGAGAATAACTCAGCTGGTACTGAAATGACAAGAAAGGGGAGCTTTGATCAACCAGGAATCAGTGATAAATAAAAACAAAGGTAACGAGTAAGGCACGGACCACGTGTCGGGGTTGCACTGGACACCACAGACAGAGCTGTGGTAATCAAGTTAAGACTGCATCTCAGGCACCTGCGAGTCTAGAACGCAGGAAGTTCTCATGAGTGCGCGCCCTGCGTCGCGGGGTGGAGGCCAGTGTTAAGACGGATTTCTGAACTCTGTCCTGGTGGCGCAGAAGTTCAGAAGGCCAACCTAATTACTTGGAACAGGGTAACCTCTAGACGAGCCAGACCAATCAAGGTAGCGATCGCGACGGTCAAGACTAGGTCTCAAGAGGGGTGAGGTTGACTGAAAGCCCGCAATGAGCACACAAAGCAAGGACGCTTACAAACTACTCCAAACAGGTGATATATTAAAAATATATACACATTTATTCCAAGGACTTTAAAAGAATGACCGTAGCGAGAAAATCACAATATAACAATAGTAAACCAACACATACCATATCAATACAATATATATACAAATACAAGTCTCAAGCGTTATATGCACGAAATGTGTAGTCCACCTAAAAGGAAAGGAAAACAGGCAGTGCGAGATAATGCTTAGACCCAGTCCGCCTTCAGAGGCACCTAACTAAAAGGAAGTCCGAGCCCTGCGAAGAGTGGAGCCTTGCGCTCAAAAGTACCTGCACACGCTGGTGCCAACGGGCAAAAGGGGAGTCTCTTTGAAGGAAATCAGGCAGTTCAGTTTAGTGCACAAATGAAGAAGAACAAGTTCCGCGACTCAAGCGTAGCCTCCACTGGGGGCAGAAGCAGAGCGCGAGTACGGAAAAGGGCGCTGTTTTGACACAGCGGGGAAAAGCTATGGGCTCCTGCAGGAGGGCGACCAGTTCCTAGCTATGCTACTCACCGGTCCCCGATGCAAGCAGACCCAGGCTTCTCCGCGTCCGTTTCAGTCGCTGGCAGGTTCAGAAGAGCAGGGAACGTCTCGTCGTCGTGTTGAGTAAAAGACGTCCCAATCGAAGAAACCCGCACAGTTTGTTACCACAGCAGGGCAACGGAGCGGCCGTGTGTATCTGAGCCAAATGTACACTACTCACTTCAGACCTGGGAACGCCAAGTGTACGAAGCGTGTGAGAGTGACAAGGACTCGAAATACTACACAACCTGGCGGCGGTTACAGAGCAAGACTCCCGTGTAAGCTGGTCAGTCTACTGGATGGCCCAGAGACGCTTCCGAAGGCTTACTGGCAGGAGATGGTGAAGATGCCGAGAATAGCTGTTCCCGCTATTCCAAGGGTCGAAGTACCAGTACAGGCCTTCTGATTCGATCAAAGGTGAAAAGGGTTTCACAAGGCAACAGCAGTGCAGAGGAGAAGTCCTTCAGCGGGTCACCAGCGATTCCTCGGTTCAGCCTCTTGGTTGCAGGATACTTGGCTCCTGTATTCCTTCGTTCGTGAGAACTCAGGAGATCGACCAGGTAGTGGTGTTTCCAGCCCCCTCTTATCCACGGTTCCCTTCGCGCCAAAACGGAGGGGACCCAATGGGAGATCCGCTCATCAACACTCACACCATTCGTGGACCAATCACGGACCACGGTGGTCCCAGGCATTCACACCACCCTAGACTCTCTGGCACTCAGGATGTGTATTGGGACCAGACATCCCAGCCCACACCCTGGAGGCACACACCAGGCATGTAGAAGCCCGCGAAAGCATCTGTGTTTCGCGGGAAAGTACATGCCCAAATAAGGAAGGCCCCGGGTCGGCTCGACCTGGGGAAGGTGAAGGGAGCAAGACGGTCAGCGGACAGGACAAAGGAGCCTCGTGGTCTGGCCATTTTGGGAGCCAGGCCACCATTTTGGGTTAAGCGCGAGAAACGCGCTTACAACGCCAAAAGGAGCTCAAAACACAAGAAACGATAGCTGCCACCATTCCCGTCCGTGAATCACTTGCACCGGTCAGTTACAATCCTAAACGAGTATCTAGGGCCTGTAGAAGGCTAGAGACCCAAGAGAGCTGTAACTTAGCTTACAGTGCCCTCTTGTGTCATGTTGCACGAAAGCCGCAACATGATAAAAGAAACTACGGGAAACAGCGTTCCCCGGTACTGACTGTCTTAAGGGCATGACGCCCAGAGGAGTGCGGCAGAAGGCTGCACTTCTCTGGCAAAGTCGAGAACAAGGTGAAAAACAACAGCAAAAAGTTTAGGGGTTGCCACATGGAAGGAAAATTACCTACAATTACGAAATCTTTCCTAACACTCGCCCCTCCCAGACTATGGACAGGGGGGAACTAATCCACCCCTGGATGAGTCTCTTGTTCAGGTTGGTTAAACATTCTGGACAACCCATCAGCATTGCTATGTTGGACACCTGGCCTATGCTCAATAGTGAAGTCGAAGCCTTGTAGACTTATGGACCACCTAAGCAACTTTGGATTCTCCCCCTTCATGTTCATTAGCCACTTTAAGGGCTTATGGTCAGTTTGCACAGTGAAGTGGGTCCCATAGAGGTAGGGCCTCAGCTTCCTTAGGGCCCACACAACAGAGAAACATTCTCTCTACCGTGGACCATCTGAGCTCTCTGTCCTTAAGTTGGCGGCTAATAAAACCAATAGGGTGTTGCTTACCCTTCTCATCTACTTGTGATAGTACAGCTCCTATCCCAGTGTCAGAGGCGTCCGTCTGCACGATAAAAGGTCTTTGATAATCAGGGGCCCTGAGGACAGGGGCCTGGCACAAGGCGTCTTTTAAGCCATTGAAGGCCTTCTCACACTCGTCGGTCCAAGTTACCTTCTTGGGTTTCTTCGGAGTTGTGAGGGCAGTCAGAGGGGCAGCTATGGTGCCATAGTCTGCCACAAAATTGCGGTAATACCCCGTGAGTTCTAAGAAGGCTCTCACTTGGGTTTGCGTAGTGGGGGTAGGCCATTCTTGTACTGCTTGTACTTTACTGGGAAGAGGCTTTATTCTCCCTCCACCTACTTCATGTCCAAGGTAAACCACTGAGCCTTGCCCAATCTGGCATTTACTAGCCTTTATGGTCAGGTCTGCTTTCTGAAGAGCCTGGAGCACAATCCCGAGGTGTTTTACATGGTCTTCCCAGGTGGCACTGAAAACTGCGATATCGTCCAGATATGCAAGACAGAATTCGTCCAACCCATTCAAAACATGATTCACAAGCCTCTGGAAAGTGGCAGGTGCATTCTTCAACCCGAACGGCATTACCCGGAATTGGTAAAGGCCGTCTGGAGTAGAAAATGCTGTCTTCTCCTTGGCATGTTCTGCTAAAGCTATTTGCCAATAGCCAGCAGTGAGGTCAAACGTGCTGAGGTACTTGGAGGCACCCAAAGTATCCACCAGCTCATCTGTTCGAGGCAAGGGGTGTGCATCTGTCTTGGTGACAGCATTCAGAGCCCTGTAATCCACGCAGAACCTCAATTCAGAAGTGCCTGCCTTTGGAACCAAAACCACAGGGCTGGACCAAGGACTACTAGAGGGTTCAATCACCCCAAGGTCTAACATCTTGTTGACCTCGGTCTTAATATAAGACCGTACTTTGTCTGACATCCTGTATCCCCTACTTTTGGTAGGTACACTGTCTCCTGTGTCAATGTTATGTTTGCACCAAGTTGTCAAACCAGGCGACTGTGAAAACAGGGGGGAAAACTGCCTAAGCAAACTTTTCACCTCAGCCTGCTGATCAGAAGTCAGGTGAGGGGCCACTCGGACACCCTCAAAGGAGCTATCTGAAGGACCGCTTTGGAACAGGTCGGGGAGAGGTTCCGACTCCTCTTCCTCAACGTCTGAAGCCAGTAGCAGTGCTGCGATTTCGACTCTTGGGACGAAAGCCTTCAGCCTATTCACGTGAAACACTTTTGGAGCCTGTCCAGGCCTTCCAAGGTCCACTAAATAGTTAACCTCACCCAGGGGCTCCACCACTGCGTAAGGGCCTGACCATTTGTCCTGTAAAGCTCGAGGCCTTATGGGATTCATGATCAGGACTTGCTGACCAGATGTAAAGTTGATGAGGGAAGCTTTCTGGTCATACCAATGTTTCACCAGCGCTTGTCCTGCCTTCAATTTATCACTAGCCAAGCCCATCAGAAGTACCATCCGTTTTCTGAGCCCTAGCACATAATCAACTACGTTGGTAGTAACAGGGGGAGTGGGCATCTCCCATCCCTCTTTGACGATGGCTAAGGGTCCCCGTACAGGATGACCGAACAGAAGTTCGAAGGGGCTGAAGCCAACACCCTCCTGTGGTACCTCTCGGTAGGCAAACAGTAAGCATGGTAAAAGAAGATCCCATTTTCTTCTCTGAGGTTCCTCCAGAGCCCCAATCCTGCTCTTTAACGTTCTGTTGAAACGTTCCACCAGACCATTGGTCTGGGGGTGGTATGCAGAAGAGAACTTGTAGGTGACCCCACATTCTTTCCACATAGCCTGCATATACTTCGACATAAAGTTGCTGCCACGATCCGACACAACTTCTTTAGGGAAGCCAACCCTAGTAAATATGCCAAGTAAAGCTTTTGCAACTGAATTGGCAGTTACAGTTTTCAATGGGATGGCCTCAGGGTATCTGGTTGCATGGTCGACCAGCACCAGGATAAACCTATTGCCCGAGGATGTTTGCGGGTCAAGGGGACCAACGATGTCGATCCCTACCCTTTCAAATGGTACCCCCACAACTGGGAGCGGTACCAACGGAGCTTGGATTGTCGCGCCAACCTTACCAGACAACTGGCAGGAGGCACAACTCCTGCAGTGACTTTCTACTTGCACCCCCATCTTGGGCCAGTAGAAGTGCATGGATAACCTTTGCTTGGTCCTCTTCATACCAAGGTGACCAGCAAGGGGAACTTCATGCGCCAACTGCAGGAGGAAGGCCCTAACAGCAAGGGGAACCACCAACCTCCTATGGTCTCCTTCTGTAGACTCTGTGGGCACACTATACAGGAGTCCACCTTCCCAATAAATCCTATGCGTCCCAGGAGGTTCACCCTCAAGCTGGGAGCAGGCCTGTCTCCTTAGGCCTTCCAGAGATGGGCACTCACGTTGGCCTTTACTGAATTCGTCCCTATCAGGACCTCCTTCAACTAACAAGTCTTTTAGTTCAGGATGATCGTTGGGGTCAAATACTTCAGGCATCACCACCTCCTCGTCAGGCCCGGGCGATTGACCAACTTCCTCCACCGCAGTGGTAGGCGAGCTCGGGGGAATATTCTCTTTCCCTCGTCTTGACTTGTCGACTCCTTTCGCCTTGGGTTTCCCCTTCGGCTGGGGCGGCGTATTGGTCTTGGCCATTGCTGCCCGTGCTTGAGACCGTGTGTAGGGTCTTTCGGCAGTGTCTCCTACGAGCCCTAGAGCTCTAGAGCTCTGAGATCATTACCTAACAAGACCTTTCCCGGGACGTTTCAATGAATGCTCACTGGAATCCTGACTGCTGTACCATTTAAAGTAAGATTTACAGGTATTACTGGGAACATACGGAGTGGGCCGTCAGCCAACTTAGTGGGCATCAGAGTAGCTCTGGCAACTTCCTCTGAGTCTACCAAGGTAGAATCCACTGCAGTACCACTGCACCCACTATCCCTAAGAGCTGGAGTATCTACTCCATTGATCAGCACACTGTCTTTAAAGTAGTGCTTGATATTATCCAGAATCCTAGCATAAGCCTCTGCGACTTTAGGCTCCCAGGAACCCAGGGAAACTAAAACTACCTCAGCCTCTATCCCGCTGGGAAAGGAGTCTGAGGAGAAGGATGCTCCTGTAATCTCTTCTTCCTCGTAGGAGGAGAAGGCCAGATTAGCGGAGTGGACCCCCAAAGGTCTAACCTTACACCGGGGATCCCCCTTCACGTGGTCAGTTGCTCCACAAGCAAAACAAGATCCATTGGGTCTGTTTACATAGGGAGGTTTATTGTAACCAGAGTTCTGTTTCGGAGGCGGACCTCCACTACCCTGTGAGTTCTCTTGTGTCTTACCCTTATTTTTCTTTTTGTGGCCCTTATGAGAAGAAGATTTATCAGATTCTCCACCCTCCATATCTTTGGACTTTTTCCCTTCCTCCTGCTTACCAGGATGAGTTTTGTCCTTATGGGACACTCGATGTGACACCCATAGGTTTGCTGCAATGGCCAGCTTCTTAGGATCTATCTCCTTCGAATCGGCCAAATGCTGCTTAAGCTCCGGGGAAGAAGATGCAAAAATGTGTTCCAGCATGACAAGATTTATCATGCCTTCGAAGGTAGAAACCTTATAACCTTCAACCCAGCCAGTTAAGTTTTTCAAGGATTCAGTGACATAAGATACCCAAGTACCACCTTCCTTTTTCTTATACTCTCTGAAACGTTTCAAATATTGGGCCGGAGTCTTCCCAAACTTTAAAATGAGAGTTTGCTTTAACATTGCGAAATCAGCTCGCTCAGCCTTCGACATTTCCATAATGGCACTACAGCCAGAATGGGGCAGTCTGCTGAGTAACCAGGCAATCTTATCAGCATTGTCAACTTGTTGACCTTCGCATGCATACTCAAACACATTCAGCCAGTCCATAATGTCATTCCTTTCCTCATACACACTGAGCAGTTCTTTCGGAAACCGTGGATGAGAGGAGGCCCCAGACCCATGTCCAGGACCCTTGGACCCATTTGCAACCTGAAGCTTGGCCAGTTCCAACTGGTGATCCCTGTTTTTTTGCCTGTTCGATTTTTAGTTTGGCTATGCTGAATTCAAGCTCCTGCTGCCTAAACCGCAGCTCTTGCTTCTTGAATTCAAGCATAGCCTCCCCATCAGCACTGGCAGAGGAAACATTAGACATCTCATCCTCCCTGTCCTCGTGGTCGCGATGGATCAGTGCAGCGGCAGAACCGTCGGTTCTACCAGTGAGAGCAGCCCCACCTCCTTCCGCACTATCCTCAGAAGTTATAGCGTCAAGCTGCGATTCTTGCCACGCCACGATTCTTTGGATCATTTCCAATTTCGTGCCTTGAGAGGAAACGCCTCTCTCCGCACACATCTTTTTCAATGTTTCTGATTGGAAAGCATTTAAAGTTAACAATGTATATATTTCCATACTGTTAGATAGGACAATGGCCTTTTTAAAGTTATACTACAACAATTCACTACGTGTCCTGGTTGGAATAACCTGAAATGCCTTAGTTTGTGCGCAACACTGGATACCTTCAGTCGTATCCCACCGCTGTACACCAATTTGTTAAGACGGATTTCTGAACTCTGTCCTGGTGGCGCAGAAGTTCAGAAGGCCAACCTAATTATTTGGAACAGGTTAACCTCTGGACGAGCCAGACCAATCAAGGTAGCGATCGCGGCGGTCAAGACTAGGTCTCAAGAGGGGTGAGGGTGACTGAAAGCCCGCAATGAGCACACAAAGCAAGGACGCTTACAAACTACTCCAAACAGGTTCTATATTAAAACTATATACACATTTATTCCAAGGCCTTTAAAACAATGACCGTAGCGAGAAAATCACAATATGACAATCGTTAACCAACACATACCATATCAATACAATATATATACAAATACAACAAGTCTCAAGCGTTATATGCACGAAATGTGTAGTCCACCTAAAAGGGAAGGAAAACAGGCAGTGCGAGATAATGCTTAGACCCAGTCCGCCTTCAGAGGCACCTAACTAAAAGGAAGTCCGAGCCCTGCGAAGAGTGTAGCCTTGCGCTCAAAAGTACCTGCACACGCTGGTGACAACGGGCAAAAGGGGAGTCTCTTCGAAGGAAATCAGGCAGTTCAGTTTAGTGCACAAATGAAGAAGAACAAGTTCTGCGACTCAAGCGCAGCCTCCACTGGGGGAAGAAGCAGAGCGCGAGTACGGAAAAGGGCGCTGTTTTGACACAGCGGGGAAAAGCTATGGGCTCCTGCAGGAGGGCGACCAGTTCCTAGCTATGCTACTCACCGGTCCCCGATGCAAGCAGACCCAGGCTTCTCCGTGTCCGTTTCAGTCGCTGGCAGGTTCAGAAGAGCAGGGAACGTCTCGTCGTCGTGTTGAGTAAAAGACGTCCCAATCGAAGAAACCCGCACAGTTTGTTACCACAGCAGGGCAACGGAGCGGCCGTGTGTATCTGAGCCAAATGTACACTACTCACTTCAGACCTGGGAACGCCAAGTGCACGAAGCGTGTGAGAGTGACAAGGACTCAAAATACTACACAACCTGGCGGCGGTTACAGAGCAAGACTCCCGTGTAAGCTGGTCAGTCTACTGGATGGCCCAGAGACGCTTCCAAAGGCTTACTGGCAGGAGATGGTGAAGAAGCCGAGAATAGCTGTTCCCGCTATTCCAAGGGTCGAAGTACCAGTACAGGCCTTCTGGTTCGATCAAAGGTGAAAAGGGTTTCACAAGGTGACAGCAGTGCAGAGGAGAAGTCCTTCAGCGGGTCACCAGCGATTCCTCGGTTCAGCCTCTTGGTTGCAGGATGCTTGGCTCCTGTATTCCTTCGTTCGTGAGAACTCAGGAGATCGACCAGGTAGTGGTGTTTCCAGCCCCCTCTTATCCACGGTTCCCTTCGCGCCAAAACGGAGGGGACCCAATGGGAGATCCGCTCATCAACACTCACACCATTCGTGGACCAATCACGGACCACGGTGGTCCCAGGCATTCACACCACCCTAGACTCTCTGGCACCCAGGATGTGTATTGGGACCAGACATCCCAGCCCACACCCTGGAGGCACACACCAGGCATGTAGAAGCCCGCGAAAGCATCTGTGTTTCGCGGGAAAGTACATGCCCAAATAAGGAAGGCCCCGGGTCGGCTCGACCTGGAGAAGGTGAAGGGAGCAAGACGGTCAGCAGACAGGACAAAGGAGCCTCGTGGTCTGGCCATTTTGGGAGCCAGGCCACCATTTTGGGTTAAGCGTGAGAAACGCGCTTAGAACGCCAAAAGGAGCTCAAAACACAAGAAACGATCGCTGCCACCATTCCCGTCCGTGAATCACTTGCACCGATCAGTTACAATCCTAAACGAGTATCTAGGGCCTGTAGAAGGCTAGAGACCCTAGAGAGCTGTAACTTAGCTTACAGTGCCCTCTTGTGTCATGTTGCACGAAAGCCGCAACATGATAAAAGAAACTACGGGAAACAGCGTTCCCCGGTACTGACTGTCTTAAGGGCATGTCAGTTTCCCCGTAAGAAAGGAGCGAAAGCCCAGAGGAGTGCGGCAGAAGGCTGCACTTCTCTGGCAAAGTCGAGAACAAGGTGAAAAACAACAGCAAAAAGTTTAGGGGTTGCCACATGGAAGGAAAATTACCTACAATTACGAAATCTTTCCTAACAGCCAGGGCACATCTGTACAGCTAGGAACTACAGAATCCGGTCTCAATGAGCTCGAAAATACAGGCACAGCAGCCGACCCAAGGGTCTGGACCGCTATATAAATAAATAAACTACAGAGTTTCCAACCTCCAGGCAGAACAGCCTCCCAGCGGTCGCCACTGTACACCACTGTCATCAAACACCGGCAGGCATGGGGAGGCGAAAGGTCCGCAGAAGAGACAGCAAAGCGCCAAGCAGCAGAAAGGTCACTAATGAAGGTAGAGATAGGACTGGAAACAGAGACTCTGCCACACACACCGGCCCTGGCAATGGATGAAGAAGAGAAAGGCAGATAAAAAGCAATATTAGAAATGGAAGAAGACCTGACCAGCAAGGCGGAACCACCGTGGGTGCCCCCACCCAAAGGCCAAAACAAACCCAGAGCAGACTGCACCATTGCACGACAAATCCGGCAGCAAACTTCTGGTTTGTCCAGGATCAAGCAATTTGGTTCAAATGGTATGCAGGCAATGGGGATTAGCCCTTGAGGCTTGAAGTCCCAAAACCACATGTTTCAACTACTAGGTCAAAGAACAAGAACAAACTCGCATTAGCAATGCCAACAGTTTGGGCTTTTGTGTAGGCATGGGAAAGGCGCTGCCAGGCACTGCCATAGTGGTATTAACAGGCCATGATAGTAGCAGGTGAGAAAATGGTGCACGTACCTGGGCGTCTAATAGCAGAGCCTGGCAAATGCCTAATACTTATACACAACACACAGATGTTGGCTTTTGCAATGTTTGTTTTAAGCAGGACTTTAGTGAAGGACACTTAGAGTGCTTATAAATCAAGTGGCTTAAGGAAGACATTTTTATTACACCAGTCGGCAGGTTTCTAATACCAATTAAGTCATTAACTCTCAGAAGACTGCTTTGAAAAAACACCGACAGGCACTTGAGTTTCAAGTTTGATGGTAAGGCTTGAATAAAGCTAGCTCAAAGAGTTCCCACGAGGAAGTGTTTAGAGCTGGAGGAGCAGGAACTCCTCCTGGTCTGACCATAGGGATTGGCTTGTCCATGAGCAGTCAATGGGTGGAAAATAACCAAACAACACCTACACGCTTTGTGTCCCTCCTCATATTCCACCTCTCCCCGCCTGTACTCTAATGCATTCGTTTCGGCTTAAAGGTGGATCTAAAGCGCCACCCAATAGCCAAAAATAAAAAAGGCACAAGGAAAGAAGGGACATTGATTTGGACCTAGCAAAGGAAAGCGAGAGAAATCTGGACTAAGAAGCGAGTGAGGAATGAAAATGGGAGCTACATGTGCCAGCAACGAGAAACAGCTGGGAGCAGTGACATAGGAGTGGGCATGGATGTGTGCCACGCTAGAAGCGTCCTTGAACCACTGGTCAGCCAGAGATATGTGGCACAGTCCGACCTAGTGATGCCTTGCCTGGCAAAGGAGTCTTCTGGAAGTTCCAAAGAGTACCCAGGAAAACAAAGACTCAAGCAGCCCCAAGCAAGATGTCCCAAAATAAAGATTCTGGAAAAAGTAGAGCAGGTGAGGAGCCTTTATCTATTGGCAACTATTAAAATTGGTCATTTATAAAGAACTTAATACCCTGAGGTTTCTAAGCGCGGACCCGGGGATCGAAACTGTGCTGCTCTGTGTAGTCTTGCTTCCAAGGCTAACACGTTGCCCCCGAGCTATCCTCCCGAGACTACTCGAACCACACCGAGTGGGGAGGAGAGGGAGTGCACCCACTGATCCCACGTGGCAACTAAGCAACCAGAAGAAGTAATAAAGTAATGGAAATAGAAGAAGGGCTACCACCAAAGCTCAGAGGTAATGTGGGAGCCCATCTCCTGCTACTAAGAATCCAGAACCAGGTGGACGGACTTTGCCTAAACTGGACAAAAACTTAGCATGCAGCGACTCCTCTGAAATCGGGGCCATCGACCCGCCGCGCAGCAAAAAATCTTATTCTTAGAACTTTCCCCCCATTATGCACGATGCATACAAAGCTTGCTCAATACCTCCCGCTCGCGCAACCATGCCTGCTGCTGAAATAAAAATCCTGCTCTCTCTTCTATAACAATACTGCATAAAACGCTAAGCCCCAATGCTGGCACCCTCCCGTTGCAAGACCCTCGAATCAAGCACAGGTGATTAGTCGCTGGCCAACTCCAGGTCTCGAGGGCCGGATCCATGCCGGGTTTTCAGGATACCCCTCATGAATATTCATGAGATAAATTTGCATACAAGGATTTTAAATGTGTGCACATTGTTCCTCATTAATATTGAAGTATCTCCTGAAAGCCCATCAGGTTCCTGGCCCTTGAGGCCTGGAGTTGGACAGCCCTGGAGACAAATTCAAGGGTAAGTTCGAGAACAATCTGTCAACTTCCAGCCAGACGACTACGGAACATTTGAAAAAAACTTTAAAAGCCGTCTCATTTGTGGAGACTTTCCGAAAGTTAACCACAAAGATTGCCCAGCAATGCCGGGTCCCCAGCCAGAGTGTCCACATTTAATCCCGCACCCCATGTCACTCCTAGACTCTATGTACCAGTGGACAACATTATGTTCCCACATCCTGGACGTAGGGACCCCAGTAGAGGACTTGCTTCCAGAGTGGTCTGGAGAGTTCCTGGTGGCACGGCACCCAATGAAAAAGAAAAACAAACCATCTGCAAACCCCACAGCCGCACAGCACAGCGGGGTACAATTCCTCTGGACAGTGTTAAGCGCTACATCAGAAAACTAAGATTGATGCAGCCTGCGCTTGTTCTTCTTCTTGCCGATAGATTTGTATCCATCAGCTGTGATTTTTGGATACCGAGGCTTGAGCCTCATTACTCCATCTTCTCGGGTTGAGTATGTAGTCGTGGGTTTGTTTTCTTCTTGGTCTGTGTGGTCTTGTCACAGTTGGGCTGGTTTCACAGGGTCTTTGCAGTGATGGGCAAGATTGATGCAGCCTGCGCTTCTACGCCTCTTATACCCACTCTCCCAGGCACTCCCTCGGGACGGCGTCGGGGCGGGGCCTTTCAAATGAAAGGGGCGTCAGGCCTCAATGGGTCCACCAGCAACTGTCCCCATGTTGCCAGTCAGCAGACTTGCAACACAGCAATAGACTACATTTCTCTAGTTTCTTTCTGGGGCTTAAAACGTGTGCTTTGAGCGCTAGCATTACAAGCTGCGTTTTCTCTTGCCACAGGATATACAGAAGTGTCATCACCTCATTGCCTTCTAACACTGGTTCCTCCACATCAACCCCTTGCTGAAAAAGAAGGGATTATAGCTCTTCCGTGGGCGTTTAGTGTTTAAGCTCCCTGCTGGCTGGCTGTCTCGTGATAATCAGCGGCGGTTAACCTCAACTTTATCGCCATTGTAATATATGCGCCCGAGGGGTACCTCAGAATGTTTTTGCTCCAAGCAGGGGACCCCCAATCGCCATGTTGAAAGGGGCCCCCGCACATCTGCAGCTGGGCCTGCAAACCCTCACCTCTACCTCCAAGGCCCTTTGGAGTAAAACATTTATTAGAACGCTTCCATTACGTTTTTTTTCTCACGCTTAAGCTTAAATGTTAGGCTATTATGCATGCGTGTGTGTGTGCTTTGCAATGCGCCGTTTGGACACTTTTCTTTTAAAGATTTTCTTGGGAGCGTCTGCTTCCCCATTCTCCATAGAGGGGGTAGGGCGGGCTAGCTACGTTCCCTTCAACGGCATAATATGGGGCCGTCGGTTCCCAGTCCATCCCTCCACGGACCAGACCCCACCAGTGAGCTTCCGAAAATATAAACCCATCGCATCTGCTATGGCAATAGGTGGAGTTAGTGCCTTGAAGGGTCGCAAGGCACCACTGTGCCACTATTCAAAAGTGAAACAGAACAATAGATGGTCTTATGGGTGTTTTTTGGGGACTCTAGGGGAACGCGACTGACTCGCCCCCATATATCTGAATTGGAAGTGCCGTGTTGCACACAGTGAACTATGTGTGATTGAGAAAGAGGGTGAGGAGGGGAAGAGAGATTTCTTCAGCCTCCTGGTGGCCAATGCACCGGGCCATACACTAACCTCTGCATCCACCTGCTCTACACGCCATACACAGCCCAAGTGACCCCCCTACACATGACCAATGAGTAGCAACAGAACACTAGATCTCTACAATCAACTTGCATATCACACTCCCACCTGAGTGCCAAGGGCCGGCCCACATTACCACCTAGGAGCCTGGGTGGCGAGCCGGGGGGGGGGGGGGGGCAGCCCCAGACCGTCTATTCTCGAAGCGCGGCATTTGACAGGCACCCTGCGCCACCCAGCCACCACTGATGCGGCCAACTCGAAGATGACAATCGTGACAGCGCAGCCGCTAAGAGCCGCTTGCCTGCGGCCAGGGCGGGCTGCCCTCCCGCCCCGGTTATTACAGTTGCAACTGCTGTCATGCAGACAAGAGAAAGGTGCCAGGGGAGTAGTGCGCGGTAGGGCCACCAGGGTAATATGTAGGCCGGTCTTGCTCGTGAAACTCCTTGTATTAGCATTATTTATTTATAATGCACCCAATGTCCCACGAGCATAGGGTCTCCCACACACACAAAAGAAAATCCAATAATGCCAGCGCCTAGAGGCCATGCCAATGGTGAAAGACGCTATACAAATGTGCATTAACATAACAGGATCTCGTACGCAAGGCATACATATCCGAACCAATGAAAACACGGCATTCTGAGAAAGGGCGCGTTTTCAACCTTGAATTTGTCCAATCCTCCGCCTGCTCCACGCCTCCCCCAGCTATTGGTTATCTCTGCAGTGGGCACCAACCAATGACGGGCAGCTTCTAAACCTGCTGTCAGATCCTTACCCTTTAACTACAGTAATTAGTATTACACAACTGCGCGTCATAGATCCAAGCTCACTTATAAAGGGGCCATTTTATTACAGAGCACTTGCCCTGCTTTAAAGCTGCTGAGAGCGAGTAAGGAGGCACAGCGAGGAACGAAACACGGCTGGTCCGTTTAGGTTCCTTGAAGATGGGCTGCTGCTGCTAGTGGGCGCCAACTCGATGGTGTGAGGAATTTAATCATCCGTGGTTGTGCACTCGCCTGGGCTTTAAGAAATTGAATGATGAACCCCAGAAAATGTGTGGGCCTAATCCGCACACATTTTCCTATGTTCACCGCATGACATACACATACACCAGTGTACTCTGGGTGGACACGGGATACAGGAACAGTCCTCCCGGTCATATTTAATTGGGATCTGGCAGGATCGAGTGCACAATGCATCTCAGAAGGGGGAGGTCCAAAACCTTCCTCCTGCCATGGCCAGCCTAATTAACTATCAAAGGCTCCATGGATGCACCGTGTTGGTTTGGTGACCCTCTGCAGATGGTGGCGGCAATTAACATAATTAGCATATTAATAGAGTATACTTCAAACAGGCCCACATGGGCCCTGGGTGCAGAGGACAAAACAAAGGAGAAAGGAAACCAACACCCCTTTCATCTGCACAGTCTGAATATGAAGCCAGCTCCTGCCCTAAAGTATCAATGACAGTGAGCTGCCATGTCTGGTACGTGTTTACAGTAGGCAACCCCCATAGGGGGACCCCATTCAGATGGTAGGAGCATGTGATTTTATGGACAGAAAGTCTGGTCTCGACACAGCTTTAAAGGAGACCTGACAATTTAATCAGGAACCACAGAGAGCTCAATTAAGTAGAGGGGCCCTTTGATCCATAGACAGGAAGATGGGTGGGACTTAGTATTACATGTTTTCACCCATTTACCTTTTCTGTTGCAAAGAACTTTGGTTATGACCTCACGCATACAGTAGACTGTTGGTGGGGACCCAGGATTGGTTCATTAAGGGAGGCTTAGCCTATACCAATCCCTGTGGCCCATTTAGCTTTAAAAGAGGTTTGAGCCCCTCTTTTAGCAGATCTGAAGACTTTGCAAAGAGTAACAAGAAGAACTCTTTTGTACCCTGGCAGAAGGTACAGTCTGCCTTACAGCTTCTGCCAATGAAGGAGGGCCAGGATTTCCAAAGAGGGAAGCAAGATCCCTCCCCTAAATATCACCCAGGAAACAGAGGGAGATACTGAATCCAGAGGACCGTCCAGCAGCTCCAGAACCGGTACCTAGCCAGCACACAGCGTACCCTGCTAGGCTCTGCAGCAAGCTTCATAGATGGGAAGTACCAGAGAGTCTCTGAACAAAACAAAGGACAAAGCCATTGCCTGCAACACTCTCCTCCGCCTTAAAGGAAGGCACGAGCCCAGTGAAGAAGCTAGGAGGAGTGCATAGACAAGCACCAACCAGGGTCCACCTTAAAGGACATTTTCGAGCCAATCGAGCCCCTCAAGCTGCAACTGACTGCACCGCTGACTGTTGTCACGCCGCAGTCACTCATGCCGTCTAAGACACCTCGACCAGTGCTTCGGACCCACCAACCAGGACTACCCTGAGCCGATTTGTAAGCCAGCCTGCTGCCGTCCGTCCAGCCTCGCTCACCGGTCTGCCTGCTGGCTGATACCTGCACTTATCGCCTGTCACAGGAGCTGCAAAGAGCCCTGTAATCGATTCGACCCAGTCGAGCACCAAGAACTTCCACAAGCACAAGGTACATTGTGGTTCTGTCCCCCTGGTCCTTCTCCGAAGGCCCCTAGTGACATTTTTCAACCCATTGCGTTGAACCAGAGTATCCTTGAACTATTGCGATTAATTACTTTACCGACTACCGTTCTCCCAGTATCCAGAGTGCATCCCTTTTTGTTTTTGAAACCGTCTGTCCGCTGCATTCCTTTGCTGGGTTGTATTTTGTAGTGTCATAGAACAGTCTGTTGATATAATAATAAAGTAGATATTTTCATACAACCTTGACTGGGCAGTCCCTTTTATCATTGGGTAATAATAGTATTTTCTCTGTGTTGCAACTAGCCAACGATCCACAACCTTGTGAAGATAAGCCTGCCGTTTCGTCCACGTTACCAAAATTGGACAAGAAGGTTGATAATTTACTTGTGTTCCAATCTATTTGGATCCTATCTGGTGTACAAGAGGTGTGGGGCTGATTTATGGTTTAGAAACCGATATTCATCCTTGGACCACTGGTGCCCCAGAAGTTGATTCGTCACACAGGGCACAAACGGAAGGCCTTCGATAGTTCCTGGGCATATTATGGCAGTGCACAACACCATTTGCAAGCGGTTACCGTCTTATGGATAGGCAATTCCATTGGGGCAGTTCCTGGAAAATGCCTACACCGTTCCTGCACAAGAGCCCAAACTGGTGGCTTTGCCCAGACTTGCTAGAGGGGCCTGAACCAGAAAGTAATGTTTAAACTGAAAAATTATGCCCACGTGTGGTACCCCAGTAAAGACAAAATCGACCACAGAGTATCTGAGAGGCAGAATTGTCCTACCAGGTGCGCAACCCCACACTCTGTTGATGAGATTTCACATGTTTAACAGACAAGAGCAATCCCGCCCCCGACACCCACCCCCTCGAGGACAGGAGCAGAGGCCAGTCCTAACAAAAGGCTGGGCTTGTCAAATAAGGCTCAGGTTTTCAGAAGAACTATACCAAAAATGCAAATGATCTGAAACTCATTGCATGTAAATGTTTCTCATACATAGCGCTTAAAAACACTTGCCTGTCTATAGGCACTATATAAATAAACAATACCATACCATACCATACCATAAACGAAAAAGAATTCCTATTTATGCACAGACTCCCAACTCACAGTACTGCGCTACTGTTAAAAGATGCCAGCCCAAATCCTGGCTACCCACACTCTGCACAGCGCTCGCTGCTCTCGAGCTGGGTACGCACTTTAAACAATAAAAGAAATACATATTTGTTCTGAATATCCACAAACACCTGCATGGATTTTACAATTCAATGGGCTGAGTGGCCGAACCCTAGTCCTAAGCTCCCCATCACTGCGCACAGTCGGCCCTTAAACGGTAACAGCGGACTCTGGATGGCAGGTTGCCTTCCACGCCGAGCATCAGAAAAATCAATATTTGCCTCCTGTAAATCACGCCCGCTGAATAGGCGATCACAGCAGGCTGCACGCTGACAAAGATATGAGCCGCAACGAAAAACAAGCGCGCCACGCTCCGCGCATCTCGGGAAACTGATTAGAAGTTACCTTCGAGGACAGCGATCGCCACAAGACGGAAAGTCGATCCAATAATTTGAAGACCCTGATCGTCGGCAAGTAGCGCCACAAGGCAGTGAAAGTGGCAACATCTGTGCTATAGCAAGCACCTGCAACATCGAAAGCAAGATGAATCATTCCAAGTCGAAAACATATTCCCCCGCGGCTTCAAATATTGGGCTTGGGGATTCCATAAATTGGGAGCATCGCCCCATTATACCGCTGTCCTCGTGTTCGGATCACCAAAAACGTTAAGAACAGCTGATTGGCAGGGGTAACAATTTCAAGTTGAAAGCTACTAGCCATCCATTAAAATACAAAAAAGAAATCACTCGCCACCTCAATTCTACACATATACACACAGCACACACTTTCTTACTCAGCAAGAGTCAATTACCACTAGCCAATGCAAGGTTCAAAATCGAGGGGGGCTGGAAGCCATTTAGCTCCTCCTGCTTTTAGCCCAGAAGAGTGTGGTTAGCTTGACACCAACAACTACCAGGAGCGATGTTTGGCTCCCCAAGCCAACACATGCCGAACAAACACACCGGTGTGAATAATTCTCTGCGCGTTTGGGACAATTTATAAATATACATTACAACAAATCTATACAAAATTTCAAGCATAAAGAGTTATAAATAATGACCAGAATGTTATGCTTGCATCATATGTGGAAGTTATATTTGCAGAACGCTATGCACTAGCTCCTCGTTCCCCAGTGGTAGCTCCTGGTCACTGGTTAATAATGGATACCCAGGAGCTGCAGTTGGCTCCTGCTTATCCAATCCTCATTTTGAGCCCTGCAATGGCTAGTGACGGGTGCACGTTTTGCTCCCTGGGGGAACTTTCAAAAGGTGTTCAAAAGGGCAACACTGCTCAATACACGGCGCTCTCCTGCTCAACCAATCAGAAGCGAGCCGTCAAATCTAGATCTGCCCCCGATGTAAACTACAGTTCATTACAGTGGCACCGCGCAAGCAAATCCCCTCCGATGTCAACTTTTGTTTACGCAGATGAATGGCATCAGACCGTACTTTTAAAATGGAGAGGAAGGATAGCTCCGAGGCAAGGCGTTTGTCTTGGAAGCAAGACAACGCAGCAGTAACACAGGTTCGAATCCCGATCTCGCACTTAGAAAGAACTTGCTGGTATTAAGCACGTTATAAAAGAACAATTATACATAATAATTATAAGCAAAATCAGTCCACTCATTTGAAGCGCTGGTTATCTGCAGGCCACTTCATAGGCAGCATTCGACCAGCAACCAGATTTGAAAACTGGTCAGCTGGAACTTCCACTAGAAGGCGTGGGGGATCCCTTTTCACCGGCCCGTGTGCCGCCTTCCCCTGCTCCACATGCCTAGAACTGTGTTACCCCCTTTGTGCTTCAATCTTGTTCTGATATGTACATTGCTTAACCTGGTGCGTTGCTGCACAGGGCACTAAAGCAAAGACCAGAATTAAGATTGGGCGATTGCAGCTGAAAGCAGCTCCTAGTTATTGGGTATGAACGAGTAAGTAGGCGCTAGCCCAGGGGGAAGTAGGAGCTAGAACCTAGCTCCCACTTGAACTACAAACGAGAAGGTTTACTCTGTTGCACAGTCTGCATTATTATTTAAGTGACTTGTACATGTGTCCCAGTTCTCCCTTTATCGGTCCATGTCACCAACTGGCCTGGGGAGTTAAAAAGCATCTCCTGGTGGTTGTTGGTGTCAAGCAAACTACACCTCTAGTCTACAGCAGGAGCTAAACAGCTCCCAGAAATGTCAAACCCTAGACTGTAGACCTGTGGGCTTTTTTTGCTTGCATCATTCCCTGGCTTCTCGGGAGGATAGCTCAGGGGCAATGTGCTAACCTTGGAAGCAAGACGACACGGAGCACCACAGGTTCGATGCCCGGGTCCGCGCTTAGAAACCTCTGGGTGTTAAGCGCGTTATAAATAACCTATCATTTCATATCATGTGTGTGGCTGTGTCCCGACCAGTGCTGTTGACTCATCTTCGGGCGAAGGGAGTAAAAAGGTCCAAGGACGTTTGAGGGCTGCCATAAAACACTCAAAAAATAAAAATAAATAAATAAAAAAATCCACAAGCCAATCAAATGCACCTGCGAGCCTAAGCGGCAGACGAGCTAAGGTGCCCTGAACTAATTTGACCCAGTTCATGAACAGAGAAGGTGGACCACCTCGGTATCTGGGGACATTGCAAAGTGACTATGCGGGTCACCTAATCCCATGATAGAACCATTGGATAGATAGCTCAGTGGGTTGAGTGCTCATTGCTGTGATCAGGGTTTGATCTGCGGGTCGTAGGTTCAAATGCCGGCAAGGTCGACTCAGCCTTTTATCCTTCTGAGGTCGATAAAGCGAGTACTCATTTCGCTTGGTGGTCAGGAAACCAGATATAGGGGAGGTGCTGCTGCCCTAGATGAAATCAAGGGTATGGCAGTGTCCTCCTCCTACTGTTCTCCTATAGGCTTTGAGCCATGGGTTTTTCTGGTGCCTAGCCACTCGGGGCGTGCCGCCTGTACTACAACAATGAGCTGCTTGATTGGATTGGTGGAGCACCGAACAAACATGGAAATTAGAACAGCTACTGGACAACTCGGTCTATATCAAGGGGCTCTAGTAGAGAGGGGCTGTGGGGCCGAGCTTGGCGGATCTACTGATCAAGAACTGGTCTACGCGCCAAGGACTACCCTCAAAAGGTGGAAGGGTAACCTCGCTCCACAGGGACGACCCGCCAACTACTGGTCTGCGTTCAGAGGGTCTCCCTTTGAAGAAGACAGGGCTACCTGACCCCAGTGGGGGATAGACTCCCCTCCCACCCTTCCTTACTCTGCACCAGAACTTGTCTATGGTCAGGTGGCCATGTTCAAAAGGTACCAGGGCTACCTGACCCCCACATGAACAAGAGACCCACTTACTCTGCATCAGAACTGGTCTAGGCTCAGAATATCCCCACAGAGGTGCCGCACCCTCCGCACCCCACAATCAGAAGTTCGATGATGCGTGACCCCAAGGAGTTATGGCCTGCGGGGCAGGGAGAGAGGGTGAGGGCCTGATTGGAAAGCAAAGCACTAAAGACCCGGCTATCGGTGAATCCCTGCAAGGGGTCCTAGGACCTGGAAAAACGACTGGGAGTTATATAGCTTGCTGCTAGGAAATTACACATGGAGAGCCTGTAGGGAAGTATTCCACTTAGAAGCACCTTTTATTTTTTTATTTTAGAATTGGTTATTCATAACCTCCTTAATACCCAGAGGTTTCTGAGCACGGACCTGGGCTCGAACCTGTGTTGCTTTGCGTCGTCTTGCTCCCAAGGCGAGCGCGTGGCCCCCAAGCTATCCTCCCGAGATTTCCCTTTTTGCTGGGAGGGTTGACTGGCCAATCCCTTCTATGTGGCAATGAAACCAGCTATTGCTTCCCAAGAAACGCACTCCCGTTATTCGCTAGTAGTGCCCAGTTACGTCTATCTGAGCGGACGACACGTGCAATGGAACGTAGAGTTGAGACTTGAATTCGCCGATGTGCTAATTCAGCCTTCAAAGCGCTCTAGTAGAGTTGGCGCTCGCTAGAATTCCAACCTTAGGAATTTCTCAAAAAACGACGCCCTCAATTTCACCATTCCAAAAAAGCAGGTTTCATGGGGTAGGTTTTTGAGTTTTTGCTCCCAATTTGATAGCCATTGAGTTAATGGGATATCACAATAGCGAGACCGCTCTATGGCGTTACCCCCCCCCCCCCGGGCCTTTGCCCTGGAACACCTTCCCAGGGCTCAGGTGACCCGATTACGAGTGTGGTGCAAGGATGGTGGCTGCTTTGTATTGTTCAACAAAGACCCCAGACAGACCTACAGCTAAGGGCAGCATCTGCTAGTATTACTCCCTAAAAATAGGCTAATACTCCCCAAAAATATAAATAGGGAGCAAAAATACTCCCAACAAAATATAGGAAACAGACACAAAGGACCTTGTGCCCCCGCTCCCACCCAGGCAGCTATATGGATACGTTTGGGCCAGCAGTGCATGCAGTCCCACAGGAAAAAACTACCATTATAACTTCCTGATCAGAAGTAAATATATATCTTTTAATTTGAATGAATAACTGGGTGCAAAGAAATCATTCTTACAAAAATGTTTACATTTTCCAGTTAAAAAATGGTTTCTTGCTTATAAAATACGCCCATTGGGAATTGTACTTACATTTTTACTGCCTAAAAAAGAGGGAGTAAAATACTCCCACTTCCAAATCTTATCTGAAGCCCGGACCGCAAAAGGAGCATGCTACCGATTATTATCATTATTTTTTAAATCTTTCATAGTTTATTTGGTTGAACCTACCACAGCCTTGTCCTGTGATCTAATATGTTTTGTGCCTTCGTGTATTTGTCAACGCCCCGATGCTTGCGAGCTGCTGGCGCTTTGTAAACAAACAAATAAATAAATAAATAAAATGATTTAACCAAGGAAACTATTTATTGAAAGCAGCAAGTTGAATTCTGTACTGGACGGCTAGGCAGAACGCAGTAAACCAAACACAAAGCCACAGTTGACTTTTGTCAAGTTGGCAGGCGGTTCTTGGGGGGCTGGGGGTGAGGACTTGTTGCATTTAATTTGCGGTTTCTAAAGCAAGCTGCCTCTGCAGGAGTGCCTGCCTCTCTGGAATGTTAAGTAGCCGCGGTCAGTCATTTGTACTGAATGTTTCGGCTCTGTTGACATTTCTGAAGGTGGAGTCAGTCATGGGACAAAGGGGGTGCTGC
Source organism: Ambystoma mexicanum (assembly GCF_040938575.1). Lineage (NCBI taxonomy): Eukaryota > Metazoa > Chordata > Amphibia > Caudata > Ambystomatidae > Ambystoma > Ambystoma mexicanum. The sequence continues at coordinate 1,620,696,612 of NC_090932.1, read as the reverse complement.
TCTTTGCAAGGTTTACTTAAGAATCATGTAGCAATGGGACGGATGGTTAGTGCTTTGTTCACCTCTTAAGTACAGTGTTGCTGGAACTCAGGTGATTAATCATGCAGGGTTTGGCAAAAACAAAATGAGGAGGTGTGCGGGGGGCTTCTAGTGCAAACCAACAAGGCCAAATAACCAATTCTATTGGATGGTGTCCACTCAGGAGGGTCTACAACCAGGTTTTTTCCCATTCATGCCTTAGCACAGACAAACAATGTAAAGAACAGTCCGATTCCCACCCTTCAGGTTAGTCCAGCACCGAAAGATTAGGCAATTTTCCTCCGAACAAGAGGATCATGGGACCCCCGGACAGTTTGGTGTCCAACGACCACAAACCAAATACTGAAGGCCGTGCCCACTTCCGGTCGGTCTTCAGGGTCATCCACCTTCACCCTGTCCATTTTAGGGGGGGGACCCTTCACACCCTCCTCCCACTGTACAATCCCACCACTCTCCCACCTGCCCCACCCCCCTCACCTGTACCGGCCCCCACTGCCGCGTCGTTCCACTCTACAGGCTGCTTTCCAGCAACCAGATATACTGTGCGTCGCGCAATGCGACGCACATTTTGGTGTGTCGGGATTTAGCGAAAGTGGTCTGGAGACTGCAATCGCCCCAGACATGGCATCCTGTATTGTTGGCCTTGGTCAATGAGGTGGTGCTGTCCTCTAAGCGCAGGGAGACAGGGGTCCACATCTGGATTACCCATAAGAATTTAGGGAGAATCTCCAAACATTCAAGCATGTTTCAAAAGCTTGAGAGCGCTTCTACCGAGAACAGACTAGGCCAAATAACCGGTTCCAGGCCTGAAATTCGCACTGGTGCCCTTGGTCATTGAAGAATCTGCTGGCATTTCACGAATCATCTACATTGGATATTGCACAAAGAGCAAAAACAGGATTGTAGACAAAGCTGTGTGGGCACCTCCCATCAATAGATATTTCTCCTTTTTTGGTCTCAGTAGAAGGCCCTCACATGTTTCCAATTACTTCTGATTTTTTAATATTCCAAAAGATTTAAAAGGGTATGAGAAAAGTCCCATAAAGATGGGAACTGGAATCTGGAACACTCTGTTGCAGGGGCCATCACACAGCATTTTTTTGTACCTTTTTTATGGTGAGCAAGCATCACATATCCACCTCCCACCCACCCTAAAAATCATTTCATATATATTATCCTGTTTTCACACTGGGAGGGGGTATGGGTTGGCTCTGGAGGGATACCCTATAATTACCTTCCCCTTTGTCATCTCACCTAGCATCATGGGGGTGGATAGTGGGCTGGGCTCTAGAGTGGGTGAATCGATGGCCACACGACCACAAGGCTCTCTTTATTTCTGGTTGCTGGTGGTGGGCTGACAAGTGGGGGCCGAGAAGCTGAGGAGGCCCTTTCAGCAGATACACTGTCCCCGTCTTCCCTTCTCAATTCTTCCCCTTTTCTCATCCTCCCCAACACCCAACCTGCTCTAATCTTTCACCAGTAGGTCTCCTAGCATCTCTGCTCCTCCTCCTGTTCTCCCTTTCCCCCCTCTCTTTCTGTCACTATCTCTTCATTTCTCTTTCTTTCCCCCCCCCATCTCTCAGCCCTCACCCTCCCTACCAGCCGCATTCTCTCTGCTGTCCCACCAGCTATTTTCCTCCTTGCTCCCCACTATCTTCCTCTCACCACTCTGTAGCTGCCCATTCTTTCCCTCCTCTCCCCAGTCTCTCTCTCCTCCTCTCCAACAGATACCCCTCTTTAACTTTTCACTCTCCAAATCTTCCCTTCCCATCCCATTGTTGGGTGTCCTGACCCACGTTTAAGCTATCATGCTACAACATTTGGTGCTGTGGGCTTAGAAAATTCAAGATGGCGGAAAACCCACATGTGCGCCGAAATCCAGGAAAGCTGCGCAGTTTGTGCGCACACCAAAATGGTTGCCTCACTTGCCACCCACCAGTGCGAGAATGAAAGGCCGGGTTGCCATGAGGGAAATGGGTTGCCAAAGGAAAAACAGTAGCGCCGGTTAGCTTCAAAGCGCTTTAAAACCACCATTGGACTACCCGCACAGTAGTCTGAAACCATTGGGAATGGCAATGCTGATTGCCAAATGAAACCTAGAATTGTGGGGAATTCATTTCTTAAATCCCAAAAATGGGTGCAGTACCAGTACTCACCACTATCCAAAAGCCGGCGTTTTAAAACCACCCTGTGTTTCTCTGAAGGCAGGCTCAAAATGCCTATTTTCAAACATTGCAATATGTGCAAAATATTCACTGAACACCAGCAGACATTTGGCAGAATGGAGTTTTGTGTGCTTACAAAATCTGGGAAATGAAGAGCCCAAAACAATGCTTATAACAAAACTGCTATGGAGTCAGCAGTTTAAGTTGCACTGGATTTAAAGACACTAAAATCGAAAATGTTTAGATTAAATGAGTGACCTATGTTTGGTGTCACATGCCTTTGCAATTGTTTAAATGTCATAGTTTTGCACTTAGAATCAGCATTCTAGCTGCATGTGTAAAATTGCAAGTTAATTTAAAAAGCAACAAAAAAACATGACAGTTAGCTGAAAGTCTGGCTTAAGGAACTTGATTTTGCTTGACAGCTACCCCCATCAGGAGTGAAACTTGAGTCACAACTGTGTTCCCAGGCCATCTGCTTTTGCTGGCCACACTAAGGATATGCCATCTATCTGATAATTGAATTACCTGTGCTCTACAGGAGCTCTGAACAAAGCCTGTCTTGACTCAGGCAAAGGTTTTATTACAGCGGTCGTAAAATGTAGCTTCCTCTTGGCAGAAGCTGGGAGGGGCACTGCCTGTGAGAGCAAGCTGGCTTGGCAGAACTGGATAAACCAGTATTTCCACCATGTGACCTGGGAAACCACACCCCTTTGTAGCCAGAATATTGTTTAGAAAAAGATGAATAACTCATGGTGCGGACATGTGAAAATTTTATAAATGATACCATAATACTTGTGATTTTTCTGCCCACAGTTTAAGAGGTTTTTAGAACCGGTGGTATGTTCAGGGGGGTGTTAGCGGAAAAGTGGATATTACTCTAAATGTATGCATGTTAAAAATCTGAAACTTCATCAGTTAATGTCCATACTCCCTGCGCACATGTATGTAAAGTTGGGTCAATGTCAGAAATTGAAAAATCAGTTAAAAAGTCAATTATCTGCCATTTCTGAATGCAAGCTCTTAGAAACAGCAGATTTGGACAGAGACATGGCTAAATTCAGCCACACCATGTATATGTAATTTCAAGCAACTGTGTAACTGTGAAATATGTCTTTTGTTATCAAATATAGAATGTGTGCAATCTGACAGAGGAGTGTCCTATCTGCAAGCCATAAAATGACATCACTCTGACACAACTTAGCTCCCCCAATCAAGTGAGAAATGGAAGTTTGACCAATTAGAAGCTGAGAGAGAGGTAGGGTCAGTGATGCTAGAACACACCCACATTCTAAACACATAAAAGCAGACAGACAGGACAGATAGGGACCTTCAATTCCATTTGCTGCAACGCACTCTGCCGGACCATACAACATCCAGAGATCCAGACTTCAAATTCATCAACCTCCAGAAAGCCAAACTAGAGACCAGACCAGAGAGAGAAAGCAGTGCTGTACCCAGAGAGAAAGCAGTGCTGTGCCCAGAGAGAGACCAGAGCCCAGTCTAAAACCCTGACCAGATCCGTGATGAGGCCCATTTAATTCAAGAATATAGTGTGAGTACCCAGCAGAACTGTGTAGAACCAATCTCTTAGTTTAAATTCATATAATTCAATCTATTTTAACCTAAGTAGAACTGCCTGATAGCTCCAAATCTGTCACCTGTCATTCTAGCTGCAAAATCTGTCACTTGTCATTTTGGGCTTTTAAAATTTCAAATCTGAAAAACGACCTTTATTCAATCGCTCATATCTCCGCGACCGTTTGTGCTAGAGACTTGCAGTAACTTTCATTTGGAAGATGAGATCCTAGGCTTTCCTAGGACCCCAAAACGATCGTGATAGTCCTTGCGGTTCCTCTGTAATAGCGCTCGGCGCATCCGCGAATTTTGCCGCGATTTGCAAATTTCTCCACGTGTAAAAAGACGCAGTTTTGCTTTTCCTTGCCAAAAACTTCGTTTACCTGCTAGTTACTACTAAAGCATTGTTAAGGTGATCCTGAATTCATAGAGAGTAGCTATCACTCACCCTGAACCTCTGAAAGGGAATTAAAAGCATTTTAGCATACTTTTCACTGAATTGCCAGCACATATCAAAGCAATTTGGGCCTGTGTTTTCAAACTTCTGTAGTCTAAGCTTGCTGGGGTGAACTGAATTACAGTTGATTGCATTTCTGAGAACTGGGTGTTTTCCTTCCATTTCCTTGCCTTGCATCAAGGGGGGGAGGGGATTGCCAGAGAAAAGTGATTACATTGTTTGGTTGAAATCATATTGAGTATTTTCTGTACTGCATTCATTGAATATTGCATCCACCTGAGCTTACATAAAGCATTCTGTACCACCTTCTTCTTTTGTTCCTATTCACCTGTGTGCTACCTTATCCATTTCATGTCAACTCATTAGTGATTATAAGAAGTGTGCTAGTGCCAGATTCTCTGTTGTTAATATTTATCATATCAGATTAAGTGTGATATTCAATTATTAATTTATTATAAAGTGTGATCTATATATCTATTGTTTAAATTATCAAATAAACCTTTTAACTTGCAAAACAGAACTACTTCTTGGCTCAGTGGGGTCAGGAGGATTCCAAGAGAGGGGTGTTATATAGGGGTAGTCATCCAGAACGCATGAACTGGACATAAAGATATATCAATAAGGGTTTTCATTCAGTATTATAGACTAGGCGTTGACTTAGCTGTAGTGTTGAATTGAATCCTCTTACAAACTGGGGGCTCGGCCGGACGTTTGGGTTAGAATACCACTTGTGCAGCTTAATACAGTGTGCTAACTGACGAGATACATACATCCGGTCGGATCACCACGCTGCATTACGCTGTGAAGCATTCCTCAAAAGGGACACTCCAAGAAAAGTTCTGTTCTGCAAAAATAAAATACTAACTTCTGTAAGTCAGGACAGAGACCAATCTCTAGAATGACGACCTTGGTAGATATGAAAATAGCCAGAGAGCACTTCTTACATAAACTATTTGTGAGAGGTGAATGGGCTGAGCAGGGCCAGGATGTCTGGTTGCAGGCCATCACGCGACAGGTCACTGAAACAGGGTGAGACTTATGAAGAGATCAGGGTCCATTACATGTGGCCCTGAGTGAACTATATATGGCTCCTAAAGCCAAAGAGGAACACAATAAGATTGCCAGGATAGCAGCATACCTGTACCTATATATGGGAGACATGCAGGATAGATGTGCTGAAAGCCAAAATCTGGCAAATAGGCAACAGGTGGTGTTAGAGAAGGTCCAATCTGACCTAGTCTCTTCTGAGCAGAGGCTGCAGGGGAGCCAGGAGTCAGAAAATGACAGCAGGCAGTACATCATTAAAATAAAAGAGGATATGGGCATCCTACAACAGGAAAAGACAGACCAGGATACCAGATTTCTGGCCCTGCAGAAGGAGCACCAAGACAGTTTGGACTCCTTACTGCAGAACCAGAAAAAGTTGGAGCAACAGATCAATTTCAACAGGGCATGCGCGGAGCAGGTAGTCACCCTGCAAAGCCAGCTAGATAGAGAGAAAGAGGAGAGCAATAAACTGATTCTGAAAGACCTGGATACCCAGGCAGAGTTTGATCAGGAGCGCCAGAAAGCTGGTGCCTTCCAAAGGCAGAGGGACGACCTGGCGGCACAAATGCAGGCTCTTAGTCAGGAAAGAGACGCCATAGGCCAGGAAGTCTGCCATTTAAAAAGGAAAATGGAAGAAAATCACCTGGCCCTCCAGGGGCTGGGTGACCTCCAAAAAGAAAACCAGAACTTGTTAGAGCACACCAGGAGGGTGGAGGATGCTCTAGCAAGAAAGGAGCAGGCCAATAGGGACACAGCTCAGGAGGTAAACCTCCTGCAGCAAAGACTGGCCCAGTTCTCCAGGACCAACCAGGAAGCACAGAGGGAAAATGAGGCCCTCTGTCAACACAATGATAGGCTCCAACAACAGGTAGCGATGCAGGAGAGACTGATAGAGTCTAGTAAGGCCTTAACTGAGGAACTGAAGGCACAAATGCAGGCTCTTGCATTGCAACAGGGAGCAGGGGCGGATAGAGATGAGGTTCGCTGGGAAATGGAAACTCCGGAGCATAACCTCAGGAGCCCTAGTACCAGAGGCCCTCATACCTCTCAGTCCCTGGACTCTGCCACCCCCATGTCCCCTGGCGCACGTGAGCACAGGGCCACAGGGATGGCAGATTACTATCCAGCTAAGAGTATGGGGCTCATAGGCCAGTACCACCCAGGAATGGAGGGGTGGGCATCCGGGTATGGGCACCCAAGTACAGTACAGTTCAATGGGGAACCCCAGGAGAGTAGGCCCATTAAGGGCATCCTGAAAACCTCTACCCAGTTAGGTCAGTGGAGGGGGTACCCATCAAATCCTGGCAGCAAGGAGGAATCTGAAGACTCCTCTGAACTGCGCAGGACACAGGAGACCAGGTCCCCACATTCTGCCAGCCATTCCCAGGCTCGCAGAATCCGGGAAAACCTGGAAGAACAGACGGGAACCTCTGGGAGCAGTGCCTCTGAGTCCGAGGACGAATGGACAAGGGTTACCCGAACCAAAAAGGCCAATAAGGCAAAAAGGGCCTTGCTTAAGGACCCCTTAAAGCAGATTAAGGCGATCAGGAGCGTCATCACGCCTTACCATAAGAACGCTAAGTATTCTGTTTGGGAGCACTTAGAGTTGTTTGAACAAATGATGGAGACTTTCCATTTGAAGGACAGCCAAAGCTGTATTCAATATGTCAAGTGGACCTTCTCCCCGGAATACTCCAGTTTCTTTGCGGGGCTGGAGGACCAAAATCATTTAAGATGGTCCACCTATAAGGCGGCCATCTTGAAACATTTTTCTGTTCACAGAAATCCTCAAGAGGCTCGCAAGGCAGCCTACAATTTGCAATGTGGGGAGGATCAGGCCCCACAAGAATTTGTGCAGGAGTTAAAGCGTGCTTTTGCACAGACCACAAGAAGGGTGCGCACGGATAGCAGAGAATTTATAAATACGTTTTTCCATGCCTTGCCCAAATATATCATGACCCAGCTCGTGAGGGATTTTCACGAGAAAAGATCTTTAGACTGGGTCATTGAACAGGCTACCCGGATCTATGAGGTGCAGAAACCGATAGATAGCAAAAGTAATGCCCAGAAAAACCCCAAAGCCAACAGCACCCCTGCTGCTGCCAAGGTGGCAGAGGTAAAGGTCACCCCCGTTTTGGATTTGGAGATGGGGGGGCCTAAAAACCTACCTGCACCTAATAATGCTAGGCCCAGGAGGTCCTCGGGTCAGTCACAGACAGGGAGCCAGGGAGGCAGCCCCACAAATGGGGTCCCTCGCTCTCCTGATTATGTAAGTCCCCGTTACAAGGGAAACAGACCCATCCTGGGTTATGTGTGGACTCCTCCAGCCCAAGGGGGGGGATCCAGCCAAGCACCTAACCCAGGGAACTTCCCTCCTAACTTCCCACCGGAGGGCAGAAACTCTCCAAATCCTGGGCAGAACTTTTTCCCCAGGTATCCACCCAACTTTCAGCCCCAAAACCATCCATCCTTCTTTCCCCAATTCCCTGAGCCCAGACCACTGAATCCGGGAGAGGGGAGGCCAAGGGTGGAGGGGTACCCAAATCTTCCCAACCCGGGGTATTACCAGAGGAGGGATAGCTACCCTTCCCGGGATCAGCCCAGGGGAGAAAACAGGGCCCCGTATCAGCCTGAGCGGGTTTCCCAGTTAGAGCGCCAGGTTCAAAACATGGCGCGGGATCTGGGTCACATACTGAGGGCTCAGCAGAACCCTCAGACCGGCATGCCGGCGCAGAACGCACCCAACTCTGGACCTGGTGCCCCAGAACAATGACGGGGGCAGCACCCCGATAACTCACCGGTTCCCAGGGAGGAGGCACAAAGGGAAGGGGGGTGTAAAGCCTTGGAGGAAGCTTCCTTCCTCACTTGTAAACAGCCCCTGGAAACCCAGGAACCGGAAACAAAATCTCTTGCCCCTGAAAGTCTGCCTCCTAAGGAGCAGAGGGGGGGTAGGAGAAACAAAAGACCCAAACAGACTCAGTTTGAGGAGGAGGTACAGATCTTCCAATTTGAGGGAGAGGGATCCTCAGAGGATCCTGGGAAAAGGATCTTCTCCTTCAGAGAGGGGGGAACTCCTCCCAAAGAAAAATGGGTCCCTAGGGATGCAAATCCAGACTGGGGAGATGTGGAGACTGAGCTACTGCCGCCCACCATCTCATCCCAGAACCAACAGCAAGAAACTCCCCTGGTTCAAACCCATCCTGGTGACTGCCTCCAAAAAGGGGGGGGCGGCCCAGAACCAGAGCCAGGGGAACCCACAATGGCTCTGATCTCCAGTTGCCAAATTTTTCTTTCAGATTCCCAAGGCTCTCCACAGAATTCTGCCCAAAATTCTTCTCTCGCGATGTCCAAAACCAGAAAATTAGCCCACCAGTTGTCCAAAAATGTACATTATCTGTGCCCCCTTGAGGAGAAGGAGGGAAGATATTATGCCCCGGTACAAGTACAGGGGCAGGGTACAATCTCGGCACTGGTGGACACTGGATCTCAAGCTACCCTTCTGTCCAGAAGGGCCTTTGACGAACTGAATGCAGGAAGGGGAGAGAATTACCAAATTCCTCTCACCTCTCTTCCTGGGCAACTCCAGAACTTTGACGGGAAGGGGACGGCAGATTTGGACATTAAAATTGGGCGACATAAGTTGAAACACCCGGTCATAGTTGTGACCCCAGAGGGCACCCCTTGTTTACTAGGGAATGACCTCCTGAGAAGGTTGTCACCCCTAATAGATTGTGTAAACAAGGTCCTCTGGACCCAGACTAGCCGACCAATAAAATTAAAACAGAGTGTCAACCATGTTAGTTTAAACGGCACCTGCCACATGGTTGAACAAAAATCGGACCAAGTAGAATTTCACTTCCAGAATAGCCAAATTCCAGACGTGACCGTAATAGCAGTAGGACAACAGACTGGTGATGGGGGGTCCTCTCTATTTCGGAAAATCAACCTTCCTTCCAGTTTAAGGTGGTATTCCACACTGGAAGGAAACACTCTGAAATTCTATACTAATCCACAATCAGAAACTCCCACTCCTATAGTCCAGAAAGATGTGAAATCAGCTCAGAGCCTGGCTGATATTCAGCAAATTGGAGAGCAGTTGTTCATCCCTGTTCAGTTAAATGATGGGAAGGACTCTGTTCTCGCTCGAGTGTGTGTGAACAACGGTAAGAGCTTCATCAGCGAAGCCATGTTCCGCCAACTCCCAAAAGATCCAGCCATTCCCACCTTCAAACTGATAGACAAATGGGAAATGGACCTGGAAGCACCTAATTCCAAACATCTCCTGCCAAGCAGGTGCATGCTCAAAATCTCCATTGGCAACAAGAGCATAGTCCATAATTGTTGGGTCGTGCGAGACGTCACTGCCGCCTTTTACTTAGGCAGTGACATTCTCAATCGCTTTGCCATTAGTTTGGACCTAATAAACTTCAAAGCTTGGTCCCGATTAGCGGATAATCCCATGAGCTTTGATGATCCAGAAAAAGCATTTAGGTCAGCTCAATTGCTACCTTATGCAGTTGAAATTCAGGTTAAAGAGGAAGTCACCATCCCAGAAAGGACCCGACAATTCTCCCTGGAAGTGAAAGCTAAAAGAGGACAATATTTGCAAAACCCTGATGCTTACATACATCTAAAGATTTAACAAGGGGGGTCCTGCTTCTCTCCAACAGCAAGGGTTGGGGGTAAACCCAACTCCATTAGTCAACATAGAACATGACACCATTCCAATAGAGGTGGATAACAGCGACTTAAAGAGTATTACTCTAGCCGCAGGCACCATTATTGGAATGGCGGTTGATGACCGACATTTTTCCATCGACTTAGTAAATGAACTGTTAGGACCAATCCCCAAGGACTGTTTTGACAGTGACAGTGATGACAATACAACACCAGACAGGATCTTTACCCGGCATGGGGGGAACTTCCTGGTGTACACTTCCTGCCCCTATGGTAAGGAAGATGTGACTTGTGACTTCAGGAGGGATGAGGTGATTTTCCAGGTCCATGAGGGCTGCCTTTCCCACCTGAAGCCTCCAGTCCAAATCAGCACTCTGACCAGGGACTTCTCCACCCAGCTGGAAGAGGACGCTGAAATAGCCAAACCAGAAGTCTTTCCAGGCTTCAGGCAGATGGTGGAAGAGAGAGTCAACCTAGCTGATGCCTGTGTGACTCTGGAACAAAAGCAAAAGTTGAAACAAGTTTTCTTGGATTTCCAAGATCTCTTTGCGGTAGACTCATATGACTGTGGTCGCACCGACATCCACACAACCACAATCCCCACGGACCCTGGCATGACTCCTGTGTTTGTGAAGCAATATCGCTTGCCTCTCGCATCAATGGAGTCCCTTACTGAAATAATTAAGAACCTTGAGTCCAGGGGAATAATCCGTCCAGTCCACAGCACCTTCAATAACCCGGTGCTGGGAATATTGAAGCCAAACGGCCAGTGGAGACTCTGCGCTGACCTTAGGGAGCTCAACAAACGGGTCCATACTTCCCGATGGCCACTGCCCTACATTGACCAAGGGCTGGCCCAGATCCAGGGGTCACAGGTATTTACTGCAATAGACCTGACCAATGGGTACTGGACCGTGCCTGTCAGTAGGGAGGACCAATACAAACTGGCTTTTACCTTTGGGGGCCAGCAGTACACATGGACCCGGACTCCCTTCGGATACCTCAACTCCGGCAATGAATTCAACATTTTCCTACATAAGGCCATGCCCGACCTGGGTGCAAGGGGTAACCTGGCTTATGTAGATGATGTCCTCATCAAAAGTTCATCTGTGGAGGAACACATAGCGGAGATCCGTTATGTTCTGACACAGTTGAGGGCCGCCGGAGCAAAACTTTCCTTTCAGAAAGCACAGTGGTGTAGAACCCGTGTTAATTTCTTGGGGCATGAGATTACTCCTCAGGGTCTCTGTCCCCAGGAAAAGAAAGTGGAAGCACTTCAGAAACTGAAAGAACCCACAACTCTGCGAGAACTAAGGAGCCTCCTTGGACTGACTAATTACAGCAGGAAGTTCATTGAGGGCTACGCAGAGATCACCAGACCCCTGATTCATCTCCTGAAGGGGGGGGTCAAGTGGGAATGGGGTCCAGAACAAGCCGAGGCAGTAAAACAACTCAAGAGAAGCCTCTCACACGCGCCTTGCCTAGCTTACCCTGTCAGAAACAAGGAGTTCTTCCTGGAGACAGGGTTCTCTAATACGTGCTTGACGGCAGTATTATACCAAAAGCATGACAAGGTCAATAAAGTAATCTCCTATGCGAGCAAAACTTTATCCTCTGTGGAGGAGAAATTCAACGATTGTGAGAAGGCACTCCTGGCAACGGTGTGGGCATTGAAGAATTACTGCCCGTTTATCCAGGGGGAACACATCATAGTGGAGACTCCACACCAGCCTCTGCAATATCTCCAAAGTGACAGAATCCGGGCCGGAAATGTGAGTAATTCCCGAATTACTTCCTGGATTCTGTCAATGCAAGGCTTTCCTGTGGAGGTCCGATATGGCCAAAACAAGAAGAGTCCCCTCGCGCAAGGTCTGGCTGACTTGCATGATTGTGCCAGAGAAAACTGTCTCGAGGACGAAAGTCTAAAAATAAAGGACAACATGGAGGCATACCTTAATTCCCCCCACAAAGTCTTTGAAGAAGACAAGTGTGAGGGAATGCCCACTGTGTATGTGGATGGATGCTCTTACCATGTTGACAACAACGGGGCGAAAGAACTGGTGGCTGGCGTAGGGAATGCATGGGTGAATGAGTCCCCAGAACCCTCCGCTGGATACAAAATTGGTCCCCGAAGTAGTCAGGTGGCAGAATTGATGGCTGTGCATCAGGCCATCCTCTCTGCTGTCCAGCATCAACTCCACGAACTGGTCATAATCACAGATTCGGATTATGTACGGAACGGGTTCGTGGAGCACCTGGTTAATTGGAAAACCAGAGGCATGTTATGTGCTAACAACAAACCCTTGAAACATGGGAAGTTGATCCAAAACATTGATGATTTGGTCACCTCGAATGAGATGACCATCTATTGGAAAAAGATCAAGGGTCATTCCAAAGTAGAGGGACCAGACAAAACTGGAAATGACTTAGCTGATCAGCTGGCCAAAACCGGGGCCATCCAAGGGGATCTAATAGAGATTGAGTCCCTGTTGGGGGAAATCCAGGTCACTGCTATCACTAGGTCCCAGACAAATGCTCACAACGACCTTTCAATTGCACAATGGAGTAAGGAGACCCCTGATGCTGATTTGATTACTGCTCAGAAGGGGGATCCAATAATTGGTAAATTTTACCAGCATCTTGAGGACCCTGAGAACTTTCCCCTGACGGATACCGATTACAATGGGAAAGAGGACCTAAGAGTGTTGATGAAATGTCCAAAAATGTTCCGAATCCAAGACGGTTTGTTGGTAAGGAAATCCAAAGCTGGCCACGATCAGTGGGTGGTTCCTACCTCATTCCGAAGCCTGATGTTAAGTCACACCCATGATGCGGCCACCGCCGGTCATAGGGGGTTTCACACAACATTGGAAATCTTAAGAGAGGTTGCATACTGGCCACACATGGGGCAGGACCTCGACCAATACTTGAAGGGGTGTCTTGTGTGTGCACAATTTCAGCCATCATCCCTCACGCACCGTGCGCCTCTCCAAAAGAGGGGGATGACACTGCCATGGTCAGATTTACAAATCGACTTTGTAGGCCCTGTGATTCGCTCGGCTAGGGGGAATAAGTACATGTTGACTGTGACATGCTTGTTTACCAAGTGGGTGGAATGTCTCCCAGCCCCAAATTGCAAGGCAGAAACTGCAGCTGCCTTGATGATTAACCACATCTTTTCCCGTTTTGGTCTACCTCAAAGGATTGAGTCAGACAGAGGTAGCCACTTCACCAGTGAAGTAATGACAAAGATGTGGGAGATATTGGGGGTCAAGAGAAAGCTGCATATTGCTTATAGACCAGCTTCTTCTGGGGCAGTAGAGAGATATAACCGGACAATTGTGAGCATATTAAAGAAGTTTGTGGCAGATTCTGGGCCAAGTTGGGATATCCGATTACCTCTGGTCCTAATGGCCATCAGATCTACCCCTTCATCTGCAACCAAAATGTCACCATTTGAGTTGATGACTGGGCGCAAGATGGTGCTTCCTCAGCATTTGCTCTACAGGACTCAAGAGCAGACACTGATAAATGCCTCCACTACTCATGAGTATGTAGAGAATTTAAGGAAACACCTCCAACATGCTTTTGCTTATGCTCAGCGGAATCTAGAAAGATCAGCTGATAGCATGAAGACCCATTATGACCTGAAAACTTCCAGGAAGGAATATCAGGTGGGAGACCGGGTCTATCTATACAACTTCCAAAGGAACCAGGCCAAGGAGCGCAAATTTTTGCCTACATGGAAGGGACCCTTTGAGATCATCGACAAGATCTCCCCTGTGGCCTACAAAATCCACATCCCCAAAGGCGGTTCGGCAGAGGGGGAAGACAAGTGGGTCCACATAAACCAGTTGAAATGTTGCCATCCCAGGCATGCTCTGCAACAACTGGAGGAATCCTCTGGAATCCTAGCGGGTACTGTCTCAGACTAATTCAGTTCCAATCATAAAACATACCACATCTAGTCTCTAAAATACTGTGATTTGCATGAAACTGTCTCTTAGTTATACTGTTTTTTTTTTAAAATAAGAATGTAATGTTTCATAATGATGAAATGCATATGCTGCCCCACTATCTCAACAGTGGTGGAAAAACGTCTATGAGTAGGTATTGCCGCTCTTCCTTTGTCGTCCTAGGAGAAAGAAAACCTGAAGACGGGCCAAGGAGGACGATCCGGAGACCGGGAACGAAGATCCAATGGGCCCAGTGGACCGCCCAATATTCCCATCAGGACCGGCGAGGAGGACCGATCGATCAGTACCGGATGGAGAAGAAGATGCTGAACTGTGCCATCTACAGAGTAGGAAGAAGATTATGCGGACAGACCGGTGCGTGGGTCAAAACCCTTGGGCACGCGACTCCCCATCGACTCAAATTCAAAGTGCAGTCGCGTGGGGGGCTTGTTGGGTGTCCTGACCCACGTTTTAAGCTATCATGCTACAACATTTGGTGCTGTGGGCTTAGAAAATTCAAGATGGCGGAAAACCCACATGTGCGCCGAAATCCAGGAAAGCTGCGCAGTTTGTGCGCACACCAAAATGGTTGCCTCACTTGCCACCCACCAGTGCGAGAATGAAAGGCCGGGTTGCCATGAGGGAAATGGGTTGCCAAAGGAAAAACAGTAGCGCCGGTTAGCTTCAAAGCGCTTTAAAACCACCATTGGACTACCCGCACAGTAGTCTGAAACCATTGGGAATGGCAATGCTGATTGCCAAATGCAACCTAGAATTGTGGGGAATTCATTTCTTAAATCCCAAAAATGGGTGCAGTACGAGTACTCACCACTATCCAAAAGCCGGCGTTTTAAAACCACCCTGTGTTTCTCTGAAGGCAGGCTCAAAATGCCTATTTTCAAACATTGCAATATGTGCAAAATATTCACTGAACACCAGCAGACATTTGGCAGAATGGAGTTTTGTGTGCTTACAAAATCTGGGAAATGAAGAGCCCAAAACAATGCTTATAACAAAACTGCTATGGAGTCAGCAGTTTAAGTTGCACTGGATTTAAAGACACTAAAATCGAAAATGTTTAGATTAAATGAGTGACCTATGTTTGGTGTCACATGCCTTTGCAATTGTTTAAATGTCATAGTTTTGCACTTAGAATCAGCATTCTAGCTGCATGTGTAAAATTGCAAGTTAATTTAAAAAGCAACAAAAAAACATGACAGTTAGCTGAAAGTCTGGCTTAAGGAACTTGATTTTGCTTGACAGCTACCCCCATCAGGAGTGAAACTTGAGTCACAACTGTGTTCCCAGGCCATCTGCTTTTGCTGGCCACACTAAGGATATGCCATCTATCTGATAATTGAATTACCTGTGCTCTACAGGAGCTCTGAACAAAGCCTGTCGTGACTCAGGCAAAGGTTTTATTACAGCGGTCGTAAAATGTAGCTTCCTCTTGGCAGAAGCTGGGAGGGGCACTGCCTGTGAGAGCAAGCTGGCTTGGCAGAACTGGATAAACCAGTATTTCCACCATGTGACCTGGGAAACCACACCCCTTTGTAGCCAGAATATTGTTTAGAAAAAGATGAATAACTCATGGTGCGGACATGTGAAAATTTTATAAATGATACCATAATTCTTGTGATTTTTCTGCCCACAGTTTAAGAGGTTTTTAGAACCGGTGGTATGTTCAGGGGGGTGTTAGCGGAAAAGTGGATATTACTCTAAATGTATGCATGTTAAAAATCTGAAACTTCATCAGTTAATGTCCATACTCCCTGCGCACATGTATGTAAAGTTGGGTCAATGTCAGAAATTGAAAAATCAGTTAAAAAGTCAATTATCTGCCATTTCTGAATGCAAGCTCTTAGAAACAGCAGATTTGGACAGAGACATGGCTAAATTCAGCCACACCATGTATATGTAATTTCAAGCAACTGTGTAACTGTGAAATATGTCTTTTGTTATCAAATATAGAATGTGTGCAATCTGACAGAGGAGTGTCCTATCTGCAAGCCATAAAATGACATCACTCTGACACAACTTAGCTCCCCCAATCAAGTGAGAAATGGAAGTTTGACCAATTAGAAGCTGAGAGAGAGGTAGGGTCAGTGATGCTAGAACACACCCACATTCTAAACACATAAAAGCAGACAGACAGGACAGATAGGGACCTTCAATTCCATTTGCTGCAACGCACTCTGCCGGACCATACAACATCCAGAGATCCAGACTTCAAATTCATCAACCTCCAGAAAGCCAAACTAGAGACCAGACCAGAGAGAGAAAGCAGTGCTGTACCCAGAGAGAAAGCAGTGCTGTGCCCAGAGAGAGACCAGAGCCCAGTCTAAAACCCTGACCAGATCCGTGATGAGGCCCATTTAATTCAAGAATATAGTGTGAGTACCCAGCAGAACTGTGTAGAACCAATCTCTTAGTTTAAATTCATATAATTCAATCTATTTTAACCTAAGTAGAACTGCCTGATAGCTCCAAATCTGTCACCTGTCATTCTAGCTGCAAAATCTGTCACTTGTCATTTTGGGCTTTTAAAATTTCAAATCTGAAAAACGACCTTTATTCAATCGCTCATATCTCCGCGACCGTTTGTGCTAGAGACTTGCAGTAACTTTCATTTGGAAGATGAGATCCTAGGCTTTCCTAGGACCCCAAAACGATCGTGATAGTCCTTGCGGTTCCTCTGTAATAGCGCTCGGCGCATCCGCGAATTTTGCCGCGATTTGCAAATTTCTCCACGTGTAAAAAGACAGCAGTTTTGCTTTTCCTTGCCAAAAACTTCGTTTACCTGCTAGTTACTACTAAAGCATTGTTAAGGTGATCCTGAATTCATAGAGAGTAGCTATCACTCACCCTGAACCTCTGAAAGGGAATTAAAAGCATTTTAGAATACTTTTCACTGAATTGCCAGCACATATCAAAGCAATTTGGGCCTGTGTTTTCAAACTTCTGTAGTCTAAGCTTGCTGGGGTGAACTGAATTACAGTTGATTGCATTTCTGAGAACTGGGTGTTTTCCTTCCATTTCCTTGCCTTGCATCAAGGGGGGGAGGGGATTGCCAGAGAAAAGTGATTACATTGTTTGGTTGAAATCATATTGAGTATTTTCTGTACTGCATTCATTGAATATTGCATCCACCTGAGCTTACATAAAGCATTCTGTACCACCTTCTTCTTTTGTTCCTATTCACCTGTGTGCTACCTTATCCATTTCATGTCAACTCATTAGTGATTATAAGAAGTGTGCTAGTGCCAGATTCTCTGTTAATATTTATCATATCAGATTAAGTGTGATATTCAATTATTAATTTATTATAAAGTGTGATCTATATATCTATTGTTTAAATTATCAAATAAACCTTTTAACTTGCAAAACAGAACTACTTCTTGGCTCAGTGGGGTCAGGAGGATTCCAAGAGAGGGGTGTTATATAGGGGTAGTCATCCAGAACGCATGAACTGGACATAAAGATATATCAATAAGGGTTTTCATTCAGTATTATAGACTAGGCGTTGACTTAGCTGTAGTGTTGAATTGAATCCTCTTACACCATCCACCCAAGGGGTCCCTTCTCCCCCCCTGTACCCAAGGGTACTGTGCAGGCCCTCGGGTCCCATGCAAGTGGGTGAGCCTAGTTTGTATGCCTGTCATTCATGCCTTCCCTTGTGCCCACAGCCCAGTGCAGACAATCATCCATGTCCGGGATGCCCGATAATTTCTGCTGGTAATTAATTACTTCTCTCCATGTGATAAATCTATTCTGCAAAGACTTTGTTGTATCCATTAGTGTTCCCACTATCCCGTGTAGCCTCACTGTTATTGCCAAAGGGGGCACCCAGTCTGTATGCAGAACACAACGCATCCCTCGCCGGGTCTGTTCATTCCCTGGCCCAAACCTGTGGCCCTGCCTGGGTCTCCCACATGGCCATCCCCATTTTGGCCTGCCTCACATGTCTACAGGAGGCACCAAATGCAGAGAGGTCGCTGGGGGTGTGCAAGTTATTCAGCCTGTACCTTGGGCAAAGACTGTAAAGTAATAAAATCGAAACATTTCTAAAACCCATTTGGGTGGGTGCCCACGCTGCTTGTATATCAACTATGATGCATGGGTTCAATCAAGTACATTGTGCCATTTATTTAATGTATACATTTTTTGCACACCACAAAGTAGTTGACATATTTGGTGCTTTCAAGGACTGCGTTCTTTCAAGGCGTATGGCGTAAGGTGAAAATAACTTTCCTAGTTCAATGCCACCTTGTGAAGCTGCTGTGGGGGTGCCAGAGGGCAGTATCTGGCATTCCCTGGAGCTCCACGTCAGTCTTTCAAGCCAGCAGAGAACTATGAAAGTTACTGTTTTCGCCTCTTGCCTTGAGCGTTGAAGCAGCAGCTGTTCTCCTTCAAGGTGCAAAACAACCGGCAGCTTGGGAATAAACAACTGTACTTTGAATAAATGGAACTCTGAATATAAACTACACACAGGTCTGATTCACAAACATCTGTGTACCCCTAGATAAACTGTGGGGGCTCTAGTATCCTCAATATTAATGGTAAAATAAATAGGATAGCCAGCACTCCCTCTTTGAATGTAAATAAAACACCCGCTAGTGGAAATGGAAAACCATGCTACATTGAGAAACTGAAATGAAAAAATGATAAATGCGTAGCTGTACCGTGCAAAGTAGAGTGTTTGACGGTGCATGTGCAAATCAGTAGTGTTTCTACTGCAATATTTTACATGTTTAAAATAATGCAATGTTTAAAATAATGCAATTATAATGCCTGTCGGGAAACAAACACAGGACAGGAGTTTACAAAACCTACAGCTCCCCACATTACCATTGGCTGCCAAATGACTAATATCCCAGCAAGGGGACAGGATGGCATAATGGACTGACCCCTGAAGGGATGGTAGAAAGGACTCCTGTCCTGCCCCTTTCTGAAATCACACAGGTAGCCTAGAGATGGTGGTCTCACTAGCCGAGGGGAGCAGATCCGCCATTCTCTCTCATGCATACTCTACAACACCACATTAGTGGGGACGGTGAGCAATTCGATCATCCGCATGGTGGGTGTGCGCTCGCCTGGGCTTTTTGGGAATTTGAAATTAAAAATTGTAATGATGGTAGAGCAACGTCTGGAAAATGTGTGGGGCTAATCTGCACACATTTTCCTATGCTCACTGCACGACATACGCACAGACCTGTGTACTCTGGGTGGACACAGCTACAGTCGCAGTCCCTCCCGTCATATTTAGTTGGGATATGACAGCCAGGATTACACCAGGTCATCTCAGAAGGGGGAGGGTCAAACCTTCCCCCTGCCATGGCCAGCCTAATTAAATAACAATAGGCTGCTGGTGGCAGCATGTGCATACTAATCACAGTTTAATTAAATGGGGCCTGGCTGCAGAGGCGAACAAAGAAGACAGGAAACCACAACACCCTTTCATATGCACTGTGTCAACATGAAGCCAGCTCCTGCCCTCAGTATTGATTGACAGTGAAATGTGTGAGGAACCGGAGGGCGTTCTCACTTCTTTCCCGACCCCCCCCCCCCATGTATTCACCTCACGGGTGGCCAAGGAAAGGCCATCGCTCTTGGATCCTGAACCTGGGGGTGGAGATGCAAGGGAGGATCACCTGGTTAGAGGAGACTTGGGGAAAGGGTAGAGGATGTCCTTAGGTGAGAAATGGTATCCACCCCACTCTTTTCCCTTTCATAATGAGTCCTCTGTCCCTCAAGCCTTTATAGGCTATTGGCAATCCCTTCCCTGTTTTTCCTGCAAAACCTTCCCCACGAAACACCAGTGCTTCAGAACCGCCGACCAACACAGACAATTCCTGACCCCCGAGCCACTGTTTATGCCATTCTGCAGCTGTCCATCCAGCTTCGCTCGCCGAACTGCCTGCCGCCTGATACCCGCAGCTGTCTCCCTTCTTGAAGTCTTTTCACAGAATCTGCATCTACCATCCTGTCAGTATCCAGAGTGCATCCCTCTTCCTTCTTTGAAACGGTCTGTCCTCTTGTAGAGGAGCCAAGTACCCCTACTCCAACTGCCCCGCCTCTATTACCTATACAGTGGAAACCAGAGTATGTGACGTATACGGAACAGTTGAACTGACAAAGAGCAGAGTGTGGACTCTGTGCAGTACCAATAAGAGTACCTATACCTTAGAAGATCCGGGAGGCAAGGTACCCATTGAGAAAGCCATACCTGCATACAAGCCAATATGATGGCCATTTAAATGAGATTCCTGAAGTAGAGGAGAGGAAAGGCAAAGATTAATCACAACTGAACTGACACACACAGAAGAGATGCAGGGACCAGAGAATGCAGATATTCTATAAGCCATCAAGAAAGTACCAAGGATAAGCGACACCTTGAGATCAAGGTGAAGAAGCTTATGCCACAGAAACAGATGCAGATATTAAGCTAGGTTAGACGTGTACAGATGCAACAGAAACACAAGCAGCAAAGTAGCAGCAAAGTAATCTTAAAAGTTAGCTTCAAGCTTTATAGTAAATAAATTGCGGGAAGCGCCAATATATAAATATATAGACGAGTAAAAGATGATGTTTCTACTACGCATAATAAGCAGTAGTCAACGTTAACAAGAAGGCCTTATTTCAGCGTGTCGCAGTTAAAAAGCTAATTGAATTTACAAGTGAATCTCAGCAGGAGGAGTTGGATGAGCCAAGAAGCCAAGGTCTTATCAGAACTGAAATTGGCTGACATTGGATACAAACCGTGTGAAAGAACAGAGACTCCTGTTCGGTAGGCCTGAGCAAAACAAAAGACGTTAGAGGACTATTAGAAAATATTACATACACAAAAAGGCTCGATTTCATGGTGTCCAGTCACGTGGAAGAAGGAAGTTGAACGATTGAGGTGGTCACACCTACGCACGAGGGCAGGCTGTGCCTACACTCCTTAAAAATTCTCAGAGCACAGTACAAACTCAAGGCCAAACTTCACAGCACTAATTGACACAGGACCATTGAGGTGATGATGGGTTGATTTATTAATTGGTGGGAAGCTAGTGTTAAGATGAGCCCAACTAGCACCTGGATGTTCAGTCTGCATGCTGCTAGACGTAGGTGGAAAAGTACTGACGGGGGTTAGAAGCCAACCAATTGTAGAGGACTGTGTAATCAAGGGTCCTATAGTTTGTGTAGCCAATGGAACGTCATGTATTTAGTGACGTTAATAGTGGCCATTTTAAGGGGAGGGCTTAGTTGCCCCACCTGATGTTAAGTACCCCATCACTCTCCTTCACGGTTCTAAACTGATATGCAACCTCTACTTAGATATTCACTTTGAGCCAATCACTCCCTCCGATTAGTTTTGTAGTTTGCCACGTAGGATGACGTTGGTAATGATTCAGGTCAGCACGTCACTGATGACGATTTTGCATAATATAACCTCAGTTTCCACTAAAGATAAGTTGAGTAAGAGGATCGAGCAAACGATGATGTTCGTTGTACTCCCCGTTTTAGATACTTGGTATTTAAAAGGACTTTCTTTTGCCAAATTCCCTGAGTCGTCTTGATTATTGATGTACGAGTAAAATCTGCATCCCCCCTCCATTTCCAGGGTATTGCTACTCATCTTAAAGGGCTGGGCAACCCAGTTTACCCTGCATTGCTCAACAGGGTGGGCTGTATTTGGTAGTGTACTAGAACTGTCTGTTGTGATGATAATAAAGTAGATATTTGTATACAGACTGGACAGGCCCTTTTATCATTGGGTAATAATTGTATTTTTGATGTGTTGCAACTAACCAACGATCCACTACCTTGCGGAGAGAAGCCTGCCATTCCCTCTACGTTACCAAAATTGGACAAGGTTTATAATTGACTTGTGTTCCAATCTGTTCGGATCCCTTCTGGTGTACTAGAGGTGTGGGGCTGACTGATGGTTTAGAAACAGATATTCACCCCTGGACCACTGGCGCCCCGGAAGTGGATTCCTCAAAGGGACCCATTAGAGCGTCGTACCAAGTGCCCACCTACTTTGCAGGGGTCGCATTTGCACAGGAGTCGGATCAGGAAATGGGCGAGCAACTCAGATTTGCTCCTGCTCCGTTGCAAGTCATTCAGAAAGCTTCGAACTGGAGCAAACCTGCGCAACCCCCGCTTGCACCAGTGCAAATCTTGGTGACTGGGGCCCATAGGGTGTATGTTGAGCCGCTTTACCTCCTGGTGTCAGCCCCAGATAACCCGGACTAGCTTGGCACACGGCTTCCAGGAGCTATTTCTGAACATGCATGGTACAGCGGGAAAACAAATAAATAAAAGACCGAAGGTTTATAAGACAGTGTAGTGAAGAAATAAAAGATTGCAGAAACGAGGTCATAAATTGTTGATTCGGAGATGGCCGCATGTAGCTCTTTATTCAAGTGCCGTGCACATTCTGCAAGCTCACAATGTCCTCCCTTCTGTGCCAACCAGCCCCCCCCCCCCCCCCCCCCCCCCCGCGAACGCGCATGCGCACTGGGCGCATTGGCCGATCCTTGCCCAGTGCAGGGCGGGGGCTCCGCCCTCTCCGCCCCTTCAGATACAGGACACAATGCACAGCGCTCTACTCACTCCAGAACATGAACAAATGGCCATTGAGATGCGGAGTCCGTGAATTAGTGCCACGTCACTGATCCTAAAAAGGGGGGGGCGGAGGGGGTTGGGGGTCTCGGCCCCCTGCCACTGTCCAGTGCCTCGTTCCTTGCTCGGAAATCGCCGTTTCTGGCGCTGGCGCTCGTGGGGCCGCTGGATGTGCGGGGGCCGGGGCATGCACGGGGAGAGGGAGCATTGCCAGCTAGTAATAAGCCCCAGCATGTGGTGAGGAGTCGCTCGTGAAGCTCTGGCCTCGGGCCTTTACGGACCAGCAAGACCCCCTGCATCGCCAGCTACACTAGTAGCATCCGGATTTTAAAAAAAACCGGGGTGCTAAAGGCAACTTCTTTCGGGGGGTGGGCAGAGGGGGGGCAGGCTCCGCTTTGCTTGTGCCGCCGTCACTCGATTTTCCTAAAAGTTCAAATGAAGATGGCCGCTTGCACTAGTGAAAGGAGCTCACGGGTGATTCGCATGGGTCTGTAGAGAGGACAGGTGATGGCTGGGAGGGGGAGAGGCGAGGTAAGGGGTGCTTCGGGAGCGGGAGTCGTGGGGTTCCGGTGGGGCATAGGTGCCTGCATTTGACTGAGGCCGCATGGCAGCCTACGGGAGAGGTCCTGGAGGCCTGGATGGAAAGCGACCTCTCATCACCCAATCGCCCCATATTCTTGGCCTTGCAATTGGCTGGTGTCTCCCTCAAGGCAGCAAACAACCATCCAGGCTTTCTTTATTTATTTATTGGGCATTTATAATGCGGCTATACACAAGTGTTTCAAGGAGCAACAAGACAAGGGAGCTTGGGGGTGAACAGGGAGGAAAAAAACGGTTCTACTACGCCTTGTGACATTCGGAACATGCAAGTTCAGTAGTGAGATGTGCAGGGTGGGGGGGGGGCTGTTTGGGGTGGGGGGACAGGGGAAGTGCTGGTCAGGGCGTAAGGGCCTGGGAGAAAGCGAGTGCCAGGGGAGGACACATGGACATAGCAGGGGAGGGAAGGTCCATGAGCTAAGTGGGAGGTAGGGGGTTGGGAGGGCTACAAGGGTGCACGCCATCCAATCTAGTGCGGGGGAAGGGCATGTGCAGGTTGAGTGGGTGTTGGGGTAGACTGGAATGGGGAGGCTGGTGCTCTGTGAGCCTGAGGGAAACCAGGTAAGCAGTCAAGAGGCAAATGGAGACATTAGCAGGGGAGGAGGGGGGGGGGGGGAGACGACACAAGGAAGGTCTTGAGAAGCTTCCGGATTTTAAGGAGATCCGGCTCAAGTCTGAGAGGGGCAGGGCTGCCATTCTAGAGGGAGGCACCTGTGCAGGAGAGAGATCTGCCCCCCCCCACACTCTTGCTGGTTCGTCGAGCATCTCATCAGCAGAGAGTTGGAGCTAGAAGACCAAAGGGCTCTGGCAGGGAGGTATTTAGGGGGAGATACTTGGATGTCGAGGGGTCCCAGGCCTTCGGTTTGCAATCCTGGAAAAACACCTTCACCTCACTTTTGGGGACCGTAATGACAGGGAAATGTATAGGCACAGACCGGAACTTTAAACCAAGTTTCCACACCTTCCCACAGTGTGTTATCCTGGGCAGTCTACTGCGTCCTATGTTGGACGTCCTTTCTCTGTCCTAATTATGAGTACTTCCAATTGTCTACATGGCGATAGAACACCCCTAACAGATGACTGTTTACATATGAGGGGAGAGAGGGCGAGCGAAGGGGATAAGGAGGCCTGCAAACCTATTTGGTAAAGGTTTATGTGAGCGCCATATTCATTTCTGGCTCAACAAAAACTACCGGTGCATGAACCGGAGCACCAGAGTGTGTGGTGGCAGGCGACCCAACTGAAAGACACTGCTTCTCCCTCCCCCCTTAAACTCCCAATCACTGGGCGTCAAATGCAGCTCTTTTTTTATTTTTTTTTATTTTACATTTATAAAGCGCTCACACAGCCCGCAGGCATCTAGGCGCCGTTACAGGAATTGTTTGTTTTCTTAGTTGCATAGTTGTGTTTTTTTTTTTTTCTTAGTTACGTATTTATAACGCGCTTAAACACCCAGAGGTTTCTAAGCGCGGACCCAGGGATCGAACCTGTTGTTGCTTTGTGTCGTCCAAGACGCGCACGCTGCCGCTGAGCTATCCTCCCACACGTAGTCCCCACCTGCAGGATCTCCCTCACCAGCTGGTACAATAGCCACCAGAACTATCTGGAACTCTCGAGCGCATCTCAAGGCCATCACGCATCCAAAACCAGGTGTAATACCACCTAAAGATGATGTGCCGTAAAGCCACCCCTCTTTCTAACATAACATGTCACACAATGCAATCCCCATCCTCAAGCTCGCCTCGTGATCCTGCCAGACTCTTTCCCTCCCCCCCCCAGCAGTGGCAAGCCAGCCTCCAATCCTTTCACGTGCTGGGCCCAACACTCTGGGCCTGGCTTCAGGGCATTGCAACGTGTAAGGCAGGCCTAGAGAAGGCCCCTCCCCTTCCAGTATTCAGAGGGTGGAAAGGGTGTGGCCGGCCCCACGAGCTGGTGACAGGAACCCACAATACTGTCAGCTGAGAGAAGGCGCAGAACCCCAAGGCAACGACCAATTGCTTTAAACACAATGCAAAAAGTGGTTCGACGCTGGCAATCAAAGATAATTTCATGATTCCCCCCCCCCCCGCTCCTCTTCCACCTCTCCCCATTTTCTGTTCTGGGGGTGTGGCTTGTCACACCTCTCTCCCATTGCAGAAGGGAAACACTTTTTCATTTAAAAACAACCCCCAGCTCGGTTTTTGCACTTCCTCTGGGATCACACCAATGGAGCTCCACCTGAAAGTCCGAGTTGGCACGCACTATTGGGCAAGTCATGGAATGTGTATACCACTGGCGGTACTAAAGGGCCCGGTCCAGTTGTGCTTAATTATGTTCACTAGCATTATAAAAAGGCCGAGTGAGGTCAGATGAGATAAGAACCCGTGATCTGTAATTTAAAGAGCGCCGTCTGAAGTGGGCACTCCTCCCCCCACTCTGCTTCCCTCACCTCAGCAGGGCAGTAAAGGGTCCGTGCTTACTAGCCGTCTCATGGTGACAGTCTACACCAGCGGGCTCGTGACAGGTGTGCAGAGCAGTGCTCGTCAAAGAAAACCACAGGGCGGTCATTATGGACATCTTAAGCCTGTCATTATGGACATTTTAAGCCTGTCATTATGGACATCTTAAGCCACGCAGGGGGCGGGGGCAGGAATAGGGCCAGCTGTGCAGGATAGCTGAACGGGGTCTGTTTTGGAGCGTGCAAGTTCGTGTCCCTGTGTCAGCGAGATAGCGCAGTGGATTGATGCACCTGCTGCAGCGATATTTGTAATCTAGGAGTTTACGGATTGGAACCGGTCTGACCTAGACGTAGCCAATAAGGTGGTTGTGCAGCACCGCACGGTAGTTACCACACTTCTGTTACTGCTCGTGTGGAGGCCTCCTCGGCGGCGCTTTGACCTGGGCAAAATCGGGATGGCAAAGCACACGCTGCAGTACAGGGTCTTTCCTGGACACCAAATGTCCTGACATATGTGGCACCATATTACTTCTCGTAGTGACCAGTGTTTTTCCAGCGATGCCAGTTTCCAGTGCCCAAGGAGGAAGTTCTAGAGTCGGAAGCCTGGTTGTATGATGGCCAGAGATGGGAACCACGGAGGCGAGAACTGGCGGGCAGCATGGGTTTAGCTGCGCCTGAGAACCCCAAGCATAACATGATCTAGGCCTGCTGACCCAGCTGTGGCAAGGGGCAGAGCCAGGATATGGTGGGTGCACAGGCGAGCCGGAGAAACCACAATTGAGTGGAAGTAACGCACCAGAGGAAGTGACAACCACCTCACAAGGCCACATACGTCCGAGCCTCTCCAGTAGGGCGAATACCCCGATGCGAGATGGTGGAAGGGGGGCGGGTGCGAGTTGTGACATGTCGCTGCCTTTTGGTCGTGTTGCTTCCCCGTGCTGTTCGTGTTTCTTAGCAAAGGACTGTCGCTTGTTTCTCAATGGATAATACTGCTGGGGGTAAGGACCCTTAGCTGACCCCTTTTCCTTCCCAGACCCTGCAGAGAATAAGCAGTAACATTACAGAATACATGAAGCAATAGAGGCCCGAGCATTGCTGTGTCTTCAAGATGGAGACTTCAAATATGTTGAACATCTAAGACTAGTGTCAACTGACCCTTCCCAGAGTTCAAGCAAAGTCCTGCCAGCCCCCAAGGAACTGAATGGACTCTCAGATGCACGACAAAGCAGTGTGAACCGTTTTGCCCATTCCACCACTGAAATAGAAGTAGGACACATGCAGCGACCCAAAGCGCCAATCATTTCAGTTATTAGAAGGGGGGGGGGGGGAGCACAACGGAAGGCCAAAGAACGAGCGATCGAGAGAGAAATTCTAGATTAGGTGAGATGGCACAGAGCCACTTCCGTTTTTGTAACCCCCACCGACAGAGGCTCTTCTTTTACAACTGCCCTGCTACTTCAAGTTCCCTTTTGTCCTGATGAAGGCTGGGCCTTTTCCCACACCAATGTCCCAGTTACCCGAAACCCAGGCTCCTTGAGTAGACTAACATCTCACAATCAAATACACACTTGCAATAATGTTTAATTCTTTCTTTTGTTAATTATTTTTTCAACCTACAATGTATCTTTACACCGATGTGTGGTGTAATCCTGTTCTTATCCAACTTGTTTTCAAATGCATTTCTTTCTTTGTACATTATCTTCAATTTCATGTGTTGTAGTCTTTACACGTTCAACAGTAGGAAGTTTGTGCATGCAGGTAGCATTGCAACATGCCTTCACATAATGTTTTGAATTCTGTGCACTCCGTTTTGCTGTTGAATTGCTCAAGTGAATTCGACTATTATATATAATTATTAATAATAATATTATATACATGCAAGATTGCTATACATTGTGCTAGTTCCAAGAGAGAATTCCATTGGCATCCATCTAGTTGAGGGGAGTGAGGCCTGTGTGGCAAGCACCTGGGAATGATCATATAGCCGTGAGGATAGGTTCAGGTGCCGCACCCGTTACTCATGGGCAGAAATTACAGGAGGTACAAAGGTTACCAGGTCCCACACATTCTAAGCAAAAGGGTTCATATGTAAGGGACACAAAGCTAAAGTTTACAGCTATGTAACTAAGTATGCCGCCCTGCAACATGGGGTTAGGCAACATGCATGTTTTTGCAAGCACTTATGTAACTAAGTAAGCCTTCTGTAACAGCGCCGCGATGTCCAAGGGCTGTTGTGCACTTTATAAATGCAAACAAAAAAGGTGGATTTTCTGTTCGCCTCGAACCAGGTTAGTCCAACTACAGACCTCGAGGGCCGGATCCATGTCGGAGTTTCCAGATACCCCTCATTAATATTCATTGGATGCATTTACATACAATGATTTTAAATGTATGCTCATGAATATTAATGCAGGATATCCAGAAAACCCATTAGGAATCCGGCCCTTGAGGGCTGGAGTTGGGCCAAGCACTAGTTCCTCGTCCCCCCCCACCCCCGCCCCTCCACCACCCAGGGGCAGCTTCTGCTCACCGGGTGATGTGCCGGGCACCCGGAAGCCGCTTTTAGATCCGGCTCATCACATTTATTGTTGGATCCCTGGAATAACAGGTGTGTTTTTTTGGGACATTTCCGCTAATCTGAATTCGATGAGCTACCGTTTTAACTATTCGGCTGCCAATAGGCACACAAACATTCTGTTAAAATCCAAGGACTCTGCCTCCGGCGAAGCCTATGGTCCACTGTGAATAAGCGGCAAAACAAGCCAATAGATGGGTCAATATATGGTAATGCCACTCACCTCGGCCCTGAATCTTCAAACTCCATAGTGCCATATGCCGGCTACAAAAGTTGCCTCAACGGGCAACCTAGCTTTCATGCCACATTATAGATAAGCCAAACAGCTGCAAAATGCCAGCGTGAGTCCATTATTTAACATAGTGTTGCTTGACACAACCTCCAGACTACCAATATATGGGCTGTTTGGTTTACAATTTATTTTAGAGGGGGGGGTGCACAATGCATGATATGATTGGGTATTAAGCGCGTTATAAATAACCTGAGGTTTCTAAGCGCGGACCGAACCTCTGGTGTGTGTGTGTACACACACACACACACGAGGAACATTCAAAGAGCAACATTTTTATATTCAACCATTTCCCTATAGGGCGAGGAGAGGGACAGCTCCACAGACCGACGGCAAGTGCCCTCCTGCTGCAGCCAATGAGTGCAATCATGTTTTCTGCATTACATTCCGCTCTGCAGAGTAAGTTGGCTTATGGAGGGCTGCTGAGCCCACAGGGGTGCCAGGGAGCGGCGAGACTGCCCTGAGAGGTGCGTCCTCTGGGCCAGGTTCCAGGTGAAGTTCCGCCCGAACGCAGGGCTCTTGAGGTCTGACCAGTGAGCCTGGGTGAACCAGCTCGGCGATTCCCTAAAACAGCAGAATGTCATGCTTTTGGCATTTGATAAACGTTCAGAACTTGGGAGCAAGGATCCTACGTGGAAGGCAGAGGTCACCTGGGCAGTGGAGTAACTTTGCTGAAAATGTTGGGGGGGGGCATGACATCTGAAGAAAAGGTGCCCCAGCCAAATAAATGGGGACAAAATGGTGTGCCATGAAAGTTGGGGGGGGCAAACACCCCTGTATCCCCCCCCTAAAATTACACCCATGCACCTAGGGGTACACGGGAAGGCTACCGGGCCCTCTAACGTTCCCCACTCCCCTAATGGGGCCTGGCAGCTCCCCTCCCCATCCAGTGCCGGCCCCAGGTATGCCAGCAGCCTCACACCGGCGCAGAATGATTCTTTAACTCCTTAAGTGCCAGGCTATTATGTAAGTCTATGCAAAAAGGAAAAGTGTCCTTGGCACTTAGACGCTGGGCCAGACTTAAGTTCACATGACACTGAGCTAGAGGCAAGGCGCCCTTTATTTGCTGCACCGGGGGTTGCACCCGTGTGTGGCCGCGCCCCCCTGAGCGCACCTTGAGCCGGCACTGTCCCCACCCACTGCAGCATTCAGGTCAGTGACCTGCCAAATTGCACATGTCACTTTTGGAGGAGTCACCGAGCCTTAATGAACAGCAAACTAGACGCCCACTAGAGAACACACTGGCCAAAACAAGGATGGCCTCCAAACCAGGGCATGTTCTTTCTCTTTAAACAAAGTCTGGCATCCATGCAGTGACCACAGTAGAAGCCGCCATTCTGTGCGGTTCCTGGGTTCTTCTCACGGTTTCCAGCTCTCCAGCCAATGTGCAAGCTTGGAATGGGGGCTGTAGTAGCCTATAAAGGCTGCATTCCAAGAATTCTTCTGTGATGGGTACAGACTGGGCCAGGAGAACTGACCAAGCTGTGTCACCAGAAGCTCCGGGTGAGGGGGTCCTCTTCCCCCTCACCCCACACAAGATCTAGTAGTGTTAGAGCCATTGCCATGAACTGTGTGTGCTTGGTGACCTTTACCCCCCACATAGAAGCCCTTTCCTTCTGCCCGGGACCACCAACCTGGGCAGCCATCACCTACAGAACGGGCTCTAACGCTTCAATCACAGATGGGTGGTACAGAGCCCCCTACCTGGGGAAGTGAGCCTCTGATAAGGAGGTCAAAGTGAACTCGGTCTTGGCATTTTTATAAGAAATATGGTCCGTTACATTGATATGAGGCCCCTCTGAACTGGGCTGTAAAGGCCCCGACAATCCCTACAGACCTTTATAAACATCACAACAGTGAGAAAGGGGTAACCGCGCCCCTAATCAGCCAGAACTAGAATACTACCAAGAAATCTGGCCGCCATCTTGTTTCAGGACTATTCTCAGATGGACAGTTTCCTATGCTTTCTGACACTCTTGGGTCATTATGACCTTATAAACAACCAGAGTTATTGTATCATCCTCGCCAGAAAGAAAGGCCGAGCCAGCCCTCCAAGGTTTCGAGTCTTTTGTGCTGCAGGTGGCATGCAGTTCTCTGCAGTAGGTGCATTACTCCGCTGAGCTAGGTGACTGGCTATGTCGGGTCAGAGGGACTAGCCACAGCACTAAATGTGTCTGCATTTCCTTAAGCCTCTAACTATACAAATCCAAACTCTGAGGATGCTTCGTGCGACTGACTCTGGCCCAGCCTTACCGGCTCAACAGAGACAGCAGGGTCTCGGGTCGGGGAGTGGAGGGTGGGGGGGGGTGGGGCGGGGTTAGAAGTCTTACAATTTGGGGGTCTGGCCAATCCGCCATTGCCAAAAGTAAACACGGCAAAGCGGGAGGGTCAATTCTTCGCCACAAGAGTACCTCTCTGCTTGAAACAACTCTGGGTGACAGGAAAGACCCTCACCACTGCTCTATGCAAAGACCCTCAATGCATAGAAGAACCCAAGGTGACAGAAAATACACTCATTGCATGGATGCCCTGGGTGGGAGTAAAGACCCTCACTACTACTTTCATCATTTGCCATTGCTTACAAAGACCCTCAATGCATGGAAGAACTCAGGGTGACATACATGACTCTCATTGCATTGGATACCCTGGGTGGCAGGAGAGAGCCTCAGTACTGCTTTCACCATAAGCTGCTCTATGCAAAGACCCTCAATGCATGCAATAACCCAGAGTGACAGAAAAGACCCTCAATGCATAGAAGAACCCAGGGTGACAGAAAATACCCTCATTGGATGGATGCCCTGGGTGGCAGGAGAGAGCCCCAGTACTGATTTCACCATAAGCTGCTCTATGCAAAGACCCTCAATGCATGCAATAACCCAGAGTGACAGAAAAGACCCTCAATGCATAGAAGAACCCAGGGTGACAGAAAATACCCTCATTGCATGGATGCCCTGGGTGGCAGGAGAGAGCCTCAGTACTGCTTTCACCATAAGCTGCTCTATGCAAAGACCCTCAATGCATGCAATAACCCAGAGTGACAGAAAAGACCCTCAATGCATAGAAGAACCCAGGGTGACAGAAAATACCCTCATTGCATGGATGCCCTGGGTTGCAGGAGGGACCCTCACTACTGCTTTCACCATAAGCTGCTCTATGCAAAGACCCTCAATGCATGCAATAACCCAGAGTGACAGAAAAGACCCTCAATGCATAGAAGAACCCAGGGTGACAGAAAATACCCTCATTGCATGGATGCCCTGGGTGGCAGGAGAGAGCCCCAGTACTGATTTCACCATAAGCTGCTCTATGCAAAGACCCTCAATGCATGCAATAACCCAGAGTCACAGAAAAGACCCTCAATGCATAGAAGAACCCAGGGTGACAGAAAATACCCTCATTGCATGGATGCCCTGGGTTGCAGGAGGGACCCTCACTACTGCTTTCACCATAAGATGCTCTATGCAAAGACCCTCAATGCATGCAATAACCCAGAGTGACAGAAAAGACCCTCAATGCATAAAATAACCCAGGGTGACAGAAAATACCCTCATTGCATGGATGCCCTGGGTGGGAGTAAAGACCCCTCACTACTACTTTCATCATTTGCCATTCCTTACAAAGACCCTCAATGCATGGAAGAACTCAGGGTGACATACATGACCCTCATTGCATGGATACTCCGGGTGGCAGGAGAGAGCCTCACTACTGCCTTCACCATTAGCTGTTCTATGCAAAGACCCTCAAAGCACGGAAGAACCCTGGGTGACGGAAGAGACCCTCATTGCATCGATACCCCGGGTGGCAGGAGAGACCCTCGCTGCAGGGCAAAGGATAGAGTAAATGATTCTTCAGCAGCAAAGTCATGAAAGAGGGGGCTTTGAATGGGGGTTATTTTATAGTATAATTCCTTGGACATTAGAAGTAATATTATGTAAATAAGATTGCATGCTTATTCCATGGAATCGAAAAAAAGATTTGAAGATCAGTAACTAAAAGCTCACAAATCCAACTTCCACTTGCGACGCAAACTAGACAGTTTTGTCCATTATATGTGGCGAGGTTTGTCAAAATGCTCCTTTCTACACATTCCCAAATACACTGTTAACCTGTCCCATAGGCGGGTTTGGATGGTCCCGCTTCTCCTGGGGAGTCAAAAGTAGCTCCTGGAAGCAGCTGTCAAGCTAACCAGCCTCTACTAGGCTACAAGCAGGAGCCAAATAGCTCCCAGCAATTTCGATCCTGGCGCTCCTCACTCTACACTCCAATAACAAAGATCATGAATGCAAGCATCTCCAAGATCTCCCTGAAAATGCACCTTGTAGGCCTCGAACAAGGGTCTGCAACCTTTGCTTCGCCAGATGTTTGCAACTACAACTCCCAGCAGCTCTAGCCAGCCTAGTCAATGGGGAGAGATCATGGAAATCGCAGTCCAAAACATCCGCAGAGCTGCAGGTTATGGAGCCCTGCCCTAGAAATGTGCAATCCTGGCTTACAATGCTACTGAGCTAGCTTTGTGTGACAGGCAGAACATCGGTTAGTTATACAATTCCACACCGTTCCACCAATCTGCAGGGTGTTGGGACCCCCCGGACATTACTGGCTATGTTACATTTGGATACCCCACCCCTTTATCTGTATTTTTGCCCCTTCACACAGGAGAGGGGTGCCTGAAATCGGCAAAACGTCAACGTGGAAGGACCAGACAGAGCTTATTTTAAGAGTCTCGACGCGAGGAACAAAACTCAAAGCGAGTTTCAAGGTCCCAGGACACCCCGTTTCTGGGTTATTGTCACCGCAGCACGCTAGCATTGGGGTTCGGGTTGGGAGATAGCACACAGAAGGTGCCAGTGTGCAGCAGCACGCCAACTCTCGCCTCCCTCCGTCCCAGGAGGATAGCTCAGGGGCAACATGCTCGACTTGGAAGCAAGACGACACGGAGCAACACAGGTTCGATCCCTGGGTCCGCGCTTAGAAACCTCTGGGTATTAAGCGCGTTATAAATAACCTACCATATCATATCCCTGCCACGTCTGCTCAGGGGGTACATGTCAGCCCGCCGCGCGCGCCCATTCTCAGTGCAGCAAAGCACATCAAGCGATAACGACTCGGAACAGCGACCTACGGGACAATTGATTTCCAAATATTGATGAGTAGAGTGCAGGTACTTTTTGCTAACAAGCAATAAAAATAAAATAAGTGCACGTGTGGCTTTCGGTGCGCAGAGGTTTCCTAGAAAGAACAGAATGGTAAGATTGATGAAAATGTTGGTAGATCGACCTAAAATATTTTAAGGGGGATGCAAATTGTTGGGGAGCAGGGTCAGAGCGAGTATGGGGCCGACTCCCCCCAAAAAATAAAGTACAAAAATGGATACATAAATTAAAAAAAGTCAAGCTCCGAAAATTAGTTGGATAAAAGTACAGCTCATAATTTTGTTTCTACATAACCGCATACAACAGCGACTCGTGTTATCAGCATGCTATGCGCCCAGCCTCCTGCCTGCACCAAGTCCCTGTACCTTCCCAATCACCATCCCCCGCACTCTGCGATTGCAAGGGGGCTCTCCTCTGCCTGGCTTTTGTGAAGTAGTTTTGGTTGAACCAACTTCTTTCTGCTTAAATATTACTAATAACCCCATTCCGCCGACTCCCGGCTCGACACAGCATTGGCAGGTGGTTCATCTGTGCACCAAGCCCCCCCATGGGCCCCCCCCCCGAGATGCCAAGCAGATGGGTACATTTTAATGCCCCACCTCAGCAGAGGCGGATCCAACGGTCGCCAGGCAGACCAATGGCGACCGGGCCCCTGTGCCAGGCCCCGCCCCTTTCACGCAGCAGAAGGCTCTTTGCAGCACAGGGCCCTTTCTATTGGACGTCACTCCAGAGTCCAGTCTCCTTTCTTTCTCCCTTCCAATCCTGGGCCAGTGTAGGTAGTGGTACCTGAGAGACGACCGTGACATAGACACGTCTCGTGACGTCCCTACACTGGCCCAGGATTGGAAGGGAGAAAGAAAGGAGACCGTTAGATCCGCCTCTGCCAGGTGACTCAGTGTTATGTGCCGGTGTGGTGGTGCCACGAGGAAAGAGTCGCCAATCGCCATTGCCCGGGCCTAGCAGCAGAAGAGAAGGTGCTGCTACTCGAGTCGAGGGAGGCTGTCGTCCAGCAGTGTTTGCGGTCTGCTGCTGCTGCTTATTAAAACAGGTAAGCTTGGCTATTGTGGGCTTTGATGGTGTTTTTTTATTTCCAGTGTTTTTTTGTTTCCAGTGTTTCTAAGCATTTGTCTGCAGGCCTTTGCGTGGAACTGGATGTATTTATTTAAAGGGAGTGTGTAATCCGCGCTATGCCACTGTAAGCCGCTTCATGGCGCTGGAGGGAGGGGTGAGGAGTGGAAGGGGAGACAGGTTGAGAGGGAGGACAGAGATGGCAGATTTACTATTTTTTATGTCGTCAGTGCTTCCGAAACTAACGGGTGTGCAACTGTGTGTTTTCGTTTCGTTTTAAATTCATTGTAGAGTTTAGGCTGATGTGTCCTGAACTGCCTGCCTCCTTGACTGTTTGTCTTTGCTGGGCCTCGACATAGCTAATGCTGTGGGGATCAAATGGGACACGTAGGTGGTTGGCCTCTTTATTGACGGAAGTGTGCAGCTGCAGCCACCGCGCACATTCCGTACTTGGACTCTGTGTGGTGGAATTTCGGAATTAGCGGATTTCGGTGGGTGATGCTTAGCTATGGGGCTTGCCCAGGTGTTAAAAGCAGTGCTGTCAGTGCCCATCCAGTGATTGTTCTTTCTTCTCTGGGGGCGCTGGGAGAAGTCTAGCCTCTCTGCTCACTCAGTGCTCGGCCATAGGGCCTCCCACCCATTTGCTGCTTGGCCTCTCGGTGCCTCTCCTCTGGTGTGGTGAACTCTGGAAGGCCTCGGCAGTCAGTTTTGTGATTCGTTGTCTAATTTGTAATGCGTGCCCTGGGCTGGATGTAGTGACGGCTGCCCGTTTGATATGCTGCGTGGCCAGGCCTTGGCTGGGGAAGAGTACTCTATAGAGTTGTCTTATGGTTATTGCGGCCCTGATTCAGAGGCAGATCCAATGGTCGCCAGGCACAGGGACCATCCCTGGCACAGTGAGTCAGAGGCTCTGGGCCCAGCTCAGAGGGGGAGTTCATGGACCGCAGTAGTGCGATGCCACCAGGGGCCCACTTCGTTGCCTCTGTGTCTTTCCTTCTCGTCCTGTCCGCCCTTCTTCTCCCTTCCCCTCCATCTCGTTCATCTGTTTCTCTACAATCCTCTCACCTGCATTCTTATCTCATCCCATCGCCCTTCCCCTTTACCCACGACTTCCTCTTCCATCCTATGTTCTGTCTTTCTTTCTTTCGCTTAACTCACTTTATATAATCTTTCTCACTACCTCTCCTAGACTCCGTTTTTCCTTATTCTGTTCTCCTTGGTTCTCATCCCTCCATCCCACTTCTCACTTGCCCCTACTGTTCCTCTTTCTCATCGCCCTTCTCTAGCACCCATCATTACCTCTCTCGCCTTTCATCGTATTCCCCTTGTCCCCCCTCTCATCCGCCTCAAAAGCACTCTTTGTCCCCCTTTGTTTTTCTTTTTCTTTCCACCTAGCTTGCTCTCTTTCACTCCTCACTCCACAGCCCCCTCCCCTTTCTTCCCCCGTGGATCTTGCACCAATCTGGTTTGAAATGATTGGCACAAGACAAGCAATGCCATACCTGATATAACTAGAACACATCTCCCCTTTCTTCCCCCATGGATCTTGCACCAATATGCTGAGTCTACCTGGTTTTAAGTGATTGGCACGAGACAAGCAATGCCACGCCTGATATAACTAGAACACATTTCACGTATATATCTGTTGCAAAGAGCCAGAAGCTCAGAGGCTACAACCAAAAGGCTAGCTAGCCTCGAGTCCAGACAGTCCCGACATTAGCATAGCCCAGATCTTTTCCAAATCTAGCAACACCCCTGTCTGAAAGGGTGGACTTGTGGGGATGGATGGGCCTCTGTGAAACGTGACTATTTAGGGATCAAACATGTGACTCGCCACCTTAACTTGCTGTTGAGATTCAATGGGTGTACAAGGGCATCATGGGCATGGTGCAGCAGTTGCTACCCTGGGTTGCTGCTTGTCAACCCTTCACCCCCCTCCCCCCAATGGAGCATAATCGGGACACTGATAAACTAAAGAGAAATCTGCTTTTGTTTGTTTTCAAATGTTACTGTCTGTGGTCAAAGTTGAAAGTCATTAATTTGAGCTTCAGGAGGGGTCCACGAGAGATTCAAAGTTCTGAAAGGTAAAGGTCGACTGGAGCGTAACTGACCCCTAGGTCACTGTAATAAAGACAACTTCATAAAAAATAGCTTTTGTCCCTAAAGATTGCCATTGTGCACTTGTTACCACAATTAACTCCGCCCACCCAAAGCTCCGCCTCCATGACCCGCCCACCTAGGGCCCTGTGTCAGGTGCTGCCCACGGGGCCCTTTGCCTTAAATCTGCCACTGCACCTCAGTACTTAAACTCTCCTCTGTCGAAAGTGCATGCTTGCACGCGAGGCTTCTTAAATAGTACAGACTCCCACCCCTTCAAGATCTCTTCACGCTGTGCTTTAGGAGCACCCCAGAGGTTGGGGAGGGCGGGGGCGAGTTGATATTTAGCCCTGGAGTTTGGGCCCCCTTTACAGGCTACGGGTAAGGCAGGCGGAAATGGCACACGCAGTGCAGTGATTACGTTCCGTGTCAGGCGACACCGACCGCATAATACACACCGTGCGAGGATTACAGTAATTGGCAGGCAGCGCAGGGAGCAGGATTACACAAAGGGATGAGTTGACAGTCTGAGTGGCTGGCTGCACCCACCGACAATGCCTAACGTGCAGTGCTCACAGTAGGTCAATGTGTATACCTGCGCCAAGGACAGCTTTTAAATAACGTAAGTGCCCCCTGCATTTACAAGCCCTACACCAGCTCAAATTCAGCGTTGAACCCGCGTGCACTGCCCAACGCACCCCCCTTGGAGCAATGTGTTATATTAAAGTGCTTGAAATGGGGGGAAAAAAAACAGAAGTGCAGGTACTCGCCAAGCTACCTAGCCGCACATTCTGGCGCAGCGCTTACGGAGCCAGCCCATTCGGCGCGGCACCCTGGAGCTCAGGTCCCTTTTAGGAGCATCCTATATGCAGGCAATGCCCAGCGAGATGAAATTATGTGCCAAGGAGCACACACTTAAAGCAGTGCATCTGAGATCCGTTCACACATGCTTCCAGTTTGAATGTATATATTTTAAATGAGACTTTTTTTTACATATGAAACTACCAGATATCATAGCTGTAAACTATGCTTGAGAAGAGACGTTTTATGATTGCTCGTTTTCATTGCCTAATAAGAAATCCGGCAGGTAACTGGAGCGGTGTGCGAGTTTTCAGACAAAAACGTTCCATCACAACTCCAATTACTTGAACATTTACATATTAGAACAGGCACTGATAATAACAAAGAAACATCTTTAAAAGGTAATGTCCCAGGCTTTCCAAAACAATCCCTGCTCCATCAAAGGACACCAATGGTAACAGGTGATGCCCACTTACCGTAACAGCTTTCCACGCCTGGCGCGCTGAGAGCATAGCAGATGCAGGTTTGTCTCTCCTTTTGTTCTGCAGGGTGGCCATGAAAGGGGCACTGCGGGTGGTGGAGAGGGTAGGATCGGCCCATTTAAAGCACTGAATATGTACGTAC
The DNA here is from genome assembly GCF_040938575.1 of Ambystoma mexicanum. Taxonomy (NCBI): domain Eukaryota; kingdom Metazoa; phylum Chordata; class Amphibia; order Caudata; family Ambystomatidae; genus Ambystoma; species Ambystoma mexicanum. The sequence goes on along the minus strand of NC_090932.1, from coordinate 1,620,658,442 downwards.
ACAATGCCACATAAACCCCCTGGCATCAGGGCGCGTAGGCTTGTCCGGAGTGACCTTTATTCAGTTGCTCCTTACCCCCACCCCACCCCCCCCATTTGCTCAGAACTGGTGACCATTCTAACTTCCCAGCAGAAGTGGTGAAATCCAACCACAGCGTGGTGTCCACTCTTGACTCACCATACATAAGGTTGGTACTCGCGAACAAGCCAAAGAGGTGGCAGCTGGAAGGTTTAGAATTCATTTTCACCTCTGGCATTGCTCTGGGCAACCATCCAAGCCACTGTTCTTCGCCTGCCAAGCCATTATAGAAGGGGAAAGACCATATGCAAAGCAGACTTGAACCCACCCCTAAAGGGGCAGTCCAGCCCGATCTGCTAGGTCACATCCCTTCTGCACAAGAGCACATGAACAAGACACCGTTAGCTTCTGCTATTGGTTGGTCTAGTGGCAGAAGAAGGGAAAATCCAGGTTTTCACAGTATTCCTGAAGCTTAGCTCTACCACTGTGCTGTCCGGAGTTCCAGAGGTGTGTATTCGGCACTGAGAAGGCCTAGCCCACCTCAGATCATAAAGAATGCCTTACTGCAACAAAACGTGAGGCGATTCCACGGTGTGTTGGTTTTGCAAATCTCTCAAAACACGGCTCTTTCAACAATACCCACCAAGCCCTAATTCCAATGAACGCACAAACCGACACAGACCTCCCAGTACTGCGCTACTGTTAAAAGATGGCAGCGAAAATGTGGGCTACCCACACTTTGTATAGCGATTCGCTCCTCTCGAGCTAGGTCCGCGCTTTAAACAATGAAGTACATTTCCAGCGGTCATTCCCTCACGTGTTGCAAACCTCTATAAAAAAGCTTGCCAACCAAACTACATCAAATGCGATGGTGGGAGGAAAGGCGGTTTGGCACGCGCCGAAGGCCCGCTACGCAGCCCGGAGCCACCGATTTTGACAGCTTTTAACAGTGGCAAGAAAAATGCACTGACACAAGCCCTAAATCCATAGCTGCAAATTGCTCCTTTGATGGAGTGGAGTGCGGGGAGCGGGGAAGGGGAGGGAGCGAGCGGGGGAGGGGCAGCAGGAAGGCAAAACGCCATCTATCATACGCTCCATACATGAGATGTTCAACATCCCGGTGAGGCGGAAAGAATGGCGGTATGGCCACGTAAGGGCTCGACGAGACGAGAATGGCCTTCTCCGCTCTCGCCGTGTGCATCTCATCGCCAAATTGGGTAGGACGGGCTACTTGTGCCATCTTGAGCTGCAGGGCTGTGGATGTGACGACAGAAGAGTTAGAAGCCTCATATTACTGTTCTCAGGTTCTTTCAACGCCATGAATTTCAAGATTATCTGGGAAAAAGAAACAGGTCCGTCCATCCATCCATCCATCCATCCATCCACACACCCACCCACCCACGTCCAAAATTTTAAGCAAACAGGGATTGCACTGTGATGTCATAAGTCGGAGCCGCACGCCAGACCTATATAATAACTTGTTTTGTCAAATTCAACAGGTTTAGCCAAAGCCTTGTTAACTCAATGTGTTCCCCCTCATGTCAAGTCATAAGACCCTTGCAATCGTGTGGAGATAACACACGAGACATGGGGTACCATTTTCCCACACCAACCAAGAGGGTTATTGCCTTCGGTCCAAGTCCTGATGAAGCGTGAACTGTGTGAAACACGCGTTGAGAACATGGCCAGAGAACTACATTTCATTCATGCATTCACATTAGATGTCAGAGTGATTGGGTGACCTCCCCCGAACACCCTCATTGGTCACTCACTGCCTATTTGACGCAGGCCCTTAACACTTCCCTGCAACATAAAAGAAAGACGTCCGAGTAGTGCACCAGCTGCGCTGACTTATTTATTTTCTCCCTTTTGTTATTTATTTATTTATTTATTTATTTTGAAACTTTATTTTATTTTCTCCTTTATTACATCATGTTTCAGTGGGTCTAAAGTCTTCTAAATGGCAGGATAACTGGTCATTAATTCCCACTTGGACTGGGGATAAAGAGGTGGGACTAAAGGGGGCGCATGTAATTACAAGCGTGACCTTTGCAAAATCTAGGTCTCTGTCTCCCATTGAGAGGGGCAGGCGCGCAGACTGCAAACACAGCAGTGTCTGCAGCACGCGCCTAATGGGGGCAGACACTCACACAGGAAGGAGAGCTTGCAGTGAAGACTTCCGGTTAACATGAAATAAGACCTTCTCAGGAATTCAGCTCCCGCCTCCCCCACCCAAATCCAATTTGCATTGCATTTCTATTAGATTCTGGGGGGAACCAACAGGACTCCAAGTCCGACAAATGCTACAGATAGGATTATGAAGTGAGAGTATGTTACTCCCCCCTTTTTAAAAAGTGGGAGAAATGTTTTTTGTATGGAAGTAAACAAAGTCATTCCCATTACTAATCTGGGTATGTTTTATACAAGTAGAAATACATTTGCAACTTTAAAATAGAGGGCACGTGCAATCCACACTTATGAGACAAAGCAGTTTATGAAAACGAGAGGATGCCGGAATACTTTGAGGTTAGACAGAACGAAGAGTGGAGCTTATTCCTGTGCCACTGCTATGCTGGTGTCACTCTTCCACAGACCTCTAGGTGGGCTGTGCTGGTGGGCTGTGCTGATGTCACTCTTCCACACACCCCTAGGTGTGCTGTGTTAGTATCACTGTTCCACACACACCTAGCTGGGCTGGTGTCCCTCTTCCATACACCCACACACCCCTAGTTGTCCAACCGACCCTCCCAGGTCCAACTGGGGTCTTTCGTCTCCGACATCTTTTTCTCTACCTGTGGTGTCCCCCAGGGATCCAACCTCTCTCCCTGGCTGTTCAACCAGTATCTGGCCCTCCTTGCCCACCGCATCGCCGCTCTCTGTCCCAACTTTCAGTGCTGTGCTGATGATACCCAGCTCATTTTCAGGCTACCCTCGGCCTCCTCGTCCTCCTCCTCCTCTCCTTCCTTCATCTCTGACTGTCTGTCTGTCTGCTATCCAGGAATGGTGTGCCGCCAACGACCTCTGCCTTAATGCCAGTAAGACTGAGATTCTACTCATTGGCACACCAACTCCCTCCTTCCCTGCAGCTCTCTGGCCGGCCTCTCTTGGCCCTCTTCCTGCTCCTACCTGTAAGGCAAAAAACCTTGGGGTCATCTTCGACTCCACACTCTCCTTCTCTCCTCACATATCCGACGTCTTCAAGAAGTCACACTACCAGCTGCACCTCCTCAGAGGTATCCCTCCTTTCCTCTCCTTCCCCCAGAAGCTCACTGTCTCTAGAGCCCTGGTTCTCTCGAAGCTGGACTACTGTAACAGCCTCTATCTAAATCTTCCTGCCTCTACTCTCCGCCCTTTGCAACTCATCCAGAACAGGACTGCAAGACGTGTCCTTGGCCTCAAGCCCACGGACCGTATCTCTCCAGGACTGAAATCACTACACTGGCTCCCAGTGACTGCGAGGATCAAGTTCAAAACCCTCTGCATTGTCCACAAGGCCTTCTGGGGCCTTGGGCCAAAATACCCTCAACTCTCTCTTCCTAAATATCTTCATTCTCGAGCTCTTCACTCATCCGCCTCCAACTCTCTCAGGGTCAGCCGCTTCTCCAAGCAACGAGTTGGGGGCAGATCTCTCTCCGCTGCCTCCCTCTGGAACAGCCCTCCTGCCTCCCTGAAACTTGAGGAGAACCATCTCCGGTTCCGGAAGCACCTCAAAACCTTCCTCTTTGCCTCCTCTTTCTCTCCCCCTCACCCCTGCTAAACTTACTGAAACTGCACTGAATCTGCAACTGGGCCACTCGCCGTTCTCGGTCCTTGGCCCAGCCACTCTCCCCTGCACTGCCTCCCTGGCAACCCCTGCACTACGGGACTGTGTCTGTATCCTACAGCCCCCCCTTCCCAGCACTTGTCTGCACTTACCTCGCACTTGCCACTAGCTGGCCCTTGTTTTTTATCCTGTATGCTTATAAACCTGTACTGCACTTCCCCCTCTCCCTTTCCCCCTTGCACTTTTCCCTTCCCCTCTACCCTTGCACTATCTGAATGATACCTGGCCTAGTAGGATCGTTGGCTGTTGCCCCTTGTTCCCCCCTCCCTGCCTCATCGCGCCTAGAAACACTTGTGTATAGGCGCGTTACAAATGCCATAATATCATAGGTGGGCTGTGCTGGTTTCACTCTCCCACGCTTTCTTCATGGGCTGTGCTGATGTCACTCTTCCATAGGTGGGCTGTGCTAGTGTCACTCTTCCACACACCCCTAGGTGGGCTGTGCTGGTGTCCCTCTTCCACACACCCCTAGGTGAGCTGTGCTGGTGTCCCTCTTCCACACACCCCTAGGTGAGCTGTGCTGGTGTCCCTCTTCCATACTTCCCTAGGTGAGCTGTGCTGGTGTCACTCTTGCACACACCCCTAGGTGGGCTGTGCTGGTGTCACTCTTCCACACACCCCTAGGTGGGCTGTGCTGGCGTCACTCTTCCACACGCCCCTAGGTGAGCTGCGCTGGTGTCACTCTTGCACACACCCCTAGGTGAACTATGCTGGTGTCATTCTTACATACACCCCTGGGTGAGCTGCGCTGGTGTCACTCTTGCACACACCCCTGGGTGGGCTGTGCTGGTGTCATTCTTACATACACCCCTGGGTGAGCTGTGCTCGTGTCACTCTTCCACACACCCCCAGGTGGGCTGTGCTGATGTCACTCTTACATTCATCTCTAGATGGGCTGTGTGATGTTACTCTTCCATGAATCCCTAGGGACATGTTCTTGCAAGCAGGGAGACCGGCGCCTATGGACTGTGCTGGTGAACTCAGCAGCGAGAGAAGGCGAAGCCCAGCAGAGCCAGCCAGGGAGAGGAGACAGCTCAGAGCCCAGGACAACACACTGCCAAGAAACATTTAAATTAGATAATGAGAGGAGACAACCAGGAGGTTCCAAAAGGGGGCACTGCACAGATCAAGATGAGCCAGTGAAAGGTCACAGGGAGGCAACAACCAAGAGGCAAAACAAGGGAGAATAAAGAAGCACAAGAGAAGTAGCCTCAGCCCTGGCACTTCTTTCCGAGCTCCTGCACTTATGGCCGATTCCAGCTTGGTTATGGAGGTGTTTTGGCAACGTTATTTTTTTAAGTGGCAGGCAGTCCTAATAATATAACAACAGTGCAAGGTTCGAAATTGCTGGCAGCCATTTAGCTCCTACGTCTAGCCTAGGGGAGCCTGGTTGGCTTAAAACCTACAGCTACCAGCAGCTACGTTTAGCCCCAGCCCAGTGCAAGTGGTCCTTACAAACGTGCATGTGTCACAGTAACTTTGAGTGCTTCAACATGTTAATAAAGAACTAGGACACATGAAAACATAATGGATCACGCACACAACAGCAAACGGTGCTACTGGGTATCTCATGTGGACGTTAGATATGTGGTGCATTTTGTTACCCGCGCGTGGTTTCCTAGTCGTAGCGCCTGCTTACTGGGTGATGCCCGACACCTAGGAGCTGCTTTTAGCTCCTGCTCATGTGGGATGGCCAGGGCTCTGCATGGGCTGCTCATTGATCCTCAATGTTGAGCCCTGCAGTGTGGGCTGGCCAGGGCTCTGCATGGGCTGCTCATTGATCCTCAATGTTGAGCCCTGCAGTGTGGGCTGGCCAGGGCTCTGCATGGGCTGCTCGTTGTGGATCCTCAATGTTGAGCCCTGCAGTGTGGGCTGGCCAGGGCTCTGCATGGGCTGCTCGTTGATCCTCAATGTTGAGCCCTACAGTGTGCGCTGGCCAGGGCTCTGCATGGGCTGCTCATTGAGCCTCAATGTTGTGCCCTGCAGTGTGGGCTGGCCAGAGCTCTGCATGGGCTGCTCATTGAGCCTCAATGTTGAGCCCTGCAGTGTGGGCTGGGCAGTGCTCTGCATGGGCTGCTCGTTGATCCTCAATGTTGAGCCCTGCAGTGCGGACTGGCCAGGGCTCTGCATGGGCTACTCATCGTTATTCATGAGCCCGATGACCCAGGCTGGCAGGGTCATCTATCTATGTTCATGAATCGCAATGAGTTGGGCAGTGACAATGCTGGGCACGGATGCTGGCCATGCCCGCACACTGTCCAGCTCAGCCTGCATGACATTGCTGCACATTCTCTATTGCAATAACCATCGGGTGGGTTTCTAACAACTGGACAGGCACCAGCCAGCAGCCCCGACAGTACCCCGACACAGTACCTCGAAGAGGAGGTCCCGTCATGAGTGACAATTCATGTAAGACAATCTTGCAGCAGTGTTTAGCAGCCACGTTCATCAGTTACGTAATGATTTTGCCTGCATTTGTCCAATCTTGCTGCAGTGTTTGGCAGGCACGTTCATCAGTTACGTAATGATTGTGCCTGCATTTGTCCAATCTTGCTGCAGTGTTTGGCAGGCACGTTAATCAGTTGTGTAATGATTTTGCCTGCATTTGTCCAATCTTGTGGCAGTGTTTGGCAGGCAGGTTCATCCGTTACGTAATGATTTTGCCTGCATTTGTCCAATCTTACTGCAGTGTTTGGCAGGCAGGTTCATCAGTTGCGTAATGATTTTGCCTGCATTTGTCCAATCTTGCTGCAGTGTTTGGCAGCCACGTTCATCAGTTACGTAATGATTTTGCCTGCATTTGTCCAATCTTGCTGCAGTGCTTGGCAGGCAGGTTCATCCATTACGTAATGATTTTGCCTGCATTTGTCCATCAATTTACCGTAGGAGGAAAGCATGCAGGCTCTTTTTTCTGTGGATGGATGATTTACACGCTCCACCTGCTACCAGTAGGATCAGAGCAAAATGTTAACGATCATGTGTTTTAAAAGGAACACAAACATATTCAAGACGCAACTAATATGTTATGTCGATTGATACCTGTAAATCGCACAGCGGATCCCTCACCCTCAAATAATCGGTGGGAGTTGCAGCTTGAACCACAAATATCTTGGCACCGCATGGAGCAGCCGCGGGTGGTGTCAGTGGGCGGGGAGCTGCACACCCCCAATGTGTAACAGGCGTGCTAGAAAATATTTGGGCCCTGGCACTTATTTTCTTGCAAATTAAGCACTGGTACTGTGGCAGCGGTCAGTACTGGTTGCTAATTGCATCACAAGCATTATGTCAGTTACCGGCCTATACAGCTGGCTGACCTGGTAATTAATGTATATGCAAGGATTGCACAATGTTCCTTTGAAGAGGTTTGGTCGAGTTCGGAGACCTATTGGCAATTCGATCCCTGGAAGCCCCTTTAAAAGGGGGAAAATCTAGTGAAGAGAAACCATTCCAATGTGCTTCACCCACCCCGTGGCCGGGGGGATAGCTCAGCAGTAAAGCGCTCGCTTTGGGATTAAAATGAAGCCCTGCAACATGGGTCTGATCCCAGGTGCGCCCTTTATTTCAAAATATCTGATTCGAAACTCATGGTGACCACACTGTCTGGTTGGCCTCTTTAACCCGAGTTGTGGCTTCGCACCCTCCACAGCTACTAAACATTTCCTAAAATATCTTTTATACTAGCTTTTAAAATGTGGAAATCCTGTGGTCAAGAGAACAAGGTAGCTCAGCTGGTTGAGTGCTTGCTGCTGCGATCTGCAGGTCCGAATCCTAGCACAATGAACTCAGCCTTTCATCCTTCCGAGGTCAATAAATGAGTACCAAATTCAGTTGGGTGAAATTGTGTGTTAATGTATTCTCTGTAATGTGCTTTGGTAAAAGTGATATATAAATACATACTTATAACAACAGTGACCCATCAACAAACCATTTAAGGGCAGGCCTTTTCAAGCAGCCATCAGAAGACAATGAAAGCGCAGGCACATAGGAAATCTAATGAACTGAAGGACTCTCTGAAGCTCCAAATGGTCCTTACTGTCCAGGAGGGCAACAGCACTCCCGCAAAGCAGCATGGAAACTGGTTTCCATTCCTTCCCCTGGACGGACATTAAAAACTCAACTGCTGGAGGAGATGGGCTCTCAAAACTGTAGATCCAGGACAGCGATATTCAATCCCCGCTCACAATCTGGGCCTACTGTGTGATCCTGAGCAGACAACCTCACCTGCCTGTGCCTCAGTTTCCAATGGCTGATAAACTAGAAGCACTCAAAAACAGTCAATTGCCTAGATATTATTTGTAAATAAGTGTGTGCTTTCTTATTTGAGCAACACTGCTTCCTTAAATCGGGGACACGGGAATTCAACAGAACATCATTCCGAATCATAACCCCGAAACAGAATCTACCCCCAAACCACTGATGATTAGAATACAGAGACATATGGAATAGTGAGCAAGGTTTGAAATTAAGATTGGATAAGCAGGAGCTAAAATCAGCTCCTTGGTATCCAGCAGTATCCAGCGACCAGAAGCTACCACTGGGGAAACACGGAGCTAGTACCTAGTGTGCCACAAATGAAACTTCCACATAAGATACAAACATAACATGTTCAACTGTATGTACGGTGTGGTTCCACACATGGCAAAAAAATGCAGTCAAAAACTTGTGTACATGACCAATCAGAAGGTTTATTTTTGATTAGATCAGAGAACCTTTAAGGTCCTTGGGTACAATCCTGGGTTATGCAAGGTTCCGTCTAAAGTTGTCTAAGCCAACATTAACCAAATGGTAGCACGTGCTAATGTTTCACCCGGGTGCAGCTTTGTCAAGGCGTAGCAGTGTTTATATGCAACAATAGAAAACCAAATCCCCGTTCAAAATCACATTGTGTAGAACATCCCATTAGTTATCTCAATATCCTGATATAGTTAATGCACACTATTCGGATGCTAGCAACCTTGGTTAATCAGAGTTTTCTGATTTTATTTTTTTTTTATTTATGTATTTATAACGCGCCAAAGCTCGCAAGCATCAGGGCGCGACAAGAAAACGAGAAAAGAGGTCACAGGACTACATAAAAAAGAAAAGAGGGACTCAAGGGAGTCCATGCTGAATATTTAACGAATTACCGAAAAAGTAACGTTTTCGTTAACTTTTTCCTGCATCAGTAACATACATTAGTATCGCATTATTGCATACACATTTGGGCCACTGCCCATCTTGTAAGTGTTCCTTGAAAAATGATTGTAGTTTGGAGAGCGTCAGGCTTATTCTTGAAAAAAACATTGATTTTTCAGTTCCTCAGTTGCTTGTATATAAAATCTCATTAGGAGTGTATTTTTCTCAAAAACCCGGACGGCGGTGCTCCACTGGTCTCTGAAGGTTGGCTGTAAATATGTTGCTTTTAAGCAGGACTCCGTATGCTTTAAATGCTGTTTATATATGTCCGACTGTTTATTTATAGATGGTGCCAAACGCACAGAGGTAAATTCACACAGGTGCGTTTGTTCAGCATTAGTTGGCCTGGGGAGCCAAAAGTAGCTCCTGGAAGCCCACAGCTCCCCCCAAATCCGAACCCTGAATGAGGCTTCCTATTGCTTTCGTGTGTCAGTACAAAAGTTGGACGCTGTGCATTAAATGAGTGACAACTATGACAGCACTTAGAAGCGTGCGGAAAATGGAATGAAGCGCTAGATTTTTAACAAGGCAATGATGACTCCTCATAAGTGTAGCTGTCAAAGGCATGGATGTGAAAACAAGCAGTCGGAGATGAGGTCTTTGCCCCTTTTTTTTTTTAGCATTCGTACCCTCTCCCCTCTCTGGATTGCCCCGACAGACCGGAAAATGCGCTTCGTGAGGTACCCTGCTCCTGCAAGGGAAAATCACAGGATGCCCTCCCCCCCCCCTATATCAAACTTGCATGCAGCCGTAGAGACTTGAATGCCTAGAAATCCCTGCCCGCTTTCTAGATGTGAAAAAAGCAGGCAGAATGCATTTGGGATGCCGACAGCTTTGTGCATACATGGCAGCTGGCATTACGGCTAGTTTCCTAGTTGGGCAGAGGAAAGGAATGGTAACCCGAGATTTCACCATTACACTTCCCCGGGAAAGGGCGTGGTCCTTTACAGGGGATTACGGCGCGATTAAAAACCAGAGTCCTACACAAAAAGCTTTGCTTTGAAGTTTGTTTGCCTCGAACTTCATTCTTATGCCATTGACAGTAACCAGGGCTAGGCATAAAAAGGGCACATGCCATATATAGCAGAACAAGCCATTGGAGCCAAGTCGCACATGCCACAGCGCCATCCAGGGGCTATCACTGGAAGTTCACCTCCAGTTCTGAGCCACATCAGCAAGGCATTGTGGGTATGCAAATGAGCCCAAGTGCAAACCTTTTGCTCCAGAAAATTGTCCTGGTCTTAGAGGGCAGTGCTACTGTAAACATAGCTGAATCCACCCAATACAGACGTTCCTCGAGACTGCGGACAATCAGTGTAGTACAGTCCGACCGCCTTGTGATTGGAGCATTAGGGCATGTTCGCCCCGTGCACCGGGAGACTACACTTCAACCGTTCACCCGCGACTTGTGACCGTTCAAGACACGAGCGCACCCGCCACGCGCAATAGCCCGCCAATCAACACCAGCGCTCAACATTGAGAGACTTCCCAACACTTTCCACCATTATGCGCTTCCATATTTCTCGCCACCGCTCCGCTTTGCACCAGAAGGCAGTCGGAAACTGAACTTTACCAGAACCCATCACTGAGGCCTTCACGTCCATCACAGTAGCGGATCACTACCCCAGCATGGCCCAACTTCCCCCGCAAGATGGAGGGCCTGGCTTGTAATCTTTGAGCAGCAGCACACATTGGAAGACCCTTCCACTGGTGTCCAGGTGGAGGACATGTCTACCCGCTTTCAACATACCCCTCAATACCCACCAGCTAGACCTCTCCATGCAGGCAGGTGCACAGACCTCTACCTATTCTGTCTGAGACTGAACCCTGTATAGAACCCTTGCGTGATGCCCTCACCCCATTCTCCCGCCATCCCGATTCATGCGCACAGCTATCATTTCAGGATTTTGTACCATGTCTTTAGTTTTGGCTATTAGATGGCACTAGAGTGCCATCTATAAGCCAAAACTATTGCATTGGAGTACAGCTAGGGAGAAATGGCACATGAGGAGGGACGCACAGCCTGTAGGTGTTGTTTGGTTATTTGCCCACCCATTTGACTGCCCATGGTAATCCCCATACACATTCCCACCCATGCTCTTGTCCCTCTCCGCCAAAAACACACAACGGCTTCATTGGAGCTGTAAACGCGCTACTGCAGGGCTCAAACTTAAGATGTGATAAGCAGGAGCTACAAGCAGCTCCTGGGTATCCAGCATTAACCAATGACCAGAAGCTACTGCTGGATGGATAAGCAATAGCTAAAAGCAGCTCCTGGGTATCCAGCATTAACCAGTGGCCCAGAGCTACTGCTGGATGGATAAGCAGGAGCTAAAAGCATCTCCAGGGTATCCAGCATTAACCAGTCACCAAGAGCTACTGCTGGACGGATAAGCAGGAGCTACAAGCAGCTCCTGGGTATCCAGCATTAACCAGTGACCAGAAGCTACTGCTGGATGGATAAGCAGGAGCTAAAAGCAGCTGTGTGGTATCCAGCATTAACCAGTGGCCCGGTGCTACCGCTGGATGGATAAGCAGGAGCTAAAAGCAGCTCCTGGGTATCCAGCATTAACCAGTCACCAGGAGCTACTGCTGGATGGATAAGCAGGAGCTAAAAGCAGCTCCTGGGTATCCAGCATTAACCAGTCACCAGGCGCTACCACTGGGGAACGAGGAGCTAGTGCATAGCGTTTTTGCAAATCTAACTTCCACATAAAATGCAAGCATATAAATAACTGTATCCATTATTTATGACCCCTTTTGCTTTGAATGTCATATAGATATGTCCTAATTTTCATTTATAGAGTCCCAAATGCACAGAATTACATTCACATAGTTGCGTTTATTCAGCATCAGTTGGCCTGGCTGGGGAGCCAAAAGTAGCTCCTGGTAGCTAGCGGTTTCAAGATCACCAGACTCTTCTAGGCTATAAGCAGGAGTTCAATAGCTCCCAGCTGCCCTCAATTTCGAACCCTGTACTGATGTAATACAAATGTATTAATCAGGTCTGCCTTCAGCCACTAGATTTATAAGAACTATGTGTGTCCTTCACTAACGTTCTGTTAAAAAAAAAAAGCAATGGCAAAGTCAAGAGATTTTGGCTTGTGTACAAGTATTAGGCATTTGCCAGGAATGGCCAATATTTGCCCAGGCGCTCACACCATTTTCCAAGCCTACACAAAAGTAAAAACTGTTGGCACTCACAATGCTGGTTAAAGTATGTATTGCATTTCTGGGTGGGATCCCTGGTCGCCAATACTTGACAAAGTCACGGGACAGATCCATACCATGAAGATTTGGAGAATGGGATGGAGCAAACACATCCGGGATCATTTGCTAATAAGACCCGTCTGTAAACATATCTGCTACATAAATGGTATTATATGGTTGCATGGAAAATAACAAAGCGCTTAGAAACATCTGCCCCAGTAGAAAAGCAAGAAAAATTAAAGGGCCCAAAAATACAGTGGAAAATAAGGACTACAAGAGAAATCTTGGCCTCTATGGGGGCTGTGCTCTAGGTGGGCTGTGTGGCGGTGTGTTTGGACACTTGGCCCTAGGCACCGTGTGTAGAAGGGCGCTACATGCATGTGCCAATTTTTTTTAGAGCACTCAAATACATGTACTTCTTCTTGGAGCTTTCAGCCGAGTCCAGACACATAGATCAGTTGCCCATCTGGAACCCAGAGTGGAAAGACGCCAACGCCCACCTAGACGTGGAGCCCACCAAGAACAAGGAGGGCAGGGGCACCATGCAACACACAGATATGGTGCTCACCTCGGCTTGAAGCCACCTAGAACACATAGGCCACAGAGAGACAATGCCTGTGACAAGTCAACTTCCCGGGCACCAGTGGTCCAGGGATGAATATCGGTTTTTAAACCATCAATCAGCCCCACAACTCTAATACACCAGAAGGGATCCCAACAGATTGGAATACAAGAGAATTAGAAGACCATGTTAAATTTTTGGTAACGGGGACGGAACGGCAGGTACTTTACCATCTACCCTCCTGTCAGTATCCAGAGTGCATACCTTTCCTTCGTGAAACTGTGTCCTCTGTGTTCCTTTACAGGGTGGGTAATATTTGTAGTGAGCTAGAACTGTCTGTTGTGAAAATAATAAAGTAGATATTAGTATACAACTTTGACTGGACAGTCCAGGGGTGTTGCTAGGTCTGGAAAAGATCTGGGGCTACGCTAATGTCGGGACTCGGGTCTAGGTAGCCTTTTGGCTGCAGCTCCTGAGATTCTATCTGGGGCTACAACCAAAAGACCCGGGGCTATAGCCCCCTAAGGCACCCCCTAGCAACGCCTCTGGGACAGTCCCTTTTATCAATGGATAATAATGTTATTTTCACTGTGTTGCAACCAACCAACAATACACGACCTTGCAGCGATAAGCCTGCCATTCCGTCCACGTTACCAAAAATTGAACAAAGGTTTATAATTTGCTTGTGGTTCCAATTTGTTCCGATCCCTTCTGGTGTACTAGAGGTGTGGGGCTGATTGATGGTAGAAACCGATATTCATCCCTGGACCGCTGGTGCCCCGGAAGCTGATTCGTCACAAACATGGAACCCATAAAAGACAATGCCCACCTAGGATATATAACCCAAAAACACATGGTGCTGATTTAGACGTGACAGATATTAAGATATATTGCCTGGATGAAAGAAGTGATCATCTTGATCAAGCGCTACAATTATGCATCCGGCCCCTCACGCACGCTGCCCATGTAGATGCCATGCACTCTGCAGGAGGACCCTCTCCAATGAGGAAAAGTACATATGGTGAAGTTCAGAGTTTCCTGCGGGCAACACAGGCGCATGCGCCTGCCCAGGAGCCAGAAACGACCCTGCCCACACGCGTACAAAATCCTGCATCGACATAGACTCACCTCAAGAGAGGGGAGACTCCCCGAAATAAAGACACTCGATAAAGCATACAAGGATTCCCAGATGGTGTTTTTTTTTGGGGGGGGGGGGGGACCATAACTCTCCCACCCCCACCAGCCTTCTTCGTCCTAAAGCCCCAGTGCACGAAGTGCCAACAGTGGGCACATTGTCCACCCGGCAGCTGCCAGGATACACAGCCCAATATTCCAGAACGAGTGTCGGTGCCACCCCCGAGGAGCAATCCGTGCCCGATGCCCTTGGCAGCCTCCCTTCCTCCTCCGCTGCACAAACACTTGAGTCATGTGGGCACCGGTCCCAGCCTTCTGCAAAGCCCTCCTGCTATGCCAACCAGACCGCGGCCTTCTGCGCACCGGGCCATGGGGTGCAGGCAGCGCCCTCAGGAAGCTCTGGCGGGATGGGCACCCTGGCACACGGAACGGTGCTCACTGGCCGAAAAAAACGTAGGTGAAAGGGGAGTATACAGCATTGCAAGTGTGGGGGGGGAGGGGTGTCGAAAAAGGTCCTGCTACTCCCCACCCATGCAGAAGAGTGTGGAGTATTCCATTTTAATGAGAGTAAACGTGAATTATTCAAACTGTTGAACATAGTCCAACAGCAACCCAGGGAACCGTAGAAAGAATATGTATAATTGGCAGTGTGAAGTTACTGTGCCCTGAAGCTCACAGGCTGGGCTCTAGGGAAACGAGGGCCGGGGCAGACAGAGTTAAAGAGCCTGCCCGTCCCCTGTGGCCCGCGAAATGACGAGGTTCTATAGCAACATGGATTATTAGATGGTCATATTGCTCGCGCCCAGAAACCTCTGGGTATTAAGCCCGGTTATTACAAATAACCAATTATTATATTAATTATTGCTAAGAAAGCTGCGGCGTGACACAACACTGTCATTCTCCAGAGATATATTAAACTGGGCAGGGCCCGCAGCTGCCGGGGTCCCTGCTCACTCCTGCAAGGGAGTCCTTATCCAGCACCTGGGGACAATGAATATTTATTCATTTTTCTTTGATATGCTCCCTCCTCCTGCTCCCCCACCCCGATGTGTATCCGGACGACACATGAAAAAGGAAGTCTACCACCTGAAAGTGGTTGCCATGGCTACAGCATTAGCATGTATCATTTTAGACACTACTCTGCTTATACCCCCAAATATATATATATTCCCTCTCTCCCTCCCTCTCTCCCTCCCTCCCTCTATCCCTCCCTCCTTCTCACCCCCTCTCCTCTCCTCTTCCACAGAAGTAATGAATGTGTATTACAGAGATAAGCTGCCATAAGTATTGGGCACAACACTGCACAGGCAGCATCAATCATGCTTTGTACAGGACAATGCTGGCCTGAATTGGGAACAGCCAGTATAGACATGTTGCTACAGAGGCATATTTTGGGCACAACCAGCATGCCAATGTGTTACATCAGTGACAGTGCTGTCTTACACTGTGGACACAGTGATCATTAACATGTGTTGCGTTCTACAATGTTCTTGTCCGCTGTTGGTGACATGGAGTTTTCATGTTCCCCCCTTTAGAACCGATTGTAAACTTATGGCTTTTTGGTCACTTTTTCTGCTGTAAAATGCACCATTTCAGCCCCAAAATTGGGCGGAAACCCCCCAAACTATCCCAAGATCCTTATAGCTCCCTCGCTACGCTCGGTTGCACTATTTCAGAAAAATATTAACACACACTGAAATAAATCACAAGCAACTTACCTTTGATCACTGCCCCTCACACCAAAAGCTATCTTTGGAACTGCATGGCTCTCACTGCCTGTGATTGATTGTCTCGGGAGGATAGCTCAGGGGCAACGTGCTTGCCTTTGAAGCAAGACGCGGAGCAACACAGGTTCGATCCATTGGCCCGCGCTTAGAAACCTCTGGGTATTAAGCACATTGTCAAAGGTCACACAATATCGCTTTTTAATATACTGGTTTGGGTGAGGTTGTAGACTGTCGGCTCACCGGCCCACCGGGTGACAAAAAGTTAATGCTTCAGGCTCCACTTTCAAAAAGGTTGGTCAAGCCTGCTGTAAAGGAACACAGAGGACAGAGTTTCACAAAGGAAAGGGATGCACTCTGTGTACTGACCAGATGGTAGTCGGTAAAGCAATCAGTATTAACTATTCAAGGATATTTAGTGTCAGCAGCAAGGGGGTGTAAATGGCACTAGAGGCCTCCGGAGGAGGACCAGGGGGAGAGAACCACAATGTACCTGGTGCTTGGGAGGTTCTTGATCCTCGACAGCGTCAAGTTGGTTCCAGGACGCTTTGCAGCTCCTGCGACAGAGTTCAAGACGGAAGACAGGTGCAGGTATCCGGCGGCAGGCAGTTCGGCAAGCGAGGATGGATGGGTGGCTGCAGGCTGGCCTATACGGCAGCTCTGGGTCAAGAATTGCTGTCTGTGCTGGGTGGCGGATCTGGAACGCTGGTCGAAGCGTCTTGGACGGGTTTAGTGACTGCAGCGTGACAACAGTCACTGGTGCAGCCAGTCGCAGTTCGAGGGCTCAACAGCCTCGAAAATGTCTTTAAAAGTGGACGCTGGTTGATGCTTGTGTGGCACTTCTCCTAGCTTCTTCACAGGGCTGTCGTCAACCTTTAAGGCAGACGGCCCAAAGCTGAGGAGAGTGTTTGCAGGCAATGGCCTTGTCCCCTATTCAGAGACTCTGGCACTTCCCACCTAGGAAGCTTGCTGGCAGAACCTAGCAGGGCACGCTGTATGCTGGCTGGGTACCGGTTCTGGAGCTGCTGGACGGGTCCTCTGAGTCTGGTATCGTCATCTGTTCCCTGGGAGAGGTTTAGGGAAGGGATCTTGCTTCCCTCTTGGAAATCCTGGCTTTCCTTCACTGGCGGAAGCTGTAAGGCAGACTGTACCATCAGCCAGGGTCCAAATGAGTTTTTCTTACTCCTTTCTAAGTCATCGGAAGATCTGCCAAAAGAGGGGCTCAACCCTCTTTTAAAGCCAAACGGGCCTGTGTGATGGTGCAGGCTAAGCCTACCTTAATGAACCAATCCTGGGTCCCAATCAACAATCTTCTGTTATGTGTGAGGTCATAACCAGAGTGCTTTGCCACAGTAAAGGTAAGGGGTGACAGCATGTACGACTAAGTCCCACCCATCTTCCCATCTGTTGTGGATCAAAGTGTCTCTCTGGTCAATTAGGCTCTCTGTGACTCCTGATCAAAGCGCAGGTCTCCCTTGAAGTTTGTGGCGAGAACAGACTTTGTCTCCATCAAATCACATACTTCTTCCCTCTGAAAGGGGATTCCCTGCAGGGGTTGCCGACTGTAAACGGTTGTCACAGACATGACATTCCCTGCCCTTCATACAGAGGGGTGGGAGCTGGCTTCAAGCTGACACATTACATATCAAAAAGTGTTTTGGGGTTTCTTGCCCTTTGTTAGTTCTGTGAACAGGCCCGTTTGTAGGCCTTCTTCAATTAACTAATCAGTATGAGCTGCCACCACACAGAACTTACTAGGGAGGGCAGATCAATGGAGCCCTTGATATTTTAAGTCGGCTGGCCATGGTAGTAGGACGGTGTTGCCTTCCCCCTTCTTGAAATGCTTTGATGTACCCGTGGCCGTCACAGTCCAGCTGAACATGACCGGAATACTGCGCCGGTAGGCTGTGTCCCCTAGAGTACACTCGACTGTGTGTATGTTGTGCAGTGAGCATTGGGAGATGTGTACGGATTAGCTCCACACCTTTTCCGAAGGTTTATCCACCAACATTCCACTTCTTTAAAAAATATATCAAAACAGTCCGGGCAAGTGCACACACCCCATGCAGAAGGTCAAATTCCTCACTACTGGACACTACACGTGTCCCCAGAACCGGGCACAAGAGTCCAGATTAGGCCTCCGGAAATAGAAACAATCCAGATGAGGTCTCCAAAACTGGACACAGCAAATCACCACACGTGGCCCCAGAACTATAGACCAAAAAGCATCTAAAATAAAGAGACCAGATCACTAGTAGCTTTTTACTAGAAACAGTAACAAATATCAATTCAATCTCTCTCCAGGTCCACGTGAGGGCATTTTGCCAAGTTCAGTCTTCAATATCTACCAGTACTCCCATATAAGAACATACTCATGTTTGCTGTGCACATAATTCCATTAATGATACTATAAGAAAGTGTGTCCGTGCGTGTTCTGCCAATATATGACAGTCACCCCACGTAAGAACATACTCCAGTTGTCTACCATTAAAATGCAATGCCACTGTATGAAAACTTCCAAAATGGCGCCATTAAAAGGCCAGTCTAGCTACATAATACAACTTATCATTCTTGCTTTATCAACGATGCCCAACACAAAATGGCATACCACAATAAGAAATTGCTAGACTGGCTGCATTTAACTGCTAGTCTAGATACTAACACTTATCGTTCTTGCTTCATCAAAGATGCCCAATACAAAACTTCATGCCACAATAAAAATTGGCTAGACTGGCTGCAATATAATAGACTGAAAAAAGGAATCTGGAACATTAAATGAAAGCAAAGAATGTCAATCAATTTCAAAATTAATCAATAAAATATATATTTTTTAAATGAATAAACCGTACAGAGGACAAAAATAAAACCTAGGAATGAACCACCGTGCAACAAATCATAGGCCCCACCCCACAACATAACACATTCAACATAATCACTAAAAAAAACAGACGCTGTGCGATTAAATCAACACATAATTAGAACAACACTAGGTTGCTTGACTCTGCAGCAAGTTCCCTGTACAGGGAGTGCCGGAAGGTCTCTGAGCTGGAAACTAAGGACAAGGGTGCCGCCTGCAACACACTCCCTAGCACTGGGCCGTCCACATGAAAGTGCAATTCAAGCCCATGGAAGAGGCGGGGAGAAGTGCAATGACAAGCAAGTGCTGCCGTCCACCTTAAAGGACATTATCGAGCCAGTCCAGTTCCTCGATCAGCAACTGCCCGCAACGCGGACCACTGTTAAGCCTCAAGCTACCGCCATTACTGAATGAACCCGAGACGTCTCAACCAGTGCGTCAAAACTGCTGCTCCACACCGACATGATTCCTGACCCGGAGTCGCCATGAAGGCCATCCTGCAGCCGTTCACCGGGCTTTGCTCCCCAATCGCCTTGCCACCTGATACGCACAGCTGACCCCCGTCTCAAACTCTGCCGCAGAAGCCTGAAAAGAGCCACAAAGCCTCAATGTTATCGAGCAGCAAGAGGTACATTGTGGTTATGCCCCCCCCCCCTGGTCTTTCCCAGAAGGCCCCTAGAAACAGAACCTTGCTCTTTTTTACTGAAGACAAGAAGCCTTGTAAAAAACGATGGTGGATATTAACCAAAGAAACTCCCCTCCCGTCAGTGTCCAAAGAGCGTTCCTTTTCCTTCTGAGAACTGTCTGTTCTCTGCATTCCTTGGCAGGGTGGGATTTATTTAGTACTGTTATTAGATTGTCTATTCCAATAATTATAAAGTAGATATTTATATACAATCTTGACTGGACACTCCCTTTAATGATTGTTAAAAAATGTTTTACAGCATAAAACAGAACCTTAAATAAAATACCACATTAAAACCCTTCTAATCATAAAATACAGTTCTATTCAGTGGCGACCCCAAAACATAAAATTAATAAAATAAGAGGCCTTATAAGGCCAGTAAAAGTTTACTGGCCGCCCTTTGCCAAACGGTAAATGCTGGCGCAGCGGTCACCAGTGACTCGGCTCCAAAGAGTCCACTCCAATATTGATCCGAAGTGATGGAGCCGACTTTGCTATAAGCCTTTTCATACTCCGAATTAAGGGCACAACATTGGGCCAGAACGTGGCGAGCGGTTTCCACCTGCTTAGAGCACAATATGCAGAGTCTTTCGGTCCTGGGGAGGCCCTCCCAAGCGCCCGTAAGTTCGAACGTGAGGAGAGTTTGTAAACAGACCACCAAAATAAATCTCCGGAGCAATGGTATACGGAGTTTTACTAAACATGACTTCGGGGCATCTAGTGTAAAGGCCTGGTGGGTGCATAATTTATATTGACGTAATAAGGCGTCATTGCACAATCACGGCAGAGTTCACAGGTGAAGTGCAATTACGTACAGAAGAAATGGAGGGGATATTGTAGAGACTGAGGAGGCCGGGCTTGGACACCGCCGAATGAAGCCACCTCTGTGTACTCTATAAATGGAAAAGGCGCCAAAAACAATCACTAGCTCAGTAACCTCTGATTTGCGCCCAGCTCCTGAGATCCCCCCACCACCATTTCCCTAACCGTCTTGGCTTTCCTCGCGTAGGAAGCGGCAAGGCCCAGCAGTCGCGTCTCTGGACTCAACGCTAATATCGCGTTGGCTTGGGTCTCCACAGCCTTGCGGCTCATGAAGCTGCCAAGTCGGCACCCCACAGCCGACTCTTGGCACGCCAGGAACAGCTGGGGAGAAACCAGGGAGGTTCCACCTCTCCCCCAGAGTGGTCAGAATTCTGGACAAGGCTGCACCAGTGTCATGGCCGCTGGGGTGGAGCCAGATTCAACATTTGGGTCTGCCCTGATGTCAGTTTGGAAAAGCACTGTTGACAACTCTCACTCCACTCCCCCCTACCCCATCTGACCCATCCTCTGAGCCCAGGAGGATGAATAGCTATTTCAACCTCCTTTTTTAACTTTTGAAAAATAATTTTGTTTATATCGCAGACCTAGCTCGATATCAGCAGAGCGCTGTACAGAGTGTGGGTAGAACCAAGGACTAATTCAATGGACGCACACACCGACAGACTTCACAGTACTGCGCTTCTGTTAAAAGATGCCATCGCAAATGCCGGCTACCCACACAAGAAAAGTGCGCACAGCTCTAGCTATGCAGGGCAAGCATTGTGTACACAGCTCGAGCTCTGTAGGGCAAGCATCGTGCACACAGCTCTAGCTCTGCAGGGCAAGCAACGTGCACACATATCAAGCTATGCTGGCCAAGCATCGTGCACACAGCTCTAGGTAACGTGCATACAGATCTAGCTCTTCAGGCCAAGCAACGTACACACAGCTCTAGCTCTGCAGGGCAAGCAACGTGCGCACAGCTCTAGCTCTGCAGGGCAAGCAACGTGCACACAGATCTAACTCTGCAGAGCAAGAACAGATCTAGCTCTGCAGAGCAAGCAATGTGCGCTGAGATCTAGCTCTGCAAGGCAAGCAACGTGCACATAGATCTAGCTCTGCAGGGCAAGCAATGTGCGCACAGATCTAGCTCTGCAGGGCAAGCAACGTGCGCACAGATCTAGCTCTGCAGGGCAAGCAACGTGCGCACATATCAAGCTATGCAGGCCAAGCATCGTGCACACAGCTCTAGGTAACGTGCATACAGATCTAGCTCTTCAGGCCAATCAACGTACCCACAGCTCTAGCTCTGCAGGGCAAGCAACGTGCGCACAGCTCTAGCTCTGCAGGGCAAGCAACGTGCACACAGCTCTAGCTCTGCAGGGCAAGCAACGTGCACACAGCTCTAGCTCTGCAGAGCAAGAACAGATCTAGCTCTGCAAGGCAAGCAACGTGCACACAGCTCTAGCTCTGCAGGGCAAGCAACGTGCGCACAGCTCTAGCTCTGCAGGGCAAGCAACGTGCGCACAGATCTAGCTCTGCAGGGCAAGCAACGTGCGCACAGATCTAGCTCTGCAGGGCAAGCAACGTGCGCACAGATCTAGCTCTGCAGGGCAAGCAACGTGCGCACAGATCTAGCTCAAGTTGGAAAGGTGCGACCATCCTTTAGCCCAGATCTTTAATTGATTAATGATATTCCGGCGGTGCCTTTGCTAAGCATCCACGCGCATCACGTGTTTCACTGGAAGTGGAAGGTGGACCCGCATTTCTAGGCCAGAGGAACGTATTTGAATGCTGAGTAGTTGAGCACTAATACCCGCCTATAGCAATCATGTCACGCGGCGGTGCTTAAAAGGTTTTAA
Organism: Ambystoma mexicanum; assembly: GCF_040938575.1. Taxonomy (NCBI): domain Eukaryota; kingdom Metazoa; phylum Chordata; class Amphibia; order Caudata; family Ambystomatidae; genus Ambystoma; species Ambystoma mexicanum. The sequence continues at coordinate 1,620,636,591 of NC_090932.1, read as the reverse complement.
TCCTGGCATTTGCTTTGTATTAATCACTTGATCGCTCACGAATGAAGTGCTGGTACCTGCATAGGGACAGGCAGCACTATGCAGTTGTGATTTCTGCTGCAGGGCTGACTTCGCCCATCATCCTTGCAGCCGATAAACCAAGTACCTTTCAAAATGGAGTCAAAAGCAGTAGTCGAAATGCGCGGGAACGGTCAGGAGCGGGGTTCCAATACTTTTATTTTTTACTCTTAACTTCTCCACTACTTTTTGCAACCATTTCCACCATTCCGGAACTGTTCGGTTTGAAGTTAAACCACACTTCTCCACTTTACCACTGGATATCAGTTACCGCCAAACTGAAATCCATTCAAGTCAATCGGCCGTCAACCATCATGACTGCAACACTTGAAAAATGTGGTGCACGTTGCCCCTTCCTCCCTACTCTGTCCCCCGCTGGAGTCATAGTTCCACTACTTTTTTGGTGCACTTCTACCACTGGTAAAAAGTGCAGTTATTACAGCGCTTACAAGCTATGATGCGCTAGATAAAAAACAAACATTATAATTCAACTAGTTCCTACATTTTGAAACTTAAACGTGGAGTGTTTGCACTTGGGTACCAAGGTACCTTGGAAGGGTACCTTGGTACCCTTCCAAGGTGTGTGAAATGCGCAAACACCAAAACATTTCGGAAAAAATTACACCTGAGGTGGCAGACGGACAGACCAAGTGCTTCGATGTGGGTCGTCGCCGCTACATGTTCTTTACATCACATAATTATTGCTTTAAAGTGTGAACAGAAAAAGTACAACTGGCGGCAGAGGGGGTGTTTGCAAAAGGAGAAAATTCACAACACAAAAACATGTTTAATTTAGTGCCGGAAATGTTCAAAACTCTCCTCCTTGGATGGGCGGGAAGGGGGGCGGGAGGGCACTGGAGGAGGGGCGTTGCCCAGTGGGGTAACTTTGCTGAAAATGCTGAGGGGGACATGACATCTGAAGAAAAGGTGCCCCAGCCAAATTAATGGGGACAAAATAGTGTGCCATGAAAGTTGGGTGGGGACAAACACCCCCTACCCACTAAAATTACGTCCATGGCGTTGCCTCAGGCCGGGTTACACAACACAATAAATAAAATAAATAAATTCATTAAAAAAATTAAAAAAAAATAAATGGATCTCTTCAGGAGGACCCGATCCTGGCGATTCGCATGAAAGCAAAGCGCATTATGGGAGCATAAGAAGGCACACAATTTTCAATATTAAACAGGTCAGTCATTCAGCAACAAAACCCTTTTGAGGGAACAATGCAAGGTGGACTCTGATGTTTTCATTGGTCACAATACCCATCCTAAAATAAATAAATAATGTCAGATTTGCAGGACATAAATGCCAGTTTGGAAGTGTCTTTATGAGGCAGACAGGGCGGTGGGAGGAATTGTGAGTTTTACGTGGGTTGAATGCTGCATGGTGGATAGGTGCACATCATCCAATTGGATGGGGAAGCGCCTGCGTGGGTCCGTCCACGCCTACTCTAATTTAAAGAAAGAAAGAAAGGAAGAGTCTTTAGCTGTTAATGGTATGAAAGGTTATTTATAAGGCGCTTAATACCCTGAGGTTTCTAAGCGCGGAACCGGGGATCGCACCCGTGCTGCTCCGCATCGTCTTGCTTCCAAGGCGAGCACATTGCCTCTAAGCTATCCTCCCGAGACTGAGTAGTCTCATGCCCAGCGTTTTGAGGAGCACGCTGCGCAACTTGTTCCGGTCCTGTTCTTTTGTTTGTATAGCGCCTGCTGCCATATGTCGTGGCATGGAAGCGCCTTGGATGATCTATGCTATTGGTGGAGTGTCTGGGCTGCGCCTGACGAAATCCACGCTCTGTTGGCATACATGAGAAGCACAGCAGGCCGGGCCAGGAGGCAACCCGAACATTTAATCTTTACATTAGCGGCAGCCCCCATCCGAATCGTTAATGCACGTGTCGGATCCATACCCGCCAGCCAGGCCCGCCCCCCCCCCCCCAACAAGGATTGATGGCACCACTAGGCCTCCGTTTAACCCTCGAGGCAGGAACGCTGCAGACGGGTGTTACAAATTAACAAACGAGACAACGAGAGAAAAAAAAAAGACAAAAAAAAAATAAAAAAAACAGAAGCTCTTGCAGAAATTATACCTTTATTTGGCGAAGCCATATTTTTGTCTGCAAGATTACCCTGAGGACACGACCATTTCTGTTACTCACAAGTGCCCGCTATGCCAGTGTGAGCGTATGTTGCCATGGCAGGGAAGAGAACAGGAAATCGGATGTAGGAATGAAGAGGGTGTCGCTTTCAGTTGGAACCGGGCTTTGTAGGGGCCCTGGGCCCCTCGTTGTTGTGCACCAAAGGGGTGTTTTGTTAACAGGAAAACGAGCTCGGCCAGGAGGAGTTCAAAGCAGTGCCTCCAATTGGCAGGGTCGGACTGGGGCACCACATGGTCACTAATGAAAGTGTCTCACTATTGCAATTGGCAATTCATTCCTTTTGTGACACTGTTTTAATAGTGCCCGGGGGGGGGGGGGCGGCGGAGGGGCTTTTTTTAATCAAATTGTGCATTTTAAAGAGTATTTATTCAGTAACAAAGGTCAAAGCCATTAGCCGCATGGTAAAGCAACTCGCCAAACTGCGTTTTTGGTTCAGGGGCGTTGCCCTATAGGCTACTCCAAACCTACCAACTGCCTGGGCAAGTTCTCCCCTCCCCCCACTACACTTTTACATGAAGTGAAGCTGCCCCCTCCCAGAAAGGGGTGGAAACTGTTGCCCCCTGTGCAACAGGCTCCACGCAGCCTCCTCCAATCTGAACTCATCCATTTAGTCATGCATGTTTGCATGCTACCCACATGTGTGCGCCCTCTCAGAGACTTCAGCAGCTGGGTAAATGACACGCCCAATCATTGCCCAGGGTTCAAAATTGCTGGAAGCTCCCGCTTCTAGCCCGGGGGAGCCTGGTTGGCTTAAAACCTACAGCTACCAGGAGCTGCGTCTGGCTCCTTGGCCAACTGGTGCCATGCAAATATGCAAATGTGGCGTTTGCTTGAAGTGTTCCGGAATGCAACTGGACAAGAATGCTTCTTTCCCCAAATCTTATTGACTGGAACAGTCTTTGCGTCTATTTGAATTTAAGACCGTCCAAAGTAGCCTTTACCACACAATGTATAACCATGTGCCAAAACTCCAATCGGGAAGCGACACATCGTTCTTGAAAAAGCGTTTTAGAATTTTGGAGGAGTAGGACCTATCAGAGGAGCATCTCGTGAGGCCTTGAAGAGGACCATGACTGCATTAATACTTGGGATCGGAGATGCTATTAGAACTCCTAAAGGTTACGCCTCAGGATTATTTAATTTGTTGCCCTAACGGAAGATTTATGAAGCCGTCTTTGTGAATTAGATCCAATTTGATTCCCACCCACCCTGCCAATGCAACGCAACCTCAAGCACATCCAACCAGCATTTGCCGTCAGGCTTTCCAAATATTGACCACTCGCCGAGCTCAATATTTGAAGTTCTATAAATCTTCTGCAACTGAAGGGTACGGCGCTGGAGCCTCCTCTCAAACAGCGGAGAACTGAGTCCTGCAGATCCACAAGGATTTTATTTTTTTAAATCAGCCAAAACAAAGGTGTGGTCTTCATGGCTGCCAGCAGGGCGGCGGACAGTGCCATGTCACCAAAGTGACCTCGACGGTGCTTTTGTGGAAACCTGCTTTACTCTGTAAGCATTGAATAACAGGACCCAGCCTAGAGTTCAAGTCAGCCAGTGTATTCTAAGCCCTTCATCAACCTCAAGGCCCCACGGGTGCCTGGCAGGCAGTGGGAATGCTTGGCTTTGGTGGACCTCAAGCGCCAATTCCTACCATGGACTTCTAGACATACACCCTCAATGCAATAGAAAGAGAGGAAGTCTGCAGACCACAGACTGCACCACAGGACAGAGGATGCTGCCTCACATTGCGAAAACTGGGCCACAAGAGGGGGACACCGGGGGCTTGCACCCACTTGAATGTTTCCTATTAGCATAACCTATCCACATCTTCTGTCGCGGTCTCAATTCTGGTCGGAAATTCCCAGATGAAGGGTAGCAGCAACACCCCTTGCCACCGGAATTTTTTCTCCCCGCTGTGCATTTGTGGTTGTTTGTTTGTTGCTGCTAGAGACGTCTCCCCGCCATGCTCTCATTTGATTTGTCAGCCAGATGTGTTTTTCTGCTCACCGCGGGGACGTCGACGGAAAATGTTAATACGATTTGCATTGTTTTATCAGTCAGTTTGATGCCGGCAACAAACGCGGGCGCAAGAGGCCCCTGGTAATGAATCTCCCGACATCAGCGGGTTTGATGGATGATCTGAGAGCGCGTGTGTTGTGTGATCCAACTGTCGAGGGCCATTGTTCGTCATCACTAGGAACGCGCTTATTGATATCGAACCGCTACCTGCTCCACCGCGGGCCCGGATGAAGCAGGAAAGCCACCCGTAATGCTACATTGTTTCTTAGTAACCGCCAAGATTGCTTAGTGGTTGAAAACACTTCCTGGAGTGACTCGGGCATAACCTGCACTTCACAGCTCCGCACCCCCACAGGACTAGCCATCAGAGGTCAATGGAACGGGTACTCCCGAGCCGGTTAAAAGGAACTGTTAACTAGTGGGCAAAAATTCCACTTGCCAGATACTAGGTAGCCATAAAAAAAATTATAATAAATCACTTGCCACCTCAGTTCTATACATGCACACAGACCGTCATTTCTTACACGCCAAGAGTCAAATATCACTATGCATTGGCTAGTGCAAATTTTGCATTAACAGTGTTACAATGTCGCAAAACGCGGTCGCAATCAGTATACAAGTGATCATCGTTAGTTCAGATTAGTCCCCAGTGTTTAAAAGGAGTCTATAGAAGATCACGCAACTTAACATTGTAGAACCCCGACCAATCTAGAACGAGAATTCGGAGAACATGGAAGAAGGTGCTTGTGACCCCACCCACCCCCCAAACCCTACCCTGATCATTCCAGGCAAGCAGCACTGATCCCAGAGCAGAAGAAAGACTGATTCCTGCGCCAAGCTTTCAGCAGAAGGGACTCGACACAGGCAAGGTCCATCCAGTTTGAAAATAGCCCCTCCCATCAAGCCTGGTCTGACGATTGATAGGAGGGGCTACAACAGGGTTGAGCTTTCAAGTAACAAAACCATACCTGCTGTGGCGTCCGGTCAACCCCACCTTTACCAAACATCACAGGTCCATCAGCGCTGGCCAATGGACCGGCTCTTGCCGGGCCCGAGATCCGGCATCAGATGTCTGGTCGGATATCGGGACCCGGCCAGCCTCAGCCTGAATCTGCTCCGTGCGAGTGCAGGAAGAGCAGATTACATCACTGAGACCCCAGCGCTGCCGAGGGGACACACACACACACAAAGCTGGGGGTTTGGTTAATTATGCCAGCTAGGATGCATGATGGCATTTGCAGTCCCTCAGTCAAGATGGGGGAGGAGAGGGTCAGAATTGTACACGTTTTTCCTACCATATTTCTCCTTATGTTTATAAAAGATGGCTTGAAAAGTACACAAACCATGGTAAGGTACACACACAAATATATAATTCCTTAAATATATGTGTGTGCATACCATACTATGGTTTGTGTACTTTTCAGGCCACCTTTTATAAAGCAGAGCATTGTTGAAAGCCAAACCGGGGGGGTGAGGAGGGGAGCTGAGAGGGCAAGTGAGTCCTGAATATTTGCCCAGGATGTGGCAAGAGAGTTTGCAACCCTGGAGACTGGAGCGGTTATTTTCCTCTGACTCTGGCCCTGTGCTGCGTTTTTAAAAGGATACGTATAGGTGAAGAGTGTCACTTTTTCTCAAACAGCAGACACAGCACTCCTTTAGTGTTTGACTGCTAGGATTTCACCCAGGTTGCACGTTCCCAGTCTTGACGCTTACCCACAAGACCACACAAAATTGTCATCAAAGCACCTGTCTCATATTTGGATATTTTGTTTTCCAGGGACTATTGAACTATAAAGATTGCTGGGTTTAAAAGGACAGCACCTTTTATATTTTGCCAGCGTAGTTATTGGAAAGAAGCAGCATGAAAGAAATTGCACCATTTTAAAACTATTATTTTGAACATTTCCTTTGAGTGGAGTTCAACTGCCAGCTCCGCACCCTCAGAACTCCACCTCTTCAGAACCCCGCCCCCCTCCTCAAAAATCTGCCCCAGACCTTTTGGGCTCCCCCTTTAAATGTTTTCCTTTTCCACCACTGATGACCATAAACGCTGACAAGTCCTAAAAAGGCAGAGTTCCCGGTGTTCAGTTCAGCCTCTTCATCAGTGCATTAGCTGCACCCTAAATTCCATTCAGTTCACACAGCATGCAATGGGGTTACCGGACGTACCGGTTTCGCAAGGGCTGTCCCGGAATTGGGCCCACTTTTTTTTTTTTTTTTTTTAATTACAAAACCTAGTCATTATTGTAGGGCCTTGTAGGGCGAGGGAAGGGGGGGGGGCACGTGGCATAATTCCAGGAGAGAGGCTATGTATTGTATTGTAGTTCTCATTTGTACAGCGCTTTTCCCCCCCCCATTTGTATGGCCTCAATGCGCTTTGAGGGAGGCCACGACAAAGCACTAGTGCAAGAGAATCAATGTGAGCCCAGCTGGACCTAAAATGGTGATAGGTTGTCGCTGTATTCTAGTGGCAGCGGTGTTGAGGCAAGCCTAGTGGAATGGTTAAGTACGTGTCCAGCCAGACCGAATTTGTTGTAGTCGTGGCTGCATTCTAAAGCGCGTGGGTGGAGAGCCATGCCTGCGGCAGGTGTCCACCGAAGTGGTGCGTTTTTGCATACCGTAAGCTCATATGGGGATTATCGTTGATGTCGCTGTGTCATCCGATCGCCAGTAGGCGTCGCTCCCAGGATGCAGCATGCAGAATTATGCATGCATGCTTACATCTGCAATGCTCAATGCTCTTACCAACAAGAAGGTAAGAACATTATCTAGAAACGTCACAGTCACACGCCACATCTCTACATCCTAGTAGCAGGGTGGCCTTGAACCCCCAACCTTTCAGTCAACAGCCACGTGAATTAACGGATTGTGTCCCAGAATCCGCTTGACAGGGTTTCTTAGCCAGGCCTGAAATAGTGATCGGGGAAAAGGTCCTTAGTTTGTAGGGTGCTTCACAGTTTATAACCCTGGGAGTGTGCCTGAATGCCTCCCTCCCACTGCCCCCATATCCCACTAGTGCAGCCCAGTCATCGTATCCTCTGTCAAATTATAGTCCTACGTTTATGTCGGTGACCTGGCCGGTTTTTGTTTTTTATTTTGAAAATCTGTTATCCTAGCTATATCAAGAAACTCAATGCAACAGGCTGGAGTCAGGTGAAACAAGGCCTGTGCTGCCCACTTTCAACAGTTGGAAGAAAACACGCCGCAATCCCGGGCTTAAATAAAACGCAATGTGCACGTTGGTCAGATGGAACTGAACGTGCAGCCTTCAAGGACCGGAAGCAAAACAGCACTCGTTCCAGAATAAATTACCAGAGGTAGAGACAGCACCACACCCTACCGGGCCCTTCACTCGCAATACTCCTCCATGCCAAGATACACCAGTGGCAACCAGTTATGTTATGATTGCTTATTTATTTAAAACATTTTATTAATTTTGCAATAAACATAGATCAGTAAAAGCAACAATGTCTCACATTAATCAGATAAAACCAAATTTACAGAATAAGCATCATAAATAGGTCATAGCAACAAAATGACCGTATCCCGTGAAACACAATAAACATACTGACAGGAATACACAAAAGACAACACAAACAGGAGAAAATGACGAGAAAGAAGAGAAAAAAAAAGAGAAAAAAAGGGGGGGAACCCCACCCACCTTACTCCAACCACAACCCCACCCACCTTACTCCAACCACTACCATTTCTATTGAAACAACCGAACCATCACATCAATCATAAAGAGACAAAAACGGACCCCATAGCTTCATGTAGTCCTCCTCATTGTGCAAACAAACCTTATCATATTGTGCCAAAATATGCAACTCTGTCAACCATTCCTATCATTAGGCTTCTTTCTCGTTTTCCAAATCCTGAGTATTGGCTTAAATGCTATCATTATGGCCCTATCAATCCAGCAAGCATGTTTTCTAGCACGCCCACATCTATCTTTATGGGAAAGTAAATGATTGGTTATTTGTAATGTGCTTAATGCCCAGGTTTCTAAGCGCGGACCCGGGGATCAAAGCTTCAAAACGGATAACTTAGGCAATAATGAGGACTATGAACTGAACAAGGACTCTTAACTAATGGATGCAAAAAAAAAAAAAAAAGATTAAAAACGAACCAGAAAACAGTTTGTTGATAGGTGCCTCTCCCCCACCCTACACCCCGCTACCCCACCCTCACTTAATTTACTACGGCATCATTAAGCTCTTCCGGTCACTCGTGTAACAAACAAGCACGGACAAAGCCAACAGTTTTCGCTTTTGGGTAGGGATTTTCCAGGTACTGCCATAATGGTATTACCCAATCCTAAAATGGCAACTTCTGGAAAATGGTATTAGTACCCGGCAAATGCCCATACATAAGCAAAATGATAGGCTTCGCCCAAATCTATTTTTTACATGACTTCAGTGCAAAGCACAGATGCAAGGACACACCTTGCTCACAAATAAAGCGTCTTAAGGCACACTCGGTGAACACATTTCAACAGAAGGTGGTTTACATCTGCAATGAAGCCATTACCTTTCAAAGGGCTACTTAGAAACCCCATCGGTTTCCGAGAAGAGGGCACAGCTAGCTCAAACAGACCACTGGGAGGAGTTAGTGCTGGAAGGGGCAGGGAGCAGGTGGCAATGGTCACGGGCACCAGCATGGCCACTGGCAGTGAATGGGTAGTGAATGGGTGGGTTAAAATCCAAACACCCACAGGCTGTGTCCCCCCAACTCAATTCCACTTCTGCCATCTTCAGTGCCCATGCCAATAGTGCTGGCTTCTAGACAGTGCTTACTGCACCCCCTAATCATCAAGACTAAAAGGGTGCGGGTTTGTTCAGCTCAAAGCTACTCCTCAGAATGGTTTTCATTTCTACAAGCTACCAATGATCTGGTTACAGCCCCTCCAGGTTACTTTTTGGGGAAGTGTCCGAAACTTGGATTAATGGTTTCAAAGGGTTGATACCTGGGTTTGACCATATCCCAAGTCTGGTCATTTTTCTTTTTTTTTTTTACATCCAAAATTGAATTCTCTTCCATTGGACCTTGAAAGAGGAAGTTATGATTCGTGCAAGAAAATGTGTTGTATTCAGTGCATATGTCAGATATTTGTTGATTAGCCGTCTGGCTTTAGGTTACTGGAAATATTTTTGGGAGCCTGCGCTCCTCTGTCGCTCATTACCGCCAACCCCTGCGACGGCATGTCCCGGCGGCTCAGACAATATCGCACAAACGAAGGTATTTACACAATTTCTCCCGAAGGAGCGCGATATTCCCTGGGGATTCGGTCATTTTCTTAATGAACGCTGGATTATCCTGTGGGTTTATGGATTTCAAGAGTGCTTCCGATGCTGTAATTAGAGAGAAACGTCGATGCAACTTGCGTGCCGCCTCTAGAAAATGGCTGCCTCTATTTATATTCTCTAAATGGATCCTGCGCCAGCAGCGGGCGAACCAGAAAGGCATCCCGTCCCCCTGGCAACACTGCTGGAAATTGAAGGGAGCAGTGGCAAATGGTTCCTACTGGATCAATTTGCAACTGGCATATGGGCTTTTGGATGACATCTACGGAAGTGCTATGGAGAACATTCCAGAAGATTCCAGAAGCCTCTTGAACGGTTTCTTATGCCTCGGGAGGTATGTTCCTCTAACCATTAGACCTTCCTTGATCAATTACTCAAATGTAGACCTGCTGCACGAAATCCATGTGTCAAAACTGGAACCCATGAAACCCATATGTAACTGGCCAACTGGATCATTCACCATGGCAGTGAGGCAGGGGAGCGTGGGGGGGGCGGATTCCCGCTACCCACTTTCAGGTTAATGCTTCCATCAGCGGACTGGAAGGAGTCCTTCATGACACGGCACATGTCACACCAAGGGCCACTCGTCAATTCTTCTGTATCAAATGTCACGGTGTGGGGGGCTAGCCCGAGCTGCCAAGTGTGGAAAGTTACTGCCGGATAGGTCGACACCAGTAGATCACTGGTCTTCAATGCCCAAAATTCATCATTGTCACCTCAGGAAGGGTGCAGTGCCCAAAACAATGACCGAGCCAGACAAGCTTTCTCCAAAGATGCCCGCAGGATCTGGGACAACAAACCGCCACACACTGCACTTGCTCCAACTCTTCTACAATTCTGTAAGGAACCGGCGACCATGCCCTAGAACTTATCCTCAAATAGCTGGCTCTGCCCCACATCCCTCCTGTCCCCTGCCCTTCCTCGGGACACAACCCTGAATCACTCTCGTTAACTCCTCATCTGGCCGCAAACCCTTTCTGCCGATACTGTGCCAAGATCCTTCTAGAAGGCTTGCCGGCCGCAAGCCGTTTTTGCAGATACCGTGCCGAGATCTTTCTAGGCGGCTTGCGAGGCTCATCTACATTTGTGCCCAATAAAAATAATACAAATTCAGCAACCACGCAACCGTGGGTCTGTGGTAGCTTGCTATTTAGCCCCTCTCCTTCTGATGCGAGTTCATGGTCTCCCATGACTGGGGGGGAGGGGGAAAATCAGGCACACTGCTCATATCACACTTGGTTTTGGAAACAAATTATTACAATTTTTTTTTGTCCCATATACGATCCTCTCCTCCGATCCCTGTGGCCTTCATACTGTTGACCCAATAACATGGTGCGTTTCCAATTATTCTTATAGGAGATATGATAGGTTATTTATAACGCGCTTCATACCCAGAGGTTTCCAAGCACGGACCCAGGGATCAAACCAGTGGTGCTCCGTGTGGTCTTGCTTGCAAGGCGAGCACATTGCCCCTGAGCTATCCTCCCGAGATGCACCAGCTGTATCCATGTGGATTTATTTCTGGTTTTCTTTCGTTGAATCTTTCCCTCTAGAGGGGTCTTGTATGCTTCTTTAGGAATGAGACCTGTTCGTCCACCAGCACCTATCGCTTTTGGATGGACTGCTCGAGCCGGTGTCCCCGCCTGCGCCCCTCGAGACGGTGTCCCCTCCTGCGCCCCTCAGTCAAACACAACCTCTGGCTTCAAGTTCTTTGGACACCTCTTCAATTCTCACGTTTACGGAACCAATGTATTCATTTTCATGGCCAGATGCTCAGTTGAAACTGCGCAGATAAAACTTCACTGTAGGTCAAAGGGCGGTGGAGGGGGTGCTATCAGAAGGAGAGAAGCAGGGAGAGGGCTCCTACATCGTATGGGACACCACAGGCTTCATTCCACATTTTCCATGTTGAAATGGACCAATCAAGAAACAAGCCAAGATCCAGCCAATCAGTGGAAAACGCACGGCCAATCAATCACGAACACCATCTGAACACCAGCCAATTATTCAAGAGCAAAAGCTGCAGCGAATCAGGAGAGAGAGCTTCAGCCAATAAGGGGGGAGAGGGGTACCGTCAAGTAGAGGGCTGCCGAAGGAGAAGTGAAAAGTTCTGGCACAAAATTGAATTGAAATGTTATTTCTAGCGCGCTCATGCACAGGTGTTTCAGAGCCTGACAAGCCAAGGGAGGGGAACAGGGGAGAACAAAACAGCGATCTTACTAGACCCAGTGACATTGAGAGCAAGTGCATGGAATGGGGGGGAGAAGTGGAAAGTGCGGAGCAAAGGGAGAACATAAATAAATAATAAAAGCAACAAAAGTGATAGTGCAGCCAGCAAGTGGCAAGTCCGGAGTTTAAGGCAGCAGACAGGGTAGGTCTGATAAGTGCAGGAAGAAAGGGGGGGGCTGTATAGGTACAGATACAGACCACAGTGCAAGGGGTGGCCCGGAGGCAGTGCAGGAGGGTGGCAGGGTGAGCAGGTACCTGGGCCCGAAGGACAGAGGGTGGCCAGGTGCATGGTGCCAAGAGAGAACCGATCAGCAGGGGGTGGGGAGGCAAAGGCAGAAGCAAAGAGAAAGGTTTTGAGGTGCTAACGGAACCCGAGATGGTTCTCCTCAAGTTTTAGAGTGGCAGGGAGGCTGTTCCAGAGGGAGGCCTCAGCCGAAGACAGATCTACCCCCAGCTCGTTTCTTTTGTGAGAAATGCAATAAGAACACACTACAATCAGCGAGAAGAGTGCAACATTTTTCTGCGATCAACTCACAGTTCACAGACCTTGGCCCCGATGGAGGAAATGTCCTCCCCAAAAATCGTTCCCCTTCAAAAATGGCTATTTCGCCAAATATTTGGAAAACAATTAAAGATCTGAATCTAGAGCCAAACTTGCCAGCGGACGGACCTACATGGTTCTTCTAAGGTTTTTTTGTTGGTCCAGTCCTGGCAAAGTGGTAGCTGCTGGGTGGTAACAGGCTGTATTGTACCACTCAAAGGCAACCATGATTACAGCTCAGGTAAACCTCACCCATTACTCCGGCTAAGTGGGAGTGATCGTCGCTGGACTCCCCTGTTTGGTGCCTCTGAAAATGGATGCCAACAACTACGCCCCACCTCTGGTACGGCTTTGCCCCAACCTATTTGGACATTACTGTGCTCAGGAAGGATGCACCACCCAGAATTACAGGAGCACTTCAGGGTATGGCTTTCAGCGTGGGTCTCCCCAAGAGCCAACATGAAGAAGGGGTGGCATGGGCTCTCCCAAGGAACACAAACACCAAAGGCCACCTTCATTGGGTGAGATACCTAGGAGACTGTATCGTCGGGTGCAAATATGGTCCGAACGGCTTTCTTTTCTCCGTCTGGCGGGCGATAAGATGTGATAGGTTATTTATATACAACGCGCGCTTAATACCCAGAGGTTTCTAAGCGCGGACCCGGGGATCGAACCTGTGGTGCTCTGTGTTGTCTTGCTTTCAAGACGAGCACCTCGTCACTGAGCTATCCTCCTGGATAAGGTCTTATGTTGTGGAATCGCACTCTCTGAAAATTTACCAGCCGGGACGGGAAAAAGATACAGCCCGCCTTGTCCATTGTTTTATGTAAAGAAAAGTCCTCTATGTTGTAATGTTTATAAGACATGGTATGATCTCGAGTTGATATAAATACAAATCTTTTAAACTCAAAATATGTGATGTTAAGTTCTGTGCTCATTCAGCGCACAAAATAAGAGCGCAGTTTCACAAGGATGCAGTGTTTGCATTAGGACAGACACTTCACATCGGACTTGTGGGGCTTGGTCCGTTTCTCCTGGGCAGTTCAATTTCCGCACAAGTCATCCGTGATGGGCAGTGGGACTTCCTTCCGGTTTGCATGGGGGCGACCCCCACCTGCGGCTCTCCAGATAGTGTTTAACCATCACTGACTATTGGGTTGATGGGAGTTGTAGTCCGAAAAATCAGACGGGCGAAAGGTTGCAGGCCAGCTGGGCATCCCTGCCCAGCTTTAACAAACTGGCATTAAAAAAAAAAAAAAAATAATTAAAAGCAGCGTGCAGGGCGTTCAGCAGCCTCTAACCAGTCGTTCAGGTTTCCAACTGTGCAAAAAAAAAGGAAACAAAAAAAAAAAAAAAAGGAAACAAAAAAAAAATTGAAAAAAATTGAAAAAAATTGCCATTTAGGACAAGGGCGTGAGGTATGAACACAAGTGGCACGCCCCTTTCACACCAGTACCTCCCTCCTCCCCCAAAATAATCCCTCGGGAAGTAGTAACAGGATTACTGGTTAATAGAACACGCCAGTCTTGGTTTAATCTGTATTTTATTAAAAGGGTTGTCTGGGGAAGCCTTCGGTTTCACATACTCCCCGTCCCGGATTCGTTCCCGCAACCCCCCATTCGGGCTGCCGAACTAGAGCAAAAAGTCCTCCATCGAATGTGAAGTGGTTATAATCTCCCCCCCCTGTCCCCGCCCCCACCCCCCCCCGTCTTTCTATCCAAGGGTGTACCCGTTCTGGTGTCGAACTTTCGTGACAGTCAAATGCAAATGTAGCCAGACTCAACCGTTATGTCACACGGGTAAGTAACATGCATGGGAAGTAACTGCTTGGGAGGGGTGGAGGGTGGGGGGGGGGGTCGTAAACTCTACAAACCTCGTGATGCTCACAGAGCTCTGCACACTAACCAACCCAACTGCTTAATCAATTGTGCTTAGGCCTTCGAAATATGCAGCAGAGACTGAAAGGGATGCGCTGCGCTTTCGAGCCTTTAGCTCATGCTATGTTAACCACCTGTGAGGTTCGTGTGCTGCTATTTCCCCTTTGCATTCTGGTACTTGCAGTCCTTCGATTATAAAGTGGTGAGAGCTTCGAGCTGGACAACTAACACCTGGCACAGCTTGGGAGCTACATTCTCCCACTCATTTCCAAAGACTTAACACCACACAAAAAGGGGACGGTGGGATTGCCACACCCTAAACACCCCATTTACACTGATCAAGCAGGATCTTCAGGCTCTTCAACTGCAGATTTAAAAAAGAGCAGTCATCGTGCAAATGGTTGTGAGGAATTCGACCATCCGCACGGTGGGTGTGCGCACGCCTTGGTTTTTTAAACATTTGATATGAAATTAAATGAGGGTAGGTCAACCTCTGTAAAATGTGTGGGGCTAATTTGCACACATTTTCCTATGATCACCACACGACATACACAGACCAGCATACTCTGGGTGGACACAGCATACGGGGTGCATACTAATAGAGTATACTTCAAACAGGCCCACATGGGCACTGGCTGCAGAAGTTAACAAAAGACAGGACACCCCAACACCTTTGACATGCATCTGTGTCAACATGAAGCCAGCTCCTGCCTCTTAGTGTCAATTACAGTGAGCGGTCATGTCTGGTACATGGGTTTACAATAGGTAACCCCTGCAGATGGTAGGAGTATGCGATTTAAAGGAGACAGAAAGTCTGTTCTCTCCACAACTTCAAAGGAGGCCTGCCACTTTAATCAGGAGCCTCAGAGAGCTCAATTTACCTGAGAGACTATTTTATCCACAACAGACAGGAAGTTGGGTGGGACTTGTACTTGTTTTCACCCCTTTACCTTTCCTGTTGCAAAAAAAAAAAAACTCTTGTTATGACCTCACACATACAAGAGATTGTTGGTCGGGGACCCAGGATTGGTTCATAAAGGGATGCTTAGCCTACACTAATCAATGGGGCCTATTTGGCTTTAAAAGGATTGAGGCCTTCTTTTGGCAGATCTGAAGACTTTGCAAGGAGTAACAAGAAGAACTCAGCATCGGACCCTGGCTGGAGGTACAGTCTGCTTTACAGCTTCCGCCACTGAAGGAAGGCCAGTACCTCCAAAGAGGGAAGCAAGATCCCTCCCCTAAACAGTTACCAGGGAAAATAGGGAGATCCTGAATCCAGAGGACCCTCCAGAACTGTAACTCAGCCAGCACACCGGTGCTCTGCTAGGTTCTGACAGCAAGCTTCCTAGGTGGGATGTGCCGGAGAGTCTTTGGGCAAAGGACATGGCAGCTGCCTGCAACACCCTTCTGAGCTTTGGGCAGTCTGCTGTGAAATGACACGAGCCCTGCAAAGAAGCTAGGAGGAGTGCCACACAAGCATCATCCAGCGTCCATCTTTTTAAGGACAATTTTGAGACAGTCGAGTCCTCAAACCGCATCCAGCTGCACCACAGACTGTTGTCATGCCACCGTCACCAGAGCTCTCCGAGACACCTCGACCAGCATTCCAGATCCACCATCCTGCACAGAGACAACGATTCTTGGCCCTGAGCAGACACGCCGGACAGCCTGCAGACGTCCGTCCAGCCTTGCTTCCCGAACTGCCTGCCGCCCCTAACTCTGTCTCACAGGCTACGAAGCACCTTCCTAGGTGGGAAGTGCCAGAAAGTCTCTGAAACAAACCAAGGACAAGGCCGTTGCCTGCAACACTCTCCTCAGTGTTGGGCCGTCCGCCTTAAAGAACACAAGCCCAGTGAAGAAGCTAGGAGCGCATCAACAAGCATCTACCAACGTCTGCCTTAAAGGACATTTTCAAGCCAGTCGAGTGCCTCGAGCTGCAACCGACCACACCGCTGACTGTAGTCGCTTGCTCAATCTGAGACGCCTCGACTAGTGTAGACCCACCAACCAGCACTGAGACAACGATTCCTGAGCCGTCGCGTAGGCCAGCCTGCAGCTGTCCATCTATCCTCACTCACCCAACTGCCTGCCGCCTGATACCCGCAACCGTCTCAGTCTTTAACTCTATTGCAGAAGCTGCAAAGCGCCCATGAAATTGACTTGCCGCTGTCAAGAACCAAAAACTTCTACAAGCACAAGGTACATTGTTGTTCTGTCCCCTTGGGCCTTCTCTGAAGGCCCCTAGTGACATTTTACGACCCATTGTTCCCCCTGTGCTTAAACCAAGTATCCTTGAACCATTGTGTTTAATTACTTTGTTGACTCCCCTCTTGTCAGTATCCAGAGTGCATCCCCTTTCCTTCTTTGAAACTGTCTGCCCTCTGCATTCCTTGACATGGTGGGTTGTATTTTATAGTGTGCTAGTACTGTCTGTTGAATAATTAGCTATTGTTATACTACCTTGACTGTACAGTCCCTTTTATCGCTGGGTAATAACAGTATTTTCACTGTGTTGCAACTACCCATGATCCACGACCTTGCGGAGATAAGCCTGCTGTTCCATCCACATTACCAAAATTGGACACATCGGTTAATCATTTGCTTGTGTTCCCAATCTGTTCGGATCCCTTCTGGTGTACTAGAGGTGTGGGGCTGATTGATGGTTTAGAAACCGATATTCACCCCTGGACCACTGGTGCCCCGGAAGTTGATTCGTCACAATGGTACAGATGGCTTTGAACAGCCTTTTGATTTTATTTGAATGCAGGTAAATACGGAGTAGCCAATGGTGGCTACTGTTGGGTCTTGACTTTGAGATGGTATGCAGCTAAACCGCAGCCCAGCAGGAATTCTGCTGCTGTGCTGACGTCCACTGCACGCGCATTTTAAAAATACACCAGCCCCCGACCCCCTTCAGCAGCTGGCTTGAGGGTGACAGCATCCCTTCTATAAAACGAGTTGGGGGTACCCGTCCCCTCAACTAGTGCCCTGGGTCCTTACAGGGTATCCCTTTCTCTACCCCATAGAGCAGGGGTCTGCAACCTCCGGCTCTCCACGTGTTTTGGACTACAACTTCCATGATCCCTCACCATGGACTATGGTGGTTATGGCTAATGGGAATTGTAGTCCAAAACATCTGGCGTGCCAAAGGTTGCAGACCCCTGCCATAGAACCTGGAGGCCGTTCATCGTATCGAGTTTAGCGCGCAATGTTCTTTGCTGCCGGCGCCCCAAGACTCGAGGAGTTCTCTGCATTTAGCGCTGGGAAAATGGCTCACGAGTTAGAAAGGCTGCTCTTACATGTCATGCTGTGTTCCTTCATACAAACCACCCCTCTCCTCCACCTCTCCCCCATAATCTAGTGGTATGAAGGCTCACTGTTTAAGAGCTCACTGTTTCAAGGATATGTAACTGGTTCTCAACAGCGTCTTGATGCCTTGGGACGTAGGCGCTTTACAAATGCAAATAAAAAACAAAAAAGCCAACAATTTGCAGACACCAAAAAGAAGATGGCGGTATAAGTCTGTACATCGCTGCATTTATGCTGAATTAAAATAGTAGTCAAGCGTAGATAAGTCTATTATTAATTTCCTAGGTCTCCTAATTAAAAACAACCTCCTACAGAGGGAGATCACCAGTTGTCGAACAACGACCTTGATTTCTCCTTCAGACGACTACAAAGGAATGACAAATTAGCAAAATAGTACACTGTCTTTTAAACGACATTTCAGCGGTTTAGTGGCGCATTTGAAAATAGCAAATTTAGCATTTTTTTGGGTTGAGAGTCCAAGTCTCCAAGACAGCTATAATCTGGAAAGTAGGATTATAATTTATAATATAGCTGTAGCGCCTAGGCGCAGTCTCAGAAATCAGTGCGGCACCTACAACCTTCGAAGCTTGAAATGGGGTTGAAAATGCCTTTTTGCGATGCCAATAGAATCATTGAGGAAAAAAAAAAATCTGCCATCCAAGTGCCATGCCCTTTTTTATAAAGCCACCCCACATATTACCCAAATTCTTATGCAGAGGAGATGCATAGGTGGGCCTTGCCTATGTGAACAACAGGAGTGGAGTTCAAAAAAATATAATTCACATTATGGAGCACAAACGCGACATCAGAAAGGCCAAGTGAACATCAGCCCTGGCCCTTCCTGAGGGAGGCACAGAATTCAGCAGGGTCACACCCCCAGGCATTTGAGTTAAGTGCATCCATTTATATAGACAAGTGCTAATGAATGGGCATGAGCAGCTATTGTAGGAAAAAGCCTTTTTTTTTTTTTTTAGGTGGACCTGCTGGACTGTACATCGCCTGAAGGGAATAAATGACTAAGTAGACTAGAGTGGCTGCTTTTACACCAGCAGGATAGCCAGTTACCATCTGGGCTAGTGTGCACTTCTTTATGTAGGAGGGCAGAGCACGCAACCTAGGTTGGAGTTTAGAAATGTTTCCACCAAGTGTGGGTGGACGGGTGATGACTTGCTGCATTTTATTGCAAAAAAATAAATAAAATAAAGGACACTGTTCTGAGCAGATCTGCCTCTTTTCTTATGATATGATATGAGAGGATATATGGCATTTGTAACGCTCCTAAGTCTGGGGCTCGAAAGACTGGCTGAAATCACAAAATATTGGAATCTGGGGTTCAAGACAGTTTACATTAGCGATTTCTGAAATATACTTTGCCCGTTACTTTTATATCGCAATGCGTTTTTACCAATAGTATTGGGTTGAAGCAACCAAGTCAAAAAATGTGTAGGGGCGCAGACATTGAAGAATTGTAACTCTGCACGCGTGGCAAATGAAGACACACATCCCGTTATTGGTGGGGCCCGCATTGTGCAAACTCCACAGTTTGCACTTTTAGGCTGTTGGTCTGCAGTTATGCATTGCTTGCATTCATCTCGTGTCAAAAAAAAATGGTCTGGCCTTGTGCATGGAAAATGGTCGGTGCAGTCGCTCTCTGCATGATCCGCCTTCATTTCATACGCTCGGTGGGTCCAATTTTTCAGGTGGCACATTAACACCACACCGGTCTTGCCTGGAACATGCACTGGACGAGAGAATGTTTCACCAACTTGCAAGAGTTGAAACTGAAAAGTAGTGTTAAACTCTTTGCCTAAACCGGCCAGTCAAATAATCGGCAACCCCTAAAACGTGGTTCGGACGATAGAATGTGGCGCGGGTCATAGTGCTTACATGAACTGTTTTTAATGCAAAGCAATTCAGATGTAGGTATATAATCGATGCATTCAATTGTTTGTGAAAGCTGTAAGGATATTGATCATATGTAGCTGTATTAAAAGAAATTGACTGATTTGTAATCAGGACACTGACACTTTGTTAAAGTACTTTTTAACAAGTAAAGTTTACGCGATTAGTCACTATTGAGTGAATGATGTTGGTAGTGTAAAATATTGGATTGCATACAATTATTATGTTTCACTCTTGTGTGGGCTAAATTAGCCGGCACGTATTTGATTCTGAGCCACCAATTCTTCATATATTAATCTCCATCCTTTTCTCCAATTCTTGGAGATTTGGTTTCTCAGAAACCCCTGCATTAATGTATGCAAGAGCATGGACCGGTGCCCCCTGACTGCCTGGTCAGTCTCCACTCAGGACCGACTTATACATTTCCGAGGGGGTAGACCTGGCGTAGGAGGCGGTCTAGGTATGCAAGTGTCTCTGCAGAGGGGATAAGGAAACTCATTTGTTCCCCAAAATAAGATATTTTCAGGAAGATAACGGACTACCAAGAAAAAAGAACAAATTGCAGGTACGTGTGCCCAGGGAAAGAGGGCACGCTGAACGCGCAGCAAATGGATTATTAACTGGAGTTGCTACATGGCGGATGCTCACAATGAGATAGCAACTTAAGGTTTACAGGACTGGCACTTTTCCAAAAATTCATCTATTTTATATGAGATCTTCCAATCCAACCACAACTCAAATATTGCACCAGCAAGCGGGTCAATAAACACAGAAGTCCCAAACTGTAAATACCAGAATGTTTTAATCTTTGACATTTAAGATAACTTGCCACTTTTCTGTCTTTGAAACAGTTATTAACGATTACACTGAGGACCTCTGCATCGGATATTTAGAACCCTGATGAAGCCCATGTTTTTTTGGGCCGAAACGTATGTCGGCAGGGCAAGAAACAGCATATTTTGTTAATCATGACTCACACTGATACACCAACACGGAGTCTGGTTATTTTGTTTAAAGCACAAATCTGGAACATTGACTAATATAGGCTTATGGGGAAATGAAAGAAGCTTATCCATAAAATACCGGACATGATGGCAATGGGATCACTATTGTAGCTACAAGAAAATTGAGATATAGATTAAAAAGGCGAAACACCTGTACCCCGTGCATCATATACGGATCGAGCGATCACTCTCCTTCGGTCTCGGCCTGTGGGTGAGTCCCATTGCAAGGGGTGCATTTGGAAGAGGTCCCCCCACATATTGCAGACAGTAGCGCACCCAGAGAATTAACAGCTACCTTGAAGGAGGTGAAAGGGCTGGCAGTGCTGTGTTTTTTCCCTCCCATTAGCTATTGAAAGAAAAGGAACCGTTTAATCGGATTAACATTGTAAATTGCCTCTTTGTAAGTGTATGATAAAAGGTTACACTTGTGTTACGGAGGAAAGGACATCATCGAAACTTAAAAATAACCGTAGACCCAATGTTCTGATAAGTTACGAATCCAAGCTGGACAGTCTGGTACACTCGTGTTGTACTCTGTCAAAAAATACCCCTATGGAAAAAGAAGGGGCCTGCCATGCATCAATGAGGGATCCTGGCTGCTTTGCATAAAATCATAGAGCCTCTTAATTAATTGGTTATTTATAACGCGCTTAATACCCTGAGGTTTATAAGCGCGGCCCCGGGGATTGAAACAGTGTTGCTCCACGTCATCTTGCTTCCAAGGCAAGCGCGTTGCCCCCGAGCTATCCTCCCAGGGCAATTTTGGGAACATAAAAATGTGCACCCGTTTCCCGACATTAAAACACACCAGGTAATCCTGATGCAGTTTTCAACAGGCTCATTCTGAAGTTCCAAACAGATTATAATAACCTGGTGTCAGACTGGCACCCACAACCAGTGGCTAGCACAAAAGACAGAGTGCTAAAAGCATCTCCCACAGAGCTCCAAACCTTCGAAGAATGCGGCCCTTGGCCGCAGCTCTGTATGGGCACCGAACTCCTTGCTGCCCTACAATTGCAAAAGAAGAAAAAGCTCAGTTAGCCCGTTCAAGATTCTAATGCGCGACCAGAAGGAAGCACGTATATCTCAGCAGCAGGGTCTTTAGCCTACTGAGCTAACCGTCCGGTGAAGTCGCTTCGGCGCAACGCTCTTCCTTCCCAAACTACTTGTCTCCGTGTCGATGTCTAGGGAACCTGGCTTCGCAGGAGCTGATCCGGCGCCAGGCTTAGCGTGGAAGGCCGGACGCAACATGCCTGCCTGTGGGTGGGGGAGGGGGAGGGACACAGCGCTTGCTGTTTAAAGAGGAACTTTGAAGGAAAGAAAAGCCGGGCTTGGATCATATCCAGCGATGGAGTTGTGCGAGGGTTCTTAGGCCCACTGGGACTATTAAGCCCACTTTTCCTGGGAGTGGTGGGGGCGGCGGGCTAGTGGACACAGGCCCAAAGTCCTCACACCCTGTGCACTTCAGGAATGGCATCCCCCTCCCCCCGCCACCTCCCCGCTTTACGCTACCCTCTGTTTAGCGTCTCCGAGTTGGCATGAAGTGAAGACGGCAGCGCCAAATGCCCGCCTTGTATGCTGAAAAGCAGGGTCACGTGAAACTGTCGCCCCTCAATGGTGTTAAACAATAGCAGAGCCACGTAGTTGGGGCTCGTGAGGGAGAGGCGGCCTGAGGGCAGTGAAGGCCACGCAGCGATTCATACCCATCGTCTTCAGTGGCTTGCCAAGTAAAACCTTTTTGGGAAGTTTAAGGTGTTGGGTTGTGTTGTGTTGCGTGCGGTAGCAAAGGCAGCTCCCCCTGGGGAGGGGTCCTTCACACCTCGTGGCCTGCACCCAAGCAGTGGCTGGCTTGGCGGAGGACACACCTTCACTGGGGTGCACCGGGAAAGGGGTCTCTTTCCTTTCCAGAGTATGGGGGCGGTGCCCAGTGTCTGCAAATAGTTAACATGTCAGCAGAGGGGCGTGCCTGCCTCCTTTTGCCAGGGACAGACAATAGCAGGGAGTGTCGCACTCTCCGCCCAGAAGCCGGTCGTTAATCACGCACAGAAGACCAGCAGCAATAGGGAGCAGGGAGAGGCAGCCGGGTGCAAGAGACGAAACGTGCATGGGCGTGGGGCGAGGGTATGTTTTCCCAGCGCTAGAATGCAGAAGAGCCCCATTTGTAGCAGCAATTCGAAAATGGGGTCTCTAGAATCAGAACCCCCCACCCCCCACTGAGCTGGCATGCTCCGTCTAAGGCCCATCCCCATTCAGCTACCAACGTTGGACAAGGAGGTTTATAATTGACTTGTGTTTCCAATCTCTTGGGACCCCTTCTGGTGCACTAGAGGTGTGGGGCTGATTGATGGTTTAGAAACCGATATTCACCCCAGGTCCACTGGTCCCCCGGAAGTGGATTCCGCACACATCTGCAGTGAAATGCAATCCCAGTGGGGCTTAATGCCCAAGAACACCTCTCGGAAGGAGGTACACAACTGCACGTTATGTTCGTTAAGAAGCGTGTATACCACCGTGATGGCGATACGGCACGTAACCAACGGTGTGCTGTGTCCCAGCCCAGGGCTAGGCAGACTGGTGTGTCCAGGAATTACAACGAAGACAAACATGGGAAAGCAACAAGCAGTGTGGCAGTGGGGACAGGAGTGTCCTCATTTGTACTAGATCAAAAAAAAAAAAAGAGGATTGGAGAAAGGGGATACAACCCGCCCGTCATGGATCCCACAGGACTGTGGGGGTAGAATTAGCCAACACGTGGTTGTGCAACACACTTCAGATGTGCTCAAGCCTGCCCTTGACGCGTGGAGGCATCGGCGCCAGAGAACATGTGTTCATTGTCCCGTCGGAGGCCGTCCTGTGTCCAGGAGGAGACTATGTAGGAGTGACCGACAGGGGAGCCGAGATTCGGCAGTGTAAAGGCAAACGCCAGTACACAAAGGGGGGCGAGGACCGAGGAGGCAAGGACGGAACCTCGAGCCTGTAAGAGACATGACCGCCCAGCCACTGGAGAGAGGAAACCAGCCACTGGAGAGAGGAGACCAGGAGACCAGGAGACATGGCCGCTCAGCCACTGGAGAGAGGAGACCAGGAGACATGGCCACTCAGCCACTGGAGAGAGGAGGCCAGGAGACATGGCCGACCAGCCACTGGAGAGTGGAAACCAGCCACTGGAGAGAGGAGACCAGGAGACATGGCCGCTCAGCCACTAGAGAGAGGAGACCAGGAGACATGGCCGATCAGCCACTAGAGAGAGGAGACCAGGAGACATGGCCGATCAGCCACTAGAGAGAGGAGACCAGGAGACATGGCCACTCAGCCACTGGAGAGAGGAGACCAGGAGACATGGCCGATCAGCCACTGGAGAGAGGAGACATGGCCGATCAGCCACTGGAGAGAGGAGACCAGGAGACATGGCCGATCAGCCACTGGAGAGAGGAGACCAGGA
The DNA here is from genome assembly GCF_040938575.1 of Ambystoma mexicanum. NCBI lineage: Eukaryota > Metazoa > Chordata > Amphibia > Caudata > Ambystomatidae > Ambystoma > Ambystoma mexicanum. Next base: position 1,620,612,747 of record NC_090932.1, on the reverse strand, counting down.
GACATGGCCGATCAGCCACTGGAGAGAGGAGACCAGGAGACATGGCCGATCAGCCACTGGAGAGAGGAGACCAGGAGACATGGCCGATCAGCCACTGGAGAGAGGAGACCAGGAGACATGGCCACTCAGCCACTAGAGAGAGGAGACATGGCCACTCAGCCACTAGAGAGAGGAGACCAGGAGACATGCCCGATCAGCCACTGGAGAGAGGAGACCAGGAGACATGGCCGCTCAGCCACTAGAGAGATGAGACCAGGCGGCATGGCCGCTCAGCCACTAGAGAGAGGAGACCAGGAGACATGGCTGCTTAGCCACTGGAGAGAGGAGACATGGCTGCTCAGCCACTGGAGAGAGGAGACCAGGAGACATGGCTGCTTAGCCACTGGAGAGAGGAGACCAGGAGACATGGCCGCTCATCCACTGGAGAGGGGAGACCAGGAGACATGGCCACTCAGCTACTAGCGAGAGGAGACCAGGAGACATGGCCGCTCAGCCACTGGAGAGAGGAGACCAGGAGACATGGCCGCTCATCCACTGGAGAGGGGAGACCAGGAGACATGGCCACTCAGCTACTAGCGAGAGGAGACCAGGAGACATGGCCGCTCTGCCGCTGGAGAGAGGAGACCAGGAGACATGGCCGTTCAGCCACTGGAGAGAGGTGGTCAGCTGAGCAAGTTTGAGCAGCAGCTGGGAAAAGGCCATCAAAACGTAGAGCTGTGAGACCGTACTCAGCAGGAAACTAGAGCTTGGAAGGACCATGTCGCAATTTCATGACCCAGAGGCTTCCTAGAAGCGTGCCAACAGGTTATTCCGGAATGTAACTGTCAAGTACAGCGCGTGAATTCCTTCTATACACAATCCACCAGGATACTCCAATGACACAGGTGCAACATGCATCACATGAGCAGGTCATGGTCTTGTGTTGGCAGCCAATGCAGGCGCAATTGTCGCCACACTTTTAGTTGTAAAGAGGAAAACCAATGTGCAAAAGAAACTCAAAGTGCAGCGAGGCCATGCACCACACAGGGGGTTGGGATTCATCAAGCAATCCCAAAAAAATGGCTTGCTCCCCTAAATCAGGTAAGCAATGAGTACGGTCTAGGTTTTCCTACAAGCGATGGGCATTAAACGTACACAAAAGGTACATCTCCTTAAAGTGTGCCCCAGCCTCTGCCCTGAGGAAGGCTAACCAGATCGCAAAGTGTCGCCACCGAAACTAGTTGGCGCTCTCCTGTATGAGGACCAGTGCTCTAAAAGCCTGGGCATTGACGGGCAGCTATATTAACATTGGCACTGTATAAAATGTGTGTGTGTACCTTGTAAAATCCTCTTTTGCGTTTAGTGATGGTACACAAGTCATGCTGGTGATTTTTGCAGAATACTTTTTGTTTTGTGTGGAAGACATTCTTACTCATCTCATGTTAACGCGTCTTAATTTGACCCTGCTGGGCAATATTTACCAGATCATTGATATAATATTTTTCTACTCAAGAGTATCATTTCCTTTTGCCTTCTGAAAGCACACATGAGGCGAGCCACAGTATTAATCAATACGGCCAGGGACTCTCTCCTAAGTGGCACCATGAACATACACTGCAAAAATCCCGGAATCCCGGTCCAATCTAAAAAAAGGTTCACAATCACATTTAGAAATCAAGTTACTGATAACCTTCATAAAACGATCCCAAAAAAACGAATGCAAGAAGCACAATAAACCGTGCACATTCAAAACCACACACAAGTGCCGACAGTACTATGAGGCTTGTTCTGTTGCTCTCTGCAAAACATACAGATGATCAACGAAGACAGCTTAAAATCAACCACATCGTGAGCACCTCTCTATGGGCACAACACCCAAATGTGCCACCACTGCCAGAAGTTCAAAGACACAGAAAGTTACCTATGTCAACATAGTATCACTTTAGACTACCTATACAATACACCTCCAGCTGCATGTGCAGGTCAACGCAGCACCTTTCGTCCCTACATGTGTCCAGTCTTTTTAGAACACAGGTAGAGTGCAGCAACCTAATAAGCTTCTATCCCCTGAGCTGAATTCGTAGGCTTGATGGAAGTTGCCTACTCGAGTTTCGGCTGCAAAAAAGGCCCTTCAATTCTAGTGGCCCAGCCTTCCTCAGGGCATCAAGCTTTTGCGAGAGATGCACAAACCAAATTACGAGTGAAATAGCTTTGTCAAAAAGGCATGAATTCCATCTGTCCATCCATCCATCCATCCATCCATCCATTAAGAATTGCATTTGTTGATTTAATTCCTACATTATGTTTTAACTGCGGATCGCCGTACATCCATCAGTGACCAACCTCACAAATGGGGAATAGTCTCAACCGTTCGAGATGGCAGTGTAGTTAAGCATGGTCATACGAGAGACTGAACCAGTTCAATATCTGACTCCAATCCAACGCATGCTCAGCGAGTACCCGGAGAAGTGGCCCACAGCCAGCCTGGCCATAGATACCCGGTGAGCGGGCAGGGATACAAACACCCAGAGAAGACAGACCAAAAGTAAAACAGACCCTGAATTCTGTCATCGGGCCATACCCATCGGCTATCCATCACCAGTGCAAGATGACTGCAGTCACTGTTTCCAAAAATCGCATGCAGGAATATCCACAATCAAGTGGTAAGCCACACTGCATTGTGTAGAAGGTGGACGAGGTGCATAGGAGGTCATGCAATAAAACTAAAACCTTACAATTACAAATGATGGTGTTCCTTTCAGATTTGGTCACCCTAGAACAGGACCTGGGTGCCAAAAAGAGGCCCAACAGGTTAGAAATACCCACACGTCCAGGATGGTAACTTTACAGCGAGACTAAAATTATGATCATAGTAACTGTGCTGTAGAAGAACATGGAGGAGGTTTATTGAATCTGGCCTTGAATATAAGAGTGGAGGCCCAAAAGCAGTAGACAAGAAATGCATTAACTATTTGCAGACAAAACACCTGGCGTCCAGAATCAATTACAGAGGAAAGATCAAGTGAAATAACGTGGCCAGGTGTAAAAAGACCCCTTGGAAATCGAGCATTTAGAAGCCTTTATAGCGCCTGAAAGGGCGGCACCTGGCAGAGGAAAGAAGTTCTTAGTCTCGGTTACAAACCCGGCCCCATCTGGGGTGATGTTTAGGCAGAGACGTTTTATGGGAGAGCAAACGGGGTTCTGCTGAGGCTCTAAACCTATTGCTTGCCTGCTTTGACAAGTACATTCTGCCTCGATCAATTCATCATCTGATGGCTTCTGTGCTCACTGGGGTACACGTAGGTTGTGTGTTCCTTGCGGCACAACTCCTGTAGCATTCTTTCCTTCCTGTGGGAATTATGTCGATCATGTGCAATAGCCAAAGTTGAAATCCATATTGATAAATTGAGTGCCACAGTGGTTCCAAAGTTAGCTCGGTGTGTAAGCACTCACTGCAGAGTGATGTGGTCATTTGTAAGATTAGAAGAGCACATTCCAGGAAGGCTGGCTGAGCCTTTCCCATGCCTGAAGTTTATAAACCTGCCTGCATATGTACTTGGATTTGCAGCACAACAGGTGATATTATCAGCAATGAACCTGCACCAGACAGAGGTTGCTATAAAAACCAACATGGCATTCATATGGTGAAGGTCTAGAAATTGGTTTGTTCACATGGGGTGTTGTAAAACCTGAGCAATCACCTCCAACGATGAGCATAAACTGTTAGTCCAAGAGGTGAATACATATCCAAATTCAAGACTGGACCCAAAGCGTTCATGCTTGTATCCTGGCTTTGCCAGCAGATGATAGTGATCCTGGTCAAATCATCCAATATCTCTTACATTACTGTGCTCTCTTCTGTGAGGTTTGCCTTCTCCATGCTGGTGGCATCGTTTAGCCCATTACTTGATCTTTCTTCCTATGTAGGCCATTTGAGTAAAGAATGGTAGACAGAAGAGAGCAGGCCAGACGTTGCAGGCCACAGGGAAAGCATATTTTAAGCCAGGGTCTTGGAAGGGTTTAAAAGTTTAAAATACAAATGACAAACCCAGATTAAATCTGTTAAATCCCATCGTTTGGTATGCTGGTACTTCCATACTTCTCTCGATGATGGAGAGAATGAAGCTAGAATCATTCCCATTTTGCGTAACACTCTTCTAGAATAGTGCGTTTTTAAAAATTGCCCCGTAAACTTTCTAAGTCAATTTTATAAAAATGAGATTATTTTAGTTCATGGACAAGAAAGTCTTCAAATGCAGAAATTGCAGAGTTGGCACAAATCCCAGCTTCACCCCGTAACCAATATGTGATCCTGGGCATTTTATTTAATCTTGTATTGCCTAATCTCTCGAAATTGCCAGTTCCTAAAACTTTCAAAATTGTCAGCCCTTCAGAGCGATTTCATTCTCAGTGTATGGCCTACAAAAAAGCCTCACTCATGGTTTCACTGGCTATAGTGTTGCGTCCACTATAATAGTGAGCACTTACTTATTGCACACCACAGGCACTTGTTCCTTTGATCTCTAATGGCAACACTATTTGAAAACCATGTCTTACTTCTAATCTCAGTCTGGATAGGCACGCCTTCCTGGTAGCTTCTAATCTGCATCCACTATCCATGCTATGGAATGTGTAGCTTTCTCCTCCTTTCCAGTTGGTCTATTCTATCCGTACTTGAACATTTTTGTATTCTCTGATGCAGCTAATATGAATTCTCTTCCTATTCTGGGTTACATGTACCTTTTACATACTGCATTAATACTACAGGCTGCATACCTTCCTGGATACTATTGATAAAAAGTATCCTGTATCTACACTAGAACAGAAGTAACCTCTTCATAGATTGCTAATGTTGGCCTTCAAATGCTACTCGTTTATCTTTCTGATTAGGAGCAATTTTGAAGAGTGTAAGGGGACTTCAAGGGATTACACATGCTTATTTTGAATTTTGCGTGGCAGCGCTTCAACCTATGGGTTGGGTTCACGACGTGGGCCAAGACCAGATATTCTTGATCCCTTAAATCCTTTGGTCTGGTGGGGTGGGGGGAAAAGATATCCATGCCCAGGGCCCCACACGTGATTAAGATGGCTCTCTGTTTAGGTGGAGATAATTAGTGAGGGGTGCTGTGTCCTCCAGGAACTTGTGCGAATAGTTAGATCTTCCTAGCACCGGGGAGGGAGGAGTCGCGCAACAAAGAAGGCGCTCCCAAGGAGGTCTCACATGGTAGTAGGCTCAATAATATAGAGTTAGTGATATCTATAATGCGTGGCTAGTAAGGACCTTTCTTCGGTGCAGAGTGGGAAAGGTCTTGTTTGCTTGAATAAATAGCATGTACGGATGGCTCGAATGCAGTGGTAGTCAAATGTTTTCAAACTGAGCCCCCCCACCCACCGCCCTCGGCGTACTCAGTGTTTCTGCCCCCCCAACCCTAGGCGGCTCAAATTGTGTCCCGGGGGACAGGCTCTTTAAAATATAAGCAGATTGTCTACTGCTTATATATTATATTGAAAGCAATCACTGTAATTTATTTTTATGTTACAGTCATCTTAATCACTTTTTAAAGAGTCTGGGCCTCCCCCTGAACATGCTTCGGCTCCTCCTGGGGAGTGGACAGAGGGGGGGCACCCCCAAGTTTGAAGGCTACTGCTCTAAGGGTATACAGGAGGTGTTTAAGCAGAGCCTGCAATTTTTGGGAGAATTAGGTCGACCACTAGTGTCAAAAGGGACGAGAAGCCAAGATTTCGGGAGGGTTTCTGTCCTTTAAACTTTTTTCAGACATGAGGGTCCCATTCCATGAATGGCTTTGTGTGATTCGCCTGCCTACCAGGAGCCAGTGGACAGAGGGAGAGAAGGGTCGGAGAGAGCTGGTTTCTGTAGCCAAGCCAGGAGCGTTCAGGTAGCAGCTTTTGTTACTCTTTCGAGCCCGGACGCCAAGGAAAAGACAGTTCGCTCAGTCTAATCTGCAAAGGACTATTGCAACGACTGGTGAGACACCAGAGGACATGCTTGCAAAGGAGTAAGTAGTCTGAAGGTTTTGTTTTGAAGCCCCTGGAGCAGTGTGTGATCCCATCAAAAGGCGTTTCTCCGCTTTGACGCCCAGCTCGCTTTGACTGGGATGATGTGAGGGCCACAGAATGTGGGGGGCCCGATCAGAGGCGGAGAAACAGATGGCTTGTTTGAAAGGAGTCTGTTTTATATGCCTTGAGTAGTGAAATGTTTCAAGCCACCCAGCGGTCTTATTTATATAGCGCACCAAACCCAGAGGTATCTAGGCGCTATTTAACAGTCAGAGATGTTGGTAAGCAGGAGGGAGATATTAGCTACTTTAAAATGTAACAGTGCAATGGCAGAGGTTAAGATCAATTCTAAACGTTCCAGCTATCATCTCTTTTGTTTTGCTACAGTCACCCCGAGTGGGACGGGTATACCCAGGTGTGGGGTCCCGCACCTGCTGGGCCCAGAGACTCAAGCTACTCCTCACAGATGAGGCCCAACAAGGCCGAAACAGGTCTGGGGAATATTGTGGTTCAGTTCCACTATTGCTGAGAGATCAATGAAGATCCGTGATTCTGTCCCGATCCCCCCCAATGTTTTGGGGATTATCCCAAATGAATAACAGGAGAGATTTGGTAACGTAACCAGATCCGATGTATAAATAGTATTATGTCTCGGGAAGATAGCTTAGGGGCAACGTGCTCACCTTGGAAGCAAGACGACACGGGAAACCACAGGTTTGATCCCTGGGTCCGCACTTAGAAACCTCTGGGTATTAAGCGTGTTATAAATAACCCATCATATCATATCATATAAAGCACAAGCCACACTGGGAAGCAACGGCGCATTGTAGATAGGGGACACTCCAGGAGTTGCACAATAGGGCCTTAAACTGGCTGGGCCTCGCCCAAAAATTAGGGCTCAGCCAGGACTCCCCAGGCCCACCACGCCACAGCGTGAGATTATCCTGCCGTAGCGGGCCGCGATGGAAGACACTTGCAGTTGTAGCCCGGCCACCGGTAAGTGACTGTATCGCGCAAACGACAACTTCCTCCCACGACCCTCGCAAGGTTTATAAGCCTCGCGAGGGCCGCAAGAGGAAGTTGCAGTCCCGAAGCGCAGGCAGCCCTGATATTTTTGGTCTGGCCTCAGACCCGCCACACCGGATTAGAGTGTCCACTCCACCGTCTCGCGCTAGGGATCCCACGCCCGGCTGACGGAGAAACAATGCCACAAGAATCTAGACGGTAAGTGACAGCGAGGCTTCCTTACTGGAAATTCACTCACTACGCAAGCCTCTTGCAACGTATTGAGTGAATTTCCAGTAAGAAAGCCTCACCGCCGAGAATGGCAGCTTCGGGGTTGGGGCGGCGATGGGGGGGGGGGGGGTCAGTTGGTGGTGGGAGGAGTTGAAAATTTCATCTCAAGGGCCGGATCATTTTGTGGACATTGTTTTTATTTAGAGAATCAGAGTAACGCCCATGCTTGTTCGTGAGTGGGCAAGGGAGTAAACCTGTTGGAGACACAATTAGTGCCAAGACTTTAATCTAAGGGGTGCATGGTGAGATTTTACACCCTTATTTCAAATATCTGTTACTCAAGTTACACACAGCCACAGTTTCCACAATGAGCCATGCTTATCTTTGCCGCTTTAGATGCCCGGTTGTCCTGTCGCCACCTGGAATCGGAAGCCTTCCTTGGGCCCCTGCCGCTGAGGAACCCCCTGTATTTTGAGCGAGTGCCCAAGGTGAACATTTGAGGGCCTCCGGAGTGGCTGCTTGAGACAGCAGGTTTTGCAAGAATTCTGAGGCTGTAGCCGCAAGGAATCCAGGACTGTACATCCTAGTTCACTCAAAGGACTCCAAGCTTTGAGAGTGATTTAAAAAGGAGTGATTAATGCATAAAGACCCTGCGCTATTACCCTTCACCACAGCCGTAATAGTGCAAACGGACAGGTAGGAAAATGTCATGCCGAGAGGGGCTTTCAATGAGAGCGGCCTAGAGTAGGGATTGACGGCAAATAGGATGGACTTCAGGCCATTGGACCTGCATATTTCCACATCGGCTGTATAGTGCAGCTCCCACGTAGCACCCAGCTAGTAGACAAGAGGATAGATCAAATACTGGCTGGAGACAAGTGTACTACACATTTATTATTAATGCATAATATAGAAGGCGCTATTCACAAAGTTCTACCTTGCGGCTCAATCCGTGGCAAGACAGTGCGGGATGTCACGCACACTGCTACCAGACTTATTATTCTGCGGCTTACGGGGCCCCTTGGAGAGTGTATTTATTTAGATTTATAGAGCGCACTACAGCCCGCAAGCATCGAGGCGCTATATCGGAGCTTAAGAAGGCTTGATTAAGGGTTACAAGGAAGCCGCCCATGAGTACTTGCTTACAGTTCAGCGCAAGTGTTTACATAGTATCACAGAATACATGTTAGTATAAGCATCAGTGACTTGTGGGACAGAGATGCAGAGCCGTCGAGGTGCGGCATTCGTATTGATACGGACAGTCAGCATTCACCCATGTTACGACTCATCAGAATAAGGTTCTTTCCTCATGTTGTGTGGCGTGATCACATGGCGCAGCTGCGAAATCCCGGAAGCACAACAAAAGGCACAACAAGATGCTGCTACAGTGTTCTCGCAACGGTGTCACCGCCTAGTAACATACTTGGTTATGGGTTAGTAGCTAACTAAGTCTTTGTATTCTTTCGTTGGACATTTTTCCCGTTCATGTTATTGCATTACTGTCACTCCTCCCTTTCTGATTGTTCTCATCTATGAAGCTGCACTCTATGAGAGGGTAAGCCTCATCTGGTGTTGGTTCAGGTTTATTAGTGGCGAGGGTGCGTTACTCGCCCTCAACCTGCCCACAGGTTTCTGAGTCAAAAGATAACCTAATCTGAAGTAATTAGAATTGGAGCTATTTATTCTGAATGTGTCAGCCGACACGTGTTTCGACCAGCAGTGGTCTTCCTCAGGACTGTAAATCAATGGTTTTCAAAGATTAAAAAGAATTCACCCATAAGTATACATCAGACATAACTTATCATCAATTAGACGAATGAATATTTCCCAAAGATAAGAAAAAAGAGAAGCAACAATAAGTAAAAGAAACAATTATTGGTACAACAATAAAAGGAGAAGAAAAAAAAAAAATAGAAAAAAAAAATGAAAAAATAAAAAATATTGGTTTATTTTTCAAACACTTATTTCAAAAGAAAGCACGGAGTCCGCTAGCGGGCCATCCCAAAACATGCCAAATTGTTTGTAAGAGTCCACTGAGTGCCGTTTCCCTAGATTTGCGGCAAACGTCCAAAAAAAGCCTGAATGGGAGATTTGTCAGAATTTCAGACATTCGAAAAAATTATGACCGGTGAAAAGTTCTGCCAAATCCCTCATTCGGTTCTAAGGGCTGCAGGGGTGTCCCCCACACCTTTGTTCACTATATTTTGAGTGTGGGTGCGGGGGTGTCCCACGCAGCCAGTCACAAAAAGTAAAAAGACATTTAAAAAAATAAATAAAAATTTTAAAAAAAGGGTGGGGTGGGTGGTGGCTTAACGACCTTGCGGCTCCGGCTCCCGATCACGGAAGAGAAAGGGAACAAGGCGTTGCAGGGACACAGCGAGTCGGCCGGACACACCAAAGTGTGCCACCGCTAGGTAAGTCGGGGGTGGGCGGGGGCCTAGTCGGAAATTTTCAGGGGAGAAATGACCAAAGGTTATTTCAGAAAAATAATCTTAGGTCTTTTCTCCCTCGAACATTTCCGTCAAAGGATTCTAACCCCGATCCCATTCGCGCATCTCATCCTCAATGCCAAATGGTGATAATATCAACATCAATATATAGATGTGCTTTCCATGATGTGAATTAAGATGCTGAAGGCAAGACTACCAAGGTACCCGCGTCCCCATGCTATGCATCCACTTCCAATTAAGAAACATCAAGAAACTCGTTCTCAAAAGCAAACGTGGTGCGTGCCTGTGCACCTGTGGGGACAAAATGACGCAATGCAAAAGAATTGATGAATTACTAAATTACACAATCTCCACGATTTAGGAGGTGTGTCCAGTAGCGCTTCCGCCAGGGAGAAGGGTTTCCACTGCGCGGCTGAAGTCACGGGGGGGGGTCGTTATTGTAGGCACGCGGTGTACATCTTCATGCTCCAGAGAGATCTTCAGTCTGTCTGTGATAACCTTACAAGTGCTCATGAGGAACCGGGCTGGTCCTAGGCGTTTCCCCCTCCTTTGCCCACCCTTTGTGCTTGTTCTGCTATCCTCCTTGCCCCTCTTATCCAAGCTCCCTGCCTGTTTAGTTTGGGGGATTAGGTATAAGCTGAACTATTGCATTAAGGTACCGCTAGGGAGGAATGGCATACGAGGAGGGACACAGCCTGTAGGTGTTGTTTGGTTATTTGCCCACGCATGGACTACCCCTGGTCACGCTAAACCCCTATGGCCATTTCCAGCCCGTTCCTGCCAATCCTCTTCCGTGGATGGATTTGAAGGGTTGTCTTGTCCAACCAATGTACTGAGATGGTAAAGCACCTGCTAATGTACCTCAACACATAACCTATTGTCAACGGCCCCATTTAATGGTCCAATAAACAAATGACTGAGCTTTGTACCAAGCAGAATGTGTTGCAAGATGCACTAAGTTATGTAGGCCAGACCACTCCTGGGTATTCTCTTACATGCGCTTCTTTAGACCACGCCCACCCATTCTTATACCACAGCACTCATGCAAGCCACACCCCAAAATTATAGCGCCCCTCCCTCTCAGTTTCTTACCCCACTTAAAGCACTGGTTCCAGGTAGTGTTCAGCGGTAGCTGGGATTGGTACGGGGAAGCGGAGAGCTCTAGACGAGGAGAAGCAAGGTTGAGTGGAGCAATCGGCGATCGAGATGTTCTTTGAAGAGTGCAGTCTTCAGCCAACTACTGAAGTGCAAAATGGAGTGCAGAAAGGATCTGCATTGATAGCTTGGTCCAGTGAAAGGGGGTGTGGAGAAAAAAAAAGCACCGTTTCCTAGTTTTTTCCTCTATTGCAATTCTTGGAAGGCAAATTAAGCTTAGAGGGGCCCAAAGACTCTCTCCCCATCACCCCCAACCAACATGCATACTGTGAAGAATATTCCACCCTCTCTGCCAGGGGGATGGGTTATGTGGGTCTCCAAGGACACTATAGACGTCGAGGCGGTGGCTACCAAAATGAGCATAAATGGGGGACCCCGGGCATGAGACCACTTACCAGAGCCTGAAGGGGCCACAGCTTGGAAACGGGTGTTGGAGTTGCCCCTCTTTGCAAATGAGGGTTCACTGTGGGGGCAGGCATGTATTCCAATACCGTTCTACGTTGAAAGGCTGAAGCAAAAACAAACCGAAGGCCAAAATGAAGGGGGAGACCCCAACACCCCACGCCTTTTCTTATACCCTAACCCAACCGCACATCTATTTATTGAGTAAAAAATTGCATTTTTTTAAAATCAAAAAGAACTTAAAGAAAATGACACTTACACACAAAAAATAATTGACAAATTCGACCAAGAAAATTCATTTTTTTCATCCTTGTTTTTGTATTATTTTGGGGGCGGGGAGAGGGATTACCTTCCAATGCAACTGTCCCATACACCTACCATTTGGCATGGATGAGCAGGTCTCGTTTAAGAATCCCAGATGGTCCAGAACTGTTCTCAAATGATTTCAACACTGTACTGTGCAGCACATGAGATGGCTTAGCAAAAACGCACTTTACATAAGTGTGGGTGAATTCACATAACGGGGGGAGACAATCAAAAGAGGCTCGTCAGAGCAGGGAGACTTGGCTTTTTTCTGTTGGAAATCTGGGGCCAGTGGCTAAAGCAGAGCCTCCAGCTTTCCTTGAAGCACGAGGCCATCACCCCATTGGATCTTGTGTTCAAGAGTCCAAACGCCTGGCTGCTTCATGAAGCAAGGTTCTTGTGAGGAATTCAGCCATCTGCACAGGGAGTGTGCACTCGCCTCAGCTTTTTTGAAATTTTGTACGAAATGGAATGATGGGAGATCAACCTCCGAAAATGTGTGGGGATAATCCGCACACATTTTTAAATGCTTGCCGCACAACAAACCGATAGTCAAGTGTACTCCGGGGGGCTGGTGGGGACACAGCCTACAGGCACATTCCTCCCTGTCACATTTAGCTGGAATGTGACAGCCACAGGTCCACCAAAGCATCTCAGGACACTTTGACCCACAACAGACATGAAGATGGATGGGACTAATAGTATATGTTGTCACCCCTTACCTTTCCTATTGAAAAGCACTCTGGTTATGACCTCATGCATAACAGGAGATTGTTGGTGGAGACCCAGGATTGATTCTTTAAGGTGGACTAAGCCTGCACCAATCACTGCAGCCCATCTGGCTCTAAAAGAGGGCTGAGCCCCTCACTTAGAAGATCATCTGACGACTTTGAAAGAAGGACTCCTCTGGACCCTGGCTGAAGATACAGTCTGCCTTACAGCTTCTGCCAGTGAAGGAAGGCCAGAATTTCCAAGAGGGAAGCAATATCCTTCCCCTAAACATCTCCCAGGGAACGGAGGGAGATACCGGACTCAGAGGACCCGTCCAGCAGCTCCAGAACCGGTACCCAGCCAGCACACAGCATGCCGTGCTAGCTTCTGCCAGCAAGCTTCGTAGGTGGGAAGTGCCAGAGAGTCTCTGAACAAAGGACAAGTCCCTTGCCTGCAAACACTGATCAGCTTTGGGCCATCCGCTGTAAAGGACAAGAGCTCTGCAAAGAAGCTAGGAGGAGTGCCACAACAAGCATCAACCAGCGTCCATCTTTTCAGGACCTTCACAATAGTCGAGCCCTCAAATGGCGACCAGCTGCACTACTGACTTGTCACGCTGCAGTCACTAAAGCCGTCTGAGATGCCTCAACTAGCGTTCCAGATCCGCCAACCAGCACAGAGGCAAAGATTCTAGACCCCGAGCCGCCATGTAGGCCAGCCTGCAGCTGTCCATCCAGTCTCGTTTGCTGAACTGCCTGCTGCCTGATTCCTGCAGCTGTCTCCAGTCTTGAACTCTTCAGCAGGAGCTGCAAAGCGTCCTGGAACAGACTCAATGCTGTCGAGCATCAAGATCACCACAAGCACCAGGTACATTGTGGCTCTGTCACCCTGGTCCTTCTCTGAAGGCCCCTAGTGACATTTACGACACCTTTCTCCCTTTGTGTAGAAACCAAATAACCTTGAACAGTTAAGACTGATTGCTTTACCGACTAGTATCCTGTCAGTATCCCTAGTGCATACCTTTCCTTTGTGAAACGGTCTGTCCTCTGCATTCCTTTACAGGGTGGGTTGTATTTTGTAGTGTTGCTAGAACTGTCTGTTGTAGTAATTAATAAAGTAGATATTTTTATACAACCTTGAATGGACAGTACCTTTTATCATTGGGTAATAAATTGTATTTTCGCTGTGTTGCAACTAACCAACGATCCACGACCTTGTGGAGATAAGCCTGCCGTTCCATCCACTTACCAAAATTGGACAAGGATTATAATTCAATTGTTTCTCCAATCTGTTTGGGTCCCTTCTGGTGGACTAGAGGTGTGGGGCTGATTGATGGTTTAGAAACCGATATTCATCCCTGGACCACAGGTGCCCGGGAAGTTGATTCGTCACAGTTCTGATTTCTAGAGAGATATCCCAACAGCAGGACCCAGAGAGCAGTACAGTTCTGGATTACTCTCGCCAATGGACGTGCCCGAGAAAACCCAATTCCAAAAGCAGCACTATGTGTAGTGCAGGCAATGCACAGGCACCCGCCATGACGTCCCCACTAGGTCGCCATGGAGAGAGGCAGATGTGTCTTCTACCTACTGTTTCCAAATAGGACACATTTCTGGAATTTTCAGGCTGATGGGTCAGTGATATATTAATTTATTTACAGAAAATAAAGTATTTTGCCAAAAACACTGTACAAAGGTCATATTGATGGCAGAAGCAGTCACAATGCCTGACTTGCCGCGGGAGTTAATATACTGAGCCAGCTGGTGGTGGCAAAGCAGCTGGAAACAGTGGCCAGCACGAGTCAGGCATTGCATAAACGAACAGCAATAATTGGTTTAATCGCATAATAACCACTATCACCAAAGCACTTTGCATGAAACATATTATACAATATCACCCAGCCGAATGTGGTACTCATTTATCCACCATGGAAGGATGAAAGACTGCGTTGGCCTTGCTAGGATTAGAGACTGCGAACTGCAGATCACAGAGCGCAGCAGCGAGCGCTGAACCTGCTGAGCTATCTTCCCCGGCAGGACATGGTATAGCATCAGGTCATGGGGCAATGTAGTGCTATAAATCACACCCGTTTCTAGCATGAAATGTAATGCTTCCTGTTCTGTTGACCTTTGAAATGACACACTTTTCTTTGACTTGGAAGTTCTACAACCATTTTGGAGGGAGAAACATTATTTTGCACAATGCTCTTAACACCTGGGCCCAAACACAGTGCACCCCGGGTGGGACAGGTACACCCAGGTGTGGGTGGCGAGTTTGCTATGCAGATAGACTCCATGCCATATGAGGAGAAGTTTGGTCTGGAATGCCCCTTTGGGGCGAGACCTTACTTACCAAAGTCCAATACTACATTTAGTATTCAACTTGTCATTTCATAGTATTCGAAGACTATAGCTGTTTTTTTTTATTCCACAGTATTCATTTAAGCAGGCTAGTATAGGACTATTCCAGCATGCTCAATACTAGCAAATTACTATCAGAATACTGAACAAGTGTTTTTCTCTAGTCTTCATTTAGCATCGACTGCTTGCTACATTACCAAAAGAATAGACCAGGAAGATCTTCCATTTTGGGACGGTAGGGCCCGATTTCCACATGGTCTTTCCCTCCTTCTATAAAACGGCATGGTAGGCTGAAACACGGTCTGGGTGGAGTGGGCAGGGGTAGTTGCCCAGAGCAATGCCAGTGGTTATGATTTACCCAAAAGCGTCCACCCACTCCTCTTCAGTTCTGCCCTAAAGCACCTCAGCCAGAACAGAAGCGGACAGCTTGCCACCAGCGCCCGCCCCATCCCGGAAGTAGTCCCGTGCTGACCAGCAGAATTAGTATTCAGTTAAATAGCAATAAAACATTTTTTACAGCACGTCCTGCCACATTCCTCCCACTTTCAAGAAGTGAAATAATAGCTGTTATTAACACCTAACTTAATGGCACTCAATTGATGGACCTCGGAGGATGGGAGGCGGGGTTTGGTGCAGCCGGGATTCAACTTTGCAACACAAAAGAGGGTCTCATGTGCGTAGTGAGCATTTAACACATGCACTAGACGCCAGGACACGCACCCAAAGCAGCCATAGTTCACAAAGAAAATAAGTCCCTTTTAAGCACATATTCTATATTTGCTATTAATTCACCTCTTCTTTACTTTCAAAAGTACGTGGGACTCAAGTGGAAAAAAAAGTAGGAGATAGAAAAGAATAGAAAAAAAAGTGGAAAAACTGTGCCGAATTGGATCTGGCCCCGCCCTACCGGTTACATCAATGAAATCAACTTTCAGGCGCATCCAGAAACCTTGAGATAAAAATAACCTGGGCACAAACACACAAGTGACGGTAGACCTCAGCTTTTGAAAATTAAAAACTAGGGGGTTAAGGAGGGGAGGTGGTTGTCTAAAGGGGGTTGTGTCTGTTGTTGAGGTGAGGTCGCTACACGAAAGTCCCCATCAATCAGCCCCATACCTCTAGTACACCTGAAGGGATCAGGACAGATTGGAAACACAAGCACATTATGAACCTCCTTGTCCAATTTTGGTAACATGGACAGAACAGCAGGCTTATCTCCGCAAGGTCGTGGTTCGTTGGTTAATTGCAACACAGCGAAAATACAGTTATTACCCAATGATAAAAGGGGCTGTCCAGTCAAGGTTGTATACAAATATCTACGCTATTATCATAGACAGTTCAAGCTCACTACAAAATACAACTGATGAATTCGACCATCCGGACAGGGAGTGTGCACTCGCCTGGGCTGTTTTAAAATTTTGTAATGAAAAGGAATGTTGTGAGATCAACCTCCGGAAAATGGGTGGGGCTAATCCGCACACATTTTCCTATGCTCGCCACACAACAAACACATCGTCAAGTGTACTCTGGGGGACACAGCCTACATGCGCAGTCCTCCTGTTATGTTCAGCTGGAATGGGACAGCCACGGGTACATCAAAGCATCACAGGAAAAGGGGGAGGGGGGACAACCCCTTCCTCCTGCCATGGCCAGCATAATTAAATACCAAAGGTATTTGGTACCAGGGATCTGCCCTGTTCATTGTCAGTTCTGTGTGGTGGCAGCGCCTACTGATGAGTTTATTGAAGCAGGCTGCCACAGGCCTGGTTACAGAACTAACAAAGGGCAGGAAAACCAACACCTTTATGACATGGATTTGTGTCAACTTGAAGTCAGCTCCCACCCCTCTGTATGAAGGGCAGTGAACGCCATGCCCAAGACAACTTTTTCCAGTTGGCAACCCCTGCAGGGGACCCCCTTTCAGAGGGAAGAAGCGTGTGATTTGATGGAGACAGAAAGTCTGTTATCGTCGTAAACTTCAAGGGAGACCTGCACTTTGATCAGGAGCCACAGAGAGCTCAATTAACCAGAGAGACACTGAGCCACAGACAGGAAGATGTGTGGGACTTAGTAGTACTTGTTGTCACCCCTTTACCTTCCCTGTTGCAAAGCACTCTGGTTATGACTTCATGCATAACAGAAGATTGTTGGTGTGGACACAGGATTGGTTCATAAAAAGGTAGGTTTAGCATGCACCAATCACTGGGGCCGATGTGGCTTTAGAAGAGGGCTTAGCTCCTCCCTTAGCAGATCATCTGAAGACTTTTCAAGGAGTAAGGACTCATTTGGACCCTGGTTGAAGGTACAGTCTGACATACAGCTTCTACCAGTGAAGAAAGTCCAGAATTTCCAAAAGGAAAGCAAGGTCCCTCCCCTAAACATTTCCCAGCGAACATAGGGAGATACTAACCCAGAACCCATCCAGCAGCTCCAGAACAGGTACCCAGCGAGCACAGTGTGCCCTGCTTCAGGGTACAGTGCATATAAATGGGTGGTGGGGTTTCCTCTCTCCTTTGTTAGCCTCTGCAGCCAGGCCACATGTGGGCCTGTGTGAATTAAACTGCGATTAGTATTCAAAGCTGCCACCAGAAACAGGTTAAAAAAAAAAAAAAAACAGGGCGGATCCATGGAGCCTTTAATTAGGCTGGCCATGGCATGGCCTAGGAGTAATGGATGTTCTGGTCCTGGGTGAATATGGCATATGATATGATAGGGGTAGCAGATGGCTTTGCTATCCCCTTCAAGTCTTGCAGAATACAGCAGTTTGCCGGGCCATGGGGTTTTCCACATGGATTCCATATGGTCAGACTGTCTTTAGCGCGCCAAAGCATTCACTGGCTGCATGTCTCGGCACGCATCCAGTTTAAGGTACTCTGTAAGAGCCATTGTGTGTACCGGGGCAACAGTTGTTTTTACAGTTTGAAGAGTAGATCATCTCATACTGCCCATATCGTACTCTGCGACCCGCTACCTCTGCGCTTGTCACCGTCCCTCATTCGCTAACTCTGCACTCCTCAAAGTTCCTCGTCTGCTTACTGTGCACTTGCCACAGTTCCTTGTACATTAACTCTGCCCTACTCACAGTTCCTTGTCCGCTAACTCTGCACTCCTCACAATTCCTAGTCTGCTTAGTCTGCCCTTGTCACAGTTCCTCCTATGCTAACTCTGCACTTGTCACAGTTCCTTGTACGTTAACTCTGCCCTACTCACAGTTCCTTGTCCACTAACTCTGCACTCCTCACAATTCCTAGTCTGCTAACTCTGCACTCCTCACAATTCCTGGTACATTAACTCTGCACTTGTCACAGTTCCTCGTCCGCTAACTCTGCACTTCTCAGTTCCTCCCCATCGTCTGGAGCGCTGTGGTGGCCGTGGTTTTTCTGTGGCTGGCCCCAAGCTCTGGAATTCTCTTCCAGTCCCTCTTCGTGCTTCCAAAGATTTTAGTCTTTCTAAAGAAACACTCAAGACATCTCTTTGACGGATCCCTTGCTCTTTGTCTTGTCGATTCTCGTGTCTTTAGCAGCTATGATGCCTCGGGTGTAAATTGCACACCCGGTGCCCCTGGGAGGGGTTACTGGGAAGGAGGAGGAAAGGGGAGACAGCCCGTCACCTTGGCTCCGACTCCAACTCTTCCACCCAAGGTTTTCTATAAGATTTCTCTGAAATGGCGACATGCGACTGACTCGATCCCAACGCAAATGGCCTTTCAAAGCACAGGTAGGCCGGTTTGTAATACGCCATTTTCCACAGTGTCCCTTTGCACTGGGAATTTGAGACAGCAGAGCCCTGGCAGATCACTCAACCGCGAAATGAGAGGACAGGCTCTGTGCTCATCATTCTGAGCGCCCCCACCTCCCGCCCCCGAGTATGGAACGACGGGGAGGGACGGTCCCAGTGAGCCAGTCACACTATGGCGCTTAAAGTATTTGGGAACGGTGGCATATCTATACACAAAAAAACAAGTGCATAGACATAGTAACATAAAAGCGAAGTGTAATGGGCAGATTTTGCAGTGGGGGGGGGGGTGCAGGTACAGAGAGCTTGTACTCACTCTTTGCAGAGACCCGAGTCCCCGGTTCCTCCCACTCCTCGCCCGTGCACCCCCCTCTGCTCGCCACACAATCCCTGTCAGCCAGTGTTTACTTACCCTCTGCACGCAGCCTGCCCTCCCCCTTTGATGTGTGCCCCTTCTCCCCGTGACCTGCAGGCGGCGGCCAATGGCTGGGGGGGGGGGGCAGCAAATGATTCTTCGCTAAAGCCGAAGGTTGTACTTTCAGACAAACTTTAGGGCCAATTAGCTGCCAACCGTTGGCAAACAACCCTTCCCCCACCCAACTGAGCGCGACAGGGCCCCTACCTGGGAAACTCCATCACACGGGGGCGAACATCTCTGCACCCACCTGCTGGCACCAGGGCAATAACGGGAAAATAACACCACAAGGCCAGCTACGAAGCATCGTTCTGACAAGATCTTAAAAAACATTTAGGGAAAACTTAAACAAGAAATGTGGGGGGTGAAATGTTCCATTTAATGGGGGGGTGCTCGGTGGAAGGTGGTCGAATAAGAGGCCTAGCACGCGTCACGGGGGCAGGGAAGGGTGGACCGATAGGGGGCGAGGCTGTTACATGTACACACAAATGCACGATAACATCAAAGCAATGAAAATAAGACTTTTTTTAAAGTACACACAACTCTAACAAATTAAATAACTACATCTCCCATGGAATCTTTCGGCTCGGCGCTATACAGAACTACAATGGGTGCTGGGCTCCTCGGGCAAATGAATAGGCACAGAGGCACGAAGAAAATGTTAATTTTAAAAATAAAAATAGTCTAGGACCTTCCTACCCAACGTGCTCAAGAGCCATCCCTGGCAACTTTCACGGTCACAGGATGTTCCTGCCCGTGAGAGCCCTTGGAATGTGCTTATGTAATTGGGGGGTGGGGCGGGTCAGAGAGGCTTGTGTCCACCCCGGGTTCCAGGGACTCCAGGATAACGTTGTCCCGCCGCTCTGGGCCCTTGCGGGTCGGGGGGGGGGGGGGCGGGGAAGCCCTCTCAAAAGGCTCACCCCTAAAGCCCAAGCAATCCAAAGGTTAAGTGGCCCCCGGGTGTGGCAGGGGGATTTCAAGCGGTCTGATAAATGTGGGGGTTCCCCAGAGCCCCGATTCGTGTTTCCAAGGGACGTCCCAGGTACACTACAGAGCTTAGCCGGACTCTCACATGCTTTGATCTGCAGAGCTTCCTTAGGGCGCACAAGTTGTTTCGCTCAATTATTCTTGCCGCATAGGTCCTACCTACCAAACCAACTTATCACAGCCAGTACGTGGATGGCTGATCTATGGACGGTAGCGGGGCGTCGTTTAAACCCCGGAGGGGCCGTGAATTTGGCTTCCCACTGCCCAAAGACGACCAGATCAATTTCCCAGCAACCAGCTGTTCCGCTAGAGAGGTGCCCTCAGATTTTCAAAGCACTCTCGTGCTTTTGGAGCTAGGGTTTGTATCTGCTCTTGGCAAGAACATGTAGCCCAAGATGGTACAATCAGAATGCCTGGGGCGTTGAGACCGGAATACCAGCATGCTTTGCGATCCCTGGGATCTTCCATTAGCCCCGGCCCAGCAATCTGGTTCACTTTGGACTGGATGGGGTTTTCCACCGTCAACATCCAGTAGCATGTTTTCCCCAGATTATGCCTTCAGAAAAATCTGAGAACCTAGGAGTCAAAACAAACCGCCCAGGGACCCTTCTGTTTGGGCGTCGGCAAGAGCGTGAATTCCTCGATCGAGCCAACCGTAGTCGATCCAGGTAACGGATCTCGAAGTGGCTGCTCCTCCTCTTGTTTTTTGCAGCCAATAGGGTCATGAGCCACGCCATGCCAGCTCCGTCACAGTGGGTCTTGGCGTTATAACGTGGAAGACCCCCGTGAGGGTTGCAGAGGTGCCTTCATTCTAAGCACACTGTGCACATCATGGATTTGTGCAGGCTGGTGCATGGGGTAGACCAGACCATTTCTTCTCTGGAGCACGAGGTGTCCGACCTGCAGGCCGTGCCGAAAGGCCGCCATGGAGGATTCCTCGATATACCACCGCTATACCAGGATCTTCCTCAAATACGGAGCAAGCTCCTGACGGAACATTGCACGTAATCTACTGCGGTATCCGGTCATTGCATCGACAGCCAAAGCATCTGAAAAAAAATTTAAAAAGC
This sequence comes from Ambystoma mexicanum, assembly GCF_040938575.1. Taxonomy (NCBI): domain Eukaryota; kingdom Metazoa; phylum Chordata; class Amphibia; order Caudata; family Ambystomatidae; genus Ambystoma; species Ambystoma mexicanum. The sequence goes on along the minus strand of NC_090932.1, from coordinate 1,620,591,926 downwards.
ATCTAATGCATTTTTTTAGAGGGTAAAAAGTTTAGTTTAATAAAAATGGGTTTTAAAAAAGGTTAAAAAAATACCAAAAAATAATAAAAATACCAAAAAATAAAAAAATTAAATTAAAAAAAAAAGGAGGTTGGGAAGGGGACGCCCCATTAAAAAAAATAATAATACATTCCGTTAGGTGCTTTTGTTTTTTTAGATGGTATGGCATTAGATGTTTTGGCTGTCGATGGAATGACTATAAACCATCTACTGCATGTGTAGGCATGACCTTCCCAGTCGCCCCAATTTATGGGGACCCCTTAAAGCAGGGTGCTTTCAGAAGTTTAATCAGGATAACCCTCAACCCAGCTTCCTTCGGAAGAACGTACCCTTGTGAGAAGAGCGAGATGTGTGAACACCAATCAAGGGGTTGTTTGACGCGCCCCCCCCCCGTCAGAGTTTAGTTACCCTTCTCTGGGTCCATCGCATCGGTACAGGGATGAAATGAGGGGGGCGCCCTTGCATGTCAGAGCACATCACTTTCAGACGGGCACTCGTGAAGTTAGTCCCCATGTTTAAGAACACACAACTAGGGTAACCAGGCCTAGGAAAAATGTCAATGAGAGCCTTGGCTAGAAGGAGCAGGGTTCCTAAATCCTTGGCTCTCGGGCGGTTTTGGACTACAATTCCCACCAGGCCTAGCACAGTCAACCGTGAGGGATCAAGTGAATCGTTGCCCAAAACGTTTGAGCATCGCAGTTTGCAGACTTCTGTTGCAAGGGCACTGGACACCTCAAAAGATGCGACTGCAGGAAATCGGAACCGCGAGGACCCCTAACTTAACAGAATCAAAGCGTGGAGGCAACCTTCTGCCGCATAGTGCAGGGCCATCAAAGGCAGATCCAGCTTTGAGGGGATCCTTACTGTGCACTTCCGATCTACTTTCAAGCCCTCCGCTCCAGATATCAGACAGGTGGCAAACACAGTGAGGCCAATTCAGACTTTTATCCTCCCGAGGTCAATAAATGAGTACCAATTTCGATTGGTTAATAGTAATGTATGTAAATATGTCCAAGCGCTATAACAAACAAAGTATTAGTAAGCTCATATCAATGGAAACTCCCGAAAATGTAGACGACGGACCCCACGCCTCGCCTACAGCTCAGGAAAGCGTGGAAATGGCATCTGTACAAAAAAACATTGTGTGGACCAATAGTCAGACTGCGTCCCCCTCTCGCTCCCCAACTTGCACCCCTTCTGCATTAACTCTCTTCAAGACCTTCCAAGAGTGCCCTAAATAGTCAATCTGTCCACTCGTATCAGAGGCTATCGGTGGACCCCCCCCCCCCCCCCCGACACCCCCCCTTCTTGTACAGTGCTTTTACTCCCATCTACATTAGAACTACGTAAAGCCCAATACATGCCTGGCCTTGCCCGGGAATCAGGCCTTTTACAGTTTAGGTGTAGCGATCACTTGGGATGTACTAGGAATACTTTTCTAATGTTAAGTACATAGTTATTTCTATTCTAAAAACTAATTAGGACTGAAAATGTATTGAGTATTCAAATACTGCATCCCCGCCGGTGAAACTCACAGACCCCCAACCTCGCCCCCCGCCTCCCCCCAGCCTACAGAGATGGGCCTTAAATGCTCGAATACCAAGTGTGGGTGTCGGAGGGGGTAAAGAGGGGTATTACGGGGGCTCGCTACCCATATACGTAACAGCCTTTGGACCAGAGGGCATTTTATCATCTGCACCAACTCAAATCCTTTAAAAAGTGTGGCCTCACCCTCTTTCTTTCGCTTAAGGCTTTGAATGGAATCATGTTCGGCCGTTCCCTCAGGCGGCCTGGCTTAATTTCACAAACGCAAGAGCTATGCTACGCAACAAATTCATACACACCCCGGCCTTCGAGGAATTATATCCAGGCTTAAATTCCAGCCTGCCTGTGCATCCATTGTAACATCTCAAGCCTAGAGGAGCTGGTTGCCCAGGATCTCATCCGCGCGCACGCTACGTTCCACGCCAGCAGCGTGGCCGCGTCAGTCGTTATTGAACTGAATGTTAGATTGCAGAGAAGGGAGCGGCCTTTTTCTGCAGTCTACCTAGTCATGACAGAGGGCCTGAAAAGGGGCCACAATAGGGATAGCACAAAAGGATATTTGGGAAAACAATTGGCGAGAAAACCTCCGATCTGCGTATCCACCTAAAAAGGAGCGACGTTGCAATTATACTGTTCGGCTAAGCTTCGTCACTCCCACTGTGGGATTTCCTTGCACCGGATTTTTGGCAGGAACGCTTAACTGACCATCATTCCATTTTGAGCTTGATCAATGGATCTGCTTTTTGTATTATAAAATTCATTTCCATTGCCCCCCCCCTTCTTTCTTACTACTGTTTCATAAACATTCACACACCCCACACCCCCTCAGGAATAAGACGTTTTGGATGTGTGTAATGGGGTCTAATCCTACACTGGGATTCTAGAAACTTTACTTGGACGAAGGACAGAATATTAAACTGCTAAAATGTATAACTCTGCAATCACTGAACTTCAATGGACAAATGGCACCAATGTCCAGTAGTGAACATAGTGTTTTAAGCAAAGAATACCTCTGCACTTTCATCCACGTCCTGGACGCAAATACATTTCTATAACTTAATAAAGATATATTTCAACTCTCACACAGAAAACTTCTGCGTGTTACCACTCTGATACTGCATTTTCATTTGGTTTCTTTGAGGCACATCAGGTGCAATGAGACTGGCCTACAGACTGGCCTGCAGATGAAACCAAACATGTCAAGTGAGGTCACAGAGCAGAGCCAAGCTGTGGAATGCGTGAGGCCTCCGGCTGCCCCCCTCCCGAGAAAATACACAGCAACGACGCTGCTGGCTCAAATATCAAGACCGGAGGCTGCCTCGCCGAGATGGCACTGAAAGCCTGTTGCAACTGCAGGCTTCCTTCCTCGGGTTCCCCGAAATTGACTTTTTTTTGTTATTATACATGCTTATGTGCACGGTTTCATGGGCCGGGAATGGATTTAGCCGCTCCGTTTGTATACAGGGATGAGCCAGGCCTGGGAGGGGCAGAGCAGTGAGCAGCCCTCCTAGCACGAGTGTGTTTGCATTACAGCCTATTTCACTCCACTTCCGGCCTCCTGAGTGCCTGGAGTGTGCTGTGGGGGCAGCAGGACGAGCCTGTAAAACTGCGTATTTTGGTAATTCCAATATCACTATTCTGGTGTTTGATTGGAACCTGCATGAGCTACCCCACCAAAAAAATAAAATTAAAAAAAAAAGCCTCCGCGCTTCCAGTGGTTGGCTTCAGCACATCTGGAGTGCACAACACAGCCACACACTACAATTATAACACTTCTGGATTACCTTCAAGTATATCCTCCTTGTGCCTACAAAGATGGCACCCTTTAAAAATGTCCTTCCACAATTCAGGTTTGATTGCACCAAAAGGCGCCCAATCACAAACATCCTCCCTTTCCCTTTAACCCGCCTCACCTCTCCTTGAAGCCTTCTTTTGCCTGCCCCTTCATCCCCTCCCCTCTTCCTCCGCAGGCTACGCCCTGGACACACCTGGCTGGAGAAAATGGAAACTTCTGGACCATCATTAGTGCTCCGAGACCATTACAGTGGCTCTTTCAAGCTGCATGAAATCTTTGCAACAGGACTTCAGAACTGCTCCTTATTACATGTTGTTAAAAGCAGAAGAAAAATGCAATGTGTAGTTGCGCTTTAGGTCAAACTCCACACAACTCATAATGAATGGTCATTCAAAAGCAGTGCTGCAGGAGACGCATAAAGCAAGACTGAAAGATTCATGTATGGGCCTCAACAGGCCAAGCCTCACACCCAGATGATGGGTATTTAGGTCTGTGCTTACATTTGTGTTAGGGTAAGTATTGTGACAAATGAAAAGTGAAGATAGTGTTTCAGCAACACTAAGTATTGCAAACTGAACTATTTCAAATATACAATTCTGTGGTCATTTTCAAAATGCTTTTATGAGAATCACTAGAACTGGGTTCCTGGAAGAGTTGGAGCATTGCCCAACAGGGGCTGGGACTCTGCACCCCAGCTTTTGACAACGTAGCCCGCCTGGTGGTCCTCCCCAGGCCCCCTTGCGTTCCCAGAGTGTGCGTTCTCCATTTCCAGCCCTGGATAGAGGCAGCCTTTCTACTAGGTTTACTGAGGGAGCAGGTAATGCAGCTCCTGCAGCGATTGTGGTGGTGTAATGGGGGGGGGGCAGAGAGGGGGGGGGGTATCCAACCCTGCTGAAAGTTAGACATAAAAGAAAGATGCTGTTCTGCCCTAGAGCAGACTAAATTAATTTGGCCCTAGAACAGGAGAATTCATTTGGGTCAACTATTTAATGATGCCCCACCCCCACTGGCTAACTCCAAGGTTGGCAAGGTTCCAAACCAGCTCAAAATTCAGGTGGTTGGCAGCTGTTCCAAACCAGTTCATCCAGCACTATAACAGTGGAGGCCATAGTACTTTTACACACCGATTAACAGCTTAAGGAGGTACTCCAGTATTATTTGCTAGCAACTGATACAGTAATCCAGCTACCGGGCCACACGCTTGATCTGTCTCCGGCACATGTTCTCAATTACTTCTCTTCCTGAATATAGAGTGCATCTGTCTCACAATATACCACACACGGATGTGTTTAATTACTTGACACTGCACACCTTGCCTTTCTCAAAAGAACTTTCAATAAATATCACACTGGAGGGGGAGGGGGCACGGGTGCTGCCTATGTAGTTATGCCCGTAGATGAGGAGAACACTGCTCTGCTGAATGGGAGGGTCTCAGGGGGCGGGAGGTGGGGAGGGGAAAGGACAGTGCTGGTGACACACACACACACACACAGATCCATGGTGCTTTACTAGCAGAACCTAAAAGGAAGGGATTACTTTCATTGAAAACAACTGACCTACTGGAGAATTGAACACATTTATTTTTTTTCGATTTAAAAAAAAATAATAATAATGGGTGGGGTGGCCGAGACCCCTGCCCTCCTACTTTCCCTTACCCAACCCATCTTGACCTAATAAAAATGAACCAAAATAACGTGACCCCAGAAATGTGGTCAATTCGGAGTCGGTCAATTTGGTATTCGATCATTTTAGCCAATATAAAAAGAAAGGCTTACATCGATGCCATATTATGAAGTCTCACTGCACCAATTTGGGGGAATGTTATGGAAAAAGAAAAAAAAAAAATCCTACTAAAAAAATCTCTGGCCAGGAACCTTGCGGAATTTCGGGTGTTCCAGAGTTTCTCTGTGACCACACTGCTTGCCTGGATCCCACAGTGCCCAGCCAGAGCTTGAACCATAGCCCAGTGATTCACGTTCATTTATACGGGTGCCATTCAGTTGGGCAGTAATAACACCAATTATGTAAGCATTAAAGGATCATTCTGTTTGTGGCGCGCTGTATGAATGGTTCCTCGCCTTATTATCCCACAGCCAGTAGCAATGAGGGCGAAGCCGAAACCCTGAAGGCTGCAGCATCTCACGCCTGCATGGGGCGCACGCCGGCCAATTCCAAGCAAGACTTTGCTGATCACAGGTGTGCGGGTATGAAGGGAAGGACTCTAAACATTGCTAGCCAATGAGGCGAGTTCTCACCACTTCCACAGGATTCTAGACCTGTGTGCATGCCACACAGGAGGCGGGGTGGGGCAATAGTAGGTATGGCCACCACCGTGACCCACCTATCCCAACTACACCCTCTTCCCTCACGCCCCTTCTAAATCCCACTGCGGCCAACCGCTGAGCCGCTCCCTGCCAGGCTCATCACCTCAGTTTCTCTACTAATATTCCCACTGATCGATCAAGCGAGCATGAACGCTTCTCACTAGAATAACCCACCATGTTACCCTTCCACCCACTTCAACCAGAACCTACAACCATTTTATCTTTTCTACAACCATTTTATCTTTTACACTACATCTCTGAAACACCTTGCCCGCCACCCGTTCGTTCTCCTTGGAGACCGTTATTTGCTCCACTGCCATGAGCTGGCTTTCAAACCTCCAACTCCCCTGAAGCTACCGCATCCTCACCAATCTCACCTCGCCTCATTGCACTCAACTTTCATGAGTGCTTATTTCTCTGGGCTTGGCAGCCCTTCTCACCCACATATTCATCTATTCCAGATGGTTCTTTCATCTTATGTACAAGTCCTGCTCAGTCGCTTGGTTTATTGTGTCCTGAGCTCACATCCTTTTGTACTCATTAAAACAATCAAAGCCCCCCCCCCCCTTCTAGTCTCATTTACGTAGGATCTTCTTAATAACATAATCTCCTCTTGTGGTCTAATCAGCCACTTCAATGCTAACAATTCATTGAATCTTCACCTTTCTTCTCGCTTTTCCACAAAGTCTATATGGCTCCAATCCGAACTGGGTCTCAACCGTAACACATGGCTGACCTCCCACTTCCTCGGTTCTAACCCATTGAAAAACAAAAATATTCGTCTCACCCGCCCCACGCAATATCTTGGTCTTACATTCCTCTAGTCTCCCAACACATGCCCTCTACTCCTAAACTTGCCATTCGTTTTGACGGCTCCTTTGTTCCTTCCTGTACTGCTAAGATTTTTCCCACCTGCTATTAGAGCAACTTTATCTCGGTATTAGGCCTCCCTTTTGCCCAAGGTAGAGTGCCATTGCCAACCCCCCCCCCCCGCTATAACCCTACACAACTGACCGTCCGTCCTGCTCTTCCAGGAACTGATACATGCAGATATGTAACTGCTGTCCAAAGACCCTTAATGTCTACCCAATATCCCAGCATATGTCCCTTCGCCAGCATATGACCCCCAACACCATTTGTTTTACTGTCAGCCGTATAATCATGGTTACTTCTAAAGGCAGCCAATTTAGGGACTGCCACTGACCTATGTAATGCAGACGCAGTGCGGCATTTCCGATAGAAATGTTCTCCTTACTACTAAATACAGGCAAGTAAGTACCCAGTGCTCCAGTTAAGATTTTGAAGTGGGAGTATTTTATTCCCTATTGTCAAAGTTGGGAGTCAAATGATTTTTTTAGGGAGTAAAAAAGTAAGTACCATTCCCAATGAGTATTTAATAACCAAGTAAACATTTGTTTCACCTGGAAAACAGAAATGTTTTGCAATAAATAGTTATTTGCACCAAAGTATTCATGTACACCAGGGATCGATTGGATAAGCAGGAGCTAAAAGCAGCTCCTGGGTATCCAGAATTATCCATGGACCAGGCGCAACAAGTGGGTAACAAGGAGCTAGTACATAGCGTCCTGCAAATCGAACGTCCACGTAAGGGGCACACAAATTATGACTCCTATGCTTTAAATGAGATATAGAAGTGTCGGAATGTGCATTTATAGATGGTCCCAAATGCATAGAGTAACAATTTATAGAGGTGGGTTTGTTTGGCATCAGTTGGCCTAAGGGAGCCAAAAGTAGCTCCTGGTAGCCGTTGGAGTCAAGCTAACCAGGCGATACATAGCTCCCAGCTCCCCTCAATTTCCAACCCTGTACATTAAAATATACATTTGTATCTCTTTATCGGGTAGTGATAACAGTAGAGTTTGTTCCTGTGGCACTGTGTGTACAACTGGTCAAAACATATTGATGGAGCTGCGCGGACGAACGCAGAGGGACTGGCTCCCAACTGTCCCTTTCCTATTTTTGTTGGGAATATTATTACTCCCCATTTTTAATTTTTTTTAGGAGTATGGCCTATTTAAAGAGTAAAAGTGACAGATACACCCCTTTATCTGTAGAGCTGCAAGAGAACCAAACTCAGCAGTTTTTTTTCCATCACAGATATTGAAGGCGCAGGACTAGTGTGGCTCTTTAAGGGAACTTCGACATTACTACTTTTCATCACAACCCCTTCCCATTTTTCCTTTGTTTCTCCGATATACTCCAAAAGGTAGAACCCAGTACCTCTGCCCAGCCATTCTTGCGACTACAAACCACTTGGAAAATGCCTCGTGGATCGGCTCCACCCCCTCCCCCCCGCCAGCGGTTCCAACCCTTGCGGACACCATTCTTCAAGGAAATGGTTTCATTCAGACCACAGATCTCGGTTAAGTACCCCAGAATGGGAGTGCAAGGTAAAAGGGTGCAGGTGTAGCAGCATCAACACTCTAAGAAGGCTCAATTTGAGGATAAGGGTCTCTTGGACCCTTACTTTCCCTCTTGGGTGCTGGGCGGCACCAGCCAACGACAGTTTGCGCGACAGCACCCGATACACCGGGCTGTGTAGCGCATAAGCCACCTTCACTGCCGAGCAACGCCATAGGCCAGCGTGCACCACACAGATGGTGGAAACCGCCACATCAGGCTTCGCGGCCTATTTCTAATTCAGGAGGCAGTGCCAGCGTGCCGGAAGGCACAACTTTTTAATGATTTTTTTTTTTTAAGCTAGTGATACGTCGAGTGGAATTTACATTAGTTCTTCAGTGATCGGGCGAACCACTCAAGTGGACACGCTTGCCTTGGGAACAAGGTAAGGACATGGGACAACACCCTCGGCCCCCACTCATCCCTCAACTAACTCCTCACTGCTAAAATATTGCATCCTCACACCTCCCACACCCCTGCAGACGACCTCCTACTCGCGTGCACTCAGACCCTAGCCATCTTCTATCAACAACCTTGCTGTTCATTTTTGCACTCCACAAGGTCAGGGGTTCGGGGGAGGGGTGGTCCCCTTTGGCTGACCTGCCCAGTAGATAGCAACCCCAAACAACAGCTAGATTTTCATCTCGACACACAGGTAACGGGTACTTCGGGCCCTGCAGCCATCAACACTGCATCTGCCTTCCCGCTATCCTTCCAACACACCCCGCCCTCCTCTCTTACAGCGCCAAGCACAGCAAAGTCAACATTATTGGCAGACGACGCTATAAGGCCACGTTACATTACATGCGACATTGGTTTGATACCCCGGTCTGGTCAACCCAGCCCTTCATCCCCGTCCTGGTCCGGAAGGATAGCTCAGGGGCAACGCATGTGTTATGGAAGCAAGACAACGCAGCGCAACACAGGCTCGAACCCCGATCCCGCGCTTAGAAACCATTTGTTGGTATTAAGCGCGCTATAAATGAACATTTCTAATATTTACAATCAAGAGAGCTTAGCCTGGCTCTGGAATTCTTATCAGCGAACCGAATGAGAGGTGAGGCGAGCGGAGCGGACTTGGGAACTAGAAAGGCCGCTGTAGGAGTTTGTTTAACGCTAATTGGTTCCCAAGTGGTAGAGCCACAGCACGCAGAGTAGCTCAGAACCTCAGCAGCGGGAGTGCTCTAGAGCACCACTAGAGCACCGCGCTCTGTTATGCGGCCTCAGTTTGTTGGCTGTGAATTGGAGGCGCTTACAAGGCGTTAACGAGGCGCCTTATAGAACTGCCCATACACGTGTGTAGAAGTGGGCAGTGGGCGTCCTCACCTTTGTCTGGGGGAGGGGCCCTAGTCATCAAGAACTCACTGGCCACACACCAGTTCAGCTTCGGGGTAAAATCATGATGTTGTAAGACCCATACCAACACATATACTGCAGGGGGGCGTCACACAAACAGGACATCCGGAGAAGGGAGGGCAACCTCATCACTGGACTGATCAGACATGGATGGGGGCAAGACTTGCTACGTGGTTAATAGCTGGTAAGATATGCACATGCTGTCGAGACCAAGTCGGAGCAAACCGAGGCTACTCACGTCAGGGAGTGCCTTTCAGCTCAGTAAAAGAAGCCCCGCACATTTAAGCGCGGCGAAGCAGCTCAGTCCGTAGTGTGCACTTTATTTCGTAGCCCACAAGTACTAAGGGCGTGTTTTTTCGCCCAATTTACATAGAAGTGTATAATAGCCCAGTACTGAAGGGGTTAACCATTATTATTCTTGGCAGAGAAACGGGTGCTCGCTATAAACTGAGGCCGGCAGCACAGGAGAGGCAGCCGGGGCAGGAAGGAGGGCTGGACAGCAAAGAGGGCGGGGGTATGGGGTGGCGGGGGGTCGATGGAGGGGACAACATCGTATCCCGAGCCTTGTTATTTTTGCTAAATCTATAATTTTATTCCCGCTTCGTCGTGCAAGGGGCCCAGAAGGCGCGCCGGCGAGGCTCTCATCGCGTTTCGATCCCATGAGGGGAAAAGCAGTTCATTTTAAGCGCAGAGGATCGTGTTTCACTGCCATCAAAGCCGTACAGGCCTCCACAATATATAGCGTCATGTACCCCAAGCCGTGACTAATGAGGCTGGGAAGACTCGCCGAGGCACTGTGTGAGCTTACACAGAGACCAGGCGAGTCCAGGAGAACCCAGAGAGGCCAAGAGAACCCAGAGAGGCCCAGAGAGGCCAAGAGAACCCAGAGAGGCCAAGAGAACCCAGAGAGGCCAAGAGAACCCAGAGAGGCCCAGAGAGGCCAAGAGAACCCAGAGAGGCCAAGAGAACCCAGAGAGGCCCAGAGAGGCCAAGAGAACCCAGAGAGGCCAAGAGAACCCAGAGAGGCCAAGAGAACCCAGAAGAGAACCCAGAGAGGCCCGCGGCCAGGCAAAGCCAGAGAGGCCAGGAGAGCCCAGAGAGGCCTGCGGCCAGGCAAAGCCAGAGAGGCCCGTGGCAAAGCAAAGCCAGAGGCCAGGCAAACCCAGAGAGGCCAGGCAAACCCAGAGAGGCCAGGCAAACCCAGAGAGGCCAGGCAAACCCAGAGAGGCCAGGCAAACCCAGAGAGGCCAGGCAAACCCAGAGAGGCCAGGCAAACCCAGAGAGGCCCGTGGCAAAGCAAAGCCAGAGGCCAGGCAAACCCAGAGAAGCCCGCGGCCAGGCAAACCCAGAGAGGCCAGGCAAACCCAGAGAGGCCAGGCAAACCCAGAGGGGCCAGGCAAACCCAGAGGGGCCAGGCAAACCCAGAGGGGCCTGTGGCCAGGCATACCCAGAGGGGCCCAAGCCCAGGCATACCCAGAGGGGCCCAAGCCCAGGCATACCCAGAGGGGCCCAAGCCCAGGCAAACCCAGAGGGGCCAGGAGAACCCAGAGGGGCCCAAGCCCAGGCAAACCCAGAGGGGCCAGGAGAACCCAGAGAGGATGGAGGCCATGCAAAGCCAGAGCAGCCCGAGGCCAGGCAAAGCCAGAGAGGCCAGGCAAACCCAGAGAGGCCAGGCAAACCCAGAGAGGCCCGTGGCAAAGCAAAGCCAGAGGCCAGGCAAACCCAGAGAAGCCCGCGGCCAGGCAAACCCAGAGAGGCCAGGCAAACCCAGAGAGGCCAGGCAAACCCAGAGGGGCCAGGCAAACCCAGAGGGGCCAGGCAAACCCAGAGGGGCCTGTGGCCAGGCATACCCAGAGGGGCCCAAGCCCAGGCATACCCAGAGGGGCCCAAGCCCAGGCATACCCAGAGGGGCCCAAGCCCAGGCATACCCAGAGGGGCCCAAGCCCAGGCATACCCAGAGGGGCCCAAGCCCAGGCAAACCCAGAGGGGCCAGGAGAACCCAGAGGGGCCCAAGCCCAGGCAAACCCAGAGGGGCCAGGAGAACCCAGAGAGGATGGAGGCCATGCAAAGCCAGAGCAGCCCGAGGCCAGGCAAAGCCAGAGCAGCCTGGTAAACTCAAAGAGGCCCAGTAAACCCAGAGAGGCCCAAGGCCATGCAAACCCAGAGGGGCCCGAGCCCAGGCAAACCCAGAGGGGTCCGAGCCCAGGCAAACCCAGGCGGCCAGGAGAACCCAGAGAGGATGGAGGCCATCCAAAGCCAGAGCAGCCGGAGGACAGGCAAAGCCAGAGCAGCCTGATCAACCCAGAGAGGCCCGTGGCCAGGCATACCCTGAGTGGCTCGAGGCCAGGCAAATCCAGAGGGGCCCGAGGCCAGGCAAATCCAGAGGGGCCCGAGGCCAGGCAAATCCAGAGGGGCCCGAGGCCAGGCAAATCCAGAGAGGCCCGAGCCCAGGCAAATCCAGAGGGGCCCGAGCCCAGGCAAACCCAGAGGGGCCCGAGCCCAGGCAAACCCAGAGGGGCCAGGCATACCCAGCAAGGACCGTGGCCAGGCAAACCCAGAGCGGCCCGAGCCCAGGCAAACCCAGAGGGGCCCGAGCCCAGGCAAACCCAGAGGGGCCCGAGCCCAGGCAAACCCAGAGGGGCCAGGCATACCCAGCAAGGACCGTGGCCAGGCAAACCCAGAGCGGCTCGAGCCCAGGCAAAACCAGAGGGGCCCGAGCCCAGGCAAAACCAGAGGGGCCAGGAGAACCCAGAGAGGATCGAGGCCGGGCGAACCCAGAGAGGATCGAGGCCATGCAAAGCCAGAGCAGTCCGAGGCCAGGCAAAGCCAGAGCGGCCCAAGGCCAGGCAAAGCCAGAGCGGCCAGGGGCCCTGGCAAACCCAGAGCGGCCAGGGGCCCTGGCAAAGCCAGAGCGGCCAGGGGCCCTGGCAAACCCCGGGGCCTGAGGTGAACCCAGGGGCCTGAGGTGAACCCAGGGGCCTGAGGCCAGGTGAACCCAGAAGGCGAATTGCAGTCTTAATTCTGGGCCTGACTGTCCCCCAGCGATAGGAAAGGAACCTGTGTACATAAATGCATACAGGTACGCGCGTGCACAACGTGCCCCGAACTGCATATATGTTCACCCATATGTGCTATGTATGACCACTGCCGACAACTCCGCCCCTACTCTTTATACCCCCCAAAGCTCGGAGGCTGCCATTTGACGCCACTTACAGCCCAATAAATCCAAACAACCCGGAGGACCACCAACCCTCAGCAGGAAGGGCTTTGTGTAAAGCGCAGACATACAACCTTTGGCTGCCCAGATGTTTGACTACAAATCCCATCAAACCCAACCAGCATAGTCTATGGTAAGGGATCATGGGAGTCTTTTGCCAAAACATCTGGAGAGTAGCAGGAACATTTTTATTTTCAACACTAAGCGCAGACAACGGGCAGACATGAATGGGGGCTGGATTTCCCCTGCTCTGAGCCACCCCCCCCCCCCGTCCCCGGGACCTCCCGACCCTCCCCCAGCGCACACTGGGTCAGGAATTAGATGAGTGGCTCTAGCGGAGCTCCCGCTACACCCAACCCAGGTGGGCCAAACACCATCTTAAGGGTCCCCCTGCGAGGGTCAAGAGAGTGTGAAAACTGCAGGGCCCATGCCTGCTTGGCGTGACCTGAAGAGCTACCGGTGCTACTCTGGATGGCCTAGTCCAGCGGGCGCCCTACACACCTATGGGACAGGGACTCTGGGTTTGGGAATTTGTATGAAGGAACATTGGGACACAGCTTTCCCCTGTCCTCAAGATCAAGCACTCATCCACAAAGCAGTCCCACCCCAAACCACCACTCTTCCTGGCCAAGGAACTCACAATCTGTGGGCCAGTGCGCCTCCAGAAGCCGCAACATGGATGGAAACAGACATGTAGGAGGGAAGAAAAAGGAAAATAAAAAAACACAGGAAAGGGGTCTTCTCCTGACGTGATCCCTGCATCTGGGGAAAGAAAGACTCTGCAACGGGTCGGCTCCAACCTACACTTCTGGAAGGACCTGGAGACCCCCCACTTTCCAAAACAACATCTGCCAATTGCCCCAGTCAACCCCATGTCCCCCACGAATGTTCCCACCCTCCCTTGCTCCCCCACCCAGGCCAGCTCATCCGCTACGCTCGCCCCTTTATTAGTAAACCCGTTGCTTCTCGGGTAGGGCCGCTGGTTATAACACTGGGAAATCATTTAAAGCACAATGGGGCATATATAATGGACACTACGTTAGAATAATAATAATAATTTAGCATTTATGCAGCGCTACGATTACGAACCCTGAGGTATCTGAGCGCTGCTTATTATTACCCACGGTGTGCGGTGCTCGGAAGGATGAAAGGCTGAGCTTGGCCCTGCCGGGATTCGAACCTGTGTCAGCAAGCTCTGCACGGATGTCAAAGCGAGCGCTCTACTCGCTGTGCTGTGGCACGGGCGCATGGCATATGTGGAAGTTAGATTTGCCGCAGGGATGTACCAGCTCCTCGGGCCACGTTGGTAGCTCCCATCCCCAGGAGCTGCTGTTAACACCTGCTCATTAAATCTTTAGGTCAATCCCTAAAAAGCTGGAGGGTGCAAGTGGAGGGCACCACCATGTGATACTTCACTGAGTAAAGGCTAACCTTTAATGTTACAAAATTACAAAAAGTAAACCTGGGTATTTCGTGGTGGCCAAGGAAGCTTAGTTTGCCCCCCTCGCCCCCGCCCGCCATCCCCCACCCAGTCCACCAGGTAGAGGCGTAAAGATCCTACTAGCTGCTCTCCTGTAAATCCATGAAAACCTCTTAAAGGGCGGATCCCAGCGGGTAAAAGAATGGTATCTGGTCACTGCATCGAATGCATGGTTCCTGCTGCACGTGGCAGGGCAGATCACTCAGCTGCCCGGCTCTTGACCAGTGGCACACCAGCTTCCCGCAACTGGCAAAGCCGGTAGCCGTCGGAAGCTACCGCGGGCACTAGGCCTCAGGCAGTCCAAGAGAACAGAAATCCAGGAGGCGGGAATTGCCGGTGGGTTACAGGCAGTGAAAGGGGACTGCAACCCCCTTCTGCTGCTCTACACAATTCCTAACCCATACAATGGCACAAGCCTAGGGTCATCGGAGCTGGCATAGCCCATCTGCAGCGTGCCCAGGGTGCAGGTCGAATACGAGCATTCACCGACTCCTACACAGAATAAGTCAGTGCTCCTGGCAGCGGGGTCCATGTAGTCTGGTGTACTTGGTCCCCAGCTCTGTCCTTTTGTCTATACAAGGACTCCCTTGTGTCCGTGCCAAGCGTTCTTAAATGTTAGGGTGCGCCCGTCATCACGCGCCTTTATGGTCGACTGGGTCTTCCATCGATTTATGCAATTGAGTGGGCCTTGGTTCCAGACTGCAGTGCCGCTGGGAGGGGCACAGTAGAGTTGGTCTGTAGAAGGCACCAGTTATCAGCAACAAGGGGCCGCCTAGTTGGAGGGGTGTCCCGTATGAATCCTCAGGCCCATTCTTATTTATGGGGAGTAGGAGGCGGCTCGGTTCTTCCCTTGCGCAGGAGTGCGGTGGAGGCAGAAGACGCCATTTTTAATGGAGTCCAAGCTTGGGCCATAAAACGCCTGAGCAAAGATGGCTACTGTACAGCAACCCTTGAGAAATAGTAAATACCTTTGCAATAATCAGCTTTTTCAAATAGCGCTATCTAGGGTGCTGCAAAGTTGGCAGATGAGGGGACTGGGGTAAAGGTAGTTGCCCCGGATCACACAATGTTGCCAAAGTGTCGAAAGTAGCGCGGTTTCCAACGCACAAGAGATGGCTGACACGAATGCCTGACCTCACCCATGAAATAAACCTCGGGTTCAGTGCAACCGTGACAAGGGAAAGTCAGCTGGGCGTCCTGCCAGCACCCCGCATTCCCCTCTCTGAAGATGTAAGCCCCCCCCCACACACTCCCCCCACCCCCGCAGCCCCACCACAAGCATGCCACATCTGCAAGAAAGACCGGTGGCAGAGGTGGGGCATTGCATAGGGAAATGTTTCAGTCAATGCTGCAGCTGCATGGAGGAGCTGGTTTCTAACCATACTGTGGGCACACCATGCCAGTGGGTGGATAACAGCAGGTAGCCCGCCACACTCAAACAAGTGCTGCAGAGCCAGGATGCATGGGGCGAGGGGCCAATGGAGATATGGGGCCTGAAGAGATGAGTGCTGTGGCAGGGCCAGAGACCCCCAAGAGGACCACCCTCAAAAGAGGCAGAGGGAGCCGGCGGCCCTTTGCCCAGAACACAGGATAGGGCATCCGTGTTCTGCTGGCGTAACATAAGTGGCACTGGGGACTGCGGGTGCGATTCTGCCCACATTCTGGCATTGGAGGACTGTGCTTTCTATTGGTATTCTTGGGTGCCAACTAGTTCCTAAAGGGACGTCCTAGTCCCATATACTAAATGCTTGGAATCTACATAAGCGTGGGGATTAAACAAGAAGACCCCCAAAACCCACACATGACATATATACATCTTTATTTTACTTTTCTTTCTGGGAAAACAAACCCATCGCCCAGTGACTTGCACTCTATTAGTCCAATTGCAAAGATTGATAATGTAAGTTCTTACATAACAAATGGTCCCCAAGACTCTATAAAATGACATTTTACAGGTCCAAAACTAAAACACTAGAAATACAGAACACTGAGGGAGAAGGACGCGGTAAACTGGTTATTCGACAAAGGTTTACATTCCTCAAAAATAATGGGAGGTGGAGTTCTATCAAATAAAAACACACCTTCCAAACGGGTAAAACCAACTTAATTCTTATGGGGAATTCGACATATTCACTTTGCATGCAATGGTCAGAGGTACATTGCATAGACACTAGGGATTAAGGTACAGGACACCCAACAACCAAAAGAAGCGAACCAACATCAGCCAGAGTCAAACACCAACAGGAAATGCGGACAAGAAGCGGAAGGGACCGGGTCAGAGACCTACAAGGACCACGGCAGTGAAGCTGAACGAGTCGGGGTAAAGAACATGCAAGGGCCAGAGAAGACTCTGAAGAGAGCCTGGAGGAGAACGTCAAGGAACTAGTGTGGGAATGCCAGCCTGCCGAAATGGGCCATGCCAGTCCCCTTGGCGCCCCGCCCATGGCCCACCACGAGGATGTACGCAAAGACCTGGCGCGGGCAAGGCAAGGGGCTCCGGGGCCATGTTCTTAGTAGGAGGATGCTTCAATCACTCTTTAGGCATGCTACTAACATGCAGCATATCACCAACTCTACCTTCCAACCATTTGCTCGTGTTGGCTTTACTCTGCCGCAGAGCCCCCCCCCCCGCCCCCAACTTACACTGCCTCTCCGCCGAACCCCTTTTCAATTCCTCGGCAGACTAAAAGGGCTGGAGAGACTGCAGAAGAGGCAGAAAATGAGACTGTCCGGATAAGCCACGACGTTGTAGACCACCAGGGTGGTGACAGACGCACTATAAAACATACAACTCTAAGCACAACATACAGCGCTTCAAGACGGATTTCTCCAGCTTCCAAGTGCTGTAATATAGTGTGCTTTTTTTTTTATAACCCCCCCCCCATTTAAATCCATACAAACACATGAAATCTTGGTCTGACATTTCAATGCTGTATACGGGTTCCACTGCTATATTGTTCATCGAGGAGATTCAGCTGCGGTGCGTCTGAGCACTGTGGTGCATTTGTGCACCATGTGTTCAACAGAACTTTCAAATGAAATGAAAGCCACTTTCACCAGGCAAATGGCTTCCCTTCAGGCCTTGAAACAGGCGCCCGCATATCCCGGCGAGGTCAAAATTCCACATTCCATGGATGCGAGGGGGAATACATCCTGCGGGATGACAGGCGAGCAGCGGGAAGGTGCAGGGAGAGGGCTTCCAAGAACTTCCCCAGGGGCAAAGCCCTGGCAGGTGCAGCAGTGGGAGGGCCTAAAGCAGAGGGGCGTGCAGGAACCAGAAACCAAGATATGCCAAAATCCTGATGGAGGAGCAGCGGGTCCACTGCCAGAGGGAGTGCAGGAACCGAGGTCAGAATAAGAGAAGGGACTGGGAGGCGGCAAGAGCAGAGAGTGCGCCGTGAACCGAGCAGAGAACCCGCCAGGCCAGAGCGCGGAGCCTACATGGACAACTGCAGCACCAGAAAATACACAGGAACAAGAGTCAGGAAACTCAGCAGGCACCAGAGCAGAGAATGTGCAAGGATACCAGCACAGGACCCCAGGGACTAGAACAGAGAATGTGCAAGGATATTAGCACAGGACCTCCAGGGACCAGAGCAGAGAACCTGCAAGGCCAGAGCAAGGAGCCTACATGGACCCAGACAACTACAGCGCCAGAAAATACACAAGACTAAGAGAGAAAACGCAGGAACCAGAGTCAGGAAACTCAGTAAGGACCAGAGCAGAGAATGTGCAAGGATACCAGCACAGGACCTCCAGGGACCAGAGCAGAGCATGAGCAAGGATACCAGCACAGGACCTCTAGGGACAGAGCAGAGCATGAGCAAGGATACCAGCACGGGACCACAGGGACCAGAACAGAGCATGAGCAAGGATACCAGCACGGGACCAGAACAGAGAATGTACAAGAATACCAGCACAGGACCTCCAGGGACCAGAGCAGAGCATGAGCAAGGATACCAGCACAGGACCCCCAGGGACCAGAGCAGGAGCAAGGATACCAGCACATGACCTCCAGGGACCAGAGCAGAGCATGAGCAAGGATACCAGCACAGGACCTCCAGGGACCAGAGCATGAGCAAGGATACCAGCAAAGGACCTCCAGGGACCAGAGCAGAGCATGAGCAAGGATACCAGCACAGGACCTCTAGGGACAGAGCAGAGCATGAGCAAGGATACCAGCACGGGACCACAGGGACCAGAACAGAGCATGAGCAAGGATACCAGCACGGGACCAGAACAGAGAATGTACAAGAATACCAGCACAGGACCTCCAGGGACCAGAGCAGAGCATGAGCAAGGATACCAGCACAGGACCTCCAGGGACTAAAGCAGAGCATGAGCAAGGATACCAGCACAGGACCTCCAGGGACTAGAGCAGAGCATGAGCAAGGATACCAGCACAGGACCTCCAGTGAACAGAGCAGAGCATGAGCAAGGATACCAGCACATGACCTCAAGGGACCAGAGCAGAGCATGAGCAAGGATACCAGCACATGACCCCAGGGACCAGAGCAGAGCATGAGCAAGGATACCAGCACATGACCCCAGGGACCAGAGCATGAGCAAGGATACCAGCACAGGACCTCCAGGGACTAGAGCAGAGCATGAGCAAGGATACCAGCACAGGACCTCCAGTGAACAGAGCAGAGCATGAGCAAGGATACCAGCACATGACCTCAAGGGACCAGAGCAGAGCATGAGCAAGGATACCAGCACATGACCCCAGGGACCAGAGCAGAGCATGAGCAAGGATACCAGCACATGACCCCAGGGACCAGAGCAGAGCATGAGCAAGGATACCAGCACAGGACCTCCAGGGACTAGAGTATGAGCAAGGATACCAGCAAAGGACCTCCAGGGACTAGAGCAGAGCATGAGCAAAGATAGCAGCACAGGACCTCCAGGGACTAGAGCAGAGCATGAACAAGGATACCAGCACAGGACCTCCAAGGAACAGAGCAGAGCATGAGCAAGGATGCCAGCACATGACCTCCAGGGAACAGAGCAGAGCATGAGCAAGGATGCCAGCACAGGACCTCCAGGGAACAGAGCAGAGCATGAGCAAGGATACCAGCACAGGACCTCCAGGGACTAGAGCAGGAGCAAGGATACCAGCACATGACCTCCAGGGACCAGAGCATGATCAAGGATACCAGCACAGGGCCTCCAGGGACCAGAGCAGAGCATGAGCAAGGATACGAGCAAAGGACCTCCAGGGACCAGAGCAGAGCATGAGCAAGGATACCAGCACAGGACCTCCAGGGACCAGAGCAGAGCATGAGCAAGGATACCAGCACAGGACCTCCAGGGACCAGAGCATGTGCAAGGATACCAGCACAGGACCACAGGGACCAGAGCAGAGAACCCGCGAGACTAGAGCAGGGAGACTGACGTCCATTTTCACCATAAAAATAAAGAGCGTGCTACTGCTGCCGACCCGAGCAACGTCTCTGCCGCCATTAATCTGACCTTCAAGGGAAAAAAACATTTTGAAAACCTTCCCTCTTTGTGTTCATTTCTAACACGATTGGCCGCCAAGGCGTGACTGACAACCTGCAGATCTAAGGAAGAAATACCCATTTCCAGTCTTTTCTTTTTCTTCTAACAAATATTTAAAGGAAACATGATCTGGTCTGTATTTCTGTGCAAAAATGGAAACTCGGAGCCCTAGGTGTCAGATTCTGGCTAAACCGTCTGCCTCTTGCGGGCTTGGTGGCTAAGTGGCAGCCGTTGAGTTCCAAGGTTTTGTTGAAACTATTACATTTTCATTGTTGGTCCCCCGTGGAGCAAATGTAGGAACCCGTTTCTCTTACCCCATGGGTCTGTACGTTCCTCGGATGCTTTATTCAAGTAGCAATTGCACAAAGTGTGGTCATTTCTACTGCAAACGTGTAGCTGCTGCTCTCCTTAAACGGTAGAAAGGGCATGACTTGATCTGATTCTGGGATAGAAGGAATGCATTTTGTATTCAATTGTTTTCACTAAAGAATTGTGCAACATATTGTTGTGGTTTCAACGCTTTAATGGCTGTATGTATGTTCGGAGTAAAACTTTAACACACAGAAGAAAGGAAAGGCGCAGAAACCAGAGCGAAGAATGTGTGGGATTTGGGGGGGGAGGGGGTGTAGAGCGTTGGACCCCCACATACAGTCCTGAAGAGCTGACCTACTGCGAGGTTTCAAGGGTTCCACACAGAATACATCTGAAGACATTGAATCTAAAAGAGACTTCTTTTGAAAGACCAGTATTATCTGGAAAACCTGGGGTGATTTTGGGGGTCTCGAGCATCAGACTTGGAGTCCAGAGGTAGAAAAAGTTACGGAATTAGTGCAGGGAATTATTAAGAATACAAAAATAAATAAATCCCAGCGAGATGGAAGAGTGGACAACATGCAGCAAAGCGAAGTCACAGAAGCGGAGAACGTGGAGGGACCAGAGTAGAGGAAGGACTTCCCTTTTCAGGGTTGGTTGTAAACGTGGAAAGGAGGGACTTAAGAGCGCAAACTAGGATCCCACCAGAAGCAAAAAGGTTGGGACATGTGCCACACAGAGACCATAGTAGAGAAATGACACTGGACGAGTGTGCACAGAGGCCACTGGCGGAGCGTGCCAAGGCCACCAAACATCTCTAGCAGTGGACAATAGCCAACCCTACCCATTCCAGACAGCAGCCTGCTCTTGGCCAGAGTCACGGTGGTGGGGGCGATAAAGCGGGTCAAAGTTGCCAAGATGTGGCAGAGAGTTGCATTTTGACCATTAAATATCTATTAAGGAAATGGAGATACAACTTGATGTACTTTAGAATCCTGAAAGGTGACTCCCATTAGGGATCATTTACTGGCCTCCTTAATGTCGGATGCGCGCACACACGGATTCAATGCCGCCGCTGCCACTGCCACACACCGTGAATAGATAGAAGAGGCGCGTGCCTAGGGGTTTTGCGGTGATAGAGTGTCCAGGTGGACAGACCCTGCCGTGACACTTCAACTGAAGGAGGATTGTGAAGTACGAAGCAGGTCCAGAGTCGCCGGGCCCGCCGCTCTGGTGTGCCGAAGAGCACATCCGCCACAGGCCTGCATGCCACCTCACGCATGCTAATAAAGCCGGGAGAAATCAATTTGATTTCACTTGCTCAGAAGGGTTTAGTTATGGATTCAGTGGGGACCGTTCATTGCAGCACTGGGAGGAGGTTGGGGGGGCGGCAGCGCCCATCACAAGCCCCGGAACTAAACACGCTAGGAGAGGCTTGCACATAGGCCCGCGCCGCATCACATCATGCTAGGTGTCCGCTGGCTCCCAAAGCCCAGGATACAACCCTCATAGCAAGACACGAGAGCTGCTGTACCACCAGTCCTTCGGACTATTCAGACCACAGCGCACAGGTAAAAACTTTCCAGATCTTTAAATCACTCTGAGTGGCCATCCAACTCTTCCTTGACAATCAGCAGCTGGGTGATGTCCATTAAGTAATAATACATGAAGTTACCTTATATAGTGCACTTAAGACATTATGGCCGCCTCTTGGCAAGAAATCTGAGGTGCTGCGGTGAGTATTCTAGAAGTAACAGATTGCTGTCTGCCAGTGGTATTCTATGCGGTTTGTGGTGTTGACTCCAGGGTGTAAGTCTGTATCCACAGGGATTAACCCAAGACCTAATCGCTTCCAGCACGGCACGGAACGGCACGGCGGCGGAGCAGGGTATGTGACCGGGCTAAATATTTTGCAGTCCACACAGAGAAGTCCAAGGGGTTAATGTGGTGGCTCTAGGTGGTGTAACAGTGCAGTGCGTGTATGCGGTGGGTCTGAATCTGGTACAGAGTTGACAGACTGAAAGGTCAGGATATTTGTTGGTGGGATGTAGAATGCGCAGGTTCTTGGGCTGTCCGGTTTGGAGTTCATAGGCAAGACGGAACTGGTCAGGTTCCTGTCTGCCAGCGGGCTGAAAGTGGAGACCCTGCAGAGTTTGTTTCAGCCGATAGGTGGTTTCTCCCTGTTCTTGGTTCCGTTCTTGGTTCCATTTTATGAGTGTTGGTGCCTCCTGTCTGAAGAGGAGGCGTTTGGGAAATTGACCAATTCAGAGTCTGATCTCAAGGGCATTCTTGCTCCGCAGCTCTATGGATTTTTGACCCCCCAGCCTGCGATAGCTAGGGCATTAGCTGGGGTATCGCAAGGATCAGGTTGCTACAGTTGTTGGATGTTTGTTTCCGGTGGTCTTCTCGACAACCAGGTTTTGACCAATTTTTTGAAGGCCCGGTCACCTTCCACTGTACACAGTCACCTGGGCATTGAGTTTCATTGACTGGTTGACGGGCCTAAAAAGGAAGTCCTTCCTTGGCGTTCGGTGTGGCACGGCCGCAGGTCGGCCTTTCGGTACTGAAGTGCCCAGGTGGGCATGCAGTGGATCACTTTCTTCTGGGTGCATTCTGCAGCCTTGCCGGGGGAGGCTGGGTGGGCCATACACAGGGTGTTGGCGGGATAATGTGTTGCCCATCTTCCCAGTCTTATCCGGAGTCTAAACTGCTGCGTCTTCAGCTCTTGTAGACCGTTTAGCAAATGTTCTGGAAACCGCAGGCAGGGGCAGCACTTCTCTAAAATCTTTGGTTCTGCCCTACCCACCCCCTTTTAAATCCTTTTCATCAGGCTCACCCATCCCACAATTCCAACTCTGCTGCCCCCAAAAAACTTTCCTCTCTAAAAATCCATCTGGTATAAACCCTCCCCTGCAGGCCTCCAGACACCAAAACCTAGGCAGACTTGCAGGCCACAAGCAGCCCAGGCGGTATACAACACCAGCCCAGTTAAAAAAACGTTTGAACTGGGCACCTCCATATGCCAACGCCTCCACCCTGCACACAGTATTGGCACGAAAGAGGCAGCACTGATGGGAAGGGTAGATGGGCAGGCAACTGTCCCCTCACCATCCTAATAGCCAACTCTCAAATTTTGCTGGAGACTCACATTTTCTTTTAGCCCAAAAGGCTTCCATCTCTCAACAATTTTTAACTCTCTCCAGTGGAAAATGTACTTTCCTCACATCCCAAGCAATGGTGGAAAAAGTCCCCATCCGGTGGAAGAGGGTCTCTTTAAGGTGTACAGATGTTAAGCCAGTGGGGTCACCACACCTCCAGTGAGGGAGGGAGTGTGGAATCTTCAAGCATATCCTGCCAGCGGTGTGGGGGGAGCGGGCTCGTCCAACGGCTGGCCATCTTGTCATATTTAGTAAGTAATGGCGGGCGGGCGGTCCGCCATCTTGTCATATTTAGTAAGTAATGGCGGGCGGGCGGTCCGCCATCTTGTCATATTTAGTAAGTAATGGCGGGCGGGCGGTCCCTTGCACCGAAGGTCACATCAGAACGTTCCTGTAGCAGGTTCACAATACAGGCATGATCACTGCAGACAATACATTTTGGGGTCATTCGTGTGATTTATCACAGATTTCAGGCGGTCCTCACCTGCTTTAGACACTTCTGTTGACATACGCACGTGTCCTAGCGTTTCCAGTCCATACATCCCGTCTAGACTCCCTGATCTGATTGGTCAGGGCTCCTACTTCACCCTAGCGCTTGCTTAATTAGTGTGCTCCTTGGCGCTAGAGGTCCAAGTACACTCGAAGCACCAGCTTTGTGTGGGGGTTCCAGTGGGTTGCTGTGGTGGTCTAAAGCTTTGATTCTGCGCCGGTCCCCACCCACAGTGGTCTCATGGCGCTGGTCCCTCGCCTGAGAAATTGACGCATGGGCTGAGGGGCCATGTAACGGGAGATAGATCAGGAGCCACGTGACTGGGATGAAGTCACGAGACCCAATTGACACAGCAGAGAATTGAATCGATACTGCCACATTGCTGACAGCCTGTCTGTGCTGACCCAGAGAGAACGGCGCAGGACACAAACGCCACCGCCCTCAACGAGTGGTGTCCTATGGCTGGCAGGAGGGCAGCTCTGACTACGTGTGCATTCAATGTCAGGAACCCTCCACACAGCAGTGCCAACCACAGAGTCCAGAATCTGAGGCTGGTCAAAAAGGCGCTACATGCAGCCATGGATCAGCATTGCACCTCGGGGGCCATTATGAAAAGGGGGCTTGGAGGACCACTAGCATGTGTGTTGCTAGGTCTGGAAAAGATCCAGGGCTACGCGAATGCCTGGTTTCAGGGCTAGCTAGCCTTTTGGTTGTAGCCCCTGAGCTTCTATCTGATTGCAAGTGTAGACCCTGCGAGCACCAGCGTGGTGCAGTGTGCCTCTGTTAAGGTGTAGAACAGCTTGACTGGCAGCGTACAGAGTGGGCACCAGAGGTTCCTGTTCCGGTCTGAAGATCCCATTCTAGACTGCAGCAGCTTCAACAGCCAACAAGCCATACAAGCCCGTACAATATTTGCCTCTCTTCTCCGCTGTGCCCACCATAGCGTAAATACAGGGGGTGCACGCATGCACAACACACAACCCCCAACAAAGGAGAGGGTCGGCTCGGGGGATCAAAGGACAGAAACTGTTCAAACCACACGCTCGTACCACGAGAACTTCCATATTTCCAACTCTTGAGAAATAGGGTACAACAAGTCATTCAAATGGCAAACACACGAGTTGGAGAGAAAAAAATAATAAAGTTTAAGATCACGCATGTCAGGTCCTTCACATACTACAATGGCCCTTACACTAGATTCCGATCTAGTATAAGGGGGTTGAAGCTTAACCGCAGTAAATTCACCTCTGCAAACCATTTCAGAATTCTGGTAGCAATCGTTCTCCCCAGGCCCGGAATGGTCCGCGCCAGGATTTAGAAACCCACCACGCTCCCCCTAAAGCCACTCTTTATACAGGGGTCTGGTGGTATGAGCAAAACCTACACCCGATTGCTCTAAATACCTTCTATTCTTCAAATCTGGATGCAATAGAAAACCTTCTCTTTCCACCTCACAGCCCCTGGATGCAGCCGAGAAGCCTGTAGACATGCGGCCCACAAGTGCTTAGAAACACTTGCCTACTAGTGAGCCATGAATAGGATGCGCCTCCAGAGAGCAGGCATTTCTGGTGCATGGAGTCCTGCAGCCCCTGGGACAGTCATCTTTCTTAACAGAAGCCAGGGGCAGCATCTAAATCGGCCAACCCTCGCTTGGATAGTATGCACAAGAGGTATCACTACATGTGAACCCCACCAAAAATATCGCTGTATAAATGGTCTGAAACGGCCATAGGCGATATTTTTTGGGGGGGGATAATTTTTGGGAGCAGCGGTGTCCCACGCTCATTTAAAAATGCAGGGGTGTCCCCCGCAGGTTCCATGCCATAATATTGCTGCAAAAATATGGTGATATTTTTGTATGGCAATATTTTTGCGGGATATTAACACATGGAACCGCACAAGAGCACTGGTTGCTTGATGAAGAGGGCGTGGACTCTTGACATTACTTGGCGGGAACTGAGGCCTATTGCATGCTGCAAAGGAGGTTCTCTGCGAACAACTAATTGCCCAAATAACTTAATCACAACATAGACATATACAATCAGTGAACAGGACACAGACATGGGGTCATTAATTATATCAAATAACTGGACAAGCAATCCTTTTTTACATTTCAAAAAGCTGTTATCGTCCACATTTTCCATGACGTGACAAAGAATCCTCAAAAAAACAAAAAAGTACACAAAGACATTTTGCAAATACGAATTATAATGAATACAGCTATTTTGAGCACATCTAGAATTGAGCAAGTGACATGGCGGGTAAGTCACTGCACTTGTTCCAATAAGTTGTTCTTGAAATCAACATATACAGTAATTGATGCACCAATGTTGTTGTATATTACACAGTTTGAAAACCAATCTGTATTAACAGGTTCGACTTAAGTTTCAGGTACCTGGCATACAGCCTTCTTCAGGACCAATGATTTTATTAAGCAACACTACAATGTATTTAGTGGTTCATTGGGCTTACTGGGAATGGAGAAATGCTTATAATGCTCACTGAACATCACATTCTGAGCAATTTAGTTTTGAATGATCATGTTGCCACATGCGTAAAAATATTTATTAGATAGTTGGTGTAGTTTTGCTGGTCAAGAACAATCTTTAGTCAATATCATTAGGGGGCCAAAGGTCAGAAAAGAAAAGCAATTGTCACCTACAGCAAAAATTCAAGCATTTCACGCCAAATAATCCCGTCACCAACATAATGACACGGGTATTATACAAATTCAAAAAGGTCTTCATCCAAATCTTGTGCACATTGTAAAAAGTATTATATGTGGCCTTCTTAACTCGAGAAGGTGCTCTGATGTCCTGCTAGGTCGTGTCTGTTCAAAACAAAAACTGGAGTAAATATCCAAGTAAGTTTCAGCATCACCGCATGAATCAAGAGCCTAAGAGGAGCGATTATGCGACGCGTGTACAATAAAAAAAGACCCGTAAACACGAATACAGGGGCTACATCTTGAGCCATTGTCCGAGACGTCCAATATTGTGGACTCTAAAATGTGCGAATAGAACTCTAGGGCTCAACGACACTAGAGACAACAGCTCTGCAGACACAACTCACAGACCCGTTTACAGGACTGAGTCTCTAGTCTGGTAGGAGGATCCACCATTAACGAACAAGAAAATGAAAGAAATGTAACGGTAGCCTGGCCTTGTGAGAAGGAAGCTCACACTTTTGAAAAACAAAGTATAAGAAGGGGTCTAGTGAAAAGAAGGAAAGAAAGAAAAAGGTAAAAATAAAAACAAAAATTAAAATAAATAACAAAAAAACCAAAAAAAATAATAAATAAGAACAAGAACTTAACTAACAGCCGAAATCTTTGTGGATGTCGCACCAACCTGGTTTTCTGAAGAATTTAAGATGTAGCCCAATAAAATTCCAGAACATTACCGGTTTTCCCTTCATGGAATATTAGGACCGAGGGGAAGGTCTTAATACATCTGGACTAGGAATGAGGAGCTGGTCAGCATAACAGCTGGGTTATGGCAAAGAGAAACAATGGGAGGTGCCGCTGCAAGGCGGCAATAGCGTGAACCCCAGGCTATGCGCTATTGGTCTGCCTGAAATACAACTCATTCAGAAAGTGGAGGGTTGAAGGCCACAACGGGAAGCGATCAACGATAGAAGCACTGGAGCTAGGATATCAGCGGTCATAGCTGAGGCAGACACGCACTTGCATCAGGTAAAGCAGTAGCGGACAATTTGTCTCTGGGGAGTTGAACTTACTCTAGACATGCCCAAATATGGGGTTATACTTGTTGCGGGTCACCCTTTCTCTTCTGGGTTTTCAAAATGATGTTCTAACACAAAGGCCAAAAGCACAATAATTTGTAAATTTAAAATGATAAAATAACTGTTGCCTTATGTGAAAAGCTCATTAAACCAACTTAATGACCGCCAACTCCCTAAAATCGATTCGTACACCAATTGCTACCTATTTCTTAGTTTTCCGGACAGTTTTCAAAAACGCCACCATTCGGTAGTACAACATTGTCAAGTTAAAGCCCATATATATTTTTTTTTAAATGGGAAACAATATATTAAATGTATTACAAATGTCAATTATAGTCATTCTGTATTTTGAGGTTAATCATTTAACCCTTAGTGTCTTCCTTTAATTTAAAAGAAGGTTTTTGTTATGTTTAAAGAAAGCGTTTTTTATATGGGTGTGGGTATAGCAGGGAACAAGCCGATTAAATACTGCAAGTACCTGGTACAAGGGCCTTACACCAGAGTGTAGCAAGAAACAATGAGCGTATCATAGGATCCAAGTACCTTGGGATTTAATATCAGGAGTATTCATAGTCCTATTCAATAAACAAAATTAAAAAAACAAAAAAAAAAAACTTAGTACAGGCATGCCAAAGCAGACCACAGCATTTTAAATGTTTAAATCCAGTACAGAGGCCAAAGTTCTACTAACTGTACCAGAGCCTGAAGGGGGCAGTTTATTTTATGTTAAAAGTTTATTGTACTGCACACTGTTGCCACCTGCATGGTCTCTTAGCTTTAGACATTGTGTTACATATAAAATGATAACATTAACCCAGTCAAAAAGTAGACAGAAGCAAGAGCTTGTCAGAACGGTTTTCAATCCCTCTACCCCCAGAAACCCACCCACCTCATGATCATCCTTCAAATGAAAGAATTTCGAATCAAAGATAATAAGAGGGCAACAAACAACCTAGTACCAGACCCGGCACCAAAGAAGTAACTCACTACCCGGCCTGACATTATTTAGAAGGCTTCCAAAAGATGCTGGAGGCCCATTCAGTGTATGGACCAACCGCAGGCAATCCAAACCAGCCAACATCATGGATGTGGCAGGCACAAGGAGTGGGCAGTCCGCCCCACTGTCTCCTACAGCAGGCACTCACTTCTGTGCCAGAATATACCACAATCCTGTAAAATCTGGTCTGAAAGAAAGATCACACTCAACAGACCCCGCCAGACTGCCCACCACCTGCTCACCCAGCTTGTCCTTGTACACCCCACTTTAGTTGTACAACAGTCCGCTGTTCCTAGATTTGTATGTGCTACAGGAAACACCACGCATACTTCACGATCAATTCAATACAAGCAGCGCATTTCACCAAGTTCCACAATTCGCTTATCTTTTTACATTTTTGTATCCCCTTTATGCGACTATACGCAAATACTAAAACCACTGCTTTCCCTTCCAAGTGCAGAATCTTCATAATTTACCAATGATTGCACAAAAGGTCTCCAAATAATTGTCCCAAAAGCCATGCGCGTGTTTATCTTCATCCACACAGTTCTGGTACGTTAACCCACTCGACCACCAGGCCACGCATCTCTAAAAATACAGCTAAGTGCCGAGCAATCGCTCACGCATTCACGAAATGCCTCACTAGGGTAGCGTGATCCAGCAGGTCCATGTCAATGGGACACCAGGTTTCACAGACTGGTCTTTGATTTTACAAAACAATTCATTCAAGTTCTTGGCTCACCACAATCAAGTGGATGAGTTCCACGTCCAGGGTGAAAACATGGCCGTGGTGGGAGACGGGTCTGCACGGGTTCACCAGAATTGTCCACCGCCAGGATTAACCATACACCCCCCCCCCGTAGATACATCCATCAGACCTACATTTAAAAGCAGGTCAGTATGAACAAAGGTTGTAGACCACACCCCTTCACTTCGTCCTGGTTCGGAAGCATTTCCCCTAGTTGAGATCACCCCAGATTTTTTCACCAACATTTTCAACCAAATCTGACTCAACTCTTCATCTGAAATTGCAAAAAATAATTACCGCCCAAACCTTCCACCACCAACTGTTAATCCCTTCAACCCCCCCCCCCTCTCCACATCCTACTTTTTGATTTTTAATTAAACAACTAATACATTTGGGATAGGGAAAATAATGTGTATTACTCTATATACGGAAATAAAACGATAACCTCAGGCCCCTCTTAAGTAGGAATTTAGGATGGGAGGAGGCGGGGCGGTAGGGAAAGGTGCCAGCTCCCATTCATTAAACTGGCCTACCACACAGCTTACATTTCTTATGGGCATATTAATGCAACGGCCAAGAACATCCTTTGAAGGTCATTGAGTGCAGTAAAATGAAGTCTGCTTGGTTACCATTTTTTTGTTAGCAGGCGAAGGATAATTCCAAGTGTCATAAAATAGCACCTCCCCAACCTATTCACATGCCGCTGAGGGAGGGGAGTGTTTTTTTCCTTGGGCCTACATCTCTGGTGTGGAAGATATAGCAGTAGAAAAGCCGCAATCGAGACAGTTGTTCAAGGATAGGCAAATATTTTACCTCCCCAGGCCTGCCAACCAGTCTACAAAGGCCTGCTATTGCTCCACGGGAGGAGAGATAGGAGAGACCAGAGGCCTGTAAAGGCGTGACTTCCTCTTGGAGGGATTTGCTTTTTTAAGGGTGCGGCCTTAAGGGTAGCGGCAGGGTGTTGCCGACTTGTAAGATAGGTACTATGGAATCTGACAGTACAGTTAATAAATTCAAATCATACAGTTTAACAGAATGTGTGTGTGTTGGCGAAAGGGTGCCCTGATGAAGACCTACCAGGGACTGAAACATGTCCACCCTTTCTTTGTTCCACTGATCACCCTCATAGGGAAGGAGTTTGGATGGCTTGAAAATAAGAACTATTCAATTTGTTTTATTTATATTTGAGGCCCCTTTCAAGAGGACTTTGTGCGGGAAGAGCAGGTAGGGAATAGGGTAGGGTTGCGCAACTTCAGGCCTGGAAACATGTTGGATTTTCAGGATACCCCTTATTATTATTCATGAGATACCTTTGCATTCAATAATTCTTAATGTGTGCTCATGAATAATGAGGGAGATCCTGAAAACCAGTCATGATTCCGGTCTTTGAGGCCTAGAGTTGGACAACCCTGGAATAGGGCATGGGACCAGCGAGCCTCATCGATTCCCACTTGCCAAAGTTTTTAACTTCCCTTCAACTCGTGGTGGAGGGAGGGAGGGAGGCCTCAAACCTTTTAATATGGGTGTGGACATCAATCAGGGCTGAGTGGGACAATGAGGTCGTGTAGCTGGACGACATGCTCCATGTTGCCAGGACACCTGGGATTTAAAACAAAAGTGCCTTCTGGACCTAGCAATGTAGTCACTTCAATGGTTCAAAAAAATGAAACCCTGGCACCGTTACCAGGCTGTGCCAGAGACATGGCACCAATGGCATCCCTACCCCGGAGGCATCAAACAAATTTACATCTCTGTCCCAGCCATGCTGGACAAGCCCAGACATCTCCTAGACATGCACTTTACTCCTGGTGGAAAACTTGCACTTAATTTCTAGTAATTATGGTTAGATCCCTGCAGCTAGTTCTACTTCCAGGAACAGGACGGGGCATATTTAAATCCAAGCAGGATGGGCTGTGGAGCAACCAAAAGACACAGGCACCAGCCAATCAAATGAGCCATAAGAAATTGAAGTGCATTCTTGCCTTGCCAGTGGCTCTAAAGAAACAGTGACACCAATACACCATCTTCACAAATAAAAATTGACAGTCTTGACCCAATTCGCTGCTCATCACATTTTAAACAGCCTGCTTTGCTTCTCAAGCAACCATGAAATGCTTAAAATACACCCCACACGCACACATGGTAGTGACGTGTTCCTAGCGCTCACTGTCAATATTCCCACCTCTTGGCGCTAGGCCACGTTCCAGATCGACTACTTGATGATTCCGATGCCATGCCCAGATTGGAGAACGTACAGGTTCTGACACCACACTGTACACACACACAAAAAACTCTTCTCAGGTGGGCCATTTAGGTTTTAAAGCCATGTTTGTAAATGTGGGACCAAAGAAAACAACTGGACTTTTTGAAGAAAAAACATGCATGCTCGGGCAAAGGAAATTTGAAAAATAAAAAAGGGGGTGGGGGGGCAACAACAGCTAGCCCCTTCCCATATGTTAGCGTGACACGTGCTTGCAATGTGCACTCAGGGTTGTAGATTTTCCAAACTCCCCTTTTGCAGAGAAACAAGAAAAAAAACTAAACAAAAACGGCCTCGCTTGCCCCGTCTAAAGAAAAAAGTTATTCAACTGCATTCAGCAGAAACAGCAAATTAACCTACTACATACGTCAGCAAAGTGTAATGCTGCACGTGCCGTCTCGTCTGCCCAGGGTACCCAGCTCAAAACACATCCAGTTAAGAGAGCTTTGGGGGCCATGCTGAGACAGCCGTTCTCGGGGTGGGGGCGCAGCTTTTTCAAGTAATGTCAACTGTTGATACATACACGTCGGTGGCATTTTGGGGAAGGCCTGCCACCCTGCTCCGCATCCTGGGCACCCCGCCACACCTGCTGAAAAGAGACACGCTGTATTTGCTCAGCTAATGTTGTTTGTTCTGCACTCCCTGGACAAGAAGTCCTGTGCTCTCAGACGGGTACACACAACTATTAACCTGCTCCTTGCCAACCCGGAACACTCGGTGGGGGCGTGGGGGGGTGTGAGTACGCACACCGCCCCGGCCATCAGGGGGCACCTGCCGCCCCATAGTACACATTCTGATTCAAAAGAACCGATATTTCTGCGATAGGAAGAACACGTGGGGTGGGGGCGATCCGGATAGCCCCCATCACCGAACACACTCACAGACGTCTGAAAGTCTAACCTTATGTAACACGAGAACAACAGTCTCGAGCCAGCCAACAATGGCCCACTAACAGCACACAATTGCCTTTAACGAACCAGCAGAATGACCCACATTATAAACGGCCACACACACACTGGCAGCAGTGTGCATGCAGCATTCCACACACTAAAGGGGGAGGGAGCTGCAGGGCTGCCAGTGGGGTCCAGGAACCGCCAGATGTCACGGCCTGCCCCCGCACGAGAACTTCACGCCCAGATGTGTGTATATACTTGCAGGCTTTCCTTACATGGCCTGGCATCACATTTTCTAGAGCTCAACAACAAAGCAGCAAACACCATACACAGCAAGATGACGGGGCGGCCACCCCCACCGGCTGCCCCCTCCCCCCAACCCAAACCAACAACAGGTGCAAGTCAAACGCTAGTGTGTACAAAGGAGAGCATATATATTTATGAAAACAGAGGCACGGCAGTGTGTATGGGGTGAAAAGGTCAGCCCGCATGCCAGGCTGTGCAAAGAGGGCAGGGATACATGCAAAAGTGCCCATCTACACTGAACATGGAATGTTGGGGAGTGCAATGCATGCAAGACCCTGGAATTCAAGCGTGGGAACGTGCTCCTGCAAGCTGCCCGACAGTGTTCCTGCAGGCTGGCAATAGGGCGGCAGGACGTTGATGCAGACCTGGCAGGCGGGGTGGGAGGATATTCCTGCAAGCTGGCACAGAGGCTGCTCCTGTAGGCTGGGTGCTCCTGCAGGCCTGGGTTCTCATGCAGGCTTGGGTGCATCCCAAAGGCTGGCATCTTGTTGTGTGGAGGGACAGGTTCCTGCAGGCAGGGAGGATATTCCTGCAAGCTGGCACAGAGAGTGCTCCTGCAGGCCTGGGTGCTCCCCACGGGCTGGCATCAGGTTGTGTGGAGGGGTAGGTTCCTGCAGGGTGTATGATTATCAAGTAGACAGCTGGAGGGGTGGGTGCCCCTGTCAAGCAGTGGTAGAGGGGGGGGGGGCGGGCAGACTACGCATGCTTAGTAGGGTCGTGGGCACGGATCCCTGCAGACTGGAATGCCCCTATAAGTAGCTGCGTGTGGATGGAGGTGCAGGGGGGTTCCTGCATACCTAAGATTTGGAAAGGATTCGAGTAGGCGGTGTGTTGTGTGGGGCAGGTAGGGGGTCCTAGAGGGTGCCAGAAGGCGTTCCTGCAGACTGGAGGCCTGTGCATGACTGCTGTTCCTGCCGCTTCCCATCAGTGCACAAGGAGCCGAGTGTAACAACGAGTGGGTCATGAGTGTGTGCAGGACGAACCTCACCTCAAGTGCTTCCAGGCTGGTGAAGCTGGCGATGGCGAACCCGTCTATGAGGTCTTCCTCCTGGGAGCTGGACTCCCGCCTGCGTCGCCGGGGGGGCCTGGGCACCCGGGCCGGGGGCCCGGCCAGGGCCCGCGGGGGTCCGCCGTTCTCCTTGCCCCGCGGGCCCCCCAGGCTCCGCTCCCGCTCCGAGCCGGAGGACGGGCTGTGATTCCGGGCGGGATCCC